>NW_026137709.1:0-631124 GCF_019393585.1 Leptopilina boulardi
ATTTTTTGCGTACCTGAAGCATGCTGTCAGTAAATATTTCAATTGATAACAAATAGTTATTAATTTTCATTGATACACTGAAAAAAAAATTCTGGTTAGGCTATATTTAACATTACTTTCTCGTTAAGTTAACCAGAATTCTAGTTGCATTAACTAGAATTCTTGTCAAAATAACCAGAATTCTGGTTAACCTAACCAGAATCAAAATGTTAAATATACCCTAACCAGAATTCTAGTTGGAATAACCAGAATTCTTGTAATTCTAACTAGAATTTTTTTTCAGTGTAGTCAAAAACCGTTAAATTCGTAAATCTAACATCTGTAATTATTATTGTTTCTTAAGAATTTATATATAATTCTTGAATTAATACTTTTTTTCTCTCCTTTCGTGGATATGTTTATTCAATAAACATTTAAAAATAACATGTCTTGTTAAAAAATTGCTTGTGACTCTAAACTTACTTTAGTTTTCATCTTATATGAAATGTTATTTTTTGGGAACCTAAAGTATGATGTTGGTCAATATGTCAATTCATGACAAATTGTCATTATATATTTTTTTTAATTTTTAAAAGAAATTCAGTGACATTTTAGTTTAGTTAATAATTAAATTAAACAATTATTAATGCGCAGTAGTTTATTATAACTTTTACATCTATGCAGTTGATTTTAACCAACTATTCCCGCTAGGGTTGTATATCTTACATCATAATATATATCATCTGGTGTGAAAAAATAGTTAAATATTAATAAATAATATTTATTATTATAGTTTAACATGTGGCTTATATCCAATGGGAAAAATACCATTAGCGTATTAATGGCCCTATAATCGTGATAATTTTTTTAGGCCACAAAATATTTTTTTAACAGAGAAAATTTAAAAATAATTAAGTTTCTCATCGTGATCTTATTTTTGTGCTACGAATAATTTTTTTGTTACATTTTAGGAGAAAAAAAAGTAAATAATTACGTTATTTAATTAATTAATTTATTTACACAGAAAATTTGACTAAAAATTATTTTTTCATTGTAATATTTTTTGGGCTACGAATAATTTGTTTACAAAGAAAATTTTTTTTGTGCTACGTATAAATTTTTTGTTAAATTTTCGAAGTAAAAAAAATTAAGTCGCTAATAATTACGTCTTTTAGTTAATTAATTTTTTTACAGAGAAAATTTGACAAAAATTTACTTTCTTATCGTGATATTTTTTTGAGCTGGAAACTGGTTACTCAGGGGATTTTGGGGTCGCTGATTACGAAAATGAAGTTAGATTTTTAAAATTCAAAATGGCGGACGAATTTGTTAAAAATTCATTGAATTCGCTTGAAACATGTTACTCGGGGGTATTTGGGGTCGCTGATCAGGAAACTGAAATTAGATTTTTAAAATACAGAACGGCGGATCCAATATAATTATTTTGTAGCCTTTAAAAAGGCTTATTCATATAATTTATTAACTGTCGGTTTGATTACACACGCTTGAATTTACTTTGAAATGTCTCCAGTTTTAGTAATCGTTAATAGTTTTAGTAATTCGTATCTTCGCTCACCTTAACCTCACCTGAACTTAAAGTATGTCGGTCAGTGTGTTGATTGATAACAAATAATGATTGTATATTTTTTGAATGATTTATCAATGAGATTCATTGACATTTTAGATCACTCATATTCATGTATTTAACATTTAAATATACAAATGCTTTTTAAATAATTGTTTGTGATTTTAAAGGTGCTTCACTTTCACTCTGAAATTGAAGTGTTATAAATTGCGTATACTTAACTCTTTAGTAAAGTTGATATTTTCGATTAATACTATTGCGTATAAATTAGTTGCTAATTATTCTACTATGCATGTTCTATATATGGGGCTTTCTACTGCAAATTTTAAGTCAAATTTTTTTTCTGAAATGGTTTTGCGCATATATTTGCCGCACTACGTAAAATACACATCAGTTTAAAGTAAATAGTACTTTTTTGCACATTTTACTAACATTTTTCTCTGCTTCGTTATATTTTCAATACCTTTTTAGGTCTTTTTGTCGTTAATAACAACTGCACATTATTTAGTAGAAAATGTAACTAAGGCGCATGTATTTGATTATTCTAAGTTAAAAAGTATCTATTTAACGTGAATAATACTTTTGGGCATAATTTATTAACATTTTACTGTACTTCGCATCTATAGTTACTATTTAAGTGTTAACTAAAAATGATTTAGCCGATTAATACTACTGCCCATGATTTTATTGATAATAATTGTATTGCGCATATTTTTAATACCTGTTTAGGTCACTTTGTCGATATTAACAACTGCGCATGATTTTGTTGAGAATGTAACCTCTGCGCATGTACTTTCCTATTCTAAGTTGAAAAGAATCTATTTAACGTGAATAACACTATTGCGCATAATTTATTAACATTTTACTCTACTGCGCATCTATAGTTACTATTTAAGTGTTTGGTACAAATGATTTGGTCGATTAATACTACTGCGCATAACTTTATTGATAATATTTGTACTGCGCATATTTTTGATATCTGCTTCGGTCATATTGTAGACATTAACAACTGCGCATGATTTGGTTGAAAATGTAACCTCTGCGCATGTATTTTTCTATTCTAAGTTGAAAAGAATCTATTTGCCGTGAATAATACTTTTGCGCATATTTTATTAACATTTTACTCTACTGCGCATCTATAGTTACTATTTAAGTGTTTGGTACAAATGATTTGGTCGATAATTACTACTGCGCATAATTTTATTGATAATATTTGTACTGCGCATATTTTTGATATCTGCTTCGGTCATTTTGTCGAAATTTACAACTGCGCATGATTTAGTTCAAAATGTAACCTCTGCGCATGTATAAGTTGATAAGAATCTATTGAACGTGAATAACACTTTTGCGCATATTTTATTAACATTTAACTCTACTGCGCATCTATAGTTAATACTTAAGTGTTTGGTACAAATGATTTGGTCGATAATTACTACTGCGCATAATTTTATTGATAATATTTGTACTGCGCATATTTTTGATATCTGCTTCGGTCATTTTGTCAAAATTAACAACTGCGCATGATTTAGTTGAAAATGTAACCTCTGCGCATGTATTTTTCTATTCTAAGTTGAAAAGAATCTATTTGCCGTGAATAATACTTTTGCGCATATTTTATTAACATTTTACTCTACTGCGCATCTATAGTTACTATTTAAGTGTTTAGTACAAATGATTTGGTCGATAATTACTACTGCGCATAATTTTATTGATAATATTTGTACTGCGCATATTTTTTATATCTGCTTCGGTCATTTTGTCGAAATTAACAACTGCGCATAATTTAGTTGAGAATGTAACCTCTGCGCATGTATTTTCCAATTCTAAGTTGAAAAGAATCTATTTAACGTGAATAACACTTTTGCGCATAATTTATTAACATTTTACTCTACTGCGCATCTATAGTTACTATTTAAGTGTTTGGTACAAATGATTTGGTCGATTAATACTACTGCGCATAACTTTATTGATAATATTTGTACTGCGCATATTTTTGATATCTGCTTCTGTCATTTTGTCGACATTAACAACTGCGCATGATTTAGTTGAAAATGTAACCTCTGCGCATGTATTTTTCTATTCTAAGTTGAAAAGAATCTATTTGCCGTGAATAATACTTTTGCGCATATTTCATTAACATTTTACTCTTCTGCGCATCTATAGTTACTATTTAAGTGTTTGGTACTAATGAATTGTCCGATTAAAACTACTGCGCATAATTTTACTGATAATAATTGTACTGCGCATATTTTTTATATCTGCTTAAGTCATTTTGTCGATATTAACAACTGCGCATGATTTAGTTGAAAATGTAACCTCTGCGCATGTATTTGACTATTCTAAGTTAAAAAGTATCTATTTAACGTAAATAATTCTGTTGCGCATATTTTGTAGACATTTTACTCTACTGCGCATCTGTTGTTGCTATTTACCTATTTAGTACTGATGTTTTTGTTGTTTAACACTACTGCGCATAAATTGGTTAATAATAATTCTACTGCGCATACTTAGAATGTTTAACCATATAATTAAACACCTTGATGCAAGAACTAGCCATAGTGCGTTTAATTTTAACGGGCACTGGCTTGTTATTACATCAACGTTCTCTATTGTTCTTTGGTGTTAGTGGAAACATACATTTGTAAAACTCTTTTATATACTCATTATTTATGAAAAGCATATTTTGGGGTCGTCATGTGAACATCGAAATTGGCACTTAAACCGACATCTACCTGCCATCTCTTAGTTATTTACGAACTACAATGTCCCCAAATTATACATTTTTATTTAAAATTTTGAAAATGTCCCCAAAACATGCGTTTCTTTCATGAAATGTCCCCATATCATGCGTTCGACATATATATATATATATATATCTTTACGCACTCAGAATAAAATAATGCTCCTATGTATATATATATATATATATATATATATATATATATATATATATATATATATATATATATATATATCTACCTCTACCTATATTACAAAAAGATATCGCCGCCAACGCCGCCGCCGCTGTTCCAAGACTTTGAATATAGCCGCAAGTCAAGAGAAGGGGGGGTAGAAGAGAAGGGGGGGACTAGCGGCTATATTCAGAGTCTTGAAACGATCTTAACCTTTAAATTTAGGGTGGGAGAGGGAAAGAGAGGAGGGGGTGGGGGTTGGCGCGCGAAGCGCGCAGGGGGCATAGCTTCCTAGTATATATATATATATATATACATAGGAGCATTATTTTATCCTGAGTGCGTAAAGATATATATAGGTGATTCTCCGCGTTTAGATTTTTTTTGAATATCATATTGTTGAAATCGTCATAAAACAAATATTCTGAAATAGAAAGTTTTTTTCACATAGTAATACGAAAAAAAATTATATTGTTTTCTTACATACTACTGAAGAGTCATGAAACTTGAAGTAACAGTTTTTGTCTCTGGGACTAACAAATTCTACAAACCAAAAGACCTTCTTTAATTAGCTTTAGCTAATTTACATGTCTACTCGCTTCATAGTAAGGATACTATTAAATGAAAATATCTTCCTTTCTTCCTTTTTCTAGATAAATGATATAAATTGGTCTCTGTTTATAGCGCAGAAAATCTATCGCATTCTCATCTTTCTTTTCTTCAATGAAAATGTCATAACATTGTCTCTCTTCAGGTAACGGTATTACCTTCTTCCTCTTTCAAAAATAAATAACATCAGAGTGTCTTCCTTTACCTAATTTGCATATTTACTCGTTTCATAGTAAGGAATCATACGTTGTTATAAAACTTAAAATAAAAATTTTTAGATCAACGTTCTCTAAAATTATAGAAAACAATAGACCCTGTTTAATGACGGTCGACACCCAAAAACTCAGGTATTGCAAAACAATCACAAGAGGGGAAGCCGAAGTCTTTCTCTCTTTACTCAGGTAGCGATTAATAGGATAGCCTACGTCACTCTATTTAAAAAAAACATACACTTTCGTTGTATTTTTTCCGTTCAATCGAATGGCGTTATTAAATTTTAAGATTTTTGTTGGACTCAAGTATTTGTTTGGGTGTACTTCCGAAGTAGGGGTACCTCCGATCTTAATGAAACTTGGTATACTAACATATTTTGGTGCGCTGATTACGAAAATGATAGTGAAAATTGGCGCAAATTTGATTATCATGGTAAAAACCATAAAAAACACCATAAAATCATGGTTTTTTACGATTATCTCGTAAAAAACAAAAAATTTCGAAAAAAGTTTTAGACAAAAGTTGTCGATCTCAAAAAAACACATCTTATGTTTTATGCATTTTTTACCAAAAGTCATTATTTTTCGAGAAAAATCCAAAAAACGAAAAACACCATGATAATGGAAACATATACAGCAGTCGTAGTTAGACATATTATTTGACTCGTATATAGTATCATATTCACCATTACTCAGGATCCAACGAATTCCGCAAAATATTTTCGGCCATATCCACCCCCTCTCGCCAAGGTTTTTTTAAAAAGAAAAGCGAGCAGTACCTTACGCGTACGAAGGCCGTGTTTACTATTTTGCGTTTACCGCCCAGTAAAAAAAATAATTGAGAGTAAGGAAAAATAATTGGGAGTTAGCTTACTTTGTATTCGGTTTGGCGTCTAAACCGTGTAGGGACGTTACGGCCAATTATTTTTTCTTACCCTGAATTCTTTTCATCTGGATTGTTTGAATTGATGTTTGTTGATCAAAATTTGCAATACTAATGAATAGAATGCATGTTCCAAAGTGTCAAAATGCAGATTTGGAATAAGAAATGTGAAATTTTATGAAAACGACAAAATGTGAAATATGACAGATTTATCGACAATTTTACCATGTGAGTAGTGTTCATATGATAAATTTACCATACGAGCACTACTCACATGATAAAATTGTCGATAAATCAGTCATATTTCACATTTTGTCTTTTTAATAAAATTTTACATTTCTTATTTCAAATCGGCATTTTGATACTTCGGAACATGCATTCTATTCATTTGTAATGCAAACGTTGATCAACAAACATCAATTCAAACAATCCAGGTGAAAAGAATTCAGGGTAAGAAAAAATAATTGGCCGTAACGTCCCTACACGGTTTAGACGCCAAACCGAATACAAAGTAAGCTAACTCCCAATTATTTTTCCTTACTCTCAATTTTTTTTTTACTGGGCCTCGAAGCCGAGGGGGAATTTACTACTAAAAATTGTGTACACTTGACTACAACTACACATATTACCATTATTACCTTAGTATTACACTTTTTACAAGTATTACATACTACTACCAAATTATTACTGTATTACAAAGTATTACACATATATTACAGAAAATATTACACGTCAAATAGCAATTTCTTATACGTAGAACTGTCAATAAAATTACATAAAATTATTTTTTAAGAGCAAAACTATAAAATAAGAAATAGAGAAATAAATAAATATTTTTAAACATTAAGGTAAGTGCATCAATTACGGCGCGTTCATAAAAAATAACTATTACATATCACTATTATATTTAATATAGCTGTTGCAAAATGATTAAAAAAAATTATTTTTAAATCGCGCCGCAATTAGTGCATTTAGCCTACTTATAAAAGAAAATAATAAATTTCTCTTTTTTAAAACGTAAATAACTATTATTTCAAATGTTATGTTCAAATGTTCAAATTATTTGTTTTTAACTTTGGACGAGGAACTAAACAAATATAATTTTCTATATTATAATATCCGTGAGCATCCATGTTTATAACGTTTAATATTTATTTCGTTTAACCACGAACACAAACAACCTAAACCTCGTGCATTTTCATTCGGTGTAATTACAGGAGCAGATGTCTTACTGTACTCGATTCTTTTACTTATTCTGATAAGGTAACTAAAAGCTAAAATTCGGCCAATTATTAAAGAACCATCTTCTGTTTTTATTCTGTAAACATTCGATACCGCCCGGCTGAAAAACATGTACAAGAAAATGTACAAGTTCTTGTACATGATCATTAATGAACTTGAACATTTTCTTGTACATGTTCAAGTAATGTTCTTGAACAAGTTCAGCATCCGGAATTGAGACATGTTCTTGTACCAGAACTTGTACCAGATCCTGGATAAGAAAATGTTCTTGTACAAGAACATTAGTTCAAAAATGTTTTTGAAAAAAATTTGAAATTTTAATAAGTTATAATTATTAAGACTCTTCACTTATGCATGCTGAAAATTATTGCGCAGTTGTAAAGGCTTAAGAAAACTACTGCGCAGCCTGTAAAGTTTTTTATTTTTTATTTAAAAGAAATAAATGAACATGTACAAGAACATTTTCCACATTTGGTACTAGAAAATGTACATGAAACCTGCACAAAAAAAATATGTACAAGAACATGTACATTTTCTTGTCCAGGATCTTGTACACTGAGAAAAAGGTCAGCGCTGGTTTACGAACCGTTTTGTAGCTTTACAATGTTAGACGTTGTCCATTTTTCGTGTCATGTTGGACGTTGTAAATTTACAAACGATCGTAAATTGACAATCGTTTGTAAAAATGCAAACTCTTTGTAAATAAGCTAATCTTTAGTAAATAAACAAGAAGGCTTGTATGAATACGTGTTCATACAAGAATTTATAAAGCGCTAGCTGTTCGAGTCCAGTAAAATTCATGACAAAAAAATAAAGTCATTTTTGTGATTGTCATCATAAGATACTGTGCAGTGAAGATAATTCCTTTTTTTAATTAATATATTCGTTGCTTTTTAATTATAATTAAAAATTATACTTTTAATAAAAAATTATTTCTTTAACATCTGAGTTTTATTATTAAGAATATAAAAAAATAAATAAAAAAATCTAACCTCTTATTTGAAAATCACATTCTCATACTTGTCTCTGCAATTTTACAAAACGTTGGTAACTCTACAAAACATACCGTTTTTTTACAAACCGTTCGTAACTTTACAACGTCTGACGTGGTCCATTTTTCGAGTCACGTTGGACGTTGTAAAGTTACGACGGCATTTTTCTCAGTGTACAAGTTCTGGTACAAGAACATGTTTCAATTCCGGATGCTGAACTTGTTCAAGAACATTACTTGAACATGTACAAGAACTTGTACATTTTCTTATACAAGTTTTTTCAGCCCGGCGCCACCTATGGCAAAGTTTCTATACTTCAGCATCAACTCCCGCGCTGCATTTAAACAAGTGTTTAAAATTTTTACTTGTATTAACAGTTTTTGCTTTAATTTCCTTTAAATTTTTTAAAGTATTACACCATAATACCACAATATTACAAGTATTACACAGTATTACATGGTATTACACAATAATACTTATTATTACACGACATTACAAAATATTACAGATATTCCAGCTATTATCCAGTATTACCAGGCAAGTGTACACTTGACTACCAGAGTAAATTCCCCCTCGATATCACACATGCTCGAAAACTTCGTTTTATTGATAGTGTGAAGCGGGTTGTAACTCGAAGTTTACATGTTAGGTGAAGTCAAAGGGGAATAAAGTCGACAGACAGAGTAATAAAGTGATTGCGCAGACGCGAAGCGTATGCACCTCGGTAAGTCCTTTATGGATCTCGCACAGTTTTCTCGAACTCGTCTTTAAAAATTGTAATTGGCACATAAAGTCCGACTTACCTCACTTGGTGCATAATATACTATTTCATTTTTGTGTGGATAGTCATCCTTTTATCAAACTTTTTCATCTCGAGGTTTTATTTCATGACACCGCTGATAGTTTTCTTATTGTAAAAGCATAGTTCTTATTAGTTATAAAATTGTTTATTTAATTTTTATAATGTGCGTGAAGTTAGCGCAACAACCATAAAATTACCATATTTTTTTTATTGGAATCGTTTGGTCATCGTTTGGTCATGTTTGGAAACCAACTTTTAACGTTTGGATGCAATATTTAAAAAAGTTATTCAATTTTTAAATTTTAAGTGCTAACTTCACGCTTGCACAACAAAAGTTATTATTTTTAAAAAATAAGCATACAATTCGTTTGGTCATTGTTTGGATATGTTTGGAAGCATTGTTTAAGTGTTTGGACGATAAAAGTATTTTAATTATAAACAAAATAAGTAACCCTCTTGCATCGCACATATTTCGAGTGCGCACACGTCGCTGCGCAATGTAGTCAATCTTGGCGCGGAATTTAAAAACCTATTTATGTTTAACGATAAAGCTGCTAATAATAATCGTTGCAATTAACAGTTATACAAATGTTATTTGTAAAAATTATTAAAAATAATAGTAGTGAATAATAGTAGTGAATTAAATCTTTAATTCAGTGTTAAAATTGCTTTTGAATTCTTTTATTCGTAGTTTGATTTATACTGTATAATTTAAATTTCAAGTATAGTTCAAGGTACCAAGTGAAGAACATACACAATCTTTACAGTTATGTAGTTAAAACTATTTAAAAAAACAAATATGACATAGTGATTTATTTTAGATAAAAAATTCTTTATTATTTTATTATCTCAATTTTTATTGGGAACCGCAGAGCTGCGATACGCCATCTGGTGTCGACCCGCTTGCGGTAGCCATTTTTTATTTTGTCTCTGTCTAACATATGTATAAAGAAAGAGACAAAACAGCAAGATGGTTGCCACAAGTGGGTTCAGGGTTGAGTAGTTCCACAAGTTTTCGGATCTCAATATTGGGATCTGAAATACTGCGATACGCCATCTGGTGAGAGCCTTGTTGTGGTAGCCATCTTTTCATTTCATTTTTCTTTAACCTAACTTCAAGAAAGAGATAAAAAACCAAGATGTCGGTCACAAGAAGGCTCAGGGGTGGATCAGTTTCACGAGATTTCAGATCCTAATAAACTTTTTCAAAAAAATTATATTAAAAAATGCTAATTTTTTTATTTAAATATGTAAAATTTTCATTATTCGATCATTTTAATAATGATAATTTTTATCAGTTATCTCTACTTTTGGTCTAACCAATATAGAATTTTGTAATTTGGGCACATGCTATCAGAAGGGTGGCAAGATCTAATTTTACATACTATCTTAGATTTAATGCATAAATGTTTCTAAATCTATTGTGTGACACGGCGTAAGTCAAGACAAAACGAATCAAGCGCTTGAAAAAATATATGACAAGGACCACCAAGTGTGTCGTCTATTATCTTTGTCTTTCACTCATGTCGCCATGGTGCATTCTTCATATGTAGGAAAGAGAAGGAAGACATCAATGACCAAGATTGCACGAAACCAAAATTTGAAAACGGCCATACTTATAAAAACTGGTTGTTTCACCTATCTATATTACATCGTAGTCTATGGTCTACCTTACATTGTTGGGATTTCCCATTAGAAATTTTGAGTTTCAAACTGACAAGTTTTAGCCTGCTCTTGTACCATGTTATTAAAGAATAAATAAAGTAAAAAATTATCAATTTTAATCGAATTTTATTTATCACTTTACATTAGCATGTAAAAAGACTAATCCGTAAAATTTTATTGTGCAGAAAACAGTTTTACGTAAGTATATTTCAAATTATATAGTGAACACTATAAATATGTTTTGAATCATTGTTTTTCAATTTGATAATATCTTCTTTAATATAATTTTCAGTAATACGTTACTGTAAACCAAAGTTGGTTTATGTTATTTGAAGCTCAAAACCAGTGCAATGTAACGAGCAGTTTAATTTTGCAATTTAGGAGAAAATAATTTTAATATAAGGTTAGTATTGATAATACATACACTGTAAGAAATCCGTATTGAAATTTAACACGACCCACGTTAGACATAAATAACAACAGAACAACGTGTGAATTTTACTAAAATTGCGTAATAAATCAACAAAATGTGTAAAATCAATTAAATTTCCATAAATTTAGTAATATTTATACGTCGATTCTGTTAAAGTTTTACAGACTGATAAGTAAATTTCAGTACAGATTTTTTACAGTATATATACTAATATTCGTATGTAAAAATGTGCATGATATTGAAATTTAGTTTGGAAATTAAAAGTATATAAAATTAATAGTTTAAATAAGTCAAACCTGTAAATTTTTATATAACATTTTATATTATTATTAGTCAATAAAGAAATAATAGTCTGGAGTTAGGTGCGCGGTTTATAAAAAAACTCTTGGATTTTAAGATATAAAAAAACACTTTCTCATATGTTGATGAGAATGTGAAAATGATAGGGTGGTTGCACTAGTGATGAATCAACATCTGTAAAACCGTACATGACATTTTTTATTAAATTAAATGTGTTGAAGTTTTTTTATTCTATTTTTATTTTATTTTTGTCAAGAATATTTTATGATTTTTATGATTCGAAGCGGACATTACACAGATTTTAGTGAAAGTTAAGGATTTTTATTATCTGGGAGCCTGTTTATGCGGTTCAAATAATATCAGTTACAAAATATAGTTAATAAGTATTATTAGGAAATAAAATGATTAAAAAGTGTTTAGGCGAACAAATCAAAACAATTAATATTGTTTATTGCATATTTTAAAAAAAATCTTGAAAAATAAATTGCTTAAGTTACGCAGTTTGGAGAACTGCTTCTCACGTATAGTCGAAAGCCTATATAGAGTCGAAAGAAAAATTTGATGGCTGAAATAAGAATATATTATATATTACAATAAAATTACAATTGTAATATTATATAATATAATATATATTATATATTAGGCAATACATTACATCTAAGAAGAAATTCGTCAAAGTCAAAATGAAATTTTCTATATTAAAAATAATAAAACAATTATAGCAACAAACTTTTTAAATATTAAAAATATTGCGTTTCTCAGCAAGAATTTTTAATTTAAGCTTTCTTAAGCATATATATATATATGTATACAAATTCAAAACATTATGTCTTAAAGAGTAATGAAGATTAATAAAAAAAGTTTTTTCTATTTAGTTGATCCAAAAATCATAATAATTATTACATGACTCTTACTGAAAAAGACGTGCAATTTAATCTGGATATTATAATTTATTTTTTAAAAATATAATACATATATATATATTTTTTTTTATGTACCATAATATTATGACTTTATATGCATTTAAGAAAATTATTGGTTTGCAGATGCCGAGAGAACCAAAAGTAAAGCATGATGATGCTGTAGATGCTTTACTTAAGCACGGCAAAGAATTAACTGAAATAATTAAAACAAGCAACCAGTTACCAGCTCGTTCTTCTCAATTTTATAGGAATGTTAGTAAAACTTTGGACGAAAAGTGGACGGCACAGGACATATATCGAAATCTTAGAGAAAATAGAAATAATTTAAAAACTCGTGTATTTGAAAAATTGAACTTAATTTTGCCTACAAAACCTAAAGAACTTTTTGACCAACATGACCTCAATAATTCAGATGACAAACAAGAATTTATGGATGTAGATAGTACATTTGAATTTTCAAATGGTGATGATGAGGATTTTTGTTTAAAAGATCATTCATTTTCAAAAAATGAAAATACATTTCAACTATTAATAGATGCATCAGACTATGTAAATATGCAGCCAACTACAAGGATGTATAATGGTCGTGAGGTCCTGGTTTTGGAGCCTGGAGTGTGGTCCGACATTATTAACGATCGATTTTTTCAATTATACAAATTACCTTGTGCCTACAGTTTTAAAAAAGCAACTGTTTCTAGAAACCCCTGTAGTTTTTTCATTAAGATAATGGGTACTTGCAAAAGGAAACTTTGTAATAATACATTTTATGCCACTGCTGAAGAAGAACCATTACCAGGATCTGACTTGATTTTACAAGTTTGCACAGAAGATACTGCTGGTTGTCGCGAACATGAGCCAATCAAGAGGCAATTACGTAATCGTAAGCGACAGCTAATTGGCGAACAAATTTTATTAAAAAGTGCAGCTAATACGAGGCGTGAATTGGCAGCTAAAGAATTGCCTCTTGGTACTGTTAACTCTGCTACCGTTTACAATCTTCCTATTTTACGGAAATTAAAACAGGAAACCGAGAATAAAAAATTAGGTCTCACTCCCGATGATTTTAACGATACTATTAAAACACTACTCAAACTCAAATTTACTCCACCTTATGCTGGAACTATCAGAACTGTTTCAGCTCACGAATTTTTTTTCATTTATATTTTGCCGCAACAAATTGCAGTTTTAAAAGAGTACATTCGTTCGAACAGAAATTCTTCACAGCTATCATTTGATAGTACAGGGAGTCTCGTAAAACCTGTACAGGTGTATGAGTTCATGCCACCAACACCGCATGTTTTTTTGCATGAGATCGTGATCAATTTTAATCAACAAACAGTACCAGTAGGTCAAATGTTGTCGGCAGTGCAGGATACTGCGACTATTGAGTTTTTTCTTAGAAAATTTTTAAAGGCAGGAGCGCCTGTATCAAAAACAGTAGTTACAGATTACAGTAAGGCTGTTTTAAATGCTGTATCCTTAGCTTTTAACAAAATGTCAATAAAAGAATATGTGTCAAAGTGCTTTGCAGATCTCCAAATCCAAGATCAAGCAAAACGGCGACCTGCAGCAACATTTATAAGAGTCGATGTATTGCATTTCATTGCAATAATTTGTCGTCTCAAAGTCTTCACAAAAGAAAATTCTGCAGTCAAAGATTTTTTGCTACGGTGTGTAGCGTTATTAGTATCATGCATTGACTACACAAAATTTCAAGAAATTTTGCGATTAATTTTGATTATAACGTTACATAAATACGATGGAAAAATAAAAGGCACAAATTTGTCAACTCCTGCAGAGTCATCAAGAAAAACATTGCAGAGATACATTGCCGAAGCAGATCATGATATTGTGTCTGTGATTCCCGACGAAAATAGTGTCGAGTTCGAAGTAATAGGAATAAAACTGAACGCAAGCGGTATTGATGATTCTAGTAGTAAATCCTACGTCTTTAAAAAAAAAAAACCGATTTTGATATCAATTCAAAAGTAACTAAATGGATCTCTCATTTAATAGAAGAAAGTGAAACCAATGAAAATATCGAAGGATCTTTCGTAAATGGATATCGTCTTCCAGGTTTCCGTAATAAATTGATATTATTAGCCTGCGAGTTTCCGCTTTGGAGCGGTGTGATGACATCACTTTTTCAATGTGACAAAATTCGGGCAAATTCGTCGGCATCAGAAGGACAATTCAAAGAATTGAAGGTTAATATTTTGCAAAATGTAACTGGAAGAATAAGCATTCCGAAATTTTTCATTATTCATTTTAATTCAATTAAAGGAATGGTGAATTTAGCTTTTAGTAATGTCATAAATGAACATCATCGTCCACTGACCAGTGATTGTGAACAAAACTCTACTGATTCCAATCAAAGAAAACCGACAGTTGAAATTAAAAGTCCAGAAAATATCAATTAAAACGATTCTTTGACTTCAGTAGATCAGATGCAAGAATGCATAGATCAAGACAATTACGCAAAAGATTTGGATCTTGTCCAAGTTGAAGAACGCTATGATAATGATAATATTGATAGCGATGATCTTACTTTCGAAGATATTCTCAATTACGATGTTGTTCTTAACGAAAAAAAACACAGGTCTTTGTGAAAACAGTTATCTGGATGATTCTGCATTAAATTATGTTGAAAATTGGCGCGGAAAGGCCGAGAAAGAAAATCCCATTTTATCGCAAGTCATAAAAGATTCATCACAGGAAAGCACCTCGATTTTAAATAAACAGTTTGAAGAGAAAGATGCAGATGAAAAATTGTCAGTTTTAAACAATTGGAATTGCGATTCTGTAGTAATAACAAATAAAAGTTCTGCTGATTCAAGCCAAGTAAACCATCAAAAAGTTAATAAGAATCACACAAAATATTTCAGGCCTTATCCACAAATTCATAACACGAATCCCGAAAAAGTAATTGGGAAAAAGTCGACAAAAGAAAAAAAAATGTTTTTAGAAAACGGAAACGGTTTTACTCATCCGATTTCAATTGGAGATACTCGAATAGTATTACAAAATACGTGTGGACCTGATTCTATTTTTTGTATTCTCGGAATTAGTGCTTTTGACAATTACGATTATTGTCAATATTTAAAGGAATCGAAAAACGAAACTTGTAAATTTATTTTAAATCTCATTCAGCTAGGTGCAGTTAAAGAAATTTACTATGATAGATGCAAGCTTTTAATGGATTTTGTAGATCCATCGGCACGCGAAAATAAAAAACTTATAAGCGACACAAATGTATTAAAAAGTGATTCACCAGTAGTTGAAAGCTTTCGTGAAGTAAATGCTTACAGTAATATACTGACTATGTGGAATTATTTGATGACAGACGAACCTAGTATTACGAGGATTTCAATGTGCAAAAATGGACATGAAAAAATTATGCAAGTTATAGCTTTATATGTGAATCACAACAAAATTTTGTCTGATGGCTTTCGAGGACTTGAAAGTGCCATTCTGTTGTCAAGTAGAACAAAAATTTCCTGTTCCGAAAGAAATTGCAAAAGTCTGCTAAATGAAGAAATCATTTGTTTGAATTCTCATTTATTTATTGAGTTAGATGTCAGAAAAATAATTCCAAAAGCTTCTGGTGTAATTAACATGGTCCCAATCAGTTGCAAAATAGTAGACATACCAATACATTTGAATCTTAGGAGTGAAAAATTCCGGTAAGTAAAATGTGTTTATATGCTTATAATACTATAAAACTTTGATAAATTATCCGAATTCTCTATTGTTATTTAAAATGGAAATTAATTTCTTTAAATTTTTTATAAATTCTGAAATATTTAAAAAATAAAACTTGAAATGCTATTATTATTATCACTTTATTTGAATAGGTTGCATTTCATATAATATATTAGTATACATTACAAATTTGATCTATCAGAACCAAATATATTATTTAGATCGCTTTAATCATGGTAGTATTTTTTAAAAATATTTTTTATAGCTCGAAAAAAATCAATAAAATGTGAATATATTTTTGCATTTTTTAGATTAGCTGGTATTATTGAATACACACCTTATCACTATATTGCTCTTTGCAAAAGAATGACTGGTAAATGGGAAGTGTATAATGATTGCTGGAAAAACAAAAAAGAATTAAGCTTAACTGAAGTCAGAAGTAAAGTAATTCATCCAGCAGCTGCAATTTATATAAAAATGAAAGGTAACAAATGATATAAACATTGTACAAAGAAGTAATTAGTCCTCAAACAATAGTTTTAATACTTTAAAATAATAATAATAATATAGTTATTTTATGTTTTGTTTTGAAACAAAGAAATTCTATTTGACTTATTTAAAAGATTTATATCTGTTCTATATAGTTGAATCTAAGAACTCCTGTTAAAGTTAAAAGAAATTTGCTCTTTAAATTAATATAATTACATGCAGAAAACTAAATGTTGTTTTATTTGTTCCTTCTAATTTATATAGATAAGGAAATTTTTATAAAAATAAATTTTCAAATTTATGTACCTCAATTTAATATAAAACGATATTGATTGTCAATTTTATGTATATATACTGATTACGGTTAAGATGCTATAATATTAATCTTTATATATCAAAAATACGTTAAAAAAAATTGGAGACATAAGATAATAAACTATACATAAATTATACATATACATTATTCTTTTTTCTATTGAGTTTATCCTACTATCATTCATATAGAATTTTGAATTCGTCCATTTATTAATAATATATAATTATTTATTTCACTCTCAAAATTTCTTCTCAATGATAATAATACTTGAATGTTTGAATTAAATATTTTTTACCAAGTCAAATATAACAGCAAAGAAACCAAATAAAAAAATACTATATTCGGAAGATTTATTTGTTCCAAAATATAAAAGAATGATTTTCATTGTCAAATGATAAAAATTTTATTTGCCCCAAAAAATTATATTTTTTAAACAATTGTTTTAAAATTGTTAGACATTGTAGTAGCAATAGTTTTTTTTCTATTTATTTTACAAATTATATAATTATTAAATTATTTTTATATTAATTATTAATTTTTTTTTTATTAAAATTTTTATTAAAATTAAAAATATTAATAGTAATTAATATTATTGTTTTTTAATCATACAGTATAAGTCAAACTACGAATAAAAGAATTCAAAAGCAATTTTAACACTGAATTAAAGATTTAATTCACTACTATTATTCACTACTATTTTTTTTAATAATTTTTACAAATAACATTTGTATAACTGTTAATTGCAACGATTATTATTAGCAGCTTTATCGTTAAACATAAATAGGTTTTTAAATTCCGCGCCAAGATTGACTACATTGCGCAGCGACGTGTGCGCACTCGAAATATGTGCGATGCAAGAGGGTTACTTATTTTGTTTATAATTAAAATACTTTTATCGTCCAAACACTTAAACAATGCTTCCAAACATATCCAAACAATGACCAAACGAATTGTATGCTTATTTTTTAAAAATAATAACTTTTGTTGTGCAAGCGTGAAGTTAGCACTTAAAATTTAAAAATTGAATAACTTTTTTAAATATTGCATCCAAACGTTAAAAGTTGGTTTCCAAACATGACCAAACGATGACCAAACGATTCCAATAAAAAAAATATGGTAATTTTATGGTTGTTGCGCTAACTTCACGCACATATTTTTATATTTCAAATGAAATAACAAAAAATTTTGCAAGACACAGTTTTGTCGTAATTTTTTCCATAGAATCGAATGGCTGTATTAAATTTAAAATTTTTTGTTGATCTCAAGTAGTTGTTTAAACAATTGAATTTTTAAAATATTTTTCTATGGAATAGTATATTGCTTAACATGGGGAATACAGACCCTCGCGCCTTCGGCGCTTGGGCTACGGCTTCGTTCATCTCAGTGCTCGACTCGTGCTAAAAACATTCGCCCTCTCCGTAAATCGGTTCTTCCCCATGTCATGCAACATATTTTTTATCACGAATGCACGATTTCGACAGTTTTGTGCCCCGTCCAGCGAGTTTAAACTTCAGATTTTTGAGTCGGTGCCAAATACATCCCGATTAGTATATCTAGCAGACATGCAGGTACTGTCTCACAGAAAACATTGACCTGCGTGCGCCGGTATGGAGCATGCGCACAGCAACAACGAAAGACTGAAAAGTGTGTGTAAATGATTTGTTTCATGTGTGTGACGTCACGTTTTTACTCCCTAGAGTATAAATTTTTAATTTAAACGCACCCGCGCACGCCGCTAGAAAAGCTGGAGTTTAAGGTATCACATCGGCACTAATCACAGTCACAATTTTGTAGCTCGCATTACTACTTCCCGCACTATACTTTCGCCCTCAACTCCCTATACTCTCAGCCCATACTGTATCTACTTCTACAAATACACTCGTACACGTATACCCCACACTAGCAGCGATTGGAAGGAGTAGGAGGTTTGACAACGTCGCACAGTGGGAGGAAACTGGAATTTACTGTTCAAAAATCTCCAGAGCCTACATTTTTTGACCGATTTTGTTGAGCTTGGTCTTAAATTAAAGATTATAAAATTTAGAAGAGATTTGTCGAGCCCAATTTTTGAATTTCAATTTGTTTATATTTATTTATTTATTGCAAAGATGGAAAAAAGTAACAAATTTTAAGAAAATGTCATCTCCTGTTCCTATAACGGATTGCAACATGGTAAAAACTATTTAAAAACAAAGCTAGGGCCCTCCCTAAACGAGAAAAAAATTGAACAGATAAAATTTATAAGTTATAAATAAATTATCTTAATAAACAATGAAGGTAATAACAAATTGTTATTTTCGGCAAAGACATTGTTGGATTGCGATGAAAATGTCCACTCGGGGGTTTTTGGGGTCGCTAATTACGAATATGCTGTCGGTTTTTAAAAATTCAAAATAACGGATCCAATATGGCGGACACTTTTTTAAAAAATTGATCAGATTCGCCTGAAAATGTCCACTCGAGGGTTTTCGGGGTCGCTGATTACGAATATGTTGTCGGTTTTTAAAAATTCAAAATGGCGGATCCAATATGGCGGACACTTTTCTAAAAAATTGATCAGATACGCCTGAAAATCGTTACTCAGGGGTTTTTGGGGCGCTGATTACGAATATGTTGTCGGTTTTTAAAAATTCAAAATGGCGGATCCAATATGGCGGACACTTTTCTAAAAAATTGATCAGATACGCCTGAAAATCGTTACTCAGGGGTTTTTGGGGGCGCTGATTACGAATATGCTGTCGGTTTTTAAAAATTCAGAATGTCGGATCCAATATGGCGGACACATTTCTAAAAAATTGATCAGATACGCCTGAAAATCGTTACTCAGGGGTTTTTGGGGGCGCTGATTACGAATATGCTGTCGGTTTTTAAAAATTCAGAATAACGGATCCAATATGGCGGACACTTTTTTAAAAAATTTATTAGAATCGCCTGAAAATTGCTACTCGGGGGTTTTTTGGTTCGCTGATTATGAATATGTTGTTGGTTTTTAAAATTTTCAATGGCGGATCCAATATGGCGGACACTTTTTTAAAAAATTGATTACATTTGCTTTAAAGTCGTTATTCATACACTAATTTAAATAACTTAATTAAAATAAGACTTCTATTCTTTGCTTAAGTTCTTATTATTTCGTAATTGTTGTCGGTGATATGCAACTAGCGGATCTGAACTGATAAGAAGTTTTCGACTCAGATCTTCATTTGCAGCTGCTCTTGAAATTTTTCGTGTATGAAACTTGCGGTATCGCTTCAAATCCTTATTCCGAGCTTCGGCTGCCTCTTCGGAATATTGTCCAATGGGAAGATGAAAACGTTTCATAACCTGTGGTCCATAAAGGAGTATTTTGTGTACAGTGCTTGGCATATAATACCACGGATAGAGCTTTACGAAAAGTTTTGCCGTTTCATTTGTATACTTTTCAAATTCGTCTAAATCTGTTGTTGTACCACTAGACAATTTTTGCAAAATGTGTGCAAACTTTACAATTAATTCTTTATCGAATCCGGTAATCTCAGAAGCTAGTTCAGGATCCGAGAAAAAGCGTCTAGCAGTATTTCCATCATTGGAATTTCCTGAGCCTTGCTTAGGAACATCTATTATTAGACCTGTTTGTTCTCGAAATGCATCCTGAATTCGCTTTTTTGCTTTTTCCATTAATTCTTTGTTCTCTTTTGTATTCGCAGTCCACTTACAAAAATCAAGACGATAAGATACATGAAGAACACAATCTAAAAAGCGAATCCACGCATGAAGCGTAGAAAGGCCAAACTCAAAATTAGCGGTATTCTCAATTTTTTTTAATTTTTCTAAATTGTTCATCTCGCTTGGCTTAGCTCCGCAAATATAGCAAGTTGCAGCTGATGGAGTGTCTGTAAGAGCTTGGCAGACCTTGCCGTCTACCATTGTCAAGTCCATGACAGCTTTCACTTCAAAAATCCCAGCATCAGTTACAACCCTCGTTGGTTTCAAATCATTAATCTCGTCCTTGATTTTTGACACCACAGAATTAGTGTGTTCTTTTGTTTCACGATGACAATCAAATTGCATTAATCTACAATACATTGTTGAAGAAGGATGAGAATTTTTCCAAAGTACAGTATTTTCACTGTCTTCAATGCACAATTCTATTGGAACCATAGACACTGTAAAAATTGATTCGTCGGAAATATCTGGACTCTCCAGAATTTGTTTGCGTGCTTCAAGCCCTGATGTTCCATCACAACCGTATTTGATGTTTATTGTCAAAGGACAAGCGCGTTTCCGTTTTATCTCTGGCAGATGAATGCTAGGATCTTTAAGTAATCGTGTTACAGTGTGGTCAATTATATTTTGAGTAGGAATTCTCACTCCTTTTTCTGTAATTACCATTGATTCAGGACAGCATTGTTTTTTAACTTCTGATAAATCATGATATGGAGGAAATATATCTGCATTTCTGTTTCGAGATTGAATATGAATTAGATGGTATTGAGCTTTTGTCAACTTAGCTTCTTCAAACAAAGCTAATGCTTCTATTGCAGTAAATGGCGTAATTGAGGAATCGTTTTCAACACCTGTGATAGGTGCAAGCAAAAGCTTTTTAATAGCATTTGCAACATTTTTTTTCCCAGAACGCCTTAATAAATGCAAAAAAGCTTCTTGTACTTCAGTTTCCGAATAATTTTCTTCAATTGCCATTAATTTTCTTCTCTTTGTAGAGGTGGAACTTTCTTCAAACTCAACTGAAGAAGGTCTACCGCGTGTTTCCTTCTTACTTGGTTCAAAGTCTACTATGAAATCTTCATTTATCCATGAATTAAATCTTGTGTAAAATGCTTTTTTTTTATAAAAGATACTTTTCCATTTTTTCAAAAAGCGATGCATAAAATCAGAACTTATTTTTTTCTGTATACACTCAAAATGATCATCATTTAGATTATATACAGTTTTCAAATGCTGCATTAGATCCTCTACAGTTCTGGAGGAATCTTCTGTCAAAAAATCGCAAAATATTTTTTTTGATACTTTAAATGTACCCATTTTTTAAATAAAACAAAAAATTACAGTTCAAATAAAAATTAGTATAACCAAAATTAAATACAATTAAATCCTTAAACTCTAAAAAAAAATAAAAAAAAAATTTCTGAGATAAAATAAAAAAATTATGAAAAAAAAGAAATTGGTATAAATCTGTAAAGCAGAGAAACTTAGAAATTAAAAACTTACCTTTAATAACAAATTTAAATAGGTCAATAATATAGAAATAATTACTATTTCTTAGTATAGTAATTATTAAAATCTATATTCATTACAAAAGAAAACTTAAAATCTAAAAGAACAGAAAAAAAATAATAGAATAGAATATAAAACAAATTTTAACGAATTTATTGAACAAACAGAAAAACCGAAATTCAAAACAAGTTAGCCAACAAAAATACAATTGTTAACTTTTTCAAGAAAATAATAACTTTACAACATTAATCTCCACACATTCACAGAAACGCTAGAAAAATATCTGAAAAATATCAAAACTGTATTTTAACGCACTCACCTGCATGCAGTATAGACAAAGTCTATAGTATACGTGAGAAAGAAAGTCAGGGCACTTATAAGTAAAACCGAAACGTTCTCACTTATAGGTGAACAAGCTACAAGCCACCTGGCGGCAATGATAAAAAGCTCGTATTTTTACCGCGACATGCGCACAAGTAGCGCGCGCTTATTCGAAATATTTGAATTAAAAGAGTAAAAAAGTGAAATTTTTTAACTTTAAAACTATTATATTATATAAAAAATTATTATATTACTCTTTACACTGTGTTATCGACAACTTGAAATAAATATTTTATTTTTTATGCATATTACTATAATAACATATTTAAAAAAAAGTAAAACAAATAAAAAGTTTCTAATAATTATAAATTGTTTTAAAGTTAAATAGAGAAATTTAATTTAAGGAGGATCTAAAATTACTAAATGAAATCAAGTAACAAAAGAAACGTAAACTTAATTAATTCTTTTAAAAAAAGTGACTTTAAAAAAGTTTAAACAAAATTTTTAAAACTAACAACTTATTCGTAATCAGCGCCCCAAAAACCCCTGAGTAACGATTTTCAGGCGTATCTGATCAATTTTTTAGAAAAGTGTCCGCCATATTGGATCCGCCATTTTGAATTTTTAAAAACCGACAACATATTCGTAATCAGCGACCCCGAAAACCCTCGAGTGGACATTTTCAGGCGAATCTGATCAATTTTTTAAAAAAGTGTCCGCCATATTGGATCCGCCATTTTGAATTTTTAAAAACCGACAGCATATTCGTAATTAGCGACCCCAAAAACCCCCGAGTGGACATTTTCATCGCAATCCAACAATGTCTTTGCCGAAAATAACAATTTGTTATTACCTTCATTGTTTATTAAGATAATTTATTTATAACTTATAAATTTTATCTGTTCAATTTTTTTCTCGTTTAGGGAGGGCCCTAGCTTTGTTTTTAAATAGTTTTTACCATGTTGCAATCCGTTATAGGAACAGGAGATGACATTTTCTTAAAATGCGATATTGCGACATCAAAGTGGCGGGTGTGCTATATATTGCAAATGACGTCATGAAATAGAATTTTTAATTTATAATTACAAATAAACGGCACGGTTAATTATAAATTTCTTTGTATATTTTAGTTCCAAATTTATTCGTGAATTCAACATTAGTTTTTGAAAAAAATTTATAGAAAACTTCTGATGATATTTATGAAAATGTACTTCTCCCCCATACATTAGTCCCGTCTCCCATGCAAAATAAGCAACTTTGATTGCTAATATCTCTGGTTTCGTACGGCGAAAATTCTTCATATTTTGCAAATTTGTCAAGAATGATAATAAGAATATATGGTAAAATTTTCAAGAAAATCTATAGAAAACGGTTTTACCGATGTGATGCCTTAAGCTCGCTCGGTGGGGCGTAAAACTGACTTAATCGTGCATGTGTGATGAAAAATTATCTTCATTTCTAATGTTTTCATTGCGGTTTTTACTGTTTAGCTATTTGTAATAGTTTGACAACAGCCTCTAATTATGACATTACACCCCTACAACTTCAAGGGGTGATTTCTACCCTTTTAAATGGATCATGGCAGATATACGGGTCTCTTATTTTTCCGAGTATTACATTCATATCAAATTTCATTAAAATTGAAGATTATCAGTTCCGTAGGTTTACATGTTAGTACGCTACAGGAATTTTACCCCGTATACAAAAATGTGTTTATAAAAACGTATATACATGTATATAATACAGCCTGACGCGTAAGGGAGTATTTTATTGAAAAATGACATGTTTTCGTAAATTCGCTTTTTTCAAAACAACGTTTTTTGACCTGACGGATATCCTAAAAAACTTAATCGGTGCAATAGCACCGATTAAGCTTAAATTTTTATAGCTTATTCTACATATATACTGCTATGGTCGGAACTACAATCATAATTTTGTATTAATATTTAACTATTTTTTAAAACAGTTTAAGTTAAAAAAAACAAGGTCATAAATAAAAAAAGTTCCCTATTTTGTTTTTTTTCATCGAAAATAGTTAATTGTAGTTCCGACGATAGCAAAGAGCTTACTTTTTAAGAAAATATTAAAAATTTTATTTTTAAAAAGTTAATAATTTTTTTGTTTTTTTTGTATCCTCCATTTTGAATTTTGAAAATTTAACATCAGATTAGACAGCGACCCCAAAAACCCATAGATACAAAATTTTAAAAAAAATTAACAACTTTTTAAAATTTTGACCGCCATTTTGAATTTTTAAAATCTGACATCAGATTAATTATCAGCGACCCCGAAAACCTCCTGATACCAAGTTTTATAAAAAATTAATCATTTTTAAAAGTTATTTTGTCACTTTTCATTTAGGGGTTGTTTTCACCCCTAAAAACCACAAACGACTTGATCTAGTAAAACGGCCAGACACGGGTAATTTTTTTTGGTCCTAGTTTCCGAAAATGTTGGATTTTTTTGTGAGTCAAAAAAAAGTTGAATTTTGTTGGACGGTTAATTTGATAGTTAATATAAAAATTAAAGAAAATTAAAAGTTTTTAAAAATTAGAAAAAAATTAAATAAATATATAAGGGAGTGTAGTCAGGGTTTTGAGATTTCTCGCATATGGTTCAAAAGATGTACTAAAATGCAATGTTTTTGCTGAACATTGTAAAAATATTTGACCAAAAGTTACGGAGTTATAGTCAATTAAAAAAAGTAGTCAGGGTTGAACCAGGTAGTCAGGGTTGAGCCACTGTAGAAAATCAATGAAATATGCAGGTAAATGATTAATAATAACCTTCAAATGATAGAATGGCGCTCAAATACTCTTGGAAATGTGTAAAGGAACCACGAAATTCAAATAAAAAGCCCTTATTATGTAATTTTCAGATTTTTGCTTATATCGCGAAGCTGGTCTGAAAAGTGAAAAAATTTTCATTTCCTTTCTTTCTAATGGAAATGAAGTTTTGACACCTCTTCAAGTCGTCAAATGAATTTCCATTGCAAGAACCCTTCATAATTGCAAAATTTTTGGTTGGCTCAACCCTGACTCACGCGTCGTTTAGCGTCACATCACACACAAAAATAAACGCGTGATCCAAACATCATATTACGTTCCACATTTTCTTATAACATCTTAATAAACAATTTCAGTCAAGTTACTTTGTCTTCGACATATTTTTTCTGCACTTAATTGTCTTCTTTTGAAACAACAAAATAATATATTACGATACTGGGCCAGAAAGATTGATGTCCACCCGAAAGTACGGTCAGTAATTACTTTTAATTAACAAAATTGCGTATTGTAAACTGCGAGTGTTCATTTATACTTTTGTGGCCTGCGGCAGCGCGCCCTTGTGGCCCTTTTGTAAACCGTTTTGAAATATGCTCATCTGCTGAGAGTTGCCGCCCGACTTTTGCAAAGCCGAGGCTTTTGCTGGTCGGGGCGAGCATGAAAAGTCTGTTATGTGAAATGTAAAAAAAATCCAAAAAATAAGGAAAAATAAAAAGAATAGTAAAATTCAGGTATTATTTGAAATTTGCTCACACATATGAAACTTTTCAAAACTTTTCAACTCCAACTTTTCATTTAAAAGCTGATTTTATGCCTGGTTTACAAAGAAACAATTTACTACTGCTAAAATTGGTTTGTTTCGATTTTCAACTGGTAAAATTATTGGATTTTTCCTGGCTGTTGTAAACCCACTTATTACAGGTCCACCTGCAAAAATTTAGTTATGAATAAATAATTACAATCGTTTCATTGCGTTAATGGCACAATCATTTGAGCTTTGCTCAAAACTCCTTTACAACTCCTTCTAAAAAAAGATTACACAGCCCCACAAAAAAAAAAAGTGTCATGTACTTTTGACCGGAATACCCTAACCCTATGTATTTTGACACGCTGAACACGAATCCGAAGTCCGTTTTGCTCCATCACGTCAGGATTTTTTTCTAACCTCAAAAAACATGTCGGATTTTGTGAAGTAGGCGATTTTTTTAAAAATTGATGTATTAACTTCAAACTTGGTATCTGGGGTTTTTTTGTGTCGCTGATTACGAATCTGAAGTTAGATTTTCAAAATCCAAAATGGCGGATCCAATATGGCGGACGAATTTTGAAAAAATTTTAAGATTTACTTCAAACTTGGTATCTAGGGGTTTTTTGGGTCGCTGATTACGAATCTGATGTCAGATTTCCGAAATTCGACATGTCTGATTCAATATTAAGGAATTATTTTTAAAAAATTGTCAGATTATTATGAAATTTGGTATCTACAGGTTTTCTAAGTTGCTGACAAGTAACACTAGGGAAGTGCCATACGACGATTTTTCTGAAACTTGGCAGTTTTGTAGTTTTTTAAAAACAATTTGACACGTATGTTTTGTTTTTCACCAAAAGCTGATTTATGGGGGGAACTACCCCTTGAATTTTTTTTTGGTAGGGGGACATTATTTTACGAAATTTTTTAAAAATTAATGTGCAATAGTGTATCTGGGGGTTTTTTGAGTCGCTGATTACGAATATGATGTCAGTTTTCAAAAATTGATAATGGCGTATCTAGTATGGCCGATAGAAGTCAATGCTGGATATGCCATTTTGAATTTTTGAAAACTGACATCATATTCGTAATCAGCGACCCAAAAAACCCCCAGATACAGATAATGGCGTATCTAATATGTCCGATAGAAGTCCATGTTGGATATGCCATTTTGAATTTTTCAAATCTGACATCATATTCGTAATCAGCGACCCAAAAAACCCCCAGATACCAAGTTTGAAGTAAATCTTAAAATTTTTTCAAAATTCGTCCGCCATATTGGATCCGCCATTTTGGATTTTGAAAATCTAACTTCAGATTCGTAATCAGCGACACAAAAAACCCCCAGATACCAAGTTTGAAGTTAATACAGCAATTTTTAAAAAAATCGCCTACTTCTCAAAATCCGACATGTTTTTTGAGGTTAGAAAAAAATCCTGACGTGATGGAGCAAAACGGACTTCGGATTCGTGTTCAGCGCGTCAAAATACATAGGGTTAGGGTATTCCGGTCAAAAGTACATGACACTTTTTTTTTTGTGGGGCTGTGTTATTAATGAGGGGTGGTACATTTCCGTAATGAATTTTAAGAATTATTTTCGTATATAATTAATTAACAATTAATTAATTTTCGTAATAAAAAAAGTATTTGTTGACTTACTTACTTACTTTTATCATCTGCATATTCGCTCCAGAGTCAGAAGAAGCGTCACTGACGATCGTCTAAAGCAGTGGCCTGTGTATATTTCGGCATTTGGTATTTGCAAATAGACAGCAATTTTTTGTGAAACTTCACTAATTTTGTGTCTTCCGACAGTTTGGCATTAAATTTCATAAAAAAATAATGATAATAATTCTAATAATATTGTAAATTCACAAGCACTTTTACATTATAATAACTCAAATTTCATTAGATTGTCAAAAATTCTAAAAACATACAATATACATACCATTCCTTTAAGATCTATTATAAAATTAGGTAAGGATCCTATTGACAAGTGGGATAAAACGAATATTGTTTATAAATTTAATTGTAAAAACTGTCCAGCGAATTACATTGGAGAATCTAGGCGTTCATTAAAAACACGTATTAATGAGCATAAAAATACTAAAAATAAAACATCGGCTCAATCAATAGTAGGAGTACATCGATCAGAATTGAATCATGAGTTTGATTGCGATAATGTTCTCATACTGGACCGTGAACAAAATTATAAAAAACGTTGTTTTTCAGACATGTTAAACATAAAAATTAATGATTTCACTATTAATAAGAAAGAAGACATAATGTATCTAAAAATAAATAAAATTATAAATATTTTCATTAGATTTAACCTGAAGATGATGACGAACAAAGTCATCGAAACGTCGTTTTTTGTTTTGTGTCAATAAACAACATTAATAACATACATTTTTTATGTTAATTTATTCCTTCCAAGGATCAAATTTTTCTCAACTTTTTATTAAACATTCCGGAAGGGAAAGTCTTTACTCTATAATTGCTAATATTAATATTATCCTTCACATTCAATGTCTTTCGTAACATGCTCCAGATACTCCACAATGTTGGTGGTTTCGATTTTGTCTTCAATTGCTCAAAATAAACAATTAAATTGTTCTCCTCTAAAATGAAGCATTTGTAAATACAAAGTACTTTGCATAATGAAAAAATAATTTGTATCTTTTCTCAATCATTTTCAAAATTTATACTGTGACGAAGTGGTCGTCAAGCATCGAGAATTCGACAGTTTTTTCTGTAAAAGATTTGGATTTTTGTCAAGCAATTGGTCGAGTGACCAAGAGTAGCTTACCTTTGTAAAATTGGTGGAGAATAAAGGAAAAGTTGACAAGAGTATTGATCAATTTATTTCATTTGACCTGACGAAGATCCTTGATTTTGATCGATTTGTGACAAGAGCTGTGGGTAAGTGGAAATTTGTTGTTTCTGTCCTGTCTCAGAAGGTCTTTTCCCTTTTTTTTGACTGGTCTTGACGGAATCTCCTTTGATATTATGTTTGGGGAATTATGACGAGATTTGTGTATTCAAAATTAATAAAGATTAACATTTATGATTGGTTTGTCAATTCCATTAAAGATTGACAGGCGTCTAACGATTCACGTTTGGGTTTTCTTTTTATAACACATAAAAAGGGGAGGCTAATTAATATAATTTTGATTATTCCAATATTAACGTTATAATACATATGCATATAATTTAAAATTTCATTTACATATTGTTGAATATGTAAATAAATAAATTTTAAAATCTTTATTACTTAAAATAAAATACTCTTTTATGTTCGACATGGTAACCTTATTCAAATTTCAAGTTCCTAGTAAAGTCACTTTTCAAAACAAATCTTCCATTTCAGTTTCCTGCTTTAAAAAATTTATTTGGGTGATTCTCTCAAAAAGGACTAATGACGCTTTCACGGTAGTCAGTTCAAAAATAATAAAATTGATTGAAATTATTAAAAATTCTGTAAGCCATATGTTAAGTTTTAACAATTTCCAATCGAATCACTAAAGAAAAAATTTAAAAAAATTGGTCAAGAGCGAGTTACACTCGCTTACCTAGGGTTCCGTTCACGATTATTTAAATATTTATATAGTAGTAGTAGTAGTAGTAGTTGTTTATTGGCACACAAACACATCATCAAATTCCCGAGTGCTGGTAACAAAAATATTCCCTAAAATTTAATATTTCATTAATCATATAGACCAGTTTTTTGACTATTATTGGGTCTTTCGAAGACAAAACAGAAATCCAGAATGTCAAAAGGTCCACGTTCGTCGGGATTGTAAAATATTTTATACGGTACCAATTAAATAAAGGACATTCATCAAGTATATGATAAAAATCATCCCTGACGATTCCACAAGAGTAACACGTCGCTGGATCATTTGACAGTTTAAATTTTTTCTTTTTTATATAAATATACGTTACATGTTTATTAAGAACCTGATTTGTGTAAATACACTTTTAAAATAAAGGGGGATACGCTGATATAAAAAGGCTATATTGTCTTCCGTAAATAATAAGGCGAGATAAATTAATAAACTGTTCGAATTGTTACAGCCATGGATATCACGTTGATATAGAAATTCTTCATATTTTTTAAAAAAGTGACTGCCACCCAGCTCGAAAGAGAGAGCACTCCAGTTGTCTACTTCAGAAACTTCTTCAAAAAAATGTTTTATTTGCAAATACCAATTAAACTTTCGATCACTTGGCTTAGAAATGGCTAGATATTTTAGCCTGGTTAAACAAAGTTAAGGTAACGAGAGTTATCCATATTAGAGAGTTTGCTCAATCAAGACAAAACCAACCGAAAAACCCGAATGGCAAGGGGTAAATTCCCAACTTCTCTTCTAACAGCATAATTAGGGGTATTATTTGGTAAACTAAGAAGACTCTTAAGAAAACTCAATTGTACCCTCTCGATCGAATCAAGGTGGCCGACACCCCACAGCTGCACTTGATAAAAAAGTACACTTAGGCAAAGGCTATCGAATAATTTTATATAGGCATTCCAAGAATGCTAATTATTTTAAGAATTGCACCTACTGCCGTATTCGCAGAGCTTATAAAATGTTTAGAGGTTTCACTAAAAGATAATGTGTTAGACAACGGGAGCCTAAGATACATAATTTCATCGACTACCTCAATCTTTTTATTTCCAAATTTAAAATATTTATAGAAAGGTTTCATTTTTTTGTTTCTTTTAAAGATGACGATTTTGGTTTTTTTAACATTTACAGTAAGTCCCTTTTGTTCGCAATATATTTTCAAAGCATTGAGTTTTTTATTAAGTTCAAAAGGGGAACTTGCAAGCAGCACAAAATCGTCCGCGTATTCCAAAGAAAGGACTTCCGTCTCATTTTATGTTTTGAATTATCTTTTAAACGACATAAGTTCTTCTTTAGTTTTTGATATTTTAGTTTATTTTATTCTGAGTACATTTATAAAAATGAAAGTAAGGCATCATTCAAAACAATTATAACATATCCCTGGTTTCAACATTAAAAAATACTTACCGTTGACAAATGAAATAATTTTTTATTAAATAATTTTAACCTAATTATTAATCTTTTAAAAATTCCTTAGTTATACCGCTTTTTTAACTGTTTAAAATTACTTACTTTACTTTTTTATAATTTAATTCCTAAATAAATTGTGGATATTACAATTTGACAAATCAAAACAATCATTTTACGTAAAACTACGAAAAATGACATTTGACTACGAAGTGAAAATAAAAATGTCTTTGACGTCAAAGTTAAATCAAAATACATAATCGCTATCCTTTTAAAATTGACTTAAATATTGATTTGACACAAAAATTCAAAATTCCTGAAAAAAGGTCAAAATTCCTTTTTAACTTAACTTTAACAACTTTTTAGCCAACCATCTTTAACTTTCCACATATGTATGTACATATTTACAAGCAAATTAAAAGAAAATTACAGGAAAATTATTTTATTTAAACATATATAAATATTTAGTCTGGGTTTAGACTAAATATATATATGATTCACGATCTTCTTTGGCGAAAGCTTTTTGAGGTAGTGATAAGCTCAAAAATTATAAATATTTTACGTAATTTTTACGAGTCTGCCTGAGTTTCAATCAAAGTTGGAAATGATTCAACCAAGTCAGTTAAAGTTACTCGGGGTGGTTTGCAAGGGGAGGTCCTAAGTTCCTTATTGTTTATTATCTTTGTGAGTGACTTTGGTAAATTTTTGAAGGAGCAGGGTTGTGGAGACCTCTCCATCGATCATGAGACGGAAGTCCTTTCTTTGGAATACGCGGACGATTTTGTGCTGCTTGCAAGTTCCCCTTTTGAACTTAATAAAAAACTCAATGCTTTGAAAATATATTGCGAACAAAAGGGACTTACTGTAAATGTTAAAAAAACCAAAATCGTCATCTTTAAAAGAAACAAAAAAATGAAACCTTTCTATAAATATTTTAAATTTGGAAATAAAAAGATTGAGGTAGTCGATGAAATTATGTATCTTAGGCTCCCGTTGTCTAACACATTATCTTTTAGTGAAACCTCTAAACATTTTATAAGCTCTGCGAATACGGCAGTAGGTGCAATTCTTAAAATAATTAGCATTCTTGGAATGCCTATATAAAATTATTCGATAGCCTTTGCCTAAGTGTACTTTTTTATCAAGTGCAGCTGTGGGGTGTCGGCCACCTTGATTCGATCGAGAGGGTACAATTGAGTTTTCTTAAGAGTCTTCTTAGTTTACCAAATAATACCCCTAATTATGCTGTTAGAAGAGAAGTTGGGAATTTACCCCTTGCCATTCGGGTTTTTCGGTTGGTTTTGTCTTGATTGAGAAAACTCTCTAATATGGATAACTCTCGTTACCTTAACTTTGTTTAACCAGGCTAAAATATCTAGCCATTTCTAAGCCAAGTGATCGAAAGTTTAATTGGTATTTGCAAATAAAACATTTTTTTGAAGAAGTTTCTGAAGTAGACAACTGGAGTGCTCTCTCTTTCGAGCTGGGTGGCAGTCACTTTTTTAAAAAATATGAAGAATTTCTATATCAACGTGATATCCATGGCTGTAACAATTCGAACAGTTTATTAATTTATCTCGCCTTATTATTTACGGAAGACAATATAGCCTTTTTATATCAGCGTATCCCCCTTTATTTTAAAAGTGTATTTACACAAATCAGGTTCTTAATAAACATGTAACGTATATTTATATAAAAAAGAAAAAATTTAAACTGTCAAATGATCCAGCGACGTGTTACTCTTGTGGAATCGTCAGGGATGATTTTTATCATATACTTGATGAATGTCCTTTATTTAATTGGTACCGTATAAAATATTTTACAATCCCGACGAACGTGGACCTTTTGACATTCTGGATTTCTGTTTTGTCTTCGAAAGACCCAATAATAGTCAAAAAACTGGTCTATATGATTAATGAAATATTAAATTTTAGGGAATATTTTTGTTACCAGCACTCGGGAATTTGATGATGTGTTTGTGTGCCAATAAACAACTACTACTACTACTACTACTATATAAATATTTAAATAATCGTGAACGGAACCCTAGGTAAGCGAGTGTAACTCGCTCTTGACCAATTTTTTTAAATTTTTTCTTTAGTGATTCGATTGGAAATTGTTAAAACTTAACATATGGCTTACAGAATTTTTAATAATTTCAATCAATTTTATTATTTTTGAACTGACTACCGTGAAAGCGTCATTAGTCCTTTTTGAGAGAATCACCCAAATAAATTTTTTAAAGCAGGAAACTGAAATGGAAGATTTGTTTTGAAAAGTGACTTTACTAGGAACTTGAAATTTGAATAAGGTTACCATGTCGAACATAAAAGAGTATTTTATTTTAAGTAATAAAGATTTTAAAATTTATTTATTTACATATTCAACAATATGTAAATGAAATTTTAAATTATATGCATATGTATTATAACGTTAATATTGGAATAATCAAAATTATATTAATTAGCCTCCCCTTTTTATGTGTTATAAAAAGAAAACCCAAACGTGAATCGTTAGACGCCTGTCAATCTTTAATGGAATTGACAAACCAATCATAAATGTTAATCTTTATTAATTTTGAATACACAAATCTCGTCATAATTCCCCAAACATAATATCAAAGGAGATTCCGTCAAGACCAGTCAAAAAAAAGGGAAAAGACCTTCTGAGACAGGACAGAAACAACAAATTTCCACTTACCCACAGCTCTTGTCACAAATCGATCAAAATCAAGGATCTTCGTCAGGTCAAATGAAATAAATTGATCAATACTCTTGTCAACTTTTCCTTTATTCTCCACCAATTTTACAAAGGTAAGCTACTCTTGGTCACTCGACCAATTGCTTGACAAAAATCCAAATCTTTTACAGAAAAAACTATCGAATTCTCGACCAAAAATCTTACTTTTCAAAAATACTTCCAAATCTTAAAAACACTCGTACTACAACAATGTCTCAACGCTGAGTCTCGACGCGAACATGTGATTTTCGGCGTCCCGGCGGCTAGTCACAACTTCTTCCGATCGGCGGCGCCACCTCCCAGGCCCGACAGTCGAGCGCGTCATTTTAAACCGGGGGATGCTTGACGACCACTTCGTCACAGTATAAATTTTGAAAATGATTGAGAAAAGATACAAATTATTTTTTCATTATGCAAAGTACTTTGTATTTGCAAATGCTTCATTTAATTTTTCCAATTAAAGAAGAAGTTAAACATATTCAAATAGTTTTTAGTGGTAATTCGATTTTGTGTCTTTTACGATGGAATAAAGCTTTATATTTTTGAAAGTCTTAATGCAGGGTGTTTGAATGTTCTTCCAATTAGAATATTTAATTAGATTGTTCCCTTTTCAACCAACAGTAGTTTTTAAAGCTCTTGATCAACAACCGATTGGTACAGTTAAGTGTGAAGTATATGAAATAGCATTTGCAACATCTGTATTCGTTAACAGTGTAAATTAAAAGATGAATTTATGAAACTGATAATAATATAGTGAGCAAGCATTTGATATCAGTTTTTAAAAACAATTAATTAAATCATTTTCCGGCAGTTAGAATGTCTAACATTAGGATTTCGATTTGTAGAGAATGATTGGAATTGTCTTTTCATAAATCGAGCTTATTTACTTCAAAATGGTGGACTAAACCTTTTATATTTTTGTAAGACTTTTGCCAGTAAAAATGACAACAAAGTTCTGTCTACTGAAACTGAGAATGAAATGAAAATACCCATAGAAAAAAATTTGTCATGTAAGATAAAGAAATTATCTACAGAAATTGATGATGGATTTGCATGTTGATGTAAATTTAGTATGCACAATAGAAAATAATGAGAAAATAATTTCTAGTCTTATTGTTAGTGAAAATTTTGATCCCATGACATATCCTACAATGTTTCCTTATGGTGATCCTGGATGGACTGTTAACCTTAATCATACTCAAGATACTTGTAATTTTATTCATTTACAATTTTATATGTATCGTCCTTCATAGAGAAGAAAAAAGCGGGGATTGACACTTGGGCGCTGAATTATATTTTTACGTACACAAATTTGCGATTCAGAAACTTTAAATAAAATGATATGGGCTGATATCACAGACGAAATAAAGAATCCAGAACTTTTTAACATTGTAAAGCGTTTTTAAGTTCATGGGCCTTGTGGTAAACAAATTAGGAATTCACCCTGCATGGATCCTGAGATGGGTCAATTAAATATATTGCTAACAATTTGACGATCGTAGCATATAATCTTTATTTGAGTACAAAATTTAAAGATCATATTGACTGTGCAATAATAGGTATTATATTATTATAACACCATAATGTTGAACTAGTAATACAGTAACGATTTCAAAAATAACATTATTAATTTTGTGAGATCAAAATTCCAATAACTTTTCGTAAAAAAAAAATTTTTTTATTTGTTGATAAAAAAGTATGTATACCACGCGCGTTTCTATTAGCTAGTTAATATTGTAAAATAAAATTAGAGGTCAATTTGACATGTAAGGGATATTCTAACTATAGTAAGAACGGCTACAGATAAAACGGACCCACGGAAAATGTTCCAGGGAAACTCCCGGGAGTTTTCCGGGAATTTCTTAAAATGAATTTTCCGAGGAATTTTTGAAAAAGTATATTTAGTGTCTAAGTAATTAATTTAAACTTCTTGTGAAATCCTTACTATGAAACGAATAAATATGCAAATTAGGTAAAGGAAGACACTTTGATGTTATTTTATTTTTGAGAGAGAAAAAAAGTAATACCGTTACCTGAAGAGAGACAATGTTATGCCATTTTTATTGAATAAAAGAGAGATGAGAATCCGATAGATTTTCTGCGTTATAAACAGAGACCAATTTATATCATTTATCTATTAAAAGGAAGACAGGAAGATATTTTCATTTAATGGTATTCTTACTATGAAGCGAATAGACATGTAAATTAGCTAAAGCTAATTAAAGAAGGTCTATTGGTTTGTAGGATTTGTGAAGAAAACTTTATTTTTCAGAATATTCGTTTTATGGCGATTTCAACGATATGATATTCAAAAAAAATCTAAACTTCAATTTTGTTTTCTAGGATTCGTTCGAGGATTTGTTCAGTATAAGATTCGAAAAAAGACATTTGAATTTTGATTTCCTTTTTGTGGGTAGGTTTTTAATACCTGACTTTCGGGCATCGACCGTCATTAAACAATATCTTTTGCTTTAAAGGGTTTGCTCGATTCTAGAGTCGAGAACTGTTCTTTCAAGTTTAATGACTCTTAATGAGTATGTAATGAAACAAAATTATTTTTTATTGTCTAAATATGTAAAAAAAAATGTTTCTCATAATCTGCGATTCGTGACGATTCCAATATATTTGACATAAACATTATTTAAAAAAAAAAAAAAATTTTAAAATGTACCAAATTCTCTTGAAACTTGATATTTTAAATTTATTTAAAAGTAAAACTTTTTGAATCCGCTCTTTGCCCTACCCGGAATCACGAAAGAGGACAAAGTAAAAATTTTCCGCCATATTAGTTTGACATTTTAAATTCTTTAAAGACCTAAAATTTGGATTCAGCGACCCCAAAAACCCCCGAATACCGAATTGAAAACGAATCGAATCTATTTGAAAATTTTCTGCCATATTGGATTGTCATATTAGGTCCACCATTTTGAATTTTTAAAATCTGACCTTTTGAATTCAGCTAACCCAAAAACTTTTAATACGATACACAGTTATCCGCTTAATTCTCTTCTTGCATCAACCGCTTGAATTTTATTTGAAAGTTTAAAAACAGTTAACGCTAACGGTGTAATAAATGATTTATTCAATTTGCTTGTTTGTCATTAGAGATTGTAGGACACATTTACCAATTCATTATTCCTACTTTAATCTTTCCTATGTTCATATTTTCCACACGGAGAAAAATAGTGCTGAGATTATAGTGAAACTTCCTATGGAATAGTAATAATTATACTTTTCTAGTAAAATTTACTATTAATTGTAAAATTTACTAAGCATGAGTAAATATTACTATTTCTGGTAGTAAAAATTACTCATAGTAATTATTACAGTAGTGTTTTTAAAAATTGCTACAGATGTAATAAAAATTGCTTTATGATTTCTAAATTTTATAACGCAATAGTAAATTTTATTAAATTTTGTATTACTTTTTACATTCGATACTTTTTAACTTTTGCTCGTAGAAATTCTAATAAGTAATACTGCGAAATATAAAAATTGCTACTGCAAGAAACAACTTTTACTATTGCAGATCAAACTTTTTACTCGAAAAATATTTTCCGTACCACCTACGGTCATGCGCAGCGTTCGTAGCCCGGCGTCAAAGTATGCAATGCATGTATAACGAATAAATACTTAATTTCTGATTAATTATTCATTAATTAATAAAAATAAATATTATAATAATTATTATGCATATAATAATAAAATAAATTAAAAAATATAAAGAAATAACCTCATTAAGATTATATAGTAATTATAATTATTATTTGCTAGTACTTTAAAGTTTTACAATATATTACAATGTGCAATTCTAGCTTTATATAAAATTATTATAAAATTAATTTACATAATTCTTATTTATTTTATATAAAATTTAATTAATTAAATATTTATTAATATTATTAAAAATGTTTATATTTTAATTTAATAACTTATCTAATAAATAAATACAATTTATAATTGACATTATTAAAGAAGGATATGTGCAATTAAACAAAAAATTTCCTATAGCGATTACGTGGCCGAGAGGCTTAATGGGTGCGATGTTAGGTTGCGTTTAGATATAAGTTATACAGGGTTCGAATCTATATAAATGTAAGATTTTTCGATATGTTTCGTTGTTAAATTATAAGTATGAACAAGTTAAAAGAGTTAAACTTGTGAATTAATGAATATAATACACATATAGAATATTTATTAATTGGAGAAAAATTTTTTGAACCCATTGATTATTTTATTTCAGTTTATTAAAATAAAACAAGAAAATATATATAGTTCTTTTTATATAAAAATAATTGCTTCGTTACTAGTATTAATTGCTAGGAACATTTTAAATATTACTCAGCTTTTAATAAAAGTTATTATTTCTTGAGCAGTTCCTAAATTACTATTTGAAAGTATAGTAATTTTTGATAGAAAATGTTACAATTATTACTCTTTTTTTTCTCCGTGCACTACTAATATTTTCCAAAGAAAGATTTTTGAATTTTATTTCCAGTAATTTAACGTAATAAGAACTCATTGTGTTCATTCTCTGTTCTTATTTTATTTTGTTCGTCTATCTTTAATTTATTTCTATTGTAAGGACTCAATAGAGTTTGGAGCTCAGTTTTAAATTTGACTTTGCAGCTTGCAATATATTTTTATTTGACAAATTTTCAATTTATTGTGAACGTCTTTTTTACTTTTTATTTTAAAACGTTTCATTTTTATCATTTCAATTTTTAATTTGTTGTGTTCTGTTATTTCAATACAGAATGGATTATTTATTTATTTATGGTATGTTAATTTTTCCTTATTACTTTATTATTTCTGATTGTTTCATTTTTCACATTTTTTCATTTTAATAATTTTTTCATAAATTTAATAACTTTGACGGTTTTATCTTTATTTTTAATAAACTTAATAATTTATTTATTAACTATTGACTGTTAATGTTAATTTGTTTTTCAATTTTTCTTACATATTCTATACTTTTTTTATTTTATTGTTTTTTGGATAATTCTATTAAGAATTCTATTTGTTTCAATTCAATTATTTATTATTTTTAATTTTTATTATTATTTCTCAATTTTAATTTTAATTATAAATTTCTGACTCCAGACTCTACTCCTTTATTCAGGGTATAATATGTCTTCGTGTAAATTTTTTTTTTTTGTTCTTTGTGTGAATGTTTTCGTTTTATTTGCCCTATCTCAAAATGTTCCTTATTTTATCACCTTTTTACCCCTCAAAGGGAATTTTGGGATAGCAATATTTGTATGAGTTATAAATTAAAAACCAGCTCAGCGCGAATGCTCTCAATCTGAGAAAATGCTGTCGTGTATAGAATTTGAGTACCCAAAAATACCACTAGGTATCCTTTTTCTTCTATTGACATATTTTAGGCAAGCAAAGCATTTGCTCAGATTGAGAGCGTTGCGCTGAGCTGGTTTTTAATTTATAACACATTCAAATATAGCTGTCGCAAAATTCCCATTGGGGGGTAAGAAGGTGATGAAATAAGTAACATTTTGAGGTACTTCCCAGATAGCACAACACTTTGCCACAGTTTTGCAGCAAGTTGGCAATGCCAAATTGCAAATTTGCATTGCCAACTTGCTGCAAAACTGTGGCAAATATCGATATGTCCACCCTTTTTAAACTTTGCAGTGCAAACTTGCTGCAAAATCGATGCAAAAAAGCTGAATGAGTTTTCCGCAGAATTTCAAAAACAATTTGCTGAAAAATGACACGGAAAATTTTCTGAAATTTGAAAATGCAATTTTTTGGAAAATAAAATTTTTAAGTTTTCTTGAAAGTTATTTTTTTTAATTTATGTACTATAAAGTTTAAAAAGGGTGGACATATCGATATTTGCCACAGTTTTGCAGCAAGTTGGCAATGCAAACTTGCAATTTGGCATTGCCAACTTGCTGCAAAATTGTGGCAAATTGTTGTGCTATCTGGGATTTTGAAAAAAACGAAGGGGGCTTAAGGGGTTAAAAATTAAATAACAATAATTAAAAAAAAAAATTTTTATGATATATTTTTTTAAATTTTTTGGTACAGAGTCTAAAATAAAAGTTTAGGAAATTCTGCAAAAAAAATTTTTTTGGTGTTTTAAAAGTTATTCACTTATATTCAAGTATAGTGGTTTATAAATTATTTTCAAAAAAGTTTGACCCCTTCCGGCAACCCCGCATTACACGGAACTGAAATGATGTTTTTTATTTTAGTTTTTACATATATTAAAACATATCTATATCATTACCAAAAAAAATTAAAGTGGCTTTTTTTCAGAGAATGCCTCCTATTTCAATGCGAAAAATCAATTTTTTGGACAAAAAAATTAAATTTACAGTGTAAAAAATTTTTCGGTTTTAAAAATCGTAAAGAAATACAACTAGACATTTGTTTAAAACTTCAAATGTATGCATTCTAAATAAAAATTATATAACTTATTTTAAAAAAATCGTTATTAATATAAAGATTCACCCTTCCGGGAGAAGAGGAAGCAATATAAAAACAATGTAATTTATAGAAAAATTTTCTTTAATTAAGTTTGAAGGATTATTAGATATTGATGATAAAAATGGTGTTACAAATGTAGATAATATAAATATTTCAGATCATATAAAATTACGAGAAGAAACTTATGCCAAATTAAATTTAAAACAAAAAGGAATTGTTGATTTTATATTGAATGCAGTGGAAGATTCTTCTACTGATGGTTCTAAATGCTTATATGTAAATGGTCATGAAGGTTTTAGAAGAAAACTTATGTACACTACCTTGTGGCACTTATTATAGAGTAAAGAAAAAACTGTTTGTAATATGGCATTTACAGAAATTGTTGCGTCCTTACTTCCAAGTGGTAAAGCTGTTCATACAGTTTTGGGCTTACCTGTTTTACTGTATAGTGGATGTTTTTGATGATGATTTGGTGGTCACGAGAAACAGAATTTTTAAATTCTTTATTAAAAGTTATTCTTCTGCCTCAACACAATCGACTTTTCTAAAGTCTTCTTATATTTGTTGCTTCAATTGAATGATACTGATGATAATATTGAGTTACGAGATAAAATAATCATACAACATGGATGTATAGATATTGTTGAAGAAATGTACAGTAGCATGATAAAAAATAAACAATTTCAGGATTTGTCAGTGTGTGAAATTTTATCACCTACAAATGTCGATGTTTATGGAATTAATAAAAAAGTTGTTCATCTCGTAGATAGTAATAAAGTAAAAATATATAAAAGGATTGATTCAACAAAAAATTGTGATTATGCAAATTTTTCTAAAGTCTTACTATGACATTATGTAAATAGTCTCTCACCATCTTCTTTACCACCACATAAATTACATTTGAGAATAAATTCTGTAGTAATGCTGATTAGAAATTATTAGTATTAATGAAGGTTTATATAACTGAAGAAGATTACTCATTTTAGGTTTATCAAACAATGTTATTAAGTGTCAATTATTAACGAGAGATAAAAAAAATTGTAAAATTGTATTTCTACATCGGATAACTTTCTTTTGTGAAAATATACCGTGGATGTACCAGTTACCGTCCATGTCCCAGTATCCGTCCATTTTACAAATATCTCGTATAGTAATTTAAATTATTTTTTAACAATAATTTATTCCTTCTGGCACGCAATCGACTTATTAGTTTAAGTAAACAAATAAAAGAAAACAATTTTTTTATAAATGTTATTTTGAAAATTAAACTGGACGGAAACTAGGTCTTAGGTGGACGGCAACTGGGACATCCACGGTATATCCCTTAATTTTTAAAAGAAGACACAATGCCCTATAAAATTAGCATTTGCAATTACTATATAAATAAATAGCAAGGACAGACGTTTATTGACTTAAGAAGAGATTTTCTTAATAACGTCATATGTATGTTGCATTATCAAGGGTACGTTCATTCGATTTCGTAAAAATTTATTAAGGAGTAATAATTATATAAAAAATTATGTACAAAGAAATTTTAGAAACAGTTGAAATACTTTCCTATAATTGAGGGTCCCGATCAAATAACTCGACCGACGCTCGGACGAACGCTCTATTACCAGTCAAGTAGCAGTGACAGTCTGTGGAAGGCTCATTGCTAACCGACTACCATTAGAGCGTTCGTCCGAGCGTCAGTCGAGTTATTTGATCGGGACTCTCAATTGTAAGAACACATAAAACACAATTTCAGTGGTTTATAATCATAAGTATAATTCAATAACAAATTTTCTGTCTTTAACGCAAAATAAATAAGTTGAAGAATGAACTTTTTGCGTTCATGAAATGAACACTTTGCTTCCTCATGGATATATTTGTGATCACCCTGGTGGATTGTATGATGCAAATGCTCCACGAAATTGGCGGAGCATTCATGGAAAACGAGATCGAAATTGAAATTTTATCTAAAATGTATAAAAATGATGAAATTGATAATATAATTATTAAAATCAATAAGTATTATGCAATTTAAGATGATTATTGTTAAATAATTATAAAATTTTTATGTTTTTATTAATTTCAATATATTGCAGTTGATTGTCAACATTTGTCGATAAAATCAATAGAGGCGCGCTTTTTAGCAGGTAGGTGGCAGCACTCTTATTTTATTTTCTTTAAATTTTTTCTATATTTTTTTTATCAAAAGCAAAATTATTTGTTAAACGGAAATATTTGTTAAAAAATGTATTATTTTCTTTAAAAAAATTAATATATTCTTTAAAAAAATTAATATTTTAATAAAAAAAAAATTGGTAAAAAAATTAATTTTTTTTATCAACAAAAAAATTTGAAAAAAATTAATTTTAAACGTAAATAATGGTGAAAAAATGTATTATTTCATCAAAAAAATTGTTAAAAAATACATTTTTTTATCAAAAAAATTAATGAAAATTTATACTTTTTATCTAAAATATTGATCACAAAAATTAATTTTTTTACGAAAAATGTTGAAAAAATATTTTATTTTATCAAAAAAAAATTATTATTTTTAATAAAACAATTTTTTTCAGGAATATCCTCTTTAAAAAATATTTTTTTTCAGACAAGTTTTGGAAAAAATAATTTATTTTTCCCAACTATATTTTTGATAAAAAAATTAATTTCTTACCAATATGTTTGTTTAAATAATAAATTTTTTTTACCAATATTTCCGTTTAAAATTGATATCTTATTTTGCAATTTTTTTATAAAAAAATTAATTTCTTTCACTAATATTTTTGATTAAATAATACATTTTTCACCAATAATTCCGTTTAAAATTGATTCTTTTCAATTTTTTTTTATAAAAAAAATAATTGTTTTCACCAATAATATTTTTTTATCAAAATATTAATTTTTTTTAATGAAATATTTTTTTTTGATAAAAAATAAATGTTGTCACCAATATTTTAGATAAAAAAATTAATTTTCACCAATTTTTTTGATTAATAAATCAATTTTTTGATGAAATAATACATTTTTTCACCATTATTTACAATTAAAAAAAAATTTTTTTTGATAAAAAAATTAATTTTTTTTACAAATAGGTATAATCTTTTTATTAAAATATTAATGTTTTTAAATAAAATAATACATTTTTTTACTAATATTTCCGTTGAACAAATAATTTTGCTTTTGATAAAAAAAATATAGAAAAAGTTAAAGAAAATAAAATAAGAGTGCTGCCACCTATCTGCTAAAAAGCGCGGCTCTATTGGTTTTATCGCCAAATGTTGACAATCAACTGCAATATATTGGAATTAATAAAAACATAAAAATTTAAAATTATTTAACAATAATCATCTTGAAATATTTTTTTCTTTGTAAATTTAATTTTGTTTAGTAAAAAAAACTTATTTCTTGCATTAAAACGAGTCGATTAGCCTATATAAAGTTCATATTTTCCTGAGATCTATAGATTAAATCATTTTTTTCAATTTTGGAAAATAATCGTTTTTTGTATTTTCGAAAACAACTTTTTCTGCTATAAAAATTTTAATTAATTCTTGTCAAAACTGTATTCCTGGCATAAAAACGAATCGATTGAGGTATACAAAGTTTACATTTTACTAATATTTATAAAATTGATCGCTATTATAGTTGTAATCCTTCTTTTAATCTTGAATATAAGTATATCATGATGAGGAAGCTAAATGGTCATGAAATGAACACCTAATTTTAGCTTTTGAGAGTTAACTTCTTCAAAGAACTTCGCAAGGAATAAGTTGAACCAAGGGCAGTCGCCTGGTCACCTCGTGACATATCTTTTAAAATTAAAATTTTCTGATTAATTTGTTGAAAAGATACATGTTGTTCCTAGTGCTGGGTTTTCTTGTTTTTAATATTAATATTTCTCATGAAGTTCAAATTAATTACTAGAAACTAAATATACTTTTGGGAAATTCATTTTGAGAAATTCGCAGAAAACTCCTGGGAGTCTCCCTGGGACATTTTCACGTGAGGAACGTTTTTCAACAATTGAGCTGTTCGGAAGAAGAACTCGCTCTTCGCTCGGAAGGGACAATTTCATACACTGTTAAAAATGTTCGTAAATTTACAACATTTTTAATATACCAATATATATTAAATTTAAGAAACTGTACTTTGAATTATATTAAGATACCTTTTTGTGGTAATATTAATATACTGGTGTCTTAATCCTGATGTTTGTAAATTTAATATACTTTTAATATACCACGGTATATTAACTTTAAAATACATGTACTCTAAGTTAATGTAATGTACATCTATATATAGTAATATTAATACATTAGTGTATTAATGCTTTATTTATCCTAAATTTGTACGTGTCTTATATGTTTAAAAGAGTAGTTATTTTAATGATTTATTTTCAACTTTTACGTTTTGCATTGAATCAAAAATTTATTTGATTAAAATATTTGATATCATTAAATATCACAGAAAAAACCTGGTTTCAAATTAAGTATAAATTCCATACTCAATTTGATTCGCAGCAAAAATGAAACTGGGATAATTATCAAATTAAATATGGAATTTTATTCATACTCAATTTGAAACATTCATACTCAATTTGAAACTAGGTTTTTTCAGTGATTAATCGACTATTTGATTAGCTTTTATCAAATAAATATTAATTTGTATTTTTTTTGCAATTATATTATTTTTAATTAATTTAATAATTACTACAATATTACTTATTTTAATTAAATATTTATTTGACATAATAGTCAAGTGGCAGGTTGTTTGAATCAAATAAATTGTTTTCAGTGTACAACTTTAAAAGTTTACTTAAAAAATCTTTTAAATTCGCTTCTATTAAATATACTTACACAATTTTTTCCCCTGTAGTTTTAAGGTTAATAATGGTATAGATTCAAATGACTTTCCACTAAATTTCGTTCATTTTCATTTTAAATATTTATTTAGTTGAATTTCACAACAGTTACCATCCATAAATAAAAAAATTAGTACTTTTTCAAAGAAAAAATAATACATTTGTTTGTATAAAAATATTTCTCTTTCAAGTTGTTGATAAGAAAAGTGTAGACATTTTTCAGACGAAAAAAAAAATAAGAAGTGAATAAACAGCATTTGTGATAAAAGTTACAAATCATCTTTGTCTAGTTGCATTATGCAAAAAGTTAATATTCAGCAACAATAATTTCTTTAAATATTTATCAAAAATTTATTTCAAAGCATTTCTTTTTTTTGAACATTCTTATTACTGTATAATGTAAAATTATGGAAGAATTGGATGATTTTAGGTAAATTGTAAAAAGAAATTTAAATTACGACAATATTGTCTATATCTTATTACTTCAAATACTTTAAATGGGATTAGAAAATTTTAAATTAATAAAAATTGCAACTATCTAGGTGAAGTAGAAAAAATATTAATAATTAGAGACACTAATTGTATTTTAAATAAGTAATAAATTTTTATTTTAAATATATCTTTAATTTTGTATAATAACTAAATCGAAATGTTTAAATATTTTACACAATCTTATGTCTTCAGCAGTTACAGTTTATATGGACAGTGCGAATATTAATTTCTAATTCGGTTATTTAGTCGCGGTAGTTAAAGCGTTAGCGTTAGGTCTTAGATTAGGTAGGTGCGCCTGGGTTCAATCCCCGTAGGGTTCAAATTTTAATTTAATTCTGAGATTCGAACGTAAAAGATACAAGTAGATAAAATTATAAATGATAGTATTAGTTATAATTAATGTTTATTTTTATTAATTGTTTAAATTATTTTTTTTATAATCATTTTAGCATGAGATTTTGATGTTTTAAATTTAATATACCGGTATATTAATATTAATATACCGCAGTAAATTAAATTTAATATACACAAATATATTGATATTAATATACCTGTGTATTAATATCACAACATTGTGGTATATTAAATTTAATATACGGTATATGCAAATTGCTTCATATACAAGTATATTAAATTCCCCATGGATATTTTTAACAGTGTAGCGGTTGTAGGCATAAAAATAGGAAAAAAAACATTTCAAAATTTTTATTTTTAAAAAGTACTACCTTGTATAAAATATTAAAGCGCATCTTTTTTTTCTTTGAAATTTTTTTGTAGAGCGAATATTTTAGTTAATAATAACAAAAAACTGACAAATTTTAATTCTTAAATTTCATTCAATTTTAAAACATAAATTGTCATATCTTCGACAATTATTAATAAAATTACTTTAGAATTGATATCCTAATACATTGAAGTATAGAGAAAAGGATAACATAATAAGAATGTTCGAAATCATCATTTGTTTAATAATTTTTAATTGTTATTTAAGGGCATATTGATAATCATGTTTTCTTACCTTTGCCGACAAAAAGTCTGCGGGGAAGTTCCGAGTTTCAAGAACTTCCAGTGAGACATTTGTTTATCAATGTGTAATAAAGTTTTTTGTAAAGTTACAAAACGATTTATTAAATAGTTTAAAAAATATTGAAGTTTTAAAGAAACGCGTGCAGCTGCATATCACATCGCCACGTAGAGTAGAGTCTTATTACGCTCTCAGGGCGTGAAAACATCATCTTCCCATTACTTTTCAATAATATTATTTGTTATTTTCATAATATTATTAATTAAATTGTTTAAAATTATGAACAATTAATAAAAAATTAATTAACAACATTATTAAAAATAATTTAAAAAAATTTTAAATATGTATATATTGTATCTAAATTTTTATTAAATATATTATATTATTAAATAATTTTAAATTTTATTACAATTAAATAACAAATTTATTAGTAATAGTTATTAAAGATGAGGGATAAAGAGCGTAAAAACCTTGAGAAGGTGTACGCAGAAAATCTGAATTGAATTTTCTGAGCTTTTGATCAGACCATGATTACTTTATGTTTACGGGGTCGCTGAAACCTAATATGTAGTCCGTTTAATTCCATAACGTCAGGGTTTTAAAATAACTTAAAAAAACTGAAATTTTTACTTCGAAATTTCGAAATCAAGAAAAATTTATATCTCCAAGTCTTACCCTGACTACTTGACCCAAAAAACAAAGGAGTAATGATTAGACTGGGAGATATAAATTTTTCTTGATCTCGAAATTTTGGGTTTTTTCAAAACCATGACTTAATGGGGTTAAGTAAACTTGAGATTCGGTTTCAGCGACCCCAAAAACATAAAGTAGTCATGGTAAGTCATGGAGATATAAATTTTTCTTGATTTTAAAATTTCGGGTAAAAATTTGGGGTTTTTTGATGTTATTTCAAAATCCTGACATGATGGGGTTAAACAGACTTCATATTTGGTCCCAGCGACCCCGAAAACATAAAGTAGTCATGGTCTGATCAAAAGCTCAGAACATTTAATTTTTTTGGGCTGCCAGTGATATTATTCAGTATCAATATGTTGTTATCTATGTATGTTAATTTTGCATTGAGTTTAATTAATTCTAATAGAAAAATAATCTACTAATTTTTTTCTTTTCAATATTTTAAATACTTTGGCGGCCATTTTGTAGGCTCAATTTTTAATTTCGAAAAAATATAACTTTTTTATTATGTCTATCTCTCCAAAATTCTATTTAATAGAAAAAAATTGTGTACTTTTTTTAAAACTTTTTTTAAACTAACTAACTTTTTTTCATTAAATCAAATGTTAATTTTTCTTCCAAATTCTAAAAGAGGTGATTCTAGTACGTCGGAAATACATTTCTTCTTGCGTTATAACTGACTTAATATTTTGATATTTTGACAACTGTATATATGCATTTTATCAATAAAAGTGATAAATTTCAACATACTTTTTATTTTTATTTCCAGATTTTTTGATAAAGTCTCTTTGTCACTACCAGAGAAGGGATTTTTGAATGTCAAATAATAAGTTTTAAACATGTCGCAATATTCACAATTAGAAATGATGAAGATTGTAGAAAAGATGAGACAACTGCTTGTCGTATTCATTTTCATATTATATATTTTTCTCAGAACTTAATTCTGCATAAATAATTCATAAGTTTAATATCGTAAAAAAGTATTGATTAAAAGGATATCACTTATTTGATGTTCGATATGCAGTTTTTATTCTTTTATATGCTACTTTTTGGTTTGCTGATAATTATGAAGGCCTCTTGTTCTACTGTGGGAATTGATACTACTCCTGAGTTCCAGGAAAATGGTAAGTAAATATTTTAACTAAAAATATTTATAATACTCTATTTTTCACTCGTTTTTCCAAAGCCATAAAATTTAAAATTATTTTAGGTAGTTTTTTGAAATATCGATCGAAGTAGGGAAAAGTTTCCATGAGTTGCTCACTATTTTATTTACAGAGCTTTTTGTGACTAGATGTCTAGATTCGGAGTTCCCGATATAACTACTGATAAGAGAACTCAATCGTTGTTAAATTTTTTCGGCTGTCGAAGCATACGGACCATTACTTAATGTTCTTGCACAAAAAAATACGTTCATGTTTACCGGATGCGTCTCACAGACGAGTCGCCTGTATACTAATAAACTAAACGCAACCAATTAAAAGCATCTTTATGATCTGGCTGTTATCCCAGCGAGAAATGAAAGGTCTAATCGACGTCTATTTAACGTCTAGACCAAGATCTACATAAGGTCTAAATCAAAATCTACATAGACGTCGAAATGGGACGCCATAAGACGTCTATAGACGTCTAAGTTGTAGACGTCGAAATTGGAGTCTATTGGACGTCTAAGCCGTAGACAAAATTGAACTCAATTGAAAATTCCTTTTAGGGTTCCTTAAAGGATACCTATATAGGAAACTCTATAAGACGTCTATAATCCCGATTTCGGTAGTACCCCTCCTTCCGCGGTGAGAAATTAGTATATTAATTGATGTATTAGACCAGCTATTCGATTTCTAAATCGACAAAAAGTATCGATTAGACAACACTTATTTCACACTGGAAGGCAGATAGATTATTCCTTTGGCGTATTATATTGAAGGTAAGAACATAGGCGCAATATCGCACATACGTCGGTAAATCCTCAGTGCTGAGACAATATGACACTATCAGTACTGTCTATATTATAAAACCGCCATTTTAAATTTTTTGATTTTGTCTGTAGGTTTGGATTCAGTAAATCCAAAAACTTAGAATACCCATGAATTAAAGATTGTCGTAGTCCCTCACAGCACCAGATATTTCAGAATTTCCTTGGGACGTCCTGAGGATATCAGGCGGTTTGCATATCCTCAGGACATTCATACCGCAGGAAGAAAATATATATCCCTAGGACGTTCCAGGGATATTTTAAAATATCTGGTGATGTGAGGGATAATGTAAGTGTGCATCGTATTTCAGTTTTTTTTCTTAAATGATTGAAAAAAGTCAGTTTTATATGTTTAAGATTCTGTTTAAACAATTGTCTACTTCTTAAAAACATTTAAATTAACGTCTATTTTGATTAATCTAGATCTTTAGACCTAAACCTGTTCTCAAAGTCTTAGATGTCGGATAGACGTCGATTAAACCTTTCATTTCTCACTGGATAAGTACAGTTGTAGTATCGTTCTAGAGACCTGTACATAGGATCTTATCATTCCAAAAACAAGATGGTCATACTGTTCGTAAAATAAGTATTAGTGTGCAGACGACTATTCTATGAGATGCACACTTCGACCTAACGAGTCAGAAAAAGCGCCCTGCTTCGCTTCTTAGGTCGAAGTATCTATAAGTCATACAAGAAAATACGTTGCACTTTACTAGACATGGTTCACGGACAAGCTGACCACATAGTCACACATTAGTCTAACCAATCACAAACGAACTGTGTAAAGGATGTGCCATTTTCCTTCTGAACTTTTTAGATTGCGTGACAAGAGGTTCTTAACCTAAATTACATTGCAGGTTGCGTATATCAATATCAAGACATTTAAATAAGCTTTACTTTTATTATTAATTAATGTTTTTAAAATGAACATTGCATTTGATTTATTTATTAAATGTGCAAAATGCTGATCGTTAATAACTGTTTTATGTCGGCAATGTTGTTCCCAATTTTTAGGTTGGTGTAAATATCACTTTTTAGACAACTATTTTATTATTACAATAATAATCTTCATATTCTTTCGGTCCGTACACACTTTTGAAATTAGTTGTTTTTGCTTATGCTTTTTTGTTATACTTTTATTTATTATTATTTTTTTAAATTTGGCATTAGTTTTTTTACATTAAAAAATATTAAAATATACACTATAAAATTTTTTTATTAACAATAATATTTACATATTTTTATGAAAATAATTCATTTTATTTTTTTATTTTAATAACATTTTTTATGATAAATTTAAATTGTTTTTAATTAACCATATTTATTTACATATTTTTAATATCGCAGCCAATTATAATTTTTTAATTCTAATATTAAAAATTAATTATTGCTAAATTAAAAGCATTATTTACATTATGTTAATTCTCAATTAAAAATTAATCTTTACAGTATTTTTAAATATAAAACAGTATAAACTTTTCAAAAATTTTCTTGTTTTGAAGGTTACAATTCACTTTCTCATAATTTCGAAAACCGCGTTTCCTCTTCCAAAATCAAAAGTATTTCTCAACGCCTTTTCCAAAGAGCTGCGGCTTGGACCTCAGGCTTGAATGCGGCTTAAACACAACCTTTGCACAAATTGTTATGCATAAAGCGCAACCTTTCTGGTTATCTAGCTCTTAATACTAAATCATATATCACACGTCTGGTCTTACTCAACTACAATCAACCAATCAAAGTCAATTTCGGACAAACTACTTTTCCTCCTCTGCTGATGAGAACCTCTTGATGTCTTAAGCCATGGCGTAAACCTCGTAAATACCCCATATAAAAACTGCTGCCAAGTTGAACTGTGAACTTCATTTCATGAACATTTTTATTCCTCATGGAGGTTTTCTATGATTAATTTATGGTAATTTCTGTATTATTATAAAAATTTTAAAAAGGTGTTAAATTGTATTCTTTGGGCGCTTGCAGATAGATTTTTAACATTAATAACTTGATGTTGATGAATAATTTTATAATAATATTTTATTTGTTTAAAAATCAACAAATTTATACAAAGAGGTTTGGCTCCAAATTCTAAGGTTTACCAAAATACGATTCTTTACTGCACAACACGCGGTGTAACTTCCGTATTAGTATTCTGAAATTCCAAAAACTTTAAAGTAAGAATGGAATCACAAATCAAATAAGTTTTAATACATTTCCTCAGGTGCCCATATATGTAACATGTTACAACTGCAAACGGAAATATTTTACTGTAGAGAGGGTGGAATATAGGGATATTTTTGTTAGAATATGATGGTTATAATTCTGAAGAAAAGCAAATTTGTTAGTGAAGTGAATTTTTACGTTATTTAATAACGTTTTAGTAATTCATTTCAATTTTTTGTGATAAAACTACGTAAAATTCAACAAACATGAGTGCTTCTTTTAATTGTAGTTAATAAATTTTTATAAATATTGGTAAGTGCGTATATTCTCTGACAACTAGAAGAGTGTAGGATAATTACGCCGAAAAGAAAACCAAGTTATCTTAATTTTTGTACACTGAGAGAAGAAAAGCACAGAATCCGTACTGTGACGAACGCCGGCCGTATAAAATGGGTGTAAGTATCCGTTCTTTAGTGCTGCTAGATACTAAGCTCTAGTAGCGCGGCAGCGGTGTGAACTAAGTTATACGGAATTTGTCTCATAGCGACCGACAGATACTCTACTTCTGAACAGTTCCATACTTTGTACAGTATCTATACTCAAGTCAAGCACAACATCCATTTCACATTTTAGTACGGAATCTATCACACAGGGACGCTGTTGCTGCGCTCAACTTGGTATACAGATGCTGAACTTCTCCATTTCAGATTCCGTACTTTTTTTCTCTGAGTGTAGAACTTAAAAATTGGTAGTTACCGGGATCAACCACGGAGAGGTTACAGAACACTGATCCCATTTTTTTTATTTTCAAAAAAAACTAACATTAGATTCGTAATCAGAGACCCCAAAAACCTTCCAGTAACGAGTTTCATGTGAATCCGATAATTTTTTTAAAAATTATTCGCCATTTTGAAAAGCTAATTTTAGATTCGTAATCAGAGACCCCAAAACCCCCTTATTAACAAGTTTCAGGCAAATCCGATAATTTTTTTTTAAAAATCATCGGCCATTTTCAATAACTAACATTAGATTCGTAATCAGAGTCCCCAAAAATCCCAGAGTAACAAGTTTCTTACAAATCCGAAAAATTAAGAAAAACAACTGCCATATTGGATCTGCCATTTTAAATTTTGAAAAACTGACATCAGATTCATAATCAGCGACCACAAAAACCCCCGAGTAGTCATTTTTGCTAACTTATATTGAATTTCACTTTATAATTTGTTTTTGTTTAATCTTAAAAAAACATACTTGTGTTTATATTGTTATAAACAAAAAATTTTTAATAATTAAAAATTTCATAAAATTTTCCCATAATGTTGAATAAATTTCCAAGTCACTTCCGTTTAGAAAACAAGATTATCTTATTTTTTGACAAAGTTATGGATTTTTAAATTCAAAGTGGTTTCGATCGAAACCGCTAGGTGTTAAAGGTTTAAATTAATAATTTCATACTTATTAAACACATTTTTACTTTTTATTAATATTAGGAGAGAGTAGTCAGGGTTGGACAGTGGTCAGAGTTGAGTTATCGCGATTATTTTCTTTTATTACAAAAGCGTCAGTGATATACGCTCAAAAAAAACCTTTTTTGTTGTTTCAAAATTAGACAATTAAGTAAAGAAAAAATATGTCAAAGACAAAGTAAGTTTACCAAAATTGTTCATTAAAATGTTATATGAGAATTTGGAGCGTAATTTGGTGTTTATTGTCTCACTTTTATATTTACGTAGCTTATTAGAAAAAACCTCATCTTTTCAATGAAAATAAAATTTATTTTTTAAATGCCCGAATAGGTAAAACTCGAAAAATAAGGATTGATTTTGAAAAGAAAGGGGTGAAAATTTTTTTTCTTAAATTTCGTGTTCGATATTGAAAAGTACTTGAAAAATACTTTAAAATTCATTACACATAAATTAAAATCCATTGACTTTTGACATTCTTATACGGATTTGAAAATATATACTCTATACTTTCAACTTGGGAGCATATTTATATAAATAACTAATCTTAGTTTATAACACTTTGTACCATTCGGATTAATTTTAATTTTAAAAATCTAACGACTATTCAGAATTTCCTGGTTCTCCGGTTTATTAACCAAAACCCAAGTATTATTTTCATTTAACGATTTTATCTCATCATGAATTGCCTCTTCCCATTTTTCCCTGTCGTGTGATTTAAGTAAATCATTATAATTTGGAAGTAATACTTCTGCATGAAAAGATATCGAACAATCGAAAAAATCTTTCTTAGAGTTTTTCTGTCTTTCAGTTGTCTCGTTCGAAGACTGTAAAGTCTCAACCGCATCGACAGTTTCACCTTCCGTTGCGCTTTCAAAAGAATCATCATCGCTTTTATTTAACAAATTAGAATTTTCTTATTTATCAATTTTTTTTCAATTGATGAATCATATTTTTTTTACGGACCCTTTTTAAATTCAACATTGGTTTCATTCAGAACTTATTTTTCTTTTTTAAATATCACGTCTCTACTCAAAACAATGTCTTGTTTACTTGGAACGTAAACACCCCCTTACAGTTTTCAACGTATCCTACCATGATAACTTATAACGAAGTTTTTTTTTCCCAGAATGTGAATAAAGCAATCAGTTCCAAAAACTTTTAAATTTATAAAATTCGCGGTTTTATTACTCCACAGCTCATACGAAGGTTTGTTTAAAACTTTAGAGCAACCAGTAATATTAAGTACAGTGTGTTCATGGCAACGACAAGGCAGTTCACTACGACAACGGTAAATAAATTGAGTCTGATCGTCTCTTGTATTATAACTGAACTTGATCCGTTACTGCTCAGTGGGCCAAAAGATGCATGTATTAAAAACGTCTAAAAGACGTCTCATCTTGTCCGCGGACATCCGGGGAAAATGAAAGTAGTCTCCGATACATCATAAAGACAATTAAATACGTCAATAGGTTCTATGTCTGGTCCAAAAGATGCCCGAAAAAAGTCTAAAAGACATTGAAAAGGATAATATTTTTGAAGTTCTAATACAATAATACTGTATTAAATTTATTTTAAGTTTAATTTTATATTTTTAAAATTATGCAGAATTAATAAAAAAATGTCTATGAAGCTGGGATAGAACTCGGATACATTGGGCTTGAAGCATTGCGCTTTAAGCACCTCAGCCATTAAAGACAAATATAGTTTGAGGGTTTTTAGATCTATCCTGTCCACAGACCGAGGCTTTAATGCCCTCAAAAGCTAGTGTCTATTATTAAGTTATATTACGTAGAATGTCATGCATATGAAAAAAATAAAAAAGTCTGCACGACTAATAAAGAAGTAAAAAGGCAAATCCTTTTAAAAGCTCAGTTAACTTTGTGTTATTGATCACGAGAATTGGGAATAATTCAGACAAAAAAAAAGAAATAAAAGAAGAACAGAATTATAGTTATATTAATTTTATAGCATTTTCACAAATCACTAGTTGACTTTGTGGTTTTTTGAAGACTACTGCTAGGTGGTTTTCTCTTCACCTCCTTAAAGGTCCCTACTCGTCCTCCTTTGTACCTTTTAATGCGTATTCTAAATTAATGATCAGGCCCTGTAATAAAATTTTAAAAGAAAGGGACAGTAGGGGAAATAGAACAAAGGAAACAATGTAAAGAAATTTTCCTCATCTAACCCGGGTTAGTTGGCTAAACATCAGCTCTTATAGCTGGCAACTGTTTCTTCAGCATAAGGGTACTCATAAGTACAGCATAAGTACTCCCGACTAATCGAAAAACGGGAAACATCTGGTATGCACGTTTTATCTGCTGATGCTAATATTGTTACAGGCTGACCCTTTTTCTCGCTACTTGCGGAATTAGCGGTGTCATCGTTAATAACGGCAGTTTGGTTAGGCCAGTCGGATTTCCCCTTTCTTAGAAACTTAGGTCCACGAAACCATCGTTGGTTTAAATTTAAAGGGGTTTTTATATATCTAGTGTCATAATCTGCTGGGTTTTCGTCGGTAGGGACTCATCTCCAATTTGAAGGTGAGGTTAAATCACAAATCTCCCCCAACCTGTGAGTCACGAACGTATAATAGAATCTAGGATCCGATTTTGGCCATAGTATGACTGTCCGCGAGTCTGACCATAGGTGTAGCTGATCTACTACGAAGTTATGCTCTTTCATTATCGTTTGTAAAGACGACTACCTAGTAACGCGGCTTGAAGTTCTAATCTGGGAATGGAGAGTAGTTTTAATGGAGCCACTTTACTCTCGCTAGCGATTATGCTTTTTTCAATTACCCCGTTTTCTGATTCAAACCTTCAGTAGGCCACAGCGGCGTAGGACTTTTTTCTCACATCACAAAAGATGTGCAATTCAATCCGTTTTAGATTTTTATTCGCGGAAATGTAACATCTAGGGACTGATATCTGCGACAAGTCTTTTAACCATGACTGCCATATTTCCTGTTCTTTTTTAGCTAAAGGTACATCCAAACTTATACCGCTAATCCATACTTCCTGCATAAGGATCTTTGATTTGATTGTAAATGGTGACAAAAATCCCAAAGGATCAAAAATGGACATTATTATCTTTAGAAATTCTCTTTTTGTTGGGGCTTTGGATTCTTTAAGCAGCTTCGCAGGAATTTTGTCTAACCCTTAATTAAAAGTGAATGTGTTGGATTGTGTGTCTCACCGCAATCCAAGGACTTTCTATCTACACTTTCTACACTAAGATGGAAATCATCCATGTAGGTGTTATTTATTATAGCTGAAACTGCGTTAGGCATAATGCCTAAAAATTCCATCGCTTTTGTGTTATTTATGTAAATAGCCCTACAGGGTGACGATTTTGAGCCTAAAATTAATGAAGTCATCATGTATCAGGGTGGGATAATTTTTATGATTATAAATTCCAAGTTTTCCCCGGTCAAAATTTTGTAAATAATTTAATATTTTCACACAAAAAATGACCATTTTACTAAAAAATTCATAACTTTTTTATTTTTTAAAATTAATTCTTCTAATAAATTTTAATAATGCGCTACTACAAAAAAATAATTAGATATTTATTTTAAAAATACATTTTTCTGAGAAATTAATGTAAGAAGATGTAATAGACGATATAAATTTTTATATTTCAATCCGTGCCATAAAAACCGTTGGGCGTGTTGATCTTCATCCCTTACTTTTAATCTGAGGAACATATCCGCGATATCGCCTTTGACCGCGATTGGATTCTGTCTGATTATCATCAAAACGCCCTGTAGTGGTTTTAATAAATCTGGGCATACTTTTTTATTATTCTCTCCATTTGTTGGCAATATTGAAAAGCGTATTGTGGGTTGCTATCTAATTTCTTTTCTAACGCGTTCAACCGGTTTTGAGCTACTATTTTTCTACTTTATTTGTATTGTTTATCGCAAATACTCCTAATGATTTAATAGAAAAGTAATTCTTGATCAATTTGTCCGCCCTTTATAATATTTGCGCGGTTTCGTATTGGGTCGTGGCTTTATTTGTACACCCAATTGTTTATATGCTGTCTTTCCGGTTTGGCAACGTTTTGAAAAGTCGTGACACATCTATCAGTGTCCATAGTTAGTGGCGTATGGATAATCGCGCGCAACATGTTTATCGAAGTGACAGTTAACCTGAAAGATGAGTGAGTAAATATTTTCAATACATTTCTTATACATTTTTATTCAATAGTTGATGACAATAATAAAAAATATTATCATTATTATAAATATTATTGTGTACTTCAATTTAAAAGAATTATCATCTTAATAACTTGTAAGGAAACCCATAAAAATTCATATTAAAATCTTTTTTTTCTTTCTTTTCGAAATAAGTTTTTTTACATTTTCAACTTTAAGATTTTGAAACTCAACAATTTTCACACCTAAACTGACGTAAAACAAATCCAAAGGGTTGGTCTGAACGTGTCTCTCGATTTACAAGGTACTGCGACGTTTTCAGATACACGTTCGTCTAACGCCATAAAAATTTGAAGATTTTTGTGCCGTCTTTATGTGTGAGGATAAAATGTATTTTTTAACTGAGATTCACATTATGCTGCTAAGGACATTGTTAAGGGAAAAGGACTCGAAACCAACGCATTTTCGGACCCAGGATGAGAAGGAGAAGGACTCGGTAAACGTTAGTCTGTATTTTGTCGATTCCATGCCGAAGTCGGACGTTTTGCGATCATACGTTCAGAGTGATCGTTACTTCGATCAAAATATCCTGAAGATACAGTGGAGTTGCGATTATCCATTAATCACAATTAGGGACATGATGAAGGTTCTTCAATTTTTGCACAATGAATTCCTTATCTTGAATTCTGTTCAGGAGGATCTTTTACAACAGAGTGAGTTTCTTTTTTTAGTTTCACGTTTTTCTTTTATCATTTTTCAAGGATTTTTTGTAATTTTTCAGTAATGAACGAATAATAAAATATAATAAATAATAATTAAAAATATGTTTTTGTTCTAACTTTTTTAAATTCACTTGATTCTAGATATCATAATTTTGTTTTTGGACCTTCATTTTTAAATAAGGAATAATAGACTGTAACCTTTTCACTTTTTTTTACCTTTTTTAAAAATTATGTCACCTATTTCGACTCCACTTGACTAAAAATTTAATTAAAGAAAGATTTCATTCATTTGAATGGAAAAAATTCTAGTTTAAAAATGCAGGTGATTATTTATTTAATGTTAATTAATGCCGATAATTTTAATTTAATTATAATTTATTGATTTAATTTTAATTAATTAATTAAATTTCAGTAAATTCATTATGATTCAAAAAATCCATTCAATTTTAAAAAATGTATCTAATTTTCAAAAATTCATTTAATTTACAAAGTTGAACTCTACAATGTTAATCAACGATTTAACAGAAAAGTATACATTTGCAGCCTAAAGTATTATTTTCTGTTGTCCACAATGTTTTTCAATTGTTCAAAAAATTTCAAAAAAAATTTTCCGAAAAAAAAATATAACAAAAATATTTTTCTTTCAAATGAAAAACGTTGTGGAATTCAGTTTTATTTTACTTTTAAGTTTTGGAGAGGACTTTAACTATTTTTGAAGGACATTCCTTTTTTTCAAATAAAGATGCTTCAAATTGTTTTTAAATACGTATAATTTTTAAAAAATCTAGAAAAGTTAATTTGTATTTTTAGTTTTTTTGTTTATTACTTTTTTTCTTTTGCGTCAACACAGTAGAATTAAAGTTTTCCTTTTATTACCAGGTGGAAACTTAAAAGAAGAGAAGAAGATACAAAGGACCTTAACTATTTTTGAAGGTCATTCCTTTTTTTCAAATAAAGATGCTTTAAGTTGTTTCTAAATACATATAATTTTTGAAAAATCTACAAAAATTAATTTGTATTTTCAATTTTTCTGTTTATTACTTTTTTTCTTTTGCGTTAATACAGTAGAATTAAAGTTTTCCTTTTATTACCAGGTGGAAACTCAAAAGGTGCCTATGAACGACCACGTAAATTACTTCTCAGTCAACAACGATCGACAAGTACCGAGCCACTTTGCCTCTAAAATTGCGAATTGCCGCCACTCGTTTTACCAAAATCGTCTGACGATTATATCGTTCCCAAGGAAATTATCATACCTCGTCTCTCAATTTACGGGGTTCTGCAACATTTCAAGACTCTCGTTCGTCACACGACTTTGAGATTTGAGGATTTTTGTACCACGCTCATGTCCGAGTATTGAACGAAACTTTTAATTAAAATTTACGTGTTAATAAGGGCATTATTGAGGCAAGAGGACTCGCAACTGATGCATTTTGGGCCTCTGAGCAAGAAGGGCTCAGTTTAAATTTTAGACACGAGGGTAAGTTTTTTTTTAGTTTAATTATAGTGTGATTATAGCAAAAACTTCAAGAAATATTCATTCGACAAAATTCAAAAGAGAATTTCTTTCGTATCGCTTATCAAATTTCTAATTTTTAATTACTTTTTTCCCATTTTTTTCCATTTGTTTTTAATATAATATTTTGAGATAATAATTTTTAAATTAACTATAATAATTTCCGTATTCATTCATTCATTCCGTCTGTCCACACTTGAAGTTAGTCGTATTTTGTTCCTTTTGTTTTTCTAAAATTTTGACAATTCTTGATTTCGTAATATTTTATGGTTAACACGACGGATATTTTTATTCATCGCCATTAATTAAGTCATATACTAAGTGACAGTTTAAAGTAAAAGAAAAATATTGTTCATTGTGTGCAGCACCAGTATATTTCCTACTTGGTATTTATAGAAAAAAAAGTTTCAATTATAATATAATTTTTATTATTATTTATAAATATATTATATTATATATACATTTTTTTTAAATATAATGATTATTACAGATAATTAGAACATTTTAACTTATAATTATTATTTATCTTTCATTATTTTTTCATTATTCATTATTATTTATTATAAATTATTATTCATAAATTTATTATTATTAATTTGTTTTTATTATTAATTATTAAATTGTTATATTTTTTTATCTATAAACAATATAAAAATAGTTTGCTTTTTTAAAAAATTTTCAATTTGATTTTAATTTTTAATTTAAGTTTAAAGTTTAAAACATTACAAATTTTTTTTAGGTTTTATTTTTTCAAAATTTTTAAATATTTTTTAATTGCTTACTACTTTTTAAAATATAATTAATAATTTTCAGTTAATTTAAATTTCTTTTTGATTACATAATTTTTTAATATTTATTAATTATCAGTTAATTAAATTTTTTGAAAAAAAACATAAATTTAAAATTTTTATTTGCAACGAAATATTTATAGAAAATACAAAAAAATATTTAGCATAACTAATTTTTTGTAATTTGAAAGATTATAAAAAATTCATCGAACATTGACTTTATCAAAAATATTTATTTCTAAAATTTTAATATTTATATTTTAAAATTTTTACTTTAATTTATTTATTTATATAACATCAAACTCATTTTTTTCTGTGTATAAATAAATGATAACGTGAAAATTAGAAATATACCTATTATTAATTTAATACTCCACTGATGCAGAATTATTATTATTATTATTATTATTATTATTATTATTATTAATATTATTATTATTTTAAAATAACCAGTGCAATTAAAGTTGGACGCGCGCTTGCGCGCGTGTAATTTTGCTAGTTTATTTTGTAAACATCAGCAAACACAAGTACAGACAGTCAAATGACTTGAATGTGTGTAAAAAAACAAATGAAAAATGTTAACCACAAAAATTGTATATTGACATTTCTAAATTTGTCATTGAAAACTTTTCTTGTTCGAAGCGTTTAAAATGACTAATCAGTGAGTATTCAAGAAATATGTAACTGTTTTTATATTATTTGTAATACTAATTCTCTCTTTTCATTCTTGACAATTCAGGTAAAAAAGTAAGCTTTCAAAACTCTGCTTTTAAGCTTCACATTTTTAATTCTAAAAAATTAACAAATTTGTCAAGTTATTGACAATCAAATAATAGTTTAACTAAAAACAAAATTTTAATGGATATTTTATACACCATTTTTCGATAAAATTTCGATCCAAAAAAAGAAAAAAAAATAAGTTTGAATATTTCTCAAATTTCTCCAAAAAATGTGAAATATTTAAAAAAAATCAAAAGCTTTAATTTAAATTTATATTTGGAAATTTGGTCAATGGATACACTGTGTTTCAAACCATGCTTTTGTGCAATATATCCGGGAGGCAGTAGAAGCTGGTGTATTCCTGGACGGATTTTCGGAAATTTTTGATGACAGAGTTTTATCGATCCTGTGTAAGCAGTTGATGGAGTTCATCGAAAAACTTTTAAAACTGTCTTGACATTATACAGTATTTGCTTAGCATCAATTTTGAAGTAAGCGTGAAAGAAATTCTTCATTTATTTTTCATATATTTTAATCATAAGGAGATTATCAGAGAACATGGCCTGAATGGAGAAATAGAACAATTAAGAATGAAGTCACGAGTTTTCAGAGGTCTTTCCTGTCGACTCAATACTTGTGGGAATGAAGTTATTGTAGAAGGAAACAAATATACCATCCGATCACTTTTAAAATTGAAAGCTCAACAAGTACCAACAATCATTAAAAACTCCAGCTTCAAAAATTCGCTGGACTCCAAACTGTCGAATCTTGAAATTTTCAGTTTTTTATGGAACGGTCTCTTTGTGGAGGCAAGCAAGCTGGCTCCCAAAGTAAAGAGAGTTATCGAAGACCTGAAAAAAATAACCCGTTTGAACCACGATCGTAGAAGGGCATACGCGTGAAATCCAGCGCTTTAAGTTGGCCCCTTACATGAAAATTTTTTTTTTAATTTTGATTTTTGAATATTATATCCCTGTAGGGAATACAATTACGCCTCTTTTTTGTCAATAAAGTTTTTTCTTAAAGTGAATTGTTTTCAAAATAATTGCGCAAAACTTGATTTTTTTTATAACGTAATATTTCATTCAATTTTATGTTCAACTCGTCATAAATCCGAAATTTTTTGACTGTTTGACTTCAATTTCGGAGGATTTACTCATCAAAGTGTCCAAAAAGTGTTTGTTGAACAATAAATAAATTAAAATAAAAACTAACATTTTTATTAATTTATTTATGTTAAAGGCAAAAAAAAATTGTTTAATACTTTCAAATGAAAAAATTTTGTGGCGAACTTTGAAATTGGAAAAACTTCCAGCGGAAGAATTGTTTATAATAGTTCAATAAAGTGTTTCCAAAAGGTTTTAAACTCATTTGATTAAACATTTAGAATTTATAAGAGTTTTACTTTTTGGTACGTCGCGCTAGGCCCGGCCGGGAACATAGACTTGAGTATTTCCTATTAAAGAGGAAAGGTTAGATCCTAAAACATTAAGACAATAATATTTATTATAAATTTAATTTAATAATAATATTAAATAATAAAATATTTGTAAAATTAAAACAATATATCTTCTAAAGAAACGCAATAATATAGGAATAGTTATGTTTATGTTTACAAATAGGGGATAAAAGAATATATGTATAGCGAGAGAAAAACATCAAAAACTTTAAAATAATGAATATTGAATTTGAAACATTAATAAAATATGATACATACAAAAAATAAAAAATATATTTTTTAAAAATTGTTTAAAAATGTACATTGAAAAACATTAAAATAATTTATTAAAAACTAAAAATCTTTAAAAATAACTAAATATCCAGGATATAAAGCATCACGCCACTATTACTATGCTCACGGCCGGGCCTATCGCGGCGTACCAAAAAGTAAAACTGTTATAAATTCTAAATGATTAATCAAATTAGTTTAAAATCTTTTAGGAAAATTTCATTGAACTATTATAAACAATTCTTTCGCTGGAAATTTTTCCAATTTGAAAGTTTGCCACAGACTTTTTTCATTTGAAAGTATTAAATAATTTTTTTGAGTATTTTTCAAATTTTTCAACGGATTCTAGAAGCATAAAAACTTTTTCAGATGCAAAAAGTTTAATAATGATACAATTGTTATTGAGCAAATTAATATCTGGTTACAAAAAAATTCTTAAACAAAGTAATTTTCATTCCAGACCAAGTACTTTTTTCTGTGTTTACCTGAGTGTATTTATTTGTTTTTTACAGAATTCTAAGGATACAGCTTTTGTCTATTCTGTTACTTTTCTTTGTTTTAAATTTATTTGAAATGTCGCCAACTTAAAAATATATACAAAAAAATACTGATAGGTGTCAACTTAGAACGAAATGAATTCATAAAATAAAAATTTGTGGATTGCTAAAATACATATTTTTGATAAATTTGTATTTCAATTTTCACATGATTTCAGTAATTTAATAACGTAAAAATCTCTTGATTTTTCTAAAATATGTTTTTACTAATTTAATTTTTGTACAAATTGAAATTTTTAAAACAATTTCTAAAGTTAAGCGAAAGAAACGTGAACAGAATTGGAAGTGATAAATACAGGCGACGGACTCAGTTCCGCAATGAAAAATAGTGGCAAAAGTGGCACGGTATGTTAAAAAACAGTAGCAAATAATGTAATTATTATTTACACGTCACCTATTTTTTGAAGAATGAAAAACGGATTAGAACTTTATTACTGGAAAGTAAATTTTTTTCAACATATGTTTTAAAAAATCGTAAGACTATCAAAAAAATAATACCAGATTCATCACAAGAAGTTAAAATTCAAATATAAAATTGAATTAATTAAATTAAATAAAGATTAAATTAAAAATCAAACTAAATTTCCATTTCCAAAATACATGTTTTGTAATCATTAATATACAAACACGTATAATTTAATTTTCGAAAAATTACAATTATAATTTAAAGAAGAATTGAATTACAGCTGATTTTAAATTAGAAGTTTTAAAAATTAAATTGCTAAAATTTTTGTGGCAATAATTATATTAAGAACAATTTTTATTGAAAAATAATTGAATTTTAGAAAAATTTCATTTCCAAAATATACAGGGTGTTCCAAAAGTATGGAAAGTTGCAAATATCTCGAAAAGTACGAATTTTTGTAAAAAATGTTCAAGACAAAAGTTGTTCCAAACAAAAAGATGTACATCTTTGAAACCAAAAAATTGGGCCCGGAGCCCAATGTTGGGCCATACAATGAAAAAAGTAGTTTTCTTAAATGAGACCACTAATTTTCAGTATCAAATTCGTAATCCCCATGAAATTCTGCGTTCAGACATGTGTTATAAGTGCTCAAAATATTGGGCCCAATCCAAGATATTGGGTGCAAAATTTATCAACAGATAAATAAATTTTAAAAAATCGCATCTTGGAGGGATTTTGAGATCACAGGATTAGAAATTGGAAGCTAATTTTCAAATTGGGCATAGAGCCCAATGTAAGATTCCGCCGCCCAATGTGAGGCCCACAGTAAAAAAAATTAGTTGTCTTAAATAAAACCCATTAATTTTCAGTATCCAATTCGTAATCCCCATGAATTTCTGGGTTTAGACTTGTAGTAAAAATGACAAAAATATTGGGCCCAATGTCTGGGAATAGGCCCAACATTTTTCGATAAATAAATAAATTTATAAAATCGCATCTTTTGGAGTTTTTGGGGTCACAGGATTAGAAATTCAAAGCTACTTTTGAAATTGGGCACAGAGCCCAGTGTAAGATTCCACAGCCCAATGTGAGGCCTACAGTAAAAAAATTAGTTTCCTTCCATTTCGTAATCGTTCTGAAATTCTGGGCTTAGACTTGTGGTACAAATTCCAAAAATATTGGGCCCTCACATTGGGTGGCGGAATCTTACATTGGGCTCTATGCCCAATTTGAAAATTAGCTTCCAATTTCTAATCCTGTGATCTCAAAATCCCTCCAAGATGCGATTTTTTAAAATTTATTTATCTGTTGATAAATTTTGCACCCAATATCTTGGATTGGGCCCAATATTTTGAGCACTTATAACACATGTCTGAACGCAGAATTTCATGGGGATTACGAATTTGATACTGAAAATTAGTGGTCTCATTTAAGAAAACTACTTTTTTCATTGTATGGCCCAACATTGGGCTCCGGGCCCAATTTTTTGGTTTCAAAGATGTACATCTTTTTGTTTGGAACAACTTTTGTCTTGAACATTTTTTACAAAAATTCGTACTTTTCGAGATATTTGCAACTTTCCATACTTTTGGAACACCCTGTATAAATAAATACATACATATGTATTTTCGCGTGTAGATTACAGGAAAAATATAGTGACCTGATAGGAATTGATTATCATAGCGTTGTCAAGGAAAAACCATGAATTTTTACGAAAAATGCCTAAAAATGACTATGTACCCCCCTCTAGCAGCCACATCTTTTGACATAAAGAGTTCAAATTTGGTACACTTACGTATTTTTACGTGAAAATTACAGGAAAAATATAGCGAACTTGATTCGGATCAATTTACATAGCGTTGTCAAGGAAAAATAAAAAATTTCGAAAAAAATGATTTATTTTCCCTAGCGCACATAATATTCAACCCAAACTGTTCATATTTGCTGCAAAACTGTATTTTTGCGTAAAAAATACAGGGAAAAAATGTAAGCGCGATTGGAGTTGATGACCAATTTTTATCAAATTTTTGAAGAAAAATGATAAATTTAATAAAAATTGTATTTTTCCGCAAAAAACGAAAAAAATCGGACGATTTTGCGAGTTACACTCGCACTGAAATCGAGGGTTCCGTACTCGAAGCGAACTTATTTGATATAAAAATAAATGTTTAAAAAATATGTGTTGTATGTTAAATAATATATGTGATACAAAAAGAAACAATTTAAAAAAAAAAAATTAAGAAAATTGTTCCTCCTTTGGTATAAAAACAAAAAAAAATTTTAAATATGTGTTGTATTTCAAATAATATAAGCTTATATTATTTGAAATACAACACATATTTAAAAATTTTTTTTGTTTTTATAATATAAGCTTATATTATTTGAAATACAACACATATTTAAAAATTTTTTTTGTTTTTATACCAAAGGAGGAACAATTTTCTTAAATTTTTTTTTAAAAATTGTTTCTTTTTGTATCACATATATTATTTAACATACAACACATATTTTTTAAACATTTATTTTTATACCAAAAAAGTTCGCTTTGAGTACGGAACCCTCGATTTCAGTGCGAGTGTAACTCGCACTTGTCCGATTTTATTTAAATATTAGCTAAATAGTTGTATTAGTTAGAAAATGTGGCAAAAAGTAGCAATAGTTGCGTGAATCCGAATACTGTAAGTATTAAAATTTATGGAAAGAATTAAAATTTATATTTTTACTTAATGCGATATGTTGTTAAAATCAATATTAAATTTTAATACTCTATTTTAAAATCAGTACTTAGTCCAGTAGCCCTGGACATCTATGACCGATCTAAGTCTCCTTTGGCATTGAATAGATGCAATTAGATGCGATTTTCGGTCCTAACACCATTTCGTCTCAAATCTCATGAACTTTGTCTACAAGCTCTTGTAAGTTTCGCGTTTCGCCAGCATTAAAACATGATGCCCCATATATTTTCTATGCAATTCAAATCTGGAGAATACGGTGGATGGGAAAGTAATATCAATTCGGGGTGGTCAGCATACCAGTTCCTTACAACTTGGCTTGTGTGAATCCGACTGTTATCTTCAACTACTTTCAGTTCAGGATATTCATCTTCAGGAAACTGTTAACGAACGAAAGGCAAAAAATCATTCTCCAAGAGCTCCACGTACATTCGGCCATTCAGTCTCCCTGGGATTTGCCGAATTTGACCACAGCCTTTCGTCGTAATAAAACCCTAAAAGTTTGTTGATGCTCTGCCACTATGTTTCACTGCAACCACATGTTCCGGAGAAATGGATTGTCCTTTTCTTCTCCAAACTCTTCTTCGACCATCCTCCGTTGCGTTGTTGAGAACTTCTTCTCATCCATAAAGACTACATTTTCCCAAAAATCTTCAGGCTCAGGATAATACTGGAGGGCATATCCTACTCTTTGCTCTCTAGCCGCATCAGATATTTCAAACTTTTTATTTGCGCGGTTAGCAGAAATCCCTGTCCTCTTTAAAGTCCTGTATATAGTACATGGGTGAACTTCTATACCAGTGTCACCAAAAATTGGGTGGCTGTGATGAAAGGTTCAATTTCGAAATAATCGCAAACTAAATCCACATCATTTGCCAACAAAAAGGGACGTGAATTGTTTCTCCGGTGATCTTGGGCATTAAAATTTGCATTGAAATGTATTAATTAAAAAGTAATCATAATTTAAACAGAATTAAAAAGGATAATTTAGTTTTCAACGCAATATTATTCATTCTGAACATGTAATTAAATAACACAAGACATATAGGTATACATGAAACTGGTTTTTTTCGTAGTGCGGTATTTTAAAAAAAATTATGATAAACAATTTATATAAGAAAAAAAATAATTATTTTATTTTTCAAAAATGGTACTTTCATTTGTTCCAACGGTTGTCAAAGCTGACGTAAAAATAAAAGCGTAGTTATTATTTTAAAAATTTTATAATTTTCTAAAATTTAATAAACCAACAAAATTTTTTATTTATCTACAAAATGAATTGAAGTAGTTCAAAAATTTGAATTTTAATACAATTAGAAAAAAAATTCCATTTTAAAAAATTGAAACATTTTGAAAATTAGTAAATTTCATTTATTACATATTATGTGCTTCTATTCAATATTCAAAATTCAATAATTTTAAAAATTACACTTTTTCATATTCAATTAATTTCATACGCATTGTTTTTTTGAATTCAGTTATAAAGTTGCATATTTTTCCTGAAAAATCATATTATTTGAGAATTTTATTGACTTTTTGACTTCGGACTTTATTTTACTTTTTCACTTAATTTTGTGCATACGAGAAAGATATTTAATAATCATTAAAGATATAAAATTTGTCAGTCAAAAAGCATTTATAAATTAATTTTGTGATCAAAATTGGGATACGGCAAATTTCTTATTATTTTCTAATTACGTTCAAGAGAAGTACAAATAATTAATTGATTTTGAAAAATGATTGGATTCACAATAAAAATTTACAAAATTAATGAAAAAATATAAAATTGAATTGGAAAAAATTATAGAAAGTTGTTTAAGGTTAAAAAATTTAAATATCAAAAAAATTTTATTTTCTATGTGTTAATTTATTATTATTATTATTAATATTTATTAAATAATTTTAACACATAGAAAATAAAATTTTTTTGATATTTAAATTTTTTAACCTTAAACAACTTTCTATAATTTTTTCCAATTCAATTTTATATTTTTTCATTAATTTTGTAAATTTTTATTGTGAATCCAATCATTTTTCAAAATCAATTAATTATTTGTACTTCTCTTGAACGTAATTAGAAAATAATAAGAAATTGATGATGAAAATAAGAATGCGATTGAATTTACAGAATATTTAATTGAATGCAAAAAGAAATAGAATTTTAAATAATTAATTTTTAAAAAAAATTGAAAACATATAAGATGAACATGTCTTGTTGAAAAGCATAAAGTAACGGTCACTAGTCATGTCTTCCAAAAATACCAAAAATATAAATAATTTTGAAAAAATAAGTAATTGTTGTAATAAATTGTGAAAGCTACTTTTAGTGATACAACTTTTTTTTAATTTTATAAACACTTTGCTTTCTAATAGAGATGAAAATATTACGTACGGACTTCTAGAATCAAATAACATGTAAAAAAGTAAAAAGAAATCACAATCAAAAATTTGCACAAATAGGGGTAAGCGGTACAGCTGTTGCCCCCCTCACAGTGATTGCCACCATTACATTACAAACAGAAATAAAAACGAAAATATATAATATTTTGTTTTATTTATTTATATAAATTCTACAGAATATTCTGCTAATAGTGTAAAAAGATTTTTATTCTTCGACTCACTATTATGAAAATAATAGCGCTTTTCGAGAACAGTGTCCTTAGCTCTTAGAAATTTTTTCAATTTAGTTGTAAATTTGCAAGGTTAGTGGTGATACTTTCTTTGACTTTTTAACGAAAAAATTATACATATCATTATTATTTTTTAATTATATGCATGAAAATAAGTTTAATAATAAGTAAAAAAATTTGTTTTAACGTAATTTAACTCGATTTACCGAAAATTATAGAGAACAACTACTATCTTGCAATTAATAACAAATAACAGTCATTGCCCTCCCCGGGCAATGTTTACTTTTTGGTTATTATGTCATTTTTCAGTGATTAACCGTTTATTTTCAAGACTTTTTTGAGGTAAGTATTTTTCATTTTTGGACGTTTTTTCATATATGGTAAATTAATTTTTTAAAATAAAGATTTAATTAGAGCCGCAGCATGTATTAGAATGATTTGTAATATTTTATTAACAATTTTTTAATGGGTGTTTTCGGCGTGCCCACGGATCACTGATGGATCACGATTTGGATCACTCAGTGGTGCTCAGTGTACTTTTTGTAAAAATACGCAAACGTGCACACATGTGATGCAAGCTTTATGCATTCGTGCGAACTCGGTCAAATTCGGTTCGTTTCGTTTGTTTGTTTTGATTCTGACGGCATGACATGATAAAACCTGACGAAAACGTTTTGTCTTTGCGATTATTATCATTGTTAAGTGAAATTTGTTTATTTTATAATAAAAATGGATGATTTAATAAACGAAATTGAATTCGCTGTAGAGGAAAGTGGAGATGTAACTTTTTCGACAGTAGAAGAAGAAGAATTGTTATCCCAATGGCTAAAATCTGATCGTAAGTATATATACATGAGAGATTCTTTTTCAATCGCCCCAGCCCAAAAAGTCAATGTTCTGGGATTCGCTTCATACTTTGGTAAATTGTTCTCCTATATGATAGTAATAAATCCCTAAAATATAAACTCATTAAAAAAATATTTGTAGAAAATAGAGGGGGTTGAAGTTTTGACGTTAAGGGTAACATTGTCATTTTCAAATCCGTATAACTATGACAAAAGTTAATGGATTTTAATTTATCTATAATGAATTTTAATGCATTTTTCACGTACTTTTCAAAAATGTATACAAAATTAAAAAAAAAAATTTTTGACCCCTTTTTTTTCAAAATCATCCCTTATTTTTCATTTTACTTATTTAAAGTAGGCGGTGCCTACCTAAATCCTCGAAGATGATCTTTAGGTATACCAGTTATCGGCACCGCCTACATTAATATTCTGTTTCTCACAAAATTATTGTTGTCCTATTTTCATATTTACATAGCTCATGGGAAAAAACCTTAGCTTTCCAATGAAAATAAAAAAAAAAAAAAAAAAATACCCGAAGGGGTGAAAATCGAAAAATAAGGGTTGATTTTGAAAAAAAAGGGGTCAAAAATTTTTTTTTCAAATTTTGTATACATTTTTGAAAAGTACGTGAAAAATGCATTAAAATTCATTATAGATAAATTAAAATCCATTAACTTTTGTCATAGTTATACGGATTTGAAAATGACAATGTTACCCTTAACGTCAAAACTTCAACCCCCTCTACTTTCTACAAATATTTTTTTAATGAGTTTATATTTTAGGGATTTATTACTATCATATAGGAGAACAATTTACCAAAGTATGAAGCCAATCCCAGAACATTGACTTTTTGGGCTGGGGCGATTGAAAAAGAATCTCTCACATATAAATATATATAATTATCCGTCAACAAAAATGATTGTCTTTTTTTGTCCTGAAAATTATTTTTAAAAAATAAAGAACTGAAATTAAAATTATTCTGCATGCTTTAACAATTTGCGGAAGGTTTTAGAAATTCCCGAATCTTTTTGCAAATTCCCGGCCAAACTAAATTCTCGGTTTTCCTGGATTTCCCTGGTCGCTGGACACCCCTTAATTCAATTAATCTTTCAATGCAATTAATTAAGAATTAGAGAAAAAATTTAAAGTTTAAAAGAACAAATTAAAATTTTTAAAATAAAATTTCCTTTTAATAAAAATAGGTAAATATAGAAGAAAAATTTAAAAAAATAATAGAAGACAGGAATTTCACAATTGTAATATATTTTTTTCAGTGATATTTAGATTCAATTCCAAATTTTCACATAGACTGTAGGTTTCTTTTAAACGTCACTTCCTAACGTCACATTTACTTATAAATAATTTTCTAACTTTTTGAACTTTTCTGTTAGAATCAACAGGGAAGAGAAACACCAAACCCGATCAGCCAAAGGGAATACAATTTCCTTCTCCCGACTTTCCGTCGCCAAAATCTTTATTAATTGAGGGAAAAGAGAACATCGACCCAGGTGAATATTTATTTGGAGGCTTTTCACTTGAATTTCTACTGAGTTCTATAAATTTCTGTTTTATTAATCATAACATTCTACAATTTTTTTACTATTTACTTATAATTAATGTAATTTAAAAAATTTTACTTTTAGAATCGATAAAGAAGAAAAAAAACATTACACCCGTGCCAAGGACCTATACGCAAAAAATATATTCTGGACTTTCATATTTAAAACCCGGAAAATCAAAATGTGTTTTATTCAATGCCAAAACCCGATGAACTGGTGGCAGTACAATCTTATGATGATTTCTTTTCACCAAAATCTTCTTTGATTACATCAGCACAATCTTCTTCTCACGACTGTTCTTCAGCAAAATTTTCATTAATTAAAGGAAAACAGAATGTCAATAAGTCTGGTTACTAAATATTTATTTGGAGTCAATTCACTTATATTCTTGAGTCGGGCGATCGAATATTTGTAGAAGAAAACTTGAAATTCTACTGAGTTCTAGAAATTTGTTTTATGCAACTCAGGCGTATTGTGGTTACTTTACCTACCTGTACAGGCGCATACTAAGTTCCTCCTTATAGCCCAGCGGTCAATAAAGTGCCTATTATTACCCTAGGGCAATAATGTTCACTTTACTGACCTCCTGGTCCATATGGAGAAACATAGCATGCGCCTGCACAGGTAGCGTAGAGTGACCACAATACGTCTGAGTTGCAAAAAGTATCGTATGTACCATGTGTCATAGGCGCATAATATAATATTTATTAATCATAACATTTTACAAATTTTTACTATTTACTTATAAATAATGTAATTTAAAAAATTTTACTTTTAGAATCGAAAAAGAAGAAAAAAAACATTTCACCCGTGCCAAGGACCAATACACAAAAAAGTTATTATGGACTTCCATATTTAAACCCAGAAAAACAAAATGTTTTTTATTCAATGCCGAAACCCGATGAAGTGGCGGCAGCAACATCTTTTGATGATGATTTTTCGTCACCAAATTCGTCTTTAATTCAATCAGCACAATCTTCTTCTCATGACTGTCCTTCAGCAAAATCTTCATCAATTAAAGGAAAACAGAAAGTCAAGTCGGGTAAATGTTTATTTAATGTCGCCTATTTTCCGTAAAAGTGCCCTTTTTACTTTTGGTCCCTAAAATTACCCTATTTGGACAATTTTCCCTAAGTGTCTATTTTTCCAAATGTTAATCAATTTTAATTTTTATTAAAGAAAACATTCACTGATAAAAATTTTAATCAATAATCCAAATTTATTTAAAAAAAATTTTAAACGATAAAAATTCAAGCATTTTAAATTTTAGTGAATTTAAAATTCAATTATTCCAAATTGAAATAAATTTCAGTTTTTTGTAAATAATTGAATTTTAATAAAATTGAACTTGTAATTTTTGTAAATTTGAATTGCCGAAGATTTTTTGTACATATTTCACACAAAAATTGAATTTTAGAGTATTTTTAAATAATTCAAAGTTTTTTAAAGAATTAAATTTTCGAAGAACTTACTGTAATTATTGAAAATAGTTTTTGTTGAAAATTAAAAAAATTATTGTATTTTGGAAGAGCTACAGTTAAGATTTTATTAAATAATTGAATTTCAAGAGAAAGAATATTTAAAAAAAATATTTTTTAGGATCACTATAAAGCCTGAATTTTACATTCATGCTTTCTTGTTGGGAATTCTAATTTAATTTTAATATTTTACATGTTTTTAGCAAGCAAACTATGTAGCTGGAAGGATGATGATGAGGTGCTTCTTCTCATTAAAACGTTTCATGATTTTACTAAATCAAGAAATAAAATAATTTTGGGAATGGCATTTTGGAAGAAAGTCCAATCGGAAATGTTTGCCAAATCAGGATGCACGAAGACTGCAAAGCAGTGCGAATCAAAGTGGAAACAATTAACTAGATCATACAAACAAAATTTATTTTAAAAAAACCAAACTGGTGAGGAGCCAATAACTTGGGAATTCTTTGATTATATGCACGAGATTATGTTTGAGAAACCGGAAATTAACCCTCCAGCTTTAGCTTCAAACATTGAGGGTTACAGAAGAAGAATTATAGAAATAGTTAAAAAACTTCTAAAAAAACAGTCACGACAAACAAACTGAGGAGGAAATCGTGGAAGAGGAGAAGGAAGGGGAAGAAGAAGAAGAGGAGGAGGATGAGGAGGAGGAAGAGGAGAAGAAAGAGGACGAATTCGAAGAAGAAAAAGTATTAAAAGAAAAAAGAAAAGTTTTTAAACAAGATATTAAAAAAAAACGCCATAATTACAAGAAATCTTCTTTCGATTTACACAGAGAAGAGGCAAAAATTCGACATAAAGAGAATTTAGAAAGAAAGGACAAACTTTTGTTCTTAATGGGACAATTTCTTAAAAAGAAAAATAAAGGAAAGAAAAGAAAGTAGACGGTCGTTCATTACGATTGTCTTCATCATGTTTTCTTATTCTTTATTCGTTTTTTTAAAGAGAATTTCAAACAGTATTATACTTTTTATTAACTGGCACGAGTGACCGTGTTTGTTAAACTGCGGTTTTTTTATAACTTTCTATGTAATGACTATGATTTAATATATATTTTATTATTATACTTTAAACACGATTACGATTTTGATAAAAATTTATCTGTTAAATTTCATAATTTTGTTTGTAAACATTGTTTCTGCATACTACTGCCAATGAAAATGTGCAATATTGGCAGTCTTCATATGTACATACCTACCAAAGAAAAAGTTTATTTTATTAGAAAAATATAGATACATATGACAAAAAGGATTTTTTCTTAATCTTAATATTTTTCAATTTCATCAATTTTTTTTATCCTACCGTCATTCCTGACTTAAAAAAAATCATTTACTTTTAATCTTTTAATTTCTATTTTTTACCAACAGTCCATCGGCATTCACTAAATATAAGCAAAAATTTATAATTTCGAATTAAAAAATTAAGATAAATATCACAGTCCATGGCTAACATAAGATTATATTTATTGCTGTTTCTAAATCAAAACATAGTAATGCACTAAGATTAATGCTAATGAATTAAACAACTGAATGTAGTTACAAAATTTTAAATATTTAATTAAAAATAAAAATTTTATAGAAATTATCAAAATAATCCCTTTTTTTATGCTTAAATTTTAAAATAGTAATTGTTTTAAATTAGAAAAAATTGAATTAAAATTTTTAAGAAACCTAATTTTATTAAAAAACCTATTTGAATAAAATTCTTCGAAATTTTAATTATTTTTGAAATTTTGAATTTTAAATATTTTTTCAAATTTAACTAATGTCAAAAATCATTCAAAATTCAATTATTTTTAGATGCAATTTGCATTTTTTGATAACGCTCTTAATCCTAAACAATAGATGAATATCGCTTTAATTGTTGCTTTTCGAAAAAATTCACTTATTTAGCAATTTTTGAATAAACATTTTTCTAAAATTTGATTTATTTTCAAAAACTTTAATAAAATTCATTGAAAATTTCAATTATTTACATTAAAATTTTACAAATTTTCAATTATAGAAAAATTTTTCAATTTCATATTTTCAAAAATTCAACTGTCTTAAAATAATTTTAATTGAAATTTTTCAAGAACATATTTTTTCAGAATTTTAAGTAATAACTTATTCAAAACTTGAATAATTTTTAAAAATAAATATTTAATTATTATATACCTTGTAACGGGAATTTAATCCTCGATACTTTGATTTTATGAGTTCCCCGACGGATGGTCGCGAACAACTCAGAGACCCGATTCAATGGTTCCAAAAAAAAAATATTATAGTTTTTAGATTTAATTATTTTTGTTGTTTAATTTATTTTTAATGTGGATGCTGAGGATAACCGTCGAAGATCGCCGTTGGATTGCTGGTCAACTTGGTTTCTCTATCTTCACCTCAATCCCTGTGGATTGCTATAAAATGTCAAACTTTGCCGTGAGGAATATTCAAAAGTACGAGTTACGAGATTTAAATTTTGCCTCCTTTTGTCGTCTGCTGCGCCAACCTCAATTTATATTATGAATCAAAAACCGAGACATATGATGGATGTTCCGGATAAATCTATTCAAAATACGTCGCTGAAAATGTATTTATTGACAAAATAATAAATACAATTTGATTTATACAAAAATTGAGAAGACTTCTTCGTCATTTCCTGTCCATTGACCGGAGACTCTATTGCAAAGGCCCTGAACTCAACTCCGCTTGTTGCTCGATCCTAGGTGGTGGTTCCGTTCTTTGGTGAATCAACCTAGTGGAATCTAGTCTCGTTGGAAGAGTCTTGAGAGATAAGGCAAGAAGAAACATCATAATTTCGATTAATTGGATATTATCTAATTACGACGACAATTGGTAACCTGGGCCCCCCCTTTTTTTAACTTGATACTTCACTGAACCACATTTTCACCGGCGAGTGAGACCTAACCTGCAAGACAAAATAGGAGAGGAAAAGAGGAGAAATATTGCCTGCCTAGACCACGTTTTCGCCGAGGATCTTTCTCTTGCTGCGACCACCGTCGAGGGAAGTCATTTTTGAAGAATAATTATCTTTTACCCTAAGTGACAAATTATAGTGTAGTGCATCCAAGCTGTATTTATCAGGTGAGCCTTTTGTTTTCAGCAATGATTCTGTGTACATTTAATTGTTATAGCGAGCTACACGAGACAATTTCTTTTGCTGTATGAAATAATGTTTTGCTGATTAGAGAAAATTATTATTGTCGAGATTAGCTTGCTGTAATAATAATTGGCCATGAGCCCTGATATTTACATTCAATGTTGATTTTATTTTGCGGTATCCTTTATTTTTTTTTGATTTTTCCCTTTTTGTGAGTTTATCCCAATTTTGCGAAAATATGTTGTGAATTATTGTTAATCGGTCTCTGAGTTGGCAAGAGCCTCTAATTATAATAATTAGAGTAAATAAGTTAACCTTATTTTGTAGTTTTTATATTAATTTTGTTGTTTTTCTTCGATTTGACTAATTGTGTTATTTTGAGTGATCTTATTTTGTATGCAACTTGCACAGGTATCCATTTTGCGTTTTCCCATAAAATTTATTAATTTGTTTTTCTTCCTTTTTTTTGAGAATTGTGTTCATTAGGTATCCTAAATTTTGTGTATTTTCCCTTATTATTGAAGATTGTTAACCCCGATTAAATTTTTTGAGAATTTAATTATTTGTTAAATTAGATTTAAGGTTACTTTTGAATAAATTATGTCGAATTATTTAAAATAATGCTTTGTTGATTTATGATGAACCTCCCCACTCTCCGTCTAATAAACTTGTAAATGAGCTAGTACGGAATAGCCGGGAAAAATTATTCTTTTTCTTGCTCTAAATTAAAATTTAGTTTTTATTTTTCTGTTGATGTTGAAATTGAGATTTTATCATTTTCCAATTTTTTTTGTTTTACTGAAGGTGTCCCAAGCAAGGACTGGCGCCCACCCGATTTTGTTATTTTAATTTGGGTAAAGTTAGAAAAAGGAAACCCGTATAGTAACTAATAAATTATTTTATAATTTATCACGTTACAACCTACCTATTATTTATTTTTCTATAGCAATTAAAATTTTCAAAAAATACTCTTACAAAATACAATTATTTAAAAAAGTTTTAACTAAAAATTTCGCTAAAACTCTGTGGCAACCCTGTTTTAATTAAAAAATGTACTTAAATTCATTAATTTTTAATTGAAATTTTTTTTATATAAAAGATAATTATTTTGAAACAGTTTTTATAGTTTACAAAACGATTCTATCGTCGGGAATTGTGCGACCTCTACTTTTGTAATGACTATATGTATAAGACAGCCTATATCTTAAAAAATATTGAAAGTACTTAAAATTTTTTCATTTTTTTTTTCAAAAAGCTATTAAAATTCTAAGAAAATGGCACCTTGGCGAAGATAATACACATATAACAAATTTAAAAATTAATATAGAAAATATTTTTTAAGAGTAAATCGGGGCAAAACCTGTCACACGCGCTTGCGCGCTTGTAATTTTGTCAGTTTAATAACAATTATGTTTAAATGTTATAATTCTAAAAATAATAAGCAAAATTAATGCATTTAGATGTTTTATTTTGGACAATCAGTAAAATAATAAAGATGACAATATTACAGTAATGAATTGTTAAAAAAATATTATCGATCGAAAAATTAAAAATATTACATTATTTGACATTAACACTAAAAATTGTTAAAAAATAATGCTTGGATTTAAAGGGCATTATAGTCAGGATTATTTTAAATTAAAATACAATTATAATAATTTCGAGAATAATTTTTAATACAAAAGTATAACCCACCAATAAAAGTTTTGATATCATCGTTGCTGTTGTCATCTTTTTGAAGTTTAATAAACAAATTTTTAACCTAGTTCATTTTAACCTGTTTTTTATATTATTGTTAATTGTTATTTAATTGAGAAAAACCAATTGCAAGACACAATTTTGTGTAATTATTATTAAAAATTATTATTTTATTGTTTTATTTAATATATTTTATGGTGTATCAACTAAAAAACTGATAGCACTTATTCTCGAATCATTACCTCGAATATTGGAGCTACTCTCATAAAATATGGAACCAGATACCGATGATTTGCTTTTAAAAAATATAAAATATGTTTTTTAACAAATATATTTATATAGAAACTTAATATATTTCTTCTACAATGATATTATAATAATTTAATACAAGAAAAGTAATTGGAAATACATTTAATTTGTATTGTTAAAATTAAACTTTCGTCAATTTAAAGTATATGAAGAAAATATCGAATTGAGTAAATTTGACAGCAGTGAATTTTCATTATAAGAGAATATTTGTTTTAGTATCGTCGATATGAAATTTGATTGGTGCACCATCGGTAACTGGTGCAATTACCCTACTTACATTCTTAATTTATTTATCAAATATTTGAAATAGCATTAGTTAATAAATAAATTAATTAATATATTATATTATTTTAAAATCTCAGAATTTTGCATTCTTTTCATTCTAATCCTTACAATTTTATACCTAGTCAACTGAAAGGATTAGGAATTATTAATACACTTCAAAGATTTCATTCCTATCAATACGCTCCTCAAAATCTCACGCAGTCGATTGCAAGGAATACAAATTTTAAATTTACTTTCATAATTTCCCATTTCTCTGAATACGCTTCTAAAAATCAGACTCTGTCAATTGACAAAAATACAGATATCTAATTTACTCTCCATATTTTTTATTCCTTTCAATGTGCATCTAAATTTTGACGCTGTCGATTAAAAGGAATAGACATTTCTAGTGTACTCTTCAAACATTTCATTTTTTTAAATTCGCTCCCTACAGCCGCATTTAGTCTATTGAAAGGAATAGACATTTCTAATTTCTTTCAATTCGCTTCTAAAAATCGTCGCTGTCGATTCAAAAGAATAGAACTAAAACTTAGCGCATTCAGAAAAATAAGAAGTTTGAATTCTTTTCTATTGCCTTTTTTCTGTTGAGTTACTGATAGCAATAGAAAAGAATTAATTTTACTGATATTTTGATGTTCAGTGGAGAATTGGTTCCTGTCGGAAATTCGCCCATTCAGAAAAATTAAAAATTCTCCATTTTAGATGGAATATCTGGAAATTTTAATCTTTTTTTATTCCTCGCTTCTTACCGGGCAGATATAACAATATTTTATTTTAAAAATATAGTTATGAATGACAATGAACTTGGGATACTGGCTGCTGCAACCATTGAAATTATCTTCAATGATGAGGAGGAGGAGGAAGATGATAACATTGCAATGGAAATTGCAAGTAGGGAGAGAGAGGAGAATGCAAAAAGTGAAAATTTTTTTGAAATTGTCATGCCGAACTACTTATTGTCAGGTAATAATAAAATTACATAAAAATTATAATAAACTTAATTAATCAAATGTTATAATTAATTATTTAAATAATTAAATATTCATTTCGTTTTAAAAGATATCTATAATTTTTAACAGATTTTTAAGGTCATTTTAGAATGACGAGAACAACCTTCGAACAACTAAGTTTAATACTGGGACATGATTTGAACACTCCACGTTCAAACGTCCCAGTAATGAAGAAGTTGGCTGTAGCAATTTGGATTTTTGCTAATCAAGAGGTATATAGGTATTGAACATTTTTTCTTTTACATTAGTAACAATTTTTTTAAAAATTAACATGGTTCGCTTAGCATTTTATCAAAAAGATTAAAAAAAAGAAAAAATTTAATGAAGATCAGTAGCCGACAGATTTGGCATCGCCTTATCAACTACTTGGGAATGCACGCTCGATGTCGCTTTTTGTCTTTGTATGAGGGCCAATGAGTTTATATGGTGGCCAACGCGTGAAGAAATCATTAGAAATGAACATGAATTTCGTCAACTAGCCGGATATCTGGGAGTCATTGGCTGTGTGGATTGTTGTGAGATACCAATAAATGCACCCCATGAAAATCCTGAAAGTTATTTCAATCGAAAAGGGTACTATTCGATAACTTTACAGGGTAGGGGCCATACTTAAATTACGTAACGGCTGACAGGGGGGGGAGGGGTTGCGAATAGCTGTTACACTTTGTTACAGTAGGGAGGAGGGGGGTTGCTGGATGGTTGTACGTACTTTTTTTTATTTTAAGAAACGAATTACAAAATTTATTTACTGATAAAATTTTCTGGAAATTAAATTTGGCGCTTATTTACGGAAGCTGCCTCTAGCGACTCTGGTGAGTGGAATCGGCAACTAATGTTTGTAAAACAGTGAGTCCAACATAAGAGTGAATTTCAGTGCTACAGGTGCATGTCAATGTGTATTCCCATATTTCGTTGGATTAGTTTCTTTAATAAATTCATTGGAATTAATTTCTTCAGCTGAAGATAGCTGTTTGTTCCATTATTTTGTTTATATTCGTTTCTTATCGACCTGTGCGTCAGTTCTATTTAAAAGTATTCATCTTTTAAATGTGAGCCTTATACATTTAATTTTTTTTATACTATTATAAAAATATGCAATTTCTTTTCCGTCATAAAAATGACCTTTTTTTTAATATTATAAACATGTGTGTTAAATTGAGCCCAAAAATGTTCACCAAAGACTGACAGCGTTCTACGTTGTAGTATTATTCCATAAAAGTTTATACGTCATTTATGATTTTATATAATATGTAATACATTGTTGCTATAAATTTAATAAAGCAATTTATCGTTTCTTAAATGCAGTTTCTACCTATGGTCACAAAAATGCTCTCCATAAAAAATATTTAAGAATACCCTGTCAATATTAGAAAAATTATTACGTACAATGAGGGGGGAGGGGGGTTTCATATTGCGTTACGAAACGTTACATAGGGGGGGGGAGGGTGTTGAACTGGCTCTTAAAACCGTTACGTAATTTAAGTATGGCCCCGTACGTGTGATTCGAAAAGGCGTTTCATTGATGTCTTCGCGGGTTGCTGTGGTAGTGTCCACGATTCAAAAGTATAATTGCAAAGTGACATTAACAAAGTAAGTGATCAATATTATGATGATTACTTCCCTTATGCAACGCACATTCTTGCCGATAAAGCGTACGATATAAAATTTAAATTATTGCCTTCGTATAAGGACAACGGGTATTTGACGAGAGTCGAAAGATATCATAATTTTATTCATTCGCAAACCCGTCAAGTTATTGAGAGGACTTTTGCCTTATTGTTGAGCCGTTTTCGTAGGCTTAAATTGTTGTACGTACAAAACGTTGAGTACGCTCCGTTAATTATTTTGGCCTGTTGTTGTTTACATAATATCTGCTTATCTGTAAACGATGAAACCATTGGCGAGGAACCAATTGTTGTTCAAGATGATAATGAGCATCAGCACTTTGATGACGATAATAATGTTCCGCTACTTCCGATTCCTCGGGAAAATGAAAATATTCGATTATTTAATGACGACATTCGATTAAATGAAAACATTCGCTTTGACGAAAAGTTGAAACGCGAAATTATTGCTAATGCTTTGTTCGACAATCACAGAAGGTGAAATTGAAAAACTGAAATTCGAAAAAAAAACTGTAAATTTTTTTAAGAAGTGATGGTTATTATTATTATTTTTCAAATGGAGGTGTTTTACGAATTCGTTAAATATATTAGCAATATAAAATTATCTTTGATTAGAATTTTCCGCAGAGAGCACCGAAATAAATTAGCGCTTTTGTTAACTCGTCGCTAAGTCAAAAAATGTATATTAAATGTAACTGTAAGCGACAAAAAAAAGACTGTAAACGAGCAACAAAACAGTATTTTTGTAATTAAAATATTTTTTTAATTTATACATGTATGTTACATACATTTTATATATTTACCTACATGATTAGATTTTATCGTGAGCGCCGAGAAATTTGCTCCTTTGTATTGACGCGTTACCTCCCGGTAAGAAGCGAGGAATAGAAAAAGATTAAAATTTCCAGATCTTCCATCTAAAATGGAGAATTTTTAATTTTTCTGAATGGGCGAATTTCCGACAGGAACAAATTCTTCACTGAACATCAAAATATCCGTAAAATTAATTCTTTTCTATTGCTATCAGTAACTCAACAGAAAAAAGGTAATAGAAAAGAATTCAAACTTCTTATTTTTCTGAATGCGCTAAGTTTTAGTTCTATTCTTTTGAATCGACAGCGACGATTTTTAGAAGCGAATTGAAAGAAATTAGAAATGTCTATTCCTTTCAATAGACTAAATGCGGCTGTAGGGAGCGAATTTAAAAAAATGAAATGTTTGAAGAGTACACTAGAAATGTCTATTCCTTTGAATCGACAGCGTCAAAATTTAAATGCACATTGAAAGGAATAAAAAATATGGAGAGTAAATTAGATATCTGTATTTTTGTCAATTGACAGCGTCTGATTTTTAGAAGCGTATTCAGAGAAATGGGAAATTATGAAAGTAAATTTAAAATTTGTATTCCTTGCAATCGACTGCGTGAGATTTTGAGGAGCGTATTGATAGGAATGAAATCTTTGAAGTGTATTAATAATTCCTAATCCTTTCAGTTGACTAGGTATAAAATTGTAAGGATTAGAATGAAAAGAATGCAAAATTCTGAGATTTTAAAATAATATAATATATTAATTAATTTATTTATTAACTAATGCTATTTCAAATATTTGATAAATAAATTAAGAATGTAAGTAGGGTAATTGCACCAGTTACCGATGGTGCACCAATCAAATTTCATATCGACGATACTAAAACAAATATTCTCTTATAATGAAAATTCACTGCTGTCAAATTTACTCAATTCGATATTTTCTTCATATACTTCAAATTGACGAAAGTTTAATTTTAACAATACAAATTAAATGTATTTCCAATTACTTTTCTTGTATTAAATTATTATAATATCATTGTAAAAGAAATATATTAAGTTTCTATATAAATACATTTGTTAAAAAACATATTTTATATTTTTTAAAAGCAAATCATCGGTATCTGGTTCCATATTTTATGAGAGTAGCTCCAATTTTCGAGGTAATGATTCGAGAATGAGAGCTATCACTTTTTTAGTTGATACACCATAAAATATATTAAATAAAACAATAAAATAATAATTTTTAATAATAATTAAACAAAATTGTGTCTTGCAATTGGTTTTTCTCAATTAAATAACAATTAACAATAATATAAGAAACAGGTTAAAATGAACTAGGTTAAATATTTGTTTATTAAACTTCAAAAAGATGACAACAGCAAAGATGATATCAAAACTTTTATTGGTGGGTTATACTTTTGTATTAAAAATTATTCTCGAAATTATTATAATTGTATTTTAAATTTAACATATGTGACGCTCCACGAGAAAAGGGACCTATCGCTACAAAAAATTAATTTCCAGTTTTATATGCGAATCGATAGTATTTGAGTTGCTCTTTCATATAGAAATGTCAAAAATAATGTTTTTCTAATTACTTTTTTTGTAATAAAGTAAAAAAAATTTTGACCCTGTCAATCGCGTTCCAGCACGGACTACGGAAACCATCCCCACCACCACTACACTAGTATACTTGTTGTATCCGTGAGACGTAGGAACGATGTCGTAGTAAGGTAGTGGGGCTGATTTTCGCTGGCGCGTCTCAGCCAATCAGAACGTTCGACTTTAAACGCCTTTCCTGTATAATTCTGTTTTGTCGCGATAGGTCCCTTTTCTCGTGGAGCGTCACATATATTAATATATAAATTCGAAAATTTAATTTTTTTATAATGTGTAATTTTCATCGTAAAATGTGCAATATGCTTTTTACTTAAACAATAAAATGTTAAAAATATGTCATACCCTCGAGAATTGAAACCGAACATCGAAAAATTGGTACACGGACATCGACAAATGATGATTTTGCTGAATTTACTTTTAAAAACAATTTTTATGTAACACATTAATTTCTTTTATAAAAATCAATATTAAAAATTAAATTCTTCGTCAAAATATACGAAATAAAATTATTTAATAATAAAGAAGTATACGAAAGTCCCGCTCCATTATATGCTATGCTGTTGAGACACGTGTCCTTTCAAGAGCTCTGTTACGAATCTAAGGTTTACTAGTTTCAGACTAGATCAATTTTAAGGTTTATAAAAAAAGTCGTATCACAGAGAGAAGCGTTAGGTATTTCGATTTTCTTGCAGAGAAAATTATTGAAGCTAAAAGTTTGCTCCGGAATGAAAAGTTATCTTTCCCTTAACCTTGGAGGCTTATGTGAAATTAAAAAATGAAAACTATTTTATTAAATGTAAATAATTTACGTTATGTAATTAATTATATATATATATATTTTTTATTAATTGAAAAGTCTCGTACAAGACTTATTATAATATTATATATAATACAATTGTATATTTGGTTTACATTAACCACACAATTGTATATTTGGTTTACATTAACCACACTTTACAAAAAATTCATTCAAATATTTACAGGCAATAATATTAGGTTTAGCGATCAAAATTTCAATATTAAGCGGAAGCCGCAAATCAATTTTTTGTATGTTTTTAATAAAATCTCTTCTTTCCTTCTCATACAACGGGCATTGCCAAACTACATGATTCAAGTCTTGAATCTCATACGAACAAAAACATGAGGGGTCATTAATTATTCCTATTCTTGCAAGTGACGACGAGAGATTATAATGATTAGCCCTACATCTATTAACCGTAACAATTGTTCTTCGAGACAAATTTTTTTTTCGAGTACCAAGGACAAGATTTTTTATTAAAATATTTTTCAAAATATTGTTTGCCCTTACTCAAAGCCTACTCTTTTAAAAAATCTATTGTACAATTTCTCTCTTCCTCTTTAAACTGTTCATAGTAATCCGTAAATGGAATTCGGATAAGCTCCGATGGCTCAAAATCCGTAGCCTCCTTAGCATTAATATCTGCAGTTTCATTGCCATTTATTCCTATATGTGAAGGAATCCAGAAAAATTTTACTATTTGTTTAGAATTATTGTCAGCAGTAAGAGTAAAAGCTTTTTTAATTTGAAAAATAATAGAATTCGTTTTTATATTCCAGTTAATTGAGTTTAAAGTATGTAATACACTCAATGAATCAGAAAATATATAAAAATCAATAAGAGGGTTATCATTTATTATCTTAAAAGCATTCAGAATAGCATAACTTTCAGCAGTATAAATTGAAGCCTTACTGTCCATTGACATTCTGACTGTAATATTTAAATCTAGACAGAAACATGCAGAGCCCACAGACTTAGAGCCGCGGATCTTACTACCATCTGTATATATAGCACATGCACTATTTACAGTTAAAAAATCTGATAGCAATTGATTAGGACAATCAATAGATCGCAGATCCCTACCCAATACTGTGTCAAAATCTATTTTAGTTATTAAAGTTTTATAATCATTACAGTAAATACTTGATACATATTGGTTTGTACAGTTATTTTGAAACATATTTTGAAGACAATAATCAACAATTTTAAGTTTACCTTTTCTTTTTTTAAAGTTAGAGTAACATCTAGTTAAGTTATTTTTAGTTAGAGAGTTTTCAAAAGACATGATTTATTGTAACTAACATTTACACAGAAATTTCGCACGCTCCTCAATCAGAGGCAGTTTTGATTCCCCAAGAAGAATATTTTTAGGAGTACTACATCGATAACCAAGAGCAGCCCTAATAGCTGAGTACTGAACACTTTCTAATTTATTTCTATTATTCTTTTGATTAGGAAAATATATAAAGATGGAAAATACAATTATTGAGCGTACAAAACTCTTAAAAAAAGTTGTAAGTGTTTCTGGGTTTTGGTTCAAAATTAATTGTTTTAATTTTAAACGACTAGTTTGAGAAATTCATACTCGTATATATATATACTCGTTAGAGAAATTATAATTATATTACGTCAGTTATTTACATAAAATAACATAGTTTCCACTTTTTAATTTCAAACATTATGGAAAAGCACTACATTAGAATATTTCCAAGAAACGCGCAACGTTTCAACAGATAAAATCTCTCACCTCAAGGGCAAGATTTTTTTTTCTTCTACAGTCGGTTCGTGTAGCGTAGTCGGTTAGGTTATTCGTTTGCGTTCGTCGCGTCGCGTGTTCGACCACCTGTTCCCCCAAATTTGTTTTCAAAGTTCTCTTCGGAATGTCAGGTTTCTGATAAATATTTAGGTAAGGACTCGCGATTACAGAAATATTTTGTTACTGATTTGTTTTATTTTTTTTAATATGCTTTTAAAAACCGTTATAATGTCAGTTTAAGAAAGCTGAAATGGCTACTGCTTTGCATTTTCCTAATTCCTATCAATACGCGTTTTAGACCGGTGTCATGTCAATTCAGGAGAATAGAAACGACTACTGATTTGTTTCACTTTTCTTATTCCTTTCGATGCGCGTTTCTGACTGGTGTCATGTCAATTCAGGAGAATAGAAATGGTTACTGATTTATTTCGCTTTTCTCATTCCTTTTAATTCGCGTTTAACACTGACTTCAGGTCAATTCAGAGGAATAGAAATAGTTACTAATTTGTTTTACTCTTCTTATTCCTTTCAATCCGCGGTTAAAAATTTTGTCAGATCAATTCAAGAGAATAGAATTTTCTACTTTCTTTCGCTCCATCGGAGAATTGGATCATTCCGGAAATTCACCCATTCAAAAGAATTGGAATTCTGAATTCTTTTCAATTCCTCGCTTCTTACCGGGTGTATATGCTGATTACTATCGGATTTATAATTCCTTCTTAATGTATTGAAACCATGGTGGCCACTGGTCAGGGAAAGCCTGGAAGTCAGGGAAAAATTGATCAGAGAAGTTAGGAGAAAATCAGGGAATTTTATGAAACTTAGCCAAAGAATTTTTTAATTAGTCAGGGAAATTCTTGACTAATAAATAATTCCCTGACTTTAGTGAGAAAAGTCAGGATAAAGAGGTCATGAAAGTCAGTAAAACGTCAGGGAAAAGTCTTGGAAAAGTCAGGAAAATTTTTTTACTGATTTTAGTGGCCACCATGTGAAACTAGCAGAAAAGAAAATTACAAATAATTTTTTTTTAAATTAAAATTTTTGCAAATATACAGTTTTTTTGGTAAAATTTTAGATAATTATTATTTATTTAAAATAAACGTGTCTTTCAAAAAAGACAATTTCCATTTTCATATTTATTTAATCTTGTACATATATATATATATATATTGTTTTTTTTATTTATTCTTTTTAGTGCCATTTATTTAAATGAGAAGAAAAAACTAATTCTATAAATTCTAGAAAATAAAATTTAAATCATTATAGATTTACGAAATTCATATATTATACTAATCCTTTGTAATTCAAATTCTATAATTGTAGCTAGAATATACCTTGATAATAATGCATATTATTTGATTTAAATAGCGGGCTTAAAGTCATTTTTTCAGGATTAGCAACTTCAGATGCAGTTGATGAAATTAAGAAGTCAGTATCAACTTTGTAATTAAACAATTCTACATTTCCTTCAGTTATTTTTTCACTGCTTAGAGAGGTAGAAGGATCACCTATAATTGAAAACGTTAATTTACAATTTGAAATTAAATAAATTGTTTAAATGTTAAATGAGTAATTAATAAAATGACTTGAATTTTATTTTATCTTTATGAAAATTTACAAAATTAATTTAAAGCAACTAGCATTTAACATAATCATTAATAATATAACTATATAATATTAATAATATAATTAATTATATAAAATAAATACCTTCCGTGCTCGTCCTGGGTCTATAATCTTTCATAGTTTTTGTTATTTCCTCTTTGATTTTTTTCATTTCTCGATACTTTTTAGTTCTCATTCGCGTCTGTTCCCTGATGGTTTCTAATTTTCTTTTGCTCATTTTAGGTTTGTTTTAAAATAATTAAATTGAAATTTTTAATTAAAAAATATTATGACAAATTGATCTTGTCATTACTTTTTCCTTGGACCGATTTGTGATTTCTGATTAAAGAAATACATAGATCACTATTTATTGCAAAAGAAATTCTTGAAAATGAATTTAAATTGGAAAATTTTATTTCAGGTTGTGTCTGTTATTGATATTTTTTTACAGTTATAAATAACAAGTTCATAGTGAACAGTTGTCAAATGTTTAATAGTCATTTCTATTTGGTTAATATTGAAAGTTCATGTTTCCGGTAAAATAAATAAAAAGTGTGTCAGTTTTATCGATTTGTTAAAAAGTTTTAAGTTTTCATTTAAAATTTTTAACTAATAAATAGATAAGGTAAGTTCATTTAGCCTCTTTTCTGTAAATTCTAATGATATGTATGCAACATAATAATTTACATATATAATTTTATAATTATTTATCTTTAATTAATTTTTTACAGTCCAGTCTTCTAATACTTTTCGAGCACTTGAAAGTGATGAACATCAAATCGGAATTGATTTAGAGAATAAAAAACCGATTGCAATGAAAGAAACTGCCCTCGAAAAAATTTCTAAACCAAGTATATACTAATTTTTATTTCAGTATTAAATAAAATACCATTTTATTTTAATTTAATTAAAAAAATATTTCCGTTCAATTTGAACTGAAAAAATTATAATTTAGTTCTTAGTTTATATTTATTATTTATATTTTATTATAATTTATTTCATTTGTTTATGTTTATATTTTTATACTTTAAAATAGTAAGATATAATTGTTAAAAAAATTTTATAATTGTTTTAGATATTCGACATATTGAACATTTAAAAAGCGATAAAAGAATTAACATTAGAGCACGAGAGCCAGCGAAAACTAGAAAATATAACTGTGGTAAGACCTATAATTTATGAATAAAAACAGCAAAATAATTTATAGAAATAGAAAAAAATTAACATAAAAAAATAATACCTGAAGAATAATAATTTTCATTTTTAAAATAAATAGCTCATAAATTGGCAATGAAATATCAAATTGAATTCGTTTAATCATATTTAGGCAAATCAAATAATTAAGGTTGATAACACCAAATTAGATAAATTTAATTTTCTATTATACATAATGTAACGGAACTATAGAAAAATTGAACACATTTTCAGATTTAATGCAGACATATTTACCTTCAACATCGCGTACAACAGAATTTTCAGATGATTCAATAGAAGCAAAGATTGGTAAATATAAATATAATGTGTATTATTAAGATATAATAAAATTAATATTTTTCTAAAATTCTGTTTGTAAATGGATTTTCCTTAGATCGCATAATAAATGGAATGTCTAGTCTGAATGTGTATGTGAAAGAAATCAGGAAAGAGCAGCGGATTCAGGGGAATAAAATAGATTATGTACATCAGCAATTATGCATACCAACTCCTGAAACGTACCAATTTAATGAAAAAATTAACTTTGAACTGCCATTAACAGATTTGGAAAAGTTCAAAGACTTCGAACTTAAATTGCAAGAAGCCGATTTTAGGCAGAAATTCGTAAGTACTGTTTTTATCTAAATGTAAGTAAAAATAAAATTATAAATAATTAATAGAAATAAAGAATTTCTTACTGAAAATAATAGTTTAAATTTACAATTATTATTTGTAAGATTTTTAATGGCAATATTTTATAATACAGAAAAATTAATAACATATTCTATGAATAATAACAACCAAAAATTATGTTCTAGTCATCAGTCTTAAAGATCAATTTTGACCCGAAGCTTAATGTTAGGAAAAGCGTTACTAACATATTAAGAAAGGTTTTGTCAAAAAGCGTTGGACTTCAATTTGTGACGTCAAAGCAAACTGAGGGAAAACAACTGTTCAAAGATACTGAGCTATTCTCTCTTCTTCTTTGTACGAAAAATTGTAATATATAATATAAAATTTCCTTTGTTTTGAAAATAATTTTTTAATTGTTTATCTTTTTAGCTGTTATTTCTTCTACCCACAAGGAAGGAAAAGAAAATAAAGATGCAGTGACCGAGAAATCTTTATTAAAAGAATTAAGCTCTGTTCTCCCAAATGCAAAAGACTGGGATGGAGGACGTAGTAGTCGCAAAAAAAAGATATTTTAAAAAATAAAAATGCAAAAGGAGAAATTGCAGGCGAAAGAGAAGACGGAGAAAACGAAGAAGACGAAGAATGTTAAATAATAATCACATCTTTTGCATAATTTAAAAATTTATTATTAAACAATGAATATATTTTCAATTAAATTTAAATATTGTTTGGTTTAATTAAATTTGTTATTGAAAATAAATAATTGTTTCTAAACATGTTGCAATTATTGTATTTATATCTGGAAAGTTATCGTTATAACTGATAACTTAATTTAGGAAAATTTTTTATAGTATTCTTTCTTTTATTAATAACATCAATTCCAATTTAATTTTAATTATAATTATATGCTTTGTAATATGAAATATAGAGCAGTATACATAATATAATGCATTAAGTAGATTAAAAAACTTAAAAATATATGTGAAATAATTAAAATCGCCAATTTGCTTTTAACAATTAAATACAAAAAATTTTAATAATATAACCTGAAATTATTAATCGCAAAAACGGATTTTGAAAAATCTGGATTCTTGTAAGGTCCTCGTAGGGTCAAGGACGGGAAATGTTTCTGAAATCATATTAAAATTTCTGACGAGAACCGAGCGTCACAGAAAATGTCAGGGCCCGACCATTTCCTTATATTCTTCCCTACCAGATTCTGATAGGTAATAGGGAAATCTTATAAGATCCATACAAGAATCTTACTTCAATTTTTACACGGGAAGTTGAATGAAAATCTATTAAAAGTTATTGAAGTTATTCAAGTTTTTACATTACTAGTTTAGTTATGGTAATGATTGCTTATTTTATATGTTGCATATCAATCAATTGGTTCAATTATTTTACATCTACCAAGAATTTTTTTTCAGTTTTTACATCCCTTTACACAGTAGTATACTTGGGATAACTTTTTTCTTAAACCTCTTTAAACTACAGGGGTGTTTACATTTACCCCGAATTTTGGGAAAATTTCAAAATCTCGGGGTAAATGTAAACAGTCAGTTTTAAGCGATTCAAGTTGATCAATATTTTTTTGTACCTAATAAAATGTTTCTAGGGAAGTAAAGTAACAAGTTCATGCAGTAGAAAAACGGAAGTATTGCTTTTTAAAATAAAAAACTTACGTTATTGTCGAAACTAAGCAAATCCGTTTACATTTACCCCAAATGACCCTAAATAATGTTCTTGGAAATTTTTTTTTCAAAAATAAATTTTTTTATAGGTAAATAAATAACAATTTATTTATAAATTATTATTTATTCAATTTAAAAAATGCCTCTAAACATTATACTTAACTTAAAATAAATTTTAATTTTTAAATTAAATTGTATTTAAAATTCTTAATAAAAATTTAATTATTAATACATATATCGTCATATTTTATTTTTCTTGAATTTATTAATAAACTTTTAATAAAAAAATGTATTATTATTTTTATTATTTTTTATATTTTTTCAAGTAACTTATTATTCTGATTAAATAATTACTTTGGATCTAACTAAGAGATGAGTTGTAAGTTTTACTGAATTTTTGCACTTTTCCTTTCTTAGAAGGATATTTTGTAGAAATAAAAATGAAATTATTTTTATAAAAATTAATTGAACAAATTATTTTTCATATTTTACTTAGAGAACTGTACTTTTTTTGCATTCATCTGTGCCTATAATTTGAAAATTAAAAAAATTTCTATTATTAACAAATAGCATCTACAAACAATTTCCATATAACATTGGGTTCAGTAAAATAATTAATGGAAAAAAAAATTTTTTATTAGAAAAAATTTGTAAAGACAAAAATATGTAAAATTAAACTATTTAATTTCTTTTATATTAATAATTTATTATTTTTGTTGAATAATTTTTTATACATTGTTTTTTGACTCATATAAAGAAAATATTGCACTATTACAGTATACAGAATTAATTAAATAATATTTGTTTTAATATTTGTGATATTGCTTACGATTCTTGGGAAGAGTCAATTACGACAGCTTTGAAATTTAAGTGTCCTTTGATTTTAACGGAATTTTCGGAGCGAGATGTAGAAGACGATCAAGGAGTTATGAAGAACAAATTCAATTCAAGTGCGACATTAGAAAAAAATCCTTTTGCGAATTAGAGGCCGAAAAGAAGCGTAAGTGAAGATAGATTGTTTTACGAAAACCAGTTTTCAATTATTTATATAATCGCTCCTGTCTAAAAACCGAAAGGTAAAAACGAAAAATCCTGCAAGGATTAAAAAAATACCTTGTTGAGTTTTTAAAAATGACATTTTTTTCCTAATTCTATTCTAATTCTATTTCCTAATTCTATCTTATGTTTAAAAGTAAATTGTTTAATTCTTTAAATTTATTTGGAATCGTTTAACGAAATCTACAAATGCTTATTTCAAAAATGTTTGCAATTACAACACCGTCCGACAAAATTCAAATTTTTTTTCACACTCGAAAAAATCAATGATTTTCAGAAACTAGGACCAAAAAAAAGATACCCGTATTTGGCCGTTTTACTAGATCAGGTCATTTTTTGCTTTTAGGGTCGCTGATTACGAATCTGATGTCAAATTTCCAAATTCAAAATGGCGGATCCAATATGGCGGTCGAAATTTATAAAAATTTACCAATTCATTTGAATGTTGTTACTTAGGGGTTTTTGGGGTCGCTGAATACGAATATGATGTCAGATTTTCAAAATTCAAATTGGCGGATTCAATATAGCGGTCGAAATTTATAAAAGTTCATCGAATTTACTTGAAACTTGTTACTTGAAGGTTTTTGGGGTCGCTGATAACGAATATGATGTCAGATTTTGATAATTCAAAATGGCGGATCCAATATGACGGTCGAAATTTATAAATATTAATTATTTTTTATAAAACTTGGTGTCTATGGGTTTTTGGGGTCGCTGAGTACGAATTTGAAGTCAGATTTTTAAAATTCAAAATGGCAGATTCAATATGGCGTTTAAAATTTATAAAAGTTCGTCGAATTCACTTGAAACTTGTTACTTGAAGGTTTTTGGGGTTGCTGATTACGAATTTGATGTCGGCTTTTCAAAATTCAAAATGGCGGATCCAATATGGTGGTAGAAATTTATAAATGTTATTATGTTATTATTATTATTATGTTATTATCAGCGACCCCGAAAACCCCTAGACAAAAAGTTTTATAAAAAATAATTAATATTTATAAATTTCGACCGCCATATTGGATCCGCCATTTTGAATTATTAAAATCTGACATCATATTCGTTATCAGCGACCCTAAAAACCTTCAAGTAACAAGTTTCAAGTGAATTCGATGAACTTTTATAAATTTTGACCGCTATATTGAATCCGCCATTTTGAATTTTGAAAATCTGACATCATATTCGTAATCAGCGACCCCAAAAACCCCTAAGTAACAACTTTTAAATGAATTGGTGGATTTTTATAAATTTTGACCGCCATATTGGATCCGCCATTTTTAATTTTGAAAATCTGACATCAGATTCGTATTCAGCGACCCGGAAAAACCCGAGATACCAGGTTTCATAAACAATTATTTTTTTTTACAAGATTTCCTATCACCTTTCATTTAAGGGTTGGTCTTGAAATGTTGCAGTACCCCGTAAATTGAGAGACGAGGTATGATAATTTCCTTGGGAACGATATAATCGTCGGACGATTTTGGTAAAGCGAGTGGCGGCAATTCGCGATTATGGAGTCAAAGTGGCTCGGTACTTGTCGATCGTTGTTGACTGAGCAGTAATTTACGTGGTCGTTTCTAGGCAGCTTTTGAGTTTCCACCTGGTAATAAAGGAAAATTTTCATTCTTCTGTATTAAAGGGGTAGTCTGGTGTTTAGGCCTTTTTTTAGGAGCTTATTTCAGAATTTTTATTATAAAATAAAATGTAATCACACCAAATCTTTTTACAACGTATTATTCTCCTTATGAAGTGTTGAAAAAAATTATAATCGATTATTTTTTACTAGACATTGTTATTTATATTTAATATTAATGTTTATATAAAAAAAAATGCTGGCGCAGGTGATTTACAAAAATCTGTTTGACCGATTGCTCCAATTTTTTTTAGCTTATTTTACAGAAGTATGGCTGTAGCCCGTACTAGAATTACGCAATTTTAATGATAACTTTTTTTTATTTTTAACTTTTTGTCAATAAAAAACAGACAATTTTTGAATCTTTTTGCTTATATAGTCCGCTATTTTGTTATTTATTAACAAAAATGTATTATTCTAGTACGGGCAAGAGCCATGCTTGTGTAGAATAAGCTGTAAAAAAATTGGAGCAATCGGTCAGATAGATTTTTGTAAATCATCTGCGTCAGCATTTTTTTGTTATGAACATTAATATTAAATATAAATAACAAAATCTACAAACTAATTTTTGTAGATTTTTGAAAAATTATATGTATTTAGAAACAACTTAAAGCATCTTTATTTGAAAAAAAGGAATGAACTTCAAAAATAGTTAAGGTCCTTTGCATCCTCTCCTTTTAAGTTTCCACCTGGTAATAAAAGGAAAACTTTAATTCTACTGTGTTAACGCAAAAGAAAAAAAGTAATAAACAAAAGAACTAAAAATACAAATTAACTATTCTAGATTTTTTAAAAATTATACGTATTTAAAAACAATTTGAAGCATCTTTATTTGAAAAAAAGGAATGTCCTTCAAAAATAGTTAAAGTCCTCTCCAAAACTTAAAAGTAAAATAAAACTGAATTCCATAACGTTTTTCATTTGAAAGAAAAATATTTTTGTTATATTTTTTTTTGTTCGGAAAATTTTTTTTGAAACGTTTTGAACAATTGAAAAACATTGTGGACAACAGAAAATAATATTTTAGGCTGCAAATGTATAATTTTCTGTTAAATCGTTGATTAACATTGTAGAGTTCAACTTTGTAAATTAAATGAATTTTTGAAAATTAGATACATTTTTTAAAATTGAATGGATTTTTTGAATCATAATGAATTTACTGAAATTCAATTAATTAATTAAAATTAAATCAATAAATTATAATTAAATTAAAATTATCGGCATTAATTAACATTAAATAAATAATCACCTGCATTTTTAAACTAGAATTTTTTACATTCAAATGAATGAAATCAATCTTTAATTAAATTTTTAGTCAAGTGGAGTCGAAATAGGTGACATAATTTTTAAAAAAGGTAAAAAAAGTGAAAAGGTTACAGTCTATTATTCCTTATTTAAAAATGAAGGTCCAAAAACAAAATTATGATATCTAGAATCAAGTGAATTTAAAAAAGTTAGAACAAAAACATATTTTTAATTACTATTTATTATATTTTATTATTCGTTCATTACTGAAAAATTACAAAAAATCCTTGAAAAATGATAAAAGAAAAACGTGAAACTAAAAAAAGAAACTCACTCTGTTGTAAAAGATCCTCCTGAACAGAATTCAAGATAAGGAATTCATTGTGCAAAAATTGAAGAACCTTCATCATGTCCCTAATTGTGATTAATGGATAATCGCAACTCCACTGTATCTTCAGGATATTTTGATCGAAGTAACGATCACTCTGAACGTATGATCGCAAAACGTCCGACTTCGGCATGGAATCGACAAAATACAGACTAACGTTCACCGAGTCCTTCTCCTTCTCATCCTGGGTCCGAAAATGCGTTGGTTTCGAGTCCTTTTCCCTTAACAATGTCCTTAGCAGCATAATGTAAATCTCAGTTAAAAAATACATTTTATCCTCACACATAAAGACGACACAAAAATCTTCAAATTTTTATGGCGTTAGACGAACGTGTATCTAAAACGTCGCAGTACCTTTTAAATCGAGAGAAAAGTTCAGACAAACCCCTTGGATTTGTTTTACGACAGTTTAGGTGTAAAAATTGTTGAGTTTCAAAATCTTAAAGTTGAAAATGTAAAAAAACTTATTTCGAAAAGAAAGAAAACAAAGATTTTAATATGAATTTAAAGTACACAATAATATTTATAATAATGATTATAATTATTATTAATGTCATCAACTATTGAATAAAAAAATATAAGAAATGTATTGAAAATATTTACTCACTCATCTTTCAGGTTAACTGTCACTTCGATAAACATGTTGCACGCGATTATCCATACGCCACTAACAATGAACACTGATAGATGTGTCACGTTTTTTCAAAACGTTGCCAACCCGGAAGGACAGCATATAAGCAATTGGGTGTATAATATTCTGTTGTTTGTAGGACCGTGTATTTCCCATCCTAATAATGTATATGACGCTACTTGTAGGTTTAATTGTGAACCACGAAGCTTACGTGTAATTATCAAATGCCAGTTATATTGGTCTATAAGAATGGTTGGTTTCTATTTTGTTGTGGTAACCATATTTTAGTAACGCCAACTAAAAGTGCTTAACTGAATTATTTTCTTATTATTATGAATAATAATAAAATAGCGCAGAATTATTTTTAATTTAAAAAGAATAAGAATATTGGCTCCACAATTGTTTTATAGTGCTAAATATAAATGAAGAATAATGCACAATTAGAGTTTTGCATATGGGAGGAGATTCAAATAATTTTTAAAATTAATATACAGGGTGTTCCAAAAGTATGGAAACTTGCAAATATCTCGAAAAGTACGAATTTTTGTAAAAAATATTCCAGACAAAAGTTGTTCCAAACAAAAAGATGTACATCTTTGAAACCAAAAAATTGGGCCCGGAGCCCAATGTTGGGCCCTACAATGAAAAAAGTGGTTTTCTTAAATGAGACCACTAATTTTCAGTATCAAATTCGTAATCCCCATGAAATTCTGCGTTCAGACATGTAGTATAAGTGCCCAAAATATTGGGCCCAATGTCTGGGATTAGGCCCAACATTTTTCGTTAAATAAATAAATTTAAATAATCGCATCTTTAGGAGTTTTTGGGGTCACAGGATTAGAAATTCGAAGCTAATTTACAAATTGTACACAAAGCCTAATGTAAGATTCCGCGGCCCAATGTGAGACCCACATTAAAAAAAATTAGTTGTTTAAATAAAACCCACTAATTTTCTGTATCCATTTCAGAATCGTTATGAAATTCTGGGTTTAAACTTGTAGTACAAAAGCCAAAAAATATTGGGCCCAATGTCTGGGATTGGGCTCGACATTTTTTGACAAATAAATAAATTTATAAAATCGCATCATTTGGAGTTTTGGGGGTCACAGGATTAGAAATTCAAAGCTACTTTTCAAATTGCCCAATGTAAGATTCCGCAGCCCAATGTGAGGCCTACAATAAAAAAATTAGTTTCCTTCCATTTCGTAATCGTTCTGAAATTCTGGGCTTAGACTTGTGGTACAAATTCCAAAAATATTGGGCCCTCACATTGGGCTGCAGAATCTTACATTGGGCTCTATGCTCAATTTTTAATCCTGTGATCTCAAAATCCCTCCAAGATGCGATTTTTTAAAATTTATTTATCTGTTGATAAATTTTGGACCCAATATCTTGGATTGGGCCCAATATTTTGGGCACTTATACCACATGTCTGAACGCAGAATTTCATGGGGATTACGAATTTGATACTGAAAATTAGTGGTCTCATTTAAGAAAACCACTTTTTTCATTGTAGGGCCCAACATTGGGCTCCGGGCCCAATTTTTTGGTTTCAAAGATGTACATCTTTTTGTTTGGAACAACTTTTGTCTTGAATATTTTTTACAAAAATTCGTACTTTTCGAGATATTTGCAAGTTTCCATACTTTTGGAACACCCTGTATGTATGTATGTATATATATATAATATTACTTTCTCGCTTTAAAAATACTAAGTGAGTATGGTGTATACTATGTACATTACTATATTTAATATTTACATTTGTATAGAGACACACAATTTTGTTACAGTTCCGATCAGATCAATATGGGCAGATAAAGGGGATGATGTTGAATTACCATGTGATATTACTCCTCCAACCTTAGGAGATACAATCAGCATGGTATTGTGGTTTAAGGATAATGACGGTATTCCCATTTACAGGTAAAAAACTTGTTAATTATTAACTAGTTAAAATGTATTAATAAAATGAGTGAAATACGATTATGGGAGACACTATAAGACATTTTAATAAGAATTTAAATATAAATGGGAAAAAATTCCTGAACTGTTCAGATCAAAGCTTTGAATTTGTTAAACTGATTTATAATTTTGGTAAATTTTTGTTCTATATGAAAGTAACAAATTCGTGCAAAGTCTCTCTGGGTTTTCTTAATAATCTTATTGCAACTTTCTTGTGCCTCTTTAGACATTTGTCCTATAGGCAGCAAAGAATGTTGTATATATTATGCTATGACCATGGATTAAAATTTTGTGTACCAAAGTTGGCATGTATTACCAAGGATATAACAGTACAAATTGATGGGCTGTCTTTAAAGTGTATTCTTAGAATTTTGGAACGTTAACATTGAAGCTGCATGAAATTGTTTGTAAAATGACATGAAACCGTTGAATCAAATTTTCGTCAATGCCTGTAATTTGGGCAGAAATTGAAGCATTTTGAAAAAAACGCCGAGCTGTATTTCCGTCATTTGTACAGCCATATATATCCTGATTTCGGCTGATTCACCAAAAGCCCTAACTTGATGCGGAACTCTTTTTGGATTTCTTTTTTCCTAATTTCAACGATTTCCTTAATCTATCTACGAGTTTGACATTTTTTCACATTCAATTTGTATGAGAGGTGTAAGAGACATTTAAAGAATCGTACTTAAGCATGTAAACTAGAAATGCCAAACTGTAAATAATTCTCTTCGATTTTTTTTGTTAAAAGTTTATCGATTATTTACTTCATTTGACAAAAAGTTTGTCAAAACATCTGATTGTGATAAAAGTATACGTTAAATCGTAAGATTTAAAAGGGCTTGCAAACTTACTTCGGCTTTCATTTCGGATATACAAATATCCGATTCATTTGGATAACATGGTTTTTTGACAACTACTATTTTATTATAAGTCGGATAAAGTCTGGGATTTTTGTCGCGGATTGTATTCCACAATACTGGCTTTTTAGTTAAATTATTTTCTGTCAAAAGAGAAAGAGCTTCAATGCTAGAAAACACTTTTTCGGGAGGTTTTTCAAAAGATTTTCGATACCTTGTTGCCTTTGATGGACTCTACAGACTAACGACTTTGACAACTTTGGCCGCGTTGGATTTTCCTTCAGCACGGAGACTCATTTGCGTTGCAAAACCTAATTCCTCGCAGTTGAATTTTTCCCGAATTTCTTCTGTTCTTCTTCGCTTAGTAGAGTCACTGGACTTTAAAAAGGATCACAACGGACGGCCCATTTTATTTCCTGAAGATGTAGGCTATTCTCTCCATTCGGCATAGTCATTAGTATCACGGTGGACATTTTTAGTAAAAAAGAAGAATGTGTTCAGACATTAATCATGTCTTCTGATGAACACATCAGTTGTCCTCTTTGCGTCTGTCCACTTTCTTTTTATCGGCGCAAATAATGATTTAATGCGAATTTTGTCTTTCTTGGATAATGAAAAAGGAATTCCACATTTCTCTGTTAGCTGTTTTTCCATAAGCGCACACTGAGTTTGTAAATCATCGAAAAAATGTTCTTTAATAGGTACAAAGATTTGAGGGGCTGATAGTAAAAATGGTTTAAAATAACATTGGGAGCAAAAGTGGGATAAGTGACTTGGGAGCAAAAACGGGTTAAAATGATTCGTGTAATTTATTGATAAATTCATTATATTATCGATTAAAAAATATTAATTATAATAAAATATGCATTTTTTCCTATTGTTAATATTTTTTAATCGATAATATAATGAATTTATCAATAAATTAAACGAATCATTTTAACCCGTTTTTGCTCCCAAGTCACTTATCCCACTTTTGCTCCTAATGTTATTTTAAACCATTTTTACTATCAGCCCCTCATTTCTTTTTCAGTTAAAAAATTGAAGTTTTTTCAGAATCTGGAACAATAAAACGAAAAAAGAACATATTAATTTTTTTAATATTTATTTGTTTATGTATTTATTTGTTTCAAATTAATTTCTTTTTGTTATAATTTACACTACCGTCGGAATGTGTGCGACCTGTGCTTTTTCCATGACTATAAAACGGTTTTAATTTTCAAAAATATTAAAATTTAAATTTATTCTTTTTTATTTTATAAAAGCTAATAAAATTCTGAAAGAAATGACACCTTGACAAAGAGAATATTTTAATTTTGCTTCCTCGTGGAGGAAGCTTTGTATTCCTTTCCTTTATAAAAATTTTCAAAGTGGCAGAAACAAATTTTTTTCTTTATAGAAAAATGTTATATGAGATCCTGATCAATTGTCCGGATGTGTGTGTGTGTGTAGATCCCATTTTTGTTTAGACGATAACTTTAACAGGTTTTAATGGATTTAGATAAAATTTGGTAGACTCATTTATCATATTAATATCTCAAATCTGACCAAAGGATTTTAAAAAATACCAAAAAAAAAATATCGTCTTTTTTCCAAATTTTTTTTTTTAATCGAAAAAATTTTTAAATAGAATAATTTAAGGTTATATATAATAAAATCGTATTCCTTACGTCAAGACAAATCAATTGGTATATATAAAGTATAGTTTCAATTTAAATTTAAAGAATTAATGAAAGTTAAAAAATCAAAAATTCACATTTTGGCAATAAAATTTTGTGATTTTTTAAATTGAAGTTTATATATGAAATAATTGTATTCCTTGCATGAAAACGAATCGATTGGTATATATAAAGTATACATTTGAGGTAAATTTAATAAATTAATGAAAGTTAAAAAAAAAATTTCCATTTTAGCTGAAAAATTTTGTATTTATTTAAATTCAAGTTTAAATATAAAATAATTGTGTTCCTTGCATTGAAACAAACCGATGTAATTGTAAATAATTATAAATTATATATTATTTTTCTTTAATTTTCAGAAATTTCAACTAAAATGTGAATTTTTGATTTCATAACTTCAATTAATTCTTTAAATTTAACTCAAATCTATAGGTACTCAAATGTTTATATTATTATTATATTATTTTTGTATGTTTATTTCAATGTTAATGCTTTCTCCACGAGGAAACAAATTTTTTTGCTGATCGTAAAGAGGAAGCATCTTAAGCATCTTAAACTTATTTGATTTATGTAAGTAAATTTAAGATTTTTACATTTTACTGACCATTTTTTGTCACTTAAATATTAATCATAATTTTTTGACTTTTTATTAGTCAAGTTTCACAGTTTGCATACACTAGGAAAGAATGTGTACATGAATTGTTTTAAATAATTTGAATCGCATAACAAAATACGGTTCCAATGAGCCCAAGAACATTTAGAAACAAGTTGTAAATTCAGATGTTCATTACATGAACATTTTGCTTCCTCTTTACGATCAGCAAAAAAATTTGCTTCCTCGTGGAGAAAGCAAAATTTTATTGCCAAAATGTGAATTTTTGATTTTTTAACTTTCATTAATTCTTTTAAAAATAACCTTAAATTTTTCTATTTAAAAATTTTTTCGATTAAAAAAAATTTTTTGGAAAAAAGACGATAAAATTTTTTTTTTGGGGTATTTTTCAAAATCCTTTGGTCAGATTTGAGATATTAATATGATAAATGAGCCTACCAAATTTTATCTAAATCCATTAAAACGTGTTAAAGTTATCTTCTAAACAAAAAAGGGATCCACACACACACACACACACACACACATACATACATCCGGACAATTGATCAGGATCTCATATAACATGTTTCTATAAAGAAAAAAATTTGTTTCCGCCACTTTGAAAAGTTTTATAAGCGAAAGGACTACAAAGCTTCCTCCACGAGGAAGCAATATTAATTTTTGCCAGAGAAATAAAAATAATAGTAAAAACATTGAAAATTGGGTTTTTCTTAGATATATAATTGAAGAACTAACATATTCTTTTTGTCAAGGTGGCATTTCTTTTAGAATTTTATTAGGTTTACAAAAATAAAGAGGAAAAATTTTTAGTTTTAATATTTTTGAAGATTTAAACAGTTTTATAGTTGTTGAAAAAGTACAGGTCACACAATTTTTGACGGTAGTGTATTATTACTCTATTGATTTGTTATTGTTTTTTAAATTCATTTATTTACATTAACTATTATATACACTTTTTTGAAAATACTTACTTTCTTTTTGGGATTTAAATGTAGTTATTCTATTACAACACTGTGCACTAACAAAGAATACTTTTTCGCAAAACGTAGGTGTGGTAATTCGTTTTCCGATACGGAACGAAACAGGCATGCAAAACTGACCATGAAAGAAATGCAGTGGAATTTTCACTTTTAGTCAATTTTCTAGACTTTTTGTAATTCGTATTTGTTCACATTGAAATGTGTGCCTAACTTATCTTGGCAGGTCTTAGCAAATAATCTTTACATACATTTTAAATGTGCGTATAACGAACATTTTTGTATATCAGACTTGGCAATACTCCGCAAAACTTTAAACTTATAAATCTTTATTGAAAAACTTTGCGTATCTCAATAGATGATTTTATGTAATTTTGATGTTTCCAATTGTCCGAAACTTTTTATCATTAATTGTAAACAAATACTTCTCTGAAAATACTTACTTTTCTAAGTTAAATACATTTTAGGATTTTAAAATTAGTCAATCCATTGGAATACTGTGTACTAACAAAAAAACTGCTTTTTTCGCAAAACGTGCAATTATCGTGCGCGATGTCAGTTTTTGAAAATTTCTACCTGGTAAATCCGACGTGCTAGAGACTTGTCATAGGACGACTTTTTTAAAAATCGATTCAATCTGACATATTGGATCATATTCGTAATCCACGACCCCGAAAACCCCCAAGTGACAAATTCCAAGCGAATGTAAATATTTTTTAAAATAGTTGTATTTACAAACAGTGGGAGTCAATCTTTATGCTTAACAACTTTAAAAAACCATTTTTGACAGCTAATTAATTTTGTCAATATCGCTATATCGTCGAAAAGTACTGGGTTCAAGTTTTAATTTGATTCTTATGACAACCCAAGAAGCACGCAATATAACCTCAATATCAAGGTAATATTACATGTAAGATTCGTAATATAACGTTGTAATATTACAGTAATCTTACAGTGATCTTAAAATGTCCGCCTCAAGGTAATATTACCGGTAATGTTACTGTAATATTACGCGCTAATATTAAGGTAATATTACAATAATAATGCAGTAATATTATACCGTAATATTAAGGTAATATTACAAGAGAATATTACAGTAATATTATGGGAACATTTCTTTACGAAAAAAATCTACCCATCCAGGGAATCAAACCCCGAACTCAAAGCACACGAGTCCAGAGTTTTACTAACAAGCCAAATTGACTTATAATATATTTACGTTTTTTATGCTTTATGAATAACTCAAATCAGTCTGTAATATTACTGTAATATTACCGTTAATATTACAGTAATATTTCCGGTAATATTACCTTGAGGCGGACATTTTAAGATCACTGTAAGATTACTGTAATATTACAGCGTTATATTACGAATCTCACGTGTAATATTACCTTGATATTGAGGATATATTACGTGCTTCTTGGGAAGTCTCTTGCACGTCGGATTTACCCAGTGGAAATTATTAAAAACTGCAAAAAATGTAATTTTTTGGACTTTTACCCCCACTTTTCTCAAAATCCTGGGAGTCGATTCCGTAACTTTCCCACTTCTCACTTCAAAATTCTTACTTTTGACTTCCCACTTTTCACTTTCCACTTCTCACTTCCCACTTCTCACATCCTTCTTTTTACATCCCACTTCTCACAAGTGGGAAGTAAGAAGTAAAAAGTGGGATGTGAGAAGTGGGATGTAAGAAGTGGGAAGTGAGAAATGGGAAGTTAGGAGTAGGAAGTGAGAAGTGGGAAGCGGGTAGTGGGAAGTAAGAAGTGAGAACTGAGAAGTAGGATGTGAGAAGTGGGATGTGGGAAGTGAGAAAGTTACGGAATCGACCTCCTGACGTGATGGGAGGTTTTCGTTGTCAGATTTGGATTTAGCGCACCAAAAACTACGGGAAATAACTTCTCGATCACTGTTAACGGAAATTTTTTTTTGCATGCTTGTGCAATTGTTAGGTGTTATCAAAAAAAAGGGGGAAGGCGTTGTATTTTTTTGTAAAATTTAAACAATGAATTTTTGAAAAAAAATTTGACATATATGTTTTCGAGAGGTTGAATGTATGATCTGGAATGTATGATCTGGAATGTATGATCTGGAATGTATGATCTGGAATGTATGATCTGGAATGTATGATCTGGAATGTATGATCTGGAATGTATGATCTGGAATGTATGATCTGGAATGTATGATCTGGAATGTATGATCTGGAATGTATGATCTGGAATGTATGATCTGGAATGTATGATCTGGAATGTATGATCTGGAATGTATGATCTGGAATGTATGATCTGGAATGTATGATCTGGAATGTATGATCTGGAATGTATGATCTGGAATCAGGAGTGTGGGATCTGGAAGGTGGAGTCAGGAATGTAGGATTTGGAATGTGGGATCCGGAATGTGGGCTTTGGAATCTGGAATGTGAGATCTGGAATGTGGGATCTGGAATGTGAGATCTGGAATGTGGGATCTGGAATGTGGGCTATGGAATCTGGACTGTGGGATCTGGAATGTATGATCTGGAATGTATGATCTGGAATGTATGATCTGGAATGTATGATCTGGAATGTATGATCTGGAATGTATGATCTGGAATGTATGATCTGGAATGTATGATCTGGAATGTATGATCTGGAATGTATGATCTGGAATGTATGATCTGGAATCAGGAGTGTGGGATCTGGAAGGTGGAGTCAGGAATGTAGGATTTGGAATGTGGGATCCGGAATGTGGGCTTTGGAATCTGGAATGTGAGATCTGGAATGTGGGATCTGGAATGTATGATCTGGAATGTATGATCTGGAATGTATGATCTGGAATGTATGATCTGGAATGTATGATCTGGAATGTATGATCTGGAATGTATGATCTGGAATGTATGATCTGGAATGTATGATCTGGAATGTATGATCTGGAATGTATGATCTGGAATGTATGATCTGGAATGTATGATCTGGAATGTATGATCTGGAATGTATGATCTGGAATGTATGATCTGGAATGTATGATCTGGAATGTATGATCTGGAATGTATGATCTGGAATGTATGATCTGGAATGTATGATCTGGAATGTATGATCTGGAATGTATGATCTGGAATCAGGAGTGTGGGATCTGGAAGGTGGAGTCAGGAATGTAGGATTTGGAATGTGGGATCCGGAATGTGGGCTTTGGAATCTGGAATGCGAGATCTGGAATGTGGGATCTGGAATGTGGGCTATGGAATCTGGACTGTGGGATCTGGAATGTATGATCTGGAATGTATGATCTGGAATGTATGATCTGGAATGTATGATCTGGAATGTATGATCTGGAATGTATGATCTGGAATGTATGATCTGGAATGTATGATCTGGAATGTATGATCTGGAATGTATGATCTGGAATGTATGATCTGGAATGTATGATCTGGAATGTATGATCTGGAATGTATGATCTGGAATCAGGAGTGTGGGATCTGGAAGGTGGAGTCAGGAATGTAGGATTTGGAATGTGGGATCCGGAATGTGGGCTTTGGAATCTGGAATGTGAGATCTGGAATGTGGGATCTGGAATGTGGGCTATGGAATCTGGACTGTGGGATCTGGAATGTATGATCTGGAATGTACCCACACAGCACTGAAAGTTTAGTAAACATTTATTAAAGCTTTAACTGGAATGTTCAGAATGTTTAATTGCAAACTTGAGTAAAGGTTGCATAAATATTCAAATGTCCGCCATGAAAAAATGTTTATCAGGAAAGCTGAGTAAACATTTAAATTAAATATTTCTTAAGTGTTTATCAGGAAAGCTGAGTAAACATTTAAATTAAATATTTCTTAAATGTTTATCAGGAAAGTTGAGTAAACGTTTAAATTAAATATTTCTTAAATATTTATCAGGAAAGTTGAGTAAACGTTTAAATTAAATATTTCTTAAATGTTTATCAGGAAAGTTGAGTAAACGTTTAAATTAAATGTTCGTTAAATGTTTAGTTCGAAAATTGAATAAACATTGAAATTAAATGTTCGTTAAATGTTTAGTTCGAAAGTTGAGTAAACATTTAAATTAAATGTTCGTTAAATGTTTAGCAGGTAAGTTGACTAAATAATTAAATTAAACATTCGTTTAAGTTTTATCGCAAAAGTGGACTGATAATTTAATTTAAATATTCAGTCAATTTTTGCGACGAACATTTTCTGAAAATTTAAATTACATTTTCAGAAAATAAAAATAAATAATATTTAAGAAGTATTAATAATAATAATAATAATAATAGATCATTATTATTATTGTTGTATTAATTTATATTAACAGTTATTAATTATTATTATTAATTATTAGTTATTAATTATCGGTGGACAATAAAAAAAATTTTTTTTTTGGGAATAAAAGTAAAATAAATAAGTTTCAACATCGTTGCTCTGCTTTGATGCTTTGTTTCACATTGAATCAAGTATTGCATGATTGATAAACAACAATTTTTGAAAACAAATTGGGGTGTGCTAGGGATTGAACCTACGTTCGCCGCGCGCTAGCTAAAGATCCTAACCACTACACTACAGATATCTGACTGAAAAAAAAAATCTTCCACACACTCTACAACTTACTGACAGACAAGTGATCCTACTTATCGACTCAAAAGGGCGGGCTAATTTAAAAAGGTTTTCACGGAGATATTTGAATATTCCAAATATTTACATTTTAGGTGAACATAAAATTTGAAAATGTATCGAAATAATACTGTACAATATTTTTATATAACTAAAAGTCATATGAAAGGGTTATTATAAAATTAATTAATTTTTTAAATATTATTTACTAATTAAAAATTTACAAATTGGAGGAAATTAATTTCAAAATTTTTTATTTATTAACCACTTCGCTGTCAGGGCGTACCAAATGGCGTTCCACGTTGCCTGGCCAGAAGTGGCGAAAATCGTGAAATGGCGTTCCTGTTTAAGGACAATTTTTAAAAACAATACTCAGCTTTTATTTATCACAGAAGAATATTTCTATGGTTTTGACATCTGGGAACACGAAAATGATGATAAAAATGTCGTTTTTTTAAATTAAAAAATTTTTTTTTTATGTTGAAAGTGACTAATTTTAATATTTTTCGCAGAAAGGCGTTCCACTTTCAAACACTAATATGTAAAAAAAATGTTGTCAGATTGTCTTCAAACTTGTTACTCGGGGGTTTTCGATGTCGCTGATAACGAATCCGGTGTCCGTTTTTCAAAATTCGAAATGGCGGATCAAATATGGAGGCCAATTTTTTTCAAAAATTAATATATTCGCTTGAAAATCGTCACCTGTGGGTTTTTTGGGTCGCTGATCACGAATCTGATGTCAGATTTTTCGAATTTTTAAAATTAAAAGTGGCGGATCCAATATGTCGGACAATTTTTTTCAAAAATGATTATATTCGCTTGAAATTCGTCACCCAGGGGTTTTTCGAGTCGCTGATCACGAATCTGAAGTCAAATTTTTCAAATTCAAAATGGCGGATCCAATATGGCGGACAATTTATTTCAAAAATTAATATATTCGCTTGAAAATCGTCACCCAGGGGTTTTTTGAGTCGCTGATCACGAATCTGAAGTCAGATTATTCAAATTTTTAAAATTCAAAATGGCGGATCCAGTATGGCGGACAATTTATTCCAAAAATTAATATATTTGCTAATTTGTACAAAACCCTTCTGCATTTGCTGGAGAATGTATTCTCCACCCAGAGCCCGCCACGTGGAGGCTGCAAGAATAGGAACATATAACATAATTAACATATCATTATTTATATAATTATGTATTATTTTAAATATTTATAGATTTTATAATTATTATTATTATTACTATTTTTTATATTATTATTATTGATATATTAATATAATAATCAGCAACCCAAAAAATATTCTTCTGTGATGAATAAAAGCTGAGTATTGTTTTTAAAAATTGTCCTAAAACAGGAACGCCATTTCACGATTTTCGCCACTTCTGGCAAGGCAACGTGGAACGCCATTTGGAACGCCCTGCTAGCGAAGTGGTTAATAAACAATTCTATTAGTTTTTTATAGCCAAAAAAGGCTTTTTAAAAATAATTAAGGAAACAATTTCAATATATCAAAATAAAAAATGAAAGTGAACATAAAAATTCTATTTTCTAAACATTTAAATCAAAATTATTATTTACAACTAGCAACTTTGTCGTCCGCAAGCGGCCGACTACGTTGCTAGTGTGCATTAACCATATTTTATATTCATTTTTTTTCAAAAAAATTTAACATTAGAAATGTTAAATAAAATTTCTTTATATTGGATCTACCACCCAAGTAGCACGGAATATTGCTTGATTGTCAAGCTGATATCAACCGGGAATATTTTTGTGACATTCAGGCGATATCATAATGTTCTCTTCACGGGAACATTCCTCGGTGATGTATCTATTTGATGGTCTTTCACACAAAAAATGTAACGCATTACAAAACTTACACTCTACATTTATTAAACCTAAATAATTCTGTGGAACTTTACTTTCATCGAAATCTTCAAAAGACATTATTGCAACTCCTGCACTTTTTTTATTCCAATTATCGTTTTTACATGTCAAATTCTTTTTTTCACACATTCTTTTCATCTTCCGTTGCCGTAGAAAATTTTTTCTTCTTACATGACAAATTATTTTCTTGACGCAATTATTTTCTTTTCATCTTGAGTTTCCATTGATATTTTTCTTTTCCTACATGCTAAATTTTTATCCTTGCGTATTTTCTTTCCATCTTCATTTTTTATAGATAATTCCTTTTTTTGCATGTCAAATTTTTTTTACGTTCTTTCTTTTTTATTGCTGTTTTATTACGATTATGTTTTCTCAATCTCTCATTCTCTTGTCTTATTATTTTCTGCTCATATGTAACTTCGCGCCTTACCTTCCTTTTTCTTCCCTTCTCTTTAATTGCTCGTGTTACATCCCGAGCGAAAGGCGAGGTTAATTAATATGTATATTTAGAATATAATTATAAATTATAAGGGAGGCAAGGTAGGCTGATTACAGTCAGATTGGTAAGTTCTGACTATTTATTTTTATGTGAGATCGTTGTTATCTATCGATCCTATGGGGGTCGTCTTTATTAATTTATTTAACAATTGGTCAAACTTTATCCATTATTTATAGGATTTATGAGTTTTATGATTAATTTTTGAATGAAATGAAATAAAACGAAATTATAGTAATCTTTTGATTTATTTTAATAAATTTTTTGAAAAGCAAATGATATGAAAAAGTACAGTTTTGATGTGATTACAGGTGTTAAAATTTAAATGAAAATGTAGAAGTTAACAAATAGATAATTGGTACTTACAACTACCTCTTATGAGGGCCGAAAAACAAGATGAGTCAAGTGGTTAACACTTGAGAATTTTACGCAGCGGCGTTCGTTCAACTGTTATACAAAATCGTTGTTTTAACACTCACTGTTCTTTTAGTTCATAACTTCCGAAATCTAACTTATTTTCAAAAGTTACACTAATTCGACGGTTAGATGCGAATTTTAATAATGTCTCACAATTCAATTTATAAGAGAACTTATTCTTTTGAACACGAGTTTACTTGTACTGTTAGACTTGAAAGATTTTACAATTATCGAAAAGAGCAAATGGTGGACGTATTATTTGACGTGAAGTGCGATCTTAGAACCGGAGAACTGACAACGCTCCATGCTAATTGCAGGGGTTTTTATACTAGCAAAATCATCCTTCAGTGGGAGAAAATAAGCAGAGATCACGTCCTGATCGAATTATAATTTTAGAATCACGCAGACAATTTCTTGGATCTAATAGATATAGGTCGCTGGTCGCCATATGCATCTACAGTCTTTTCTATAGGGGTATTGTATTGCAACGCGAGGCGAAAGCTACCCTGTGGTCACGTAGCATAAGCTTATGTGCTTGCGCCTCGCGATGCAATATATAAGTCATATATTGACTTCAGTTGCGGATGCTACAATTTTCTAATAGTGATGGTGTGAAAATCATATCAAGTGGCATAGTATAGCTGTAAGAAGACTAAACATTTATGTCTCTTACTACTAAGAGTATTATTAAATGTACATGCGACTTGATATGATGTAAACACATCGGTAGACATTAGCCTATGCAACTGCATAAGACTCATCGTGAGAAAGGAATTGAACAAAGAATCCTTTATTTCAAACTAAAATGCTTCCAAAACGACTCGTAGTAAACATGATTGCTTGCAAATATTAACAGAAGGAATGGGTGAGAACAATGAATTTTCTTATATACACCCTCCTTCTACTAATATTTGATAATTTATATTATTTTATGTAGGAACCCCGCGTGGAAATGGAACCATATGGATAAAATCACAAAATCCATGGGTGAAATCGATAGCCAAGGTAAGAACGATTAGACGCATGGTTTAAACCTTGGCAAAAATCTCAAAAACCATTGCTCATGTCCGTTTTTCATGGTACAATTTTCCATGGGAATTTTTTTTTATTTTTACGGATTTCTAACCATTGCTTAAATTTTTATAACCTTGGAAAATATTTTTTTTAATTTTACTGAATTTGGACCTTTGCTAAAAACTTGTCAACCATGGTAAAATTAATTTCTTAATTTTACGGTTTTTGAACCATGCCTAAAAACTTGCGAACCATGGGAAATTTTTTTTTTATTTTACGGATTTTGGATCATGGATAAAAACTTGCGAAACATGGGAAAATTTATTTTTTTAAATTTACGGTTTTTGGACCATGGTTAAAAACTTGCAAAACATCGGAAATAAATTTTTTGATTTTATTAATTTTAGACCATTGCTAAAATCTTAGAAACCATGGAAAAATTAATTTACCCATGGTTCGCAAGATTTTCGCAATGGTCCAAAATCCGTAAAAAAGAAAAAAAAATTTCGTATCGTTCGCAATATTTTAGCAAAGGTCCAAAAACCGTAAAATTAAAAAAATTTTCCCACGTTTCGCAAGTTTTTAGCCATTGTGCAAAATCCGTAAAATAAAAAAAAAATTTCCTATGGTTCGCAAGTTTTTATCCATGGTCCAAAAACCGTAAAATTAAGAAATTAATTTTCCCATGGTTGACAAGTTTTTAGGAAAGGTCCAAATTCAGTAAAATTAAAAAAAATATTTTCCAAGGTTATCAAAATTTAAGCAATGGTTAGAAATCCGTAAAAATAAAAAAAAATTCCCATGGAAAATTGTACCATGAGAAACGGACATGAGCAATGGTTTTTGAGATTTTTGCCAAGGTTTAAACCATGGGTCTAATCGTTCTTACCTTGGCTATCGATTTCGCCCATGGTTTTTGTGATTTTATCCATATGGTTCCATTTCCAGAAAATTCTCATGTAGGATCTTATATAGGATCTCACATAAAATCCTATGTGACATGTAAGAAATTATATAGGATCTTATGAAAAATTATATTTGAAATTGAGACATGATTTGAAGTGAGATTGGATGCAAATTCTTATAAACGTATTCTTAGGTAATAAATTATGTAAATTCCTATGTGAAATCCTAAAATTTTTTGTTGTCACATTTTTTCCTTTAATTTCTTATGTCAATTTCCTTCGTGATTTCTCATTAAAAAACTCACCAAAATTAATTGCTCAATCCTTAACCAGAATTTTTCCTATATCAAATCATACATTAAATCTTTTTTCGATTCTTGAATAAAAAATTATTACAAACAATCTGACATGAAATTATATTAAAAATCTTGACGTGGGATCATATATATGATTGATTTGAACATAAGAAATCATATAGGATTTCATGTAGATTCTGAAATATCGATATCTAAGATTTTACGTAGAATTATATAAAGGAAACAATATAGTATTTCATATAGGACTTTTCAGTTGGCAGACGGCATTTTATAAAAATTATTTAATTAAAAATCAAATAATATTACTGCAATTCATCTGAGAAGAAAAAAAATTGTGCTTTGCAATACACCTTCTGAGTTAGAGTCTCAGCTTTTATAGTATTCAAGACTGATCTTAACTGTGAAAAAAAATTATCACCATCTGGCTGCGTAAGAGTGGAACTATGATGATCTACATCTATATTGGAATTTCCTACATAATTTCTTATATAATTTATAATAATTGAGATTAAAATAAGAATATTTAATATAGTTGGAAAGAAAATTTGATATAATATTTACGAAATCTGAAATCTTTTTATTGAAACACAAAAATGTCAAATTTTAATAAGCTCTTTATAAATTTTTCTAACCAAATATTTCAAATTTCGTAATTAGAATTGTATAAAATGATATAATTATTTCACATTTTGATATATTTGATATGAAAATTGAAAAAGAAATATCAAAGTTAACGAGATTCGACGAAATTTGCCGAAGTTGAACGTTCGGAATTGCCCGATCCTCACCGAGTGGTAACGAAGACTGACGAAGCTCTTTAGACCAGCCCCTTTTTACCATTATCTTGATGCAGACCTGAATTCCTTTTATATAATTAATTTCGAAGATTTTACAATAAATCAGTAAAAAAAAATTGTTCTTCAAAAATAATAAAATATTTAATTATTTCCCAATAACTAATGATATTTATTTATATTTTTAAACATGTTTTGATATAATTTCACCTTTCTCATAAGCGGTGAAAAATATGTCTGGTTAGTATATAAGAATGGTCACATCAGTTTTTCACATGAGCGTAAATTTGTATATGAAGCGTTATTCTGCGAATGTTAGTTAGTTAGTATATGTTGCGTTAGTATATGTTAGGAATAAAAATAAGCCAATCGATGTAAAACAATGCGGTGTATGTGTGTGTGTGCATTTGAAAGTTCATATCCTCGTCTATCCTCGAGATGAGAAAGAGATAAAACTTTGGCGTAGAATCTATTGGTGTTTCTGTCGTCTTCTGTCACGACTGAACCACTTCAAATTTTTAGTATAGTTTTAACAAATTTCGAAATAATCTTTCCAAATTTTCATATAAATTTAGTAAATAACGAAGTGCGCGTCGGTTTAACTTACTTCTGGTTTTTCGTATAAATTTATCAATTTACGAAATAATAATTTCAATTTCTGGAATATATTTACTAAAAAGACTATTGGTAAAAATATACCGATTTTCGTTATCAAACCCAGATGTTCCGCGTTTGAAAAAGAGAATACTAAAATTTCCAATCAGATTTAGAAAATATTGCTACTAAATTTCTTTCCGTGTATTAATTTTTTAGCAGAAAATTATATAGAATTTTAATTTAACACAATATTTCTTTGTACGGATTTTTATTTTACAGAATTTTTCTTTTAGCGATTACTAATGTTGTAGAATTTTTATAGATGGAAATTAATTACCCACAAATTCAATTTCAATTTGCGTGAAACGTTGTTTCGTAGAATTATCGGCCTTCAATCGGTCTGAAAGAAATCACGAATATTGTTTACTATAACACAAATTTATAAAAAGCATTTGGAAAACACATTATTTTTCATAAAAAAAATTGAAATTTTTGGTGCACGTCCGAGCGTTTTGTTACACAGTAGATTGAAAATTTTTCATAAAAATAACTTTTATATTTTATTTTTTAAATTCAACGTAAACATCGAAACTATTTTAGATAAATGTTGTAGAAATTTTTTAAGTTCAATTCATTTTATTTTCCCATAAGTTCGTAAACTTTGTAAACGATTTTATCTGTCTTCAATGGCTCAAATGTTTAAGGCGTAAAGTTTGAACCTGACGTATTGCGGGTTCAATCCCAGGCCCGGGTGAATTTTTTGTATTCCTGATTTCTGTATAGGCATGTACAAATAAAACAAAAATCAAAACAAAGTCAAAATTTAAGTAAGATAATAATGAATTAATGTTTTTTAACTCAAAAAATATTCTACAGACAAAAAATGTCTAAGTCCTTTGTATGTCTTTATGATGTCTTCAAGCCGGTAACAAGTTTAAAAATTAAAAGTAAATTTTATTTTTTGAATGAATGAATAAATTAAAAAATAACAATCTCGTATATAGAACTGCTTATTATTATATTAATTTTTTTGCATTACTAATGTAATATATAATAAACAATAATTAATTAAATTATTAATAATGATGATAAAAAAATGCAGGAATTAACTTTTCTATTTTCTACCTCCTCCTTTTCATTGGCGAATGACTTACAATTCTTCGGTGATATTAAAAAATCTTAAAATGCTTTAAAAGTGTCGCTTACCGCGCCATCTAGCGTTATTGCACTGAGTGAAACTATTTACTGAGACCATCGGTAACATAACACCATATTTCACAACACATTTGACATATTTACAAAGTTTTTACTTTAATTATTATTTATTTGTACTCTGTTTCAGTTAAACGGAATAAAAATCAAATATTTTATTAATTACTTTTTCAAAAACAAACAAGTTTTTCAATTTTTGATGTTAATTTTGTCCTGAAATTAACGAAAAACCAGGCTCTTTTCAAGTGATTACAGGTTATACGTAAACTATTCATTGTTTTATTAATATAGAATTAATCTATCTCATTTATTGTACTAATATATTCTCTTAGTATTATTTTGTCACTTTTTATTGTTTTTTTGTATTAATAATCATTCTACATTGTTTTATCAGCAATAAACTGTTCTTACCAAAAAAAGAACGAACGGGGTACGAAGGAGGTACGAATTCGTACCCCTTTCAACCTCAGCAATCCGTAAGGGTAAGAAAGTGGAGATATTTAAAGCGCAAAAAGTTAAATGAGGAGGTCAGTGATGACAGTAGTGATGAAGCTGATAAGGAAGTCATAACTTCTGATGATATTAATTCTATTGATATCAATCCAGTTCGTCAATCTTTCTCTGCTGAAGATTTGGAAACAAGGTATGTACAATCTTAATTTATTTCACTCTTAAAATAAATTAATACCACGTAAAAGGAATTAATTTAGTAGATGAGTAAATTAGAGCTTATGTTGAATAGATCAAACGACCCTTTTACAGTTATTGTAAATATTTTGAAAGTCTTACAAATTTACACAGTAATTACATAATATACTATTAGTGCACGATTGACACAGGTTAGAGAAATCAGGGAAAAGTCAGGGAAATCATGGAATTTTATAAAAAGTGCTGGAAAAGTATTAAATTTCTAAAAATGCTATGAAAATCGTGACTTTTGAAATTTTTAATTTAAATTTTTGTTTTTAAACATTATAGTCTTCACTTTTTTTATAATTGAAAGGGTCTTGACATTTTTTCATCGGGGTCAGGGAAAATATTTAAATTCTGTCTGGAATTAGGGAAAAAGAAAATCCAATTTTTGTGTCAACCATGCAGTAATATACGTACCATAATTTAAGGCTTTTACTTTATCCGTGACACATTTCCGGGTTAAGTATTTTAATGTTATAATATAAATAAATAATAATTTATATAATGTACCATATATTAAATCTATTTATGCAGAAATGAGCAAAAAGCGAAATTTGAACGTACTAACACCAAAAGATAATATAAATTATTATATGATTAATTTAAAAATTTTACAAAAGATTGAACGAGAACTTGTGAATTTAAAAAATGCTAAGAATTGTTTTCTCCTTGCAGTGATTTATATATTACATTTACAAAATATTGATAAATTAAAAATATTTTATTTTTTTAATTGCAGGTGCTTTGATCAGAATGTATCAGAAAATTTCGACTCTGATTTACCGATGCAAGATTTTCAAGATTGAAGAGCAGATTCCAGAAACTCGATTTCATCCTCAGAGTACGAAAGTGATTCTGCAAACTAAAAGAACAAATGGTACTGTAAGAGAAATGTTATCTAAAAAAGTAGGGGCATTTGGCGAATATGTATATCTAGGAATAAAGCAAGGTTTAGAGCCGAGGATAAAAAAATCTAATTACACTGAAGACAAAATAAATGTCATTGCTAATATTGATGGTCTGCCTCTGTTCAGGAAATCGAATATGGAATTAATGCCCATTCTGATGCAAATAATTCACCAAGATTATTTCTGTACACCATTTCTTGTAGCTATATATGGAGGAAAAACTAAACCGGACAGTGTCAACGAATTTTTAAATGATTTTGTCGATGAGACCAATGACATAACTACCAACGGAATTGAAATCGACAATAAGAAGTATCGATTTGAATTAAAAGCTATGGTCTGCGACACACCGGCATCTTCCGGGTGAAAAATCACCTCTTTTACGAATAAATAAATTTGACCCTGTGAAGAAAGTGTTGCTCGATAATATGCATCTTCTTTGTGATGGAGCAATAAAATTGATTTTAGTAATATTGACATCAAGAGGCAAATTCAAATTGAAATCGGAAAAGCTAAATCTTCTGTCTGTTCTGCTGAAGGAGATAACGTCTTCGGTACCAAAAGAGTTTCAAAGAAACACTTTTCCTTTAGATGAGCTGGCTAACTGGAAGGCAACTCAGTTCCGATTCATTTTGCTCTACGCTGGACCACTTGTTTTTCGAGACGTTTTACCTCCAGATCAATATCGCCACTTCCTCAATCTGCATTGTGCGTGTAGAATACTTTACAGTCGAGATTTAGTTATGGATTTTATGGTAAAACGTCACAAGTTATGAACATGCACAATCTGCAACATGTAGCTCAAGAAAGTCTTTGTTGGCAACCTTGAATATAATAGGTATGAAAATTATTCTTTAAATAACATTTAGGTTCCTCAATAATTTTCTAAATAAATAAATCATCAAATTTACCTTATTCCGCTGTTTCCTTAGAAAATTTCAAAAGGTTTGATGTGTATCGCTGGAGGTGAACATCCTCGTCATAATCGGTAATTCCACCTTCTGTGGCTGTTGTGTTCCCGTAATCAAGTGTTTTCAAATATTTTTCTAATCTTTTAAACCCTTTTTCAAATGATGCTATAAAATAATAAAATATGTTTTTTAAAAAGAGTAAATGTATAAAATAAAATTTTTTCTCATACATACTGCTCTTTTTAATTATCTCAATTTCTTGTGAATGCAACCAGGTTTTTTGGACGGCTTTGCTCTCCTTAACCCATTTTTGCAAATATCTATACTGATTTTTTTTGGATACGAACAAAGTTTTTCATTTTCTTCAATCCAGTTTATCGGTATCAATTCAACAATCGGATGTTCTTTCTCTTCATTAACAAATTTTACTATAGCATAAGTAAACTGCTTATCGGTGTCTGCCATATTCTGAAACATTATTTAATATAAATTGTTCAAATAAATTAAAATAAATTTAAAGAGGTTGAATACCAGTCAACCTCAAAATAAAAATTCATTTTTCAAAAAATTACGAATAATATGAATTATTTTTTTAATATACTTTGAAAGAGCTATCACGAATATATGTTTAAAAAATAATTAGTTATTTAAATTATTGTTATTGTAAATATTTGTTTAAAAACTGTTAAGAATTTTAAAAAATTCTCATTTTTACTTTTTAATATATTTCTTAAACTAATGATTTTTATCAAAATAAAGGATCTTTCAATAAACCAAATTTTCAAATATATAACTGTTAATTTACCAAGATTTAAGAAAAATGTTCAATAACTTTGTAATAACAAAATAATTTTTATTATAAAAAATTTCTGTTTTAAAAGCGTTCTTAGTTTGAGGTTATGTTTTGGTATTGAACATATAATCTAACAATATAATTTTTATAAATAATCAAATATTCATTTTCAAACGTAGATTAAATCTATATTTAGAAAACATTTATCTCAAAATTACTCTCAAGAATTTAAAATTCAGAAAAATTAAATTAAATATTTCATACCTTAAGTCCTGATGTTCAGAGAAGTTGAAAAACCAAGTTTTTATTGAAAGCAATGGAGGTTATGGTATTACGATAAGCTTTATTTACATACATATAAATTGTACTTTAGTTATATTAATAGAAGTTAATTGTAAAATCTTACGAATCACAATGTAATTTAGATTTTCTCCGAGACAAGAATCTTTCTTCAAAACACTTTTATTAAATGGCGTGTCAAAAGAGTAACTGCCTCTTTCTCCTGGAAATGCTAGTTCTTCGTTCTAAAGGAAATCTTGTATATGATTGGCTAGCATAAGTCATTCAAGGCACTTTTAAATTTACCGCTCTTATCGACTCAAATTATTGGCTAATCATCTAAACTCAAACTCTCTCTCCTTCACATTGTTTATTCTTTATCTTTGTAGTGGTTTCGTACATGACTATTTTCTAGAATCTTCTGAAAGCTGCGTCGAAGAAAGTAAGTTTCCTTTTTAATAATTGAATAAATTAATTATTTTTTCATTATTTTTATTATTCTTTAATCATTTTTTTAAATATTTCAAATGTATTTTTGTTTAGTATGCTTTAATTAAGTGTTTGCTTGCTACATGTTTTTCGAAACAAATATTTATTTTGAGGTTAGAAATATATTTCTGCGTTACATAAATTCAGATTTAATACATTTTTTCGATTTTTATCAAATAATTCCTAAGAAAAAAATAACGTTTATTACAAAGATAGTGATTATGTATGGATATATGTATAAATTAATTTGTGGGCAGATATTATTTTGCATCAGTTAAAAATTATTATTATTAAAGGTTCAATTAAAAATTCTTAATTTAATTTTTTTTACGCAAATCATTAAAAAATTGGCACTGTGTTACACCTGGTTACAAATAGAGAATACACTTTTTAAATATCAAAATGAAAAATTACAAAGTTAAATATTTTTCCCTATTGTATTTTACCAAAAAAATCGATTATTATTGTTCAATTTTTAAAATTTGCTTTTTAGCAGGTTTAATTTATATTCCTTTAATACTTAATGGCAATTTGAAATCAAAATATATTTTTTTTAATTTAATTTTTCTATATTTTTACAAAATTTTACTAATTGAAAACTAAATAATATTTTTTACTGCAGTGTAGAAGAATATCGTGGACTGCAAGATAGAGAGAATCGTTTATTAGATCTATAAATTTCGAATTTCAAATTAAACCTCATCATTTAAAATGTCGCAGAATGAAGAAGAAAAATCTCAGAATTCCAATGGTTCGCCTCTTTCACTAAGTTCAGGTAATTTTACTTATCAGAGTGATTTTTAGAATTATTAAGTTTAACAAAAAATTATTGTTGGTAGGATAAGAAAAATATTTTTTATTTTGACACTTTTCAACAAAGATAATTATTTTATTTAAATATTATAAAATAAAAATTTTAGAAAACCGTGAACAAGCTGAGATGGATATGAGTGTAGATGATTCACAACCAGCAAGTTCAGTGATAAATAATGAGGAGAATGATCAGGTAGCAGCATCTATCGCGGAAGAAGAAATTGAAATTACCGAAATTGAATCACAAAATGCGAACAAGTTAACCGAAAATCATCAAATTTCTCGAAATAAGCCTAAAGATCCCGATATTAACATGGATATTGAAGAACTAGTTAAAAGCATAGGAGATTCTTTAATATTCTATGCACACTCTTTCCAACGAAAACTTATTAAAAAAGTTAATAAAAAAATGACTGAAATTGAAAATTCTGTCGGGAAACATACCAATACTCCGGTATTATTAGATGTAAAAGAAAAAATTAAGGTATTACAAATTGTTTTACCCATGGAGGATGTAGAAATTTTCAAAGTTTTCGACTGGTAAATCTCTTTTATTTTAAAGTTGGGCTTACAATATTAAAACAATAAATTATATCTTATACTCAGGGTTGCTAAAGAACCTGGAAAAGTAATGGATTTTTGAAAAAGGCCTGGAAAACCTGAAAATGTCATGAAATTTTTAAATTTAACCTAGAATTTCATTAGTTTTAATGTTTTTTGTAAATTGTCTCAACCACAAACTTGAAAACTTGTGGTATAATTAAATACTTATTCCATAACGAACAAACAATATTTAAATTTAATTTTTTGTTTCTTATAAGGCAAACCTTTATCTATATTATTAATTGTTATTCAAGAAATTTCTTAATTTATCAGGTTTTCTAGAGTAAAATAAATAAAATTCCAGGAATTCATAAAAATTCTCTTATTTTGACAGGTTTTTTGTAACAACCATGTATACTGAAAAAATGTCAACTTCAACTATATTATCTCTTTTCAGAAAGCAATAATGACAGTTGGTGCACGGCGATCTGTAAGTGTAAAAGAAGCTGTTCCAAACATTTTAAAAACATTTATAGGCAAACCCATTCAACTAATGTACAGCGCTGGTGGAAAGGGAAATAATAAGTTACCATTTAAAGACACTGGGGCGAGCTGTCGATCGTGAAGGTGGTCGAAAGGAACGAGGATAGCTTGTATCATACATTTATTTCTTTTTATAAACGTTTATTTTCGCTTTATCTAAACGTTATTTTAACGATAAAAACGAAATTATTTCTAAGTAATAATTAATATTTTATGTGTAATGATTAATATAGAAACGATAAAAATAATAAATTTTATTATGTAATAATATTACTAAATTTTTTTAATGATGTACCAATTTCTCTTAGAATTTTTTGCATTCTTTTCTTTTTATTTATTAAGGGAGAGTCGGTAGTGGCGAGATACGTTTTGTTTTTTTGTTATAGCACTCACATTTTCAAGAACATCAAGTCTGTATATATATATCCATGGACAGGTGTGACTCTATACTGCAAATTTAACTTATACAGTTACAGAACAGATATTGGAAAAAAAAGTTATTGCCGATTTACGATAATGTCTCGCAACTACCGACATAAAAAATCGTCCGTAGTGGCGAGACACTATATTAAAATCAGAGTCTTTATCGTTCAAACGTAACAAAAACAAAGGAATCAAAGAGAAAGAGTATAATAATTGATGCCTTTAAATCATAATATTATTTCATTCAATCATAAAAATACAGGCAAATATTTTTCTGATTGTGAGCCGCTAATCCATGTCACAGTTATTAAAAACAAATAAGCTTTTCTTCCTGTTCATCTTTTTCAATTTAAACTATAGTTATGAAAAATATTGTCGACAAAACGTACAAAAATTATATCAAATTCATTAGGACATGTACAATATTATTAGATATTAAAAAGCCACTGCCGACAACAAGTGTCTCGCCAATGCGGAAACATCATTTTTCGGTAATGACGATGTACAATCCTATGCATCGAACAATAATTCATAGTGCTCTGGAAATTTTGAAGGAAACTTAAATACTAAAGACTCAAAACATTTAACCCTTCAGAAAATTCCGGAAATTTTTATATATTATCACTTATACCGATGGGAAATAAAACTTCTAAAATATCTTGAAACTGTTATTATCAGTATAGCGATATTTCGTACATCAAAAACGTAAGCATCATATTGAAAAGTTAAAGCACAATAAAACTTGACTTTCAGACCAGAAGTGCCAGCACAGTCAGTTCAGCTGTTTGAAATATCCTAATGTCTCGCCACACCGGCTGTCTCGCCACTGCGGACAACGCCTTATTATTATTTAAATTTATTTCGAATAATAAAAAAATTAGGTCTCTGTTACATCCCGGTAACAATTTTCCCTAATTTTTCTTATTCTTATCATTAAAATAAGACATTTTATATAATTCTATAATAATTTTACAATACTTAAACTATATGGCTTATTTTAATGTATTTATTTATGTATATATTGATAAGATAGAGTGTGGAAACGAAATCGATCTCAAAAGAGATATGACATTCGTTTTCACCATGAAAGTTCAGAAAGTTGAAAAGCTAAAAATAGGATATATGTAAGCAAAATGTGTAACAAGTTCGAGCTTGTTTGTTTATACGCGTGAAGAATGTGAAGGTTGTGAAGATCCAAGTGTAATATGATCTTCAAAAACCCATTGTCAGCATATAAAAGAGAGAATTCAGAAAGAAGAAGATTCAATGTCATACATGCGATGTAGATCATTACCATATAAGGAAAGTGATTCTATTTATAGATCACCCCTTCCCCAATAATATGACATTTCTCCCACTAATTAGCATAATCGACTAGTATATAAACAAGAGCTTTTTCCATAAAGCTTGTCAAAAGTTCCGGTGCAATCTCTAACATCGTAGAGCGACCCTTCAGTTTACTTTCGCCCTAATTATTGTATTCTTTCCTGATAGCCAATAGGTGCAAGTTAATTTGACTTTTCACTTAGAACATAGTTCTTTCCTGATAGCCAATAGGTGCAAGAGAAGCAAATTAACACTTAGAATCAATAATTTAATAGAAATAACTGTCGTATTTATAACTATAAATACTGAAGAAATCTTGCATTATCTCTTTTTCTAAATTTGTCAATTTAGTATATGTTGCTTCTCTTACACCTGCTATAAAATTCATTCCTGTCAAAGGTGCGAGTGACCAGAGATAACAATAAAGAATATTTCAATTCTTTAAATAGTTATAAAACAATTTAAGTCGTTAAAGTTACACAAGTGCAACCAAAACGAACTATTTCAAATCAAATCAAAACCAATTTATAACGACTAAGCTATAATCATCGATTTATCCGACTTCATTGCTAAAAGTAAGTAAACGAATTGTAAACTTGTATCATTATTGTTTAATCATTACTATATAATTATTATTTAATCAATAAATGTTATAAAAGGGAATATTTGACTTGTTATTGTAACGCAAAACCCGTAGTTTTGACAAGTGACCACGATCCTACATAAAAATAAATATCAGGCTTTACCAACCTGATTAATCAGCCTTACTACCTTCAAGTAAATAAAATTCATTTTTATTTAAAAACCACGCCTAGTTCGGAACGTAACAGTCTCCAATTTTTAACAAAATACAAAATCTTTATAAATCATCACTAATATGTAAAATAAATTATTTAACATTATAAATAAACTAGCAAAATTACACCATGAATTTGAAAAGAAACTTTGATTTTTTTTCTTAATTCTGACAATAATTGGATTTTAGACGCATTTTAATTGAATTTTTTTAATAATTAAATACAAAAAGAACTTTCTCAAAATTATTAAAAATAATTGTTTAAGCGCAGAATTATAGAATTACTATAGAAAAATAAAAAATAGATAATATTTAAATATTTATTTTAAAAAAATTATTCAAGTTTTGAATATGTTTAATAAAATATTAAACATTTTACGAACAAATAAAGTTAGAGTAATTCTGAATTTAGCAATGGAAAGCTTATCAAATTTTGCATCCAACAGGTTGAATATGAAATACTTTAGATCAATGCGTTTTAATAAATAATTGTTTTTATTAATTATTTGTTAACAATTCGTTAATTCAAAGTACTTCATATAATAGGCATGTTAAATGCAGAATTTTATAAGCTTTTAATTAATAAATTCAGAATAATCCTCATTTCATTAGTTTTAAAATATTTCATTTTTTAATAACGTTTATCAATTTTGTTAAATATATTTTTTATTAAAATATATATGTCGTGCCGCATCATTATTGTTTCTTTATTCTTCTAATGCTACCTAAGCTATTATTTTCTTCAGTCAGCTTTCCAATACATTTCTGAAAAATAATCCCATGTAAGTGTAGCGTAATGGTTAGCGTATAAGACTGCGATGCGTTAGGTTAGGGGTTCGATCCCAGCGAGCGTTAGATATTTTCAAAAATGTATTAGGAGATTGCGTTTAATATTAATAAGTAAGGACATATGTAAAATTCTTCAGAACTTACCAGTGTGCTAATTGTATAATTAATTCATGTTTTTAATTATTTATATTTTTGGTACATACTCATTTAAAGTTGGTTCGACTCTGGGACAAGTTGTCGGACCAACTTTGGGATCAGTTGTCGGGCCTACCATCGGTGCCAATGGGTGATAAACCGTTATCATTTCGCTAGTTGTTCCAACCTCTGGCAAATTGAGTCGGCCCACCCGCTAATTACAAAGTAAACCAACCATTGAAAATTATAGTTGGCACGCCATAAACATTTAAGTTGGTCCGACTGTGGGACAAATTGTCGGGCCAACCTAAGAGAATTATAGTTGGTACAACATACACTTTTAGAGTTGGACCAACCTTGGGACGAGTTGTTGGGCCGACCATCGATGCCAATGGGTGGTAAACCGTTATCATTTCGCTAGTTGGCCCACCCTTTGGCAGGTGAAGTTGTCCCAACTTTTGCAAAGTTGGCCCAACCATGGGCCGACGGAAAATTCGCACCTGGGTGTAGCCAATCATTTTCTAATACAAAATAATTTTTTACATGAGTGGATATCTAATCAACTGTCGAAAGTCAATAATTTGGTAATATAAATAAAGCTAACATTATGTAGTTGACAATCAGGTGTCTGAAACCGATAAGATAATATGAATTAAAGGTAATATTGTTTTGTTTATAAACAAAACAATATTACCTTCAATTTACATTATCTAATGAATAGAATTTTCGATTATATTGATTAGTTTGCAATCAATTTCCTCAAGGTAACAACTTGATTTGTTTTTGAAAAGATTTTGATTTAACCAGCGAAAAATGGAAAGTAGTGACCGTAAACATCGTTTTAATTTTATTTTGGAAGTATTGCGTCCAAAAAACGGTCGGATAAAAGTGCTTTTATTCCAAATGCGAATAAAAATTGTATTGAAAAAGTCGAACTATTAAGATCAAGATACGAAAGAAAAAGTTGGTCCCCGATGCCGAAAAAAACTCTTGAATTTCGAAGATTCAAAATCGTAACCGATCCTCCTGCATGATTTTTATGGTTTTTTTTGTGCATTATAATAAAAAAAGGCATCATTATGATGTGCATATCAGTTGAAATTACTAGTGCAATTTTTTTATACTTATTAAATGGAAAATTAATAATAACAACAATAATACATTACTATAATTTTTTGGGAATAAAAGTTGGATGATCAATATTGTAATTTTAAATCCGTACTGTCAACAAAAATAATAAAAGAGTATTTTCCTTAGAACACCGCAGATTTAAACATTAAATTATCCGAATTTTCTATCATTTCTTATTCTTATTAATATACGCAACATTAGTTACTGCTATTGCAATTTGTAATTGTATCGTGTAAGAAAATAAATAAAAATAATTTGGCTAAAATTAGTTCAAAGTTATGTAGATTTAGTTGATTTAATTTAAATCACGCGTGTTGTCATTATTAAAATAGAAAATTTGTGCCCTATAAGTAAAAAATTTTTTTGCAAAGACGTTAATGTAAAAACTTTTTTCTTCACAGAAAGACAATATAAAGATCTTTAAAACTTTTATGAATAAAAGTTTTTTTTCAAATAACTTAAAATTTCTAACGATAGAGTTGCCGTTAATATATTCAGATAATATTCTGACAATTTACACACATACTCAAAGGAAAATTTTGAATTATTTAAAGAAAAATTTCTATTTTTAAAAGTTTGTATCAGCTTTTCTTGAATTTCTGTGATGAAAAATGTTTCTAAACTACCGTCTTTGCAAACAATTTTTCTATGATTTATAAATAAAAAGTATAACATTATAAACATAAAAAAATCTCTATTTTTTTATTCATTATGTATGTTCAGTATGTGTGTAAATTGTCAAAGAATATTATCTGAACATAGTAACAGCAATTCTATCGTTGGAAATTTTAAATTATTTAAAGAAAAAATTTTAGTCTTAAAATTTTGGATCAGCTTTTCTTGATTTTCTACACGGAGAGAAATCTGCTGCGATTTTTGCTTGGATAAGTAAATTACTTTAATTACATGGCACGACACTTGCATTTTTAGCATAAATTCAAGTATTTATTGTAAAAATAGTTTCTAAGCAAAAAACACAAGTCACGGGTGTTAATTTTGCATGAATTTCACATAAAAACTGCAAAGGGGACATGCCATAAAAGTATTAGATCCTCTCTTATAAAATTTGCAAGAATGACATCTGATTTTCAGGTGGAATTTATACAACACAATCTTACCTCCGTATACACACAGCATTTCACATACACAATCATTGTATGCTGGTGATTCCGAGGAACGGAACGCACAATGCGCACGCTCGTGTTTTACTATGCGTTTTTAACCGCGAAATTTAAAATAATTTTATTGAAAATTTTTTTTAAAATATTTGTTGCCAATAAGTGGTTGTTTATTAAAAAGTAAAATAGAAAAATTTTAAATACTAAAATTTTTAAATATTTATTAGCTAAAATGTTATTTGTTCTTTTAAAAACAGAATCTATTAAAAATAAAAAACAATCAAAAAATTTGAAGAGAAATTATAAAAAATTTAATATTAATTACATTTGTATAAATTTATAATTATATTTATTCATTGTATTTATATATTTCTTATTATATTATGGGTATGAGTATTATTTTTATATTAAATATTAAAATATAATCACCAATATAGTATTAATATTATATATTTACATATTTATTACATTAATTAATAATTTTAATTTAATTAATTAATATATGAAATTAATTAAATATTAATAAAATATTATATATATTCAGAAAATTATCTATGCATAAATAAAATTTTATTTTATTTAATAAATAAATCGAGAATAAAATCGAATTATTTATAATGTATCAGTTAGATTAAAAATAATACCAAGTAAAGTTGAAATCCACGTATTGGCCACAAATATTTTTAAAAAATTTTTAAATAAAATTATTTTAAATTTCGCGGTTAAAATCGCATAGTAAAACACGAGCGTGCGCATTATGCGTTCCGTTTCTCGGAATCACCAGCATACAATGATTATGTGTGTGAAATGCTGTGTGTATACGGAGGTAAGATTGTGTTGTATAAATTCCACCTCAAAATCAGATGGCATTCTTGCAAATTTTATAAGAGAGGATCCAATACTTTTATGGCATGTCCCCTTTGCAGTTTTTATGTGAAAGTCAAGCAAAATTAACACCCGTGACTTGTGTTTTTTGTTTGATACACCCAATTACATTAAATACATGAATTCATATTTAAATTATTCCAGTCTTAAGCTAAAATTGTATCGAAAAATGACTTATGAAATTAATAAAGATTGCAGAAGCAAAATTCGCAGCAGATTTCTCTCCGTGTGTGATAAAAAAGTTTCTAAATTACCGTTATTGCAAAAAATTTTTCTACTACATAAGGCACAAATTGTTTTATTTTTCAATCATGAAGTCACGCGTAATTTAACTTGAAGTAATAAGTCATTTTAAAATAGATTAAAAGTAAACCAACTACATCTACAGAACTTTGAACTAATTTTAACCAACTTGTTATCATTTATTTTTGCAATAGCAGTAACTAATGTTGCGTATATTAATAAGAATAAGAAATGATAGAAAATTCGGATAATCTAATGTTTAAATCTGCGGTGTTCAAGGGAAAATACTCTTTTATTATTTTTGTTGACAGTACGGATTTAAAATTACAATATTGATCATCCAACTTTTATTCCCAAAAAATTATAGTAATGTATTATTGTTGTTATTATTAATTTTCCATTTAATAAGTATAAAAAAATTGCACTAGTAATTTCAACTGATATGCACATCGTAATGAAGCAATTTTTTATTATAATGCATAAAAAATCTGCAAGAGCATCGGTTAAGATTTTGAATCTTTGAAATTTTGTTTATTAAGGGTACAGAGATTCAAAATATTCAAGAGTTTTTTTCGGCATCGGGGACCAACTTTTTCCTCATTAAAGAGAAGTGTGAGCTTCTTCCTTTTTGGTGGATAAATTCTTGCAACCTGCGTTTTGGCTTTGGAGCTAAGAAGCTGAAACTTGGTGCACATATTTAATTTCACGTATAAATTTTACAAAAAATATAGCTAACCCTTTTGAAATTGACTTAAATATTACTTCGCTACAAAAACTCAAAATTCCTGAAAAAAGCTCATAATTCATTTTTATTTTAACTGTAATAATTAGCAACTTATTTTTATTTTTTAAATTTTTTTTAGAAAGTTTAAAACGTATACTTTCAACGCAAAAAATATGGAAATGTCTTTTTTCGTTGTCTTCGAGATATTAATTAATTAATTAATTAGTGTTAATAAAAAATGATTTATTTGATAAACAAATAAAGTTATCGTAATTCTGACGTTGCGAAATGAATATTGACATAATTCAAAAAAGGGTCAAATTTTGAATTTTCTAAAAAACTTTTTTCACCACTTGAAAAAGCAGGAAAAAATCTTTCGAAAACATATAGGTCAAATTTTTTTCGACCTTCTGTTTAAAAGTTACAAGTCTTCAAAAATTTACTGTTTAAATTTTTCAAAAAAATTCAACCACTCCCTCTCCTACAGTTTTTAAAAAAACTTAACAATATGTTAACTTTTAATTGCTATTGTTACGTCCTCGCGACATTATGTCTACAAATTATCGACCTGTGGCACGACGAACCCCTGTTTTCACACGTGCCACAAGCCCTGTAAAAATTAAGTATACGAAGATGACCAAATATGGCATTGTAATCGCGTGATTCTGGCCAACCGCTTGCCAAAAATATCGATCTTAAACTTATCGATTGGATTTCGACTATATAAATTATATATTTTCGAGGAACAACCTTGAGCCATTTCTCCGCCAACGTTCGTTCTTTAACAATCTCAAGCCATTCTACCGCTAATACTGGGGTTTGACAACTTGAGCCATTTTTCATCCAACTTTAACTTTTATCATAACCTATTCCCAGTTTCCTGCCAATTTTATGGTAAACCAGTCTTGGACCAGCAAGTTTCCAATCTTGGGTCGTTCTTCAACCGATTGATTTCAGGAGGAACAATAATTAAATTAAAGTAAGTCATTCTGATTTATATTTTACTCTGGAAATTTTAATTATGAGTTCTAAGTGTTTGATTCTGCTTCTAGTGGGATCTAATATTTGAACAAGATCAACCTGCTAGTTTCTACGAGAGATATTAGTAAAAGTGAAAAATAAACAAATCTTTGGTTCACCTACAGAAGCATTGTGTTTCTGGCTTGTTCCACCGGTTGCCACTGTAGTTTACCGACAGTCGGTATTTTCATCAGTTGGTAATGTAGATTTCTACATTATCAGAGGCCGGTAAGGTAGATTCCTGACATGAATTTTACCTCAGCCGGCAAGGTAGGAAACTGTTTTACCGACCAAGTGAGAAAGTGACTATGTATAGTCACCATGTCTAAGTGGCGCGCAAGTCGCATATGTGAGTGTGTCTATCGGTGAGATTTGGTATATAAAGAAGGGTTGGACACAGTAGTGACCACATCAGCATTCTCTTGGAGCAACTCGGATGGAGCAGCAGAAGCAGTCGTCAAGCAGAGATATATCGACGAGAGGGAAAGGGGGATAGCAGCGCAGGGCAGCCGAGGCGTGCAGCATCGTTGAAGCAAGCGGAGAAGGAGAAGAGGGGGGGACCGCGGAAGGCAGTGAAGGTGTTCAGCATTGTTGAATGAGAGTACTGTAGAGGTGGAGGGTGGGGGTAGATCTGCAGAAAACAGTGGAGGCGTGCAGCATTGTTGAAGGAGTGTTAGAAGCGACTTTGAATTTAGTTTTAAAGTAAGAAACAAGTATAATCATCAACCTAGTACACTTAGATATAAGTGCTTTTTTACATGATGCATGTATACTTTTTAAAGATTTTATTAAAAAAGTTTTACAAAAGCATGGTTTACTGAAAGTTTATGCTGTGCTTGCAATAAAGTTTAAAAAAATTATTAATGATGAAGAGAAACTTGAGCCCAAGTATTTTAATGTGAGAAGTAGTATAATTTTTCCAACAACTGTTTTATTTGAATGGTATAGTAAAAATGTTAAAGAGCCTATATTAAAGCAAGTGGAGAAGTTTGAAGAGAAGGAATCACAATCGACACTTCATTCAATTACAAAATTGGAGATCAATGTTAACAAATATAATGCAATACGAGTTGGTACCTACATTCATTTACCTTTCGAAATCAAAGCAAAGCGTGCATGTATTAATGTTAAAAATATGCATACAATGTGTTTCAAGTGGGCAGTTTTATCAGCTCTACATCCAAAAGTTCAACACCCAGAGTTGATGAATCATTACTTCAGATATGAAAATGAATTGAATTTTACTGGAATCGAGTTTCCTGTTTCCTTAAAAGATATAACAAAATTTGAAAAACAAAATGACATCTCTATTAATCTATTTGGACTTCGCTTAATAAACAAAAAGTACAACACAGTCTCATTACACTTGACTTTAGAAAAAAAGGCAAGACATATTAATTTATTAAGAGTGGAAAGTCACTATGAGAATGAGGTTGACAGTGATGATGCAGCAGGAGGATCAGCTCTCGCAACTATCACCATTCCTGCTGCTTCTGATGTTATTGTACCAATAAATTACCATTATGTATGGATTAAAAACTTGTCTGCGCTTTAAGTTCTCAAGTTTCATCCAATCGACATAAAAAACATATCTGTGATCGATGTCTTCATTACTTTCTCACGGAGGAGAGATTAACCAGACATGAGGGGGAGTGCAAGACGTTAAATGAGTGTAAAATCAATCTTCCCAAACCAGGGCAGAATTTTATTCAGTTTAAAAATTATGGAAACAGAGAAAAAGTTCCATTTGTAATCTACGCTGACTGTGAGTGTTTGTTGAATCCTGTTGAAGATATTGAAGATATTATTTAAAATGCAGCTATGATGACTCATTATCCAAATACAATTCCTGCCCAAACGGAACAGATGCTGCCAAGTGGTTCGCCCAGGAGTTGAAACAGTTCGCTGGAACTATGGATAATATCTTTAAAAACCCTATTCCAATGGATAGATTGACACATGACGAGATTGAAGCTTTTCTTGATGCTAAAATATGTCATATTTGTGAAGGGCAATTTTTACCACGTGAGATGAAAGTTCGAGACCATTCCCACTTAACTGGTAAATATCAAGGTGCACCTCATGAAAAATGTAATTTAAATTATCAAGATTCACGTGTAGTACCAGTTGTATTTCACAATTTGAGTGGGTATGATGCTCATTTTATAATTAGAGACATTTGTTTAGAATTTGAAGGAAAAATTGAACTTTTACCACTGAACAAAGAAAAATATATTTCTTTTACTAAATATGTAAAGGAAACGGAAATCAAATTTCGTTTTACAGACTCATTTAAATTCATGGCATCGTCTTTGGAGAAATTGGCATCAAATCTATCCGAGTATAAAATTGTGAATCGAGTATTTTCTAACTTCACCACTGAATAAATTGAATTGCTTATAGGAAAAGGTGTTTTACCGTATGAATATTTGGATTCTTATCAAAAATTAGAAGAAACAAACTTACGCGCTAAAGAAAAATTTTATAGTACATTGAATGATAGTACGGTTTCTGATAAAGAGTACTTACATGCCCAACGTGTTTGGTCTAAATTTAGTTGTTCTAATCTCTGTGAATATGTTGATTTATACATGAAAACAGATGGGTTACTATTAGCCGAAATCTTTTAAAATTTTAGAGATCAGTGCTTACAAGCTTATAGATTTGATCCTGCTCATTACTACCCGAGGCGAAATTTAAGCCCTAATTTACAAGGAGTAAAGTAGAGTTAAACAGACCCTCTTTAGCTTCCTCAACTAGTCGCAAATTTCCCTTTCTTCCACGTTTGGATTTAAAGTAGGGTCTAAAAATTGATTAAAATATTGAAAATTTTGAAATTGCTCTAATTCTATTAATTTTTTGAAAACGCTTCAAAATATGTTAATTCCAGTTTTTAAAGGGTAATTAAAGAAATATTGTGTGAAGAAAAAATTCATTTTGCTTTAATCAAAATAATTAAAAGAGTTTTTTTTTGCATTTTTTTGTACTTTTTTAATCGAACTAGACCCTCTTTAGCTTTCTCAACCAGTCGCAAATTTACCTTTCTTCCACGTTTGGATTCAAAGGAGGGCCTACGGGAGTCTACAAGATCGTAAAGAGGGCCTATTTAGGTTCTAAGGGAAGCTAAAGAGGATTCAAATTTCGCCTCGGGTATACTACACTGGGATTAACTTGGGACGCGATGTTGAAATATACTAATGGGAGGTTAGAATTGTTGACAGACATTGAAAAAACAAATGGTTTTTTAACGTGGTGTGAGAGGAGGTATAAGTCCGTAGGAGGTATAATCCGTTTATGAAAAATTTTAATAAAAATGAGGAGGTCAAGTACATTATGTTTTTTGATGCAAACAATCATTACGGTTGGGGTATGGTACAACCACTACCTTATGGTGGATTTGAGTGGGTTCAAGTTGACGACAATTTTGATTTTAATATATCAGATGATTCACCTTTTGGCTACATTTTAGAAGTAGATTTAGACTATCCAATAATAATGACACAACAGTCATAGTGATTTTCTGATATCTAAACCAAATTTTCACAGTCGGTCAATTTTCTGTGAAAATCTGGTTGCAATTGAACTAAGAAAAACCGAAATTTTGATAACCAAAGCAATTTACATTGGTTTTGCAGTACTTCACGTATCCAAGTCACTTATTCATGACTTTCATTATGACTACATGGTAAAAAAGTATGGTGAATCTTGTAAGTTGATGTATACAGATACCGATAGTTTAATTTATGAAATAAAGTGCGCTGATATTTATGTGGATATGAAGGAGGATATTCATAAGTTTGATACGTCGCATTATCCTAAGGATAATATTTATAATATTCCTCAAGCCAACAACAAAGTACTTGGACTTATGAACGATGAATGTAGTGGAAAATAATCACAGAATTTGTTGGTTTAAGAAGTAAGATGTATAGTATTCGTGTAAACGGTCAGGATTTTACAAAGAAAGCTAAGGAAGTTAGATCGTTAGTTGTAAAAAAATATATCAATTTCAATGATTATACTGACTGTCTACAAAATTTTGCAATTCAGACAAGAACTCAACATGTAATTCGATCACGACTTCATAAAGTGAAAACTGTTAAATAACTTAAATTTGCTTTAAGTCCAATGAATGACAAACGATATTTATTACCCGGTAGCTATGATACTCATGCTTGGGGACATTATAGCACAAAGGAAAGAGATTAAGCTTATAATGTATGTGTGTGAAAATTTGTGAATATAAAAATTGTTACTAAATAAATAGACAGTTTTACCAGATACATTTAATTTTATTCATTTATTCCTAACAAAATATTACAATTTTTAAAAATTTTAAAAGTAATTAATACATATCGAAGCTGAAAATTATTTTTATCATTTAGTTAATATTATTTCATTAATGATTCATTATTGATTCATTAATGATTTATTATGGATTCATTAATGATTCATTGTTGAGTCATTAATGATTCATTATTGATTCATTATTGATTCATTAATGATTCATTGTTGATTCATTAATGATTCATTAATGAATCATTAATGAATCAATAATGAATCAACAATGAGTCAATAATGAATCAGTAATGAATCAGTAATGAATCAATAATGAATCATTAATGAATCATTTATGAATCAAAAATAAATGATCAATGAATCATTAATGCATCAATAATGAATCAATAATGAATCAATAATGAATCAATAATGAATCAATAATGAATCAATAATGAATCAATAATGAATCAATAATGAATCAATAATGAATCAATAATGAATCAATAATGAATCAATAATGAATCAATAATGAATCAATAATGAATCAATAATGAATCAATAATGAATCAATAATGAATCAATAATGAATCAATAATGAATCAATAATGAATCAATAATGAATCAATAATGAATCAATAATGAATCAATAATGAATCAATAATGAATCAATAATGAATCAATAATGAATCAATAATGAATCAATAATGAATCAATAATGAATCAATAATGAATCAATCATGAATCAATAATGACTCAATAATGAATCAATAATAAATCAATAATGAATCAATAATGAATCAATAATGAATCAATAATGAATCAGTAATGAATCAATAATGAATCATTAATGAATCATTTATGAATCAAAAATAAATGATCAATGAATCATTAATGCATCAATAATGAATCAATAATGAATCAATAATGAATCAATAATGAATCAATAATGAATCAATAATGAATCAATAATGAATCAATAATGAATCAATAATGAATCAATAATGACTCAATAATGAATCAATAATGAATCAATAATGAATCAATAATGAATCAATAATGAATCAATAATGAATCAATAATGAATCAATAATGAATCAATAATGAATCAATAATGAATCAATAATGAATCAATAATGAATCAATAATGAATCAATAATGAATCAATAATGAATCAATAATGAATCAATCATGAATCAATAATGACTCAATAATGAATCAATAATAAATCAATAATGAATCAATAAGGAATCAATAATGAATCAATAATGAATCAGTAATGAATCAATAATGAATCATTAATGAATCATTTATGAATCAAAAATAAATGACCAATGAATCATTAATGCATCAATAATGAATCAATAATGAATCAATAATGAATCAATAATGAATCAATAATGAATCAATAATGAATCAATAATGAATCAATAATAAATCAATAATGAATCAATAATGAATCAATAATGAATCAATAATGAATCAATAATGAATCAATAATGAATCAATAATGAATCAATAATGAATCAATAATGAATCAATAATGAATCAATAATGAATCAATAATGAATCAATCATGAATCAATAATGACTCAATAATGAATCAATAATAAATCAATAATGAATCAATAATGAATCAATAATGAATCAATAATGAATCAATAATGAATCAGTAATGAATCAATAATGAATCATTAATGAATCATTTATGAATCAAAAATAAATGATCAATGAATCATTAATGCATCAATAATGAATCAATAATGAATCAATAATGAATCAATAATGAATCAATAATGAATCAATAATGAATCAATAATGAATCAATAATGAATCAATAATGAATCAATAATGAATCAATAATGAATCAATAATGAATCAATAATGAATCAATAATGAATCAATAAGGAATCAATCATGAATCAATAATGACTCAATAATGAATCAATAATGAATCAATAATGAATCAGTAATGAATCAATAATGAATCATTAATGAATCATTTATGAATCAAAAATAAATGATCAATGAATCATTAATGCATCAATAATGAATCAATAATGAATCAATAATGAATCAATAATGAATCAATAATGAATCAATAATGAATCAATAATGAATCAATAATGAATCAATAATGAATCAATAATGAATCAATAATGAATCAATAATGAATCAATAATGAATCAATAATGAATCAATAATGAATCAATAATAATTCAATAATGAATCAATAATGAATCAATAATGAATCAATAATGAATCAATAATGAATCAATAATGAATCAATAATGAATCAATAATGAATCAATAATGAATCAATAATGAATCAATAATGAATCAATAATGAATCAATAATGCATCAATCATGAATCAATAATGACTCAATAATGATTCAATAATAAATCATTAATGAATTATTAATGAATCAGTAATGAATCAACAATGAATCAATAAGGTATCAATAAAGAATCATTAATGAATCATTAATGAATCAATAATGAATCAATAATGAATCAATAATGAATCAATAATGAATCAATAATGAATAAATAATGCATCAATCATGAATCAATAATGACTCAATAATGAATCAATAATAAATCAATAATGAATCAATAATGAATCAATAATGAATCAATAATGAATCAGTAATGAATCAGTAATGAATCAACAATGAATCATTAAGGTATCAATAAAGAATCATTAATGAATCATTAATGAATCAATAATGAATCAACAATGAATCAAAAATAAATCAATAATGAATCAATAATGAATCAATAATGAATCAATAATGAATCAATAATGAATCAATAATGAATCAATAATGAATCAATAATGAATCAATAATGAATCAATAATGAATCAATAATGAATCAATAATGAATCAATAATGAATCAATAATGAATCAATAATGAATCAATAATGAATCAATAATGAATCAATAATGAATCAATAATGAATCAATAATGAATCAATAATGAATCAATAATGAATCAATAATGAATCAATAATGAATCAATAATGAATCAATAATGAATCAATAATGAATCAATAATAATTCAATAATGAATCAATAATGAATCAATAATGAATCAATAATGAATCAATAATGAATCAATAATGAATCAATAATGAATCAATAATGAATCAATAATGAATCAATAATGAATCAATAATGAATCAATAATGAATCAATAATGAATCAATAATGAATCAATAATGCATCAATCATGAATCAATAATGACTCAATAATGATTCAATAATAAATCATTAATGAATTATTAATGAATCAGTAATGAATCAACAATGAATCAATAAGGTATCAATAAAGAATCATTAATGAATCATTAATGAATCAATAATGAATCAATAATGAATCAATAATGAATCAATAATGAATCAATAATGAATCAATAATGAATAAATAATGCATCAATCATGAATCAATAATGACTCAATAATGAATCAATAATAAATCAATAATGAATCAATAATGAATCAATAATGAATCAATAATGAATCAGTAATGAATCAGTAATGAATCAACAATGAATCATTAAGGTATCAATAAAGAATCATTAATGAATCATTAATGAATCAATAATGAATCAACAATGAATCAAAAATAAATCAATAATGAATCAATAATGAATCAATAATGAATCAATAATGAATCAATAATGAATCAATAATGAATCAATAATGAATCAATAATGAATCAATAATGAATCAATAATGAATCAATAATGAATCAATAATGAATCAATAATGAATCAATAATGAATCAATAATGAATCAATAATGAATCAATAATGAATCAATAATGAATCAATAATGAATCAATAATGAATCAATAATGAATCAATAATGAATCAATAATGAATCAATAATGAATCAATAATGAATCAATAATGAATCAATAATGAATCAATAATGAATCAATCATGAATCAATAATGACTCAATAATGAATCAATAATAAATCAATAATGAATCAATAATGAATCAATAATGAATCAATAATGAATCAGTAATGAATCAATAATGAATCATTAATGAATCATTTATGAATCAAAAATAAATGATCAATGAATCATTAATGCATCAATAATGAATCAATAATGAATCAATAATGAATCAATAATGAATCAATAATGAATCAATAATGAATCAATAATGAATCAATAATGAATCAATAATGAATCAATAATGAATCAATAATGAATCAATAATGAATCAATAATGAATCAATAATGAATCAATAATGAATCAATAATGAATCAATAATGAATCAATAATGAATCAATAATGAATCAATAATGAATCAATAATGAATCAATAATGAATCAATAATGAATCAATAATGAATCAATAATGAATCAATAATGAATCAATAATGAATCAATAATGAATCAATAATGAATCAATAATGAATCAATAATGAATCAATAATGAATCAATAATGAATCAATAATGAATCAATAATGAATCAATAAGGAATCAATCATGAATCAATAATGACTCAATAATGAATCAATAATAAATCAATAATGAATCAATAATGAATCAATAATGAATCATTAATGAATTATTAATGAATCAGTAATGAATCAACAATGAATCATTAAGGTATCAATAAAGAATCATTAATGAATCATTAATGAATCAATAATGAATCAATAATGAATCAATAATGAATCAATAATGAATCAATAATGAATCAATAATGAATCAATAATGAATCAATAATGAATCAATAATGAATCAATAATGAATCAATAATGAATCAATAATGAATCAATAATGAATCAATAATGAATCAATAATGAATCAATAATGAATCAATAATGAATCAATAATGAATCAATAATGAATCAATAATGAATCAATAATGAATCAATAATGAATCAATAATGAATCAATAATGAATCAATAATGAATCAATAATGAATCAATAATGAATCAATAATGAATCAATAATGAATCAATAATGAATCAATAATGAATCAATAATGCATCAATCATGAATCAATAATGACTCAATAATTTTTTTTTTTTTTTTATTTTACGAGGGAAGTGGAAAATCTGCATAACCTTGGAGGCCTACTTCCAAGTCAGATACCTGGAGCCCGTACTCCTAGGTTATGTGGGGATGACCGCTCTTGTTCTGGTCGACCCACTAAAAACCACACCCTTTTTGAGACTTAAACTCCACTGGCGGAACTGCTGTTAGCTTTATACATCGCCAGTGGAAGTCTCCTTACCTTTGCTCTCAGTCCTAAATCCTTAACTGAGTGCTAGCGCTAGAAGAAGGAGAGCCAGTTAAGGTCTCCCCCGTCCCGCGCGCACACCCAGCCGAGCAGCAGGATTTCTCCAAGTTAACCTCCTCCTGTCGTCCTCCTTCGTCCTCATTACGGTTGTAATGAAGGACTCGACGCTCCTCCAAGAGTCCGCGCTCTGCAACATAATAGAAACCATGTTCTCGGGTGTGACTTCAGTGCCCACAGCCGAGAACATGGCTAACCTAAGTTCACGCCAGTGCCCGCAGAAAAAGAGCGTGTGCTCCGCGTCGTCAGTGTGTATTGCTTCGTCGACGCCCGAACCGTTGCAATACACACATCTCGCTTCTGCTTCTATTTTAAATCGACAAAAATACTGTCCGAAACAACCATGACCTGACAACGCTTGTGTAAGGTAGTAGCCAACTTCACCGTGCTTCCTATCTAACCATGTGGCGAGGAGGGGAATCAGGCGGTAGGTCCACCTACCTTTAGATTCCCCATCCCATCTCTCCTGCCATTTCTGAACGAGTCTACTTCTGGACTCTCGGCGTATTATCGCTTTGAGTCTATCGCTATGCTCTGAAGTACCCGCCATATCTTTGTTAAGATGGAAGATCTCCTTCCTTTCCATCGCCAATAAATCTATTGGCGGTAATCCAGCGAGTACCAGAACAGCGCAAGTAGACACCGTTCTGAAGGCTGACACAATTCTCCGTGCCGGGTCTCTCTGGACCGCGAGGAGCCTGTCAGAGATGCTGTGGAACTTTAGGGCCGAAGCCCAAACAGGGGCAGCATAAAGCTGCTTTGATTGAACCACAGTCGCCACTAGTCTACGTTTCTTTTCCCTGGGGCCACCGATATTGGGCATCATCCTCGAAAGGTTTCCCATGCATTCGGTGGCTTGGAGTGACGAGATGTTAATATGTTGTCCGAAACTCAAACGTTTGTCCAACGTCACTCCCCCCACAGCACCGAATATTTCCTAAACATTTATGAAAGATTTATTTGCAAACTTCGGAATGTTTAAGTGCAAACTTTAGTGAAAATTGTGTAAAGATTTAAATGTCCCGATTAAATAAATGTTTAGCGTGAAACTTTCCTGAACCTTTGCTGAACATTTTCGCCTAATTATAGTTATAATTATAACTAGGCGAAGATTTAATTTAAATGTTCAGGAAAGTTTCACGCTAAATATTTATTTAATCGGGACATTTAAATCTTTACACAATTTTCACTAAAGTTTGCACTTAAACATTCCGAAGTTTGCAAATAAATCTTTCATAAATGTTTAGGAAATATTCGGTGCTGTGGGGGTCCCAGGTACTTCAATTTTGTCCCCCATGAAACTACAGATCCTCCAATTTCCAACCGCGGGAATCGGAAGTCTCTCCGGTCTGTGACGAGCAGAGCCTCGGTTTTCTCGACAGCCATTTTCAGGGCATGTCGGTCCAACCAAAACCCTATTCGTCGCAGACTATCATCGAGTTTTATCTGTAAAAGATTTATCTCGTCCGCACAGCATACTAAAAGCACGTCATCCGCGAACCCGGTTAGAAACGTATCTTCCGGTAAGTCCAACCTAAGGAAACCGTCATACATGACGTTCCATATGGTTGGACCTACCTTCGATCCTTGGGGAGCTCCGCATGTCATCTCTTCTTTGATATGACATGCATCGCTCTCGTACACAACCCATCTGTCGCTAAGATAGTCATCTATCATTCGCAACAGATAGGTTGGCACCCCTTTACGTTTCATCGCCTCGATACTAATATCCCATCTCGCGGAATTGAACGCGTTCCGTATGTCTATGGCTACGAGTGCGCAAAATCCCTTCTTCTTCCCTGATTTGACTTTATTTGCCTTTTCAACAACCGCTAAAATCGCGTCTACCGTTGACCGGCCCTTTCTAAAGCCAAACTGGTTTTCGGATAAGCTACTTTCGCCTACCAGGATTCTCTGTAGTCTCTCCAGAATCATTCCCTCTAGAAGTTTACCCATCGTGTCCAATAAACAAATTGGTCTAAACGATGAGACTTTATCTAGAGGTTTATCCCCCTTCCTAAGGAGGACCAACTTCTGTGTTTTCCAGTCACTGAAAAACCTTCCACACTCCAGACATGTATTAAAGACGTCGAGAAGTAGCTCCGGATACACAGCGATAACTTCTTTAAGTATCTCGTTGGGTATTCCATCATTGCCTGGCGCTTTGCCATTTTTCAACGTCTTTGCCACCTTTTTAAGCTCTTCAAGTGTGAAGAGTTCTTCCCTCTGTACTACACAGTGAGTATAGTCCTCTCGGGGGCCAGATTCCACATGGGGGAACAAAGCACGTATGATTTTTCGGACCCAAATCGGATTGTCCAGACCGGGGGTTTTTTGCCGCGAAACTAATTTCTTAGAAACTACTCTAAAGGCCAACCCCCATGGGTCATTTTCCGCTTCTCCGATCAGGTCCTTCCAACACTTTCTTTGGCTACTCCTTATAGCCCGCTTGAAGATATGCCTGGCTTTATGCCACTCTTCTTGCTGCAGGAGGTCTCCCTTAGAATGGGTATACTTCCTCCTCGCTGCATGGCATTCTCTTCTTAGGCGGGCTAGCTCGTCATTCCACCAGTACAGAGCTTTTTTAGCTTTTCTTTTCTGCCGGCGAGGCATTGAGTTCCTGCATGCTGCGATAATAACTCGCCTCGCCTCACGCACTTTTTCTTCTAGAGTGATTGGCTTCGTCGTCCAACCGAGTTCCTGAATAGACCGATACTCGGCTAGAGACTCCGCCAATCTCTCTCTATTTAGTCTTCTGAGATTCCAGGAGGGCTTCTTGCTGCCACCTTGCAGTCTATTGTTCCCTCCCAGATTTTTCTCAGAGACTATAAACTCAATGTACTGGTGGTCGCTCATGGTCGTCTCGTCCAGTACACTCCACTCTCTTATTCTACGAGCCACGCGGGGCGACGCGATTGTCAAATCGATGATCGACCCTGCTACCCCGCGCCTGAACGTGAACTTCCGACCCCGGTTCATCACCACTAGATCGTTCGCTGCGACCATATTCGCTACCAAGGTTCCTCTCCTGTCTAAGCGGCTCTCTCCCCATTCCGGCGACTTGCTATTGAAGTCTCCCGCAATGAGGACATCACCGCCGAAAGCTCTAACGCTTTCTTCAAGAGCTTGAACCTCGGCAACGAATTTTTTAAAGGGATCGTTTGGGGAGAAGTAGCAGCTGTATATACGTACACCTGCCACCTCTACCCAAACAAACCCCTTATCTGTCTCCAGGAAGTCACCAATGGTGATGTCCGGGTTACACACCTGTATACCTGATCTTCTTGATGCATCCTCAAACCAGACAGAGAATCCCGGCTTCTTGTACTGCTCACTGAAAAGCAGCACATCAGCTCCTCTCTCTCTGGCAGTCTGCATCAAGAGATCTTGCGCGACTCTTCCTTTCCTGAGGTTAACTTGGAGAAACCTTAGCTCGGGACTTTAGGTCCTGGAGCAACTTCCAGTAAACTGGACAAGCCCTGCTTCCTGGAAGGTGTTTTAGATCCGTCATCCCACTGTCGGAACACGTGATGCATTTGGCATCGCCTTTGCATCCCGTCTTCCGGTGATCTGGACTGCCACACCTCCAGCAAGCAGCCTTCCTGTCTGGGCCAGTGCATCCTCCGGCCAGGTGGCCGTAGCAGAGGCATCTATAGCACCTCTCTACTTCCAGCCTGGCACGGACTCTGCAATTGACCCAGCCAATCTTCACTCTTCCGGTCCCAAGAAGGGATTCTGCGTCCGTTTCCGGGAGTCGCAGAATCGCCATCTTGTTATGACCATACCGAGTGAAGACTTGGCATGGCACATCTAGGTTTGGCTTGCCCAGTGTTACCCGGACTGCCTCAACAACTTCTGTATCGACGATGGTCTCGTCGAGGTCAAGTATTTCTACTGACCTCGTCGAGACCAGCGTCTTCACCTCCGCCTTTCCTTCGAGAGCGGTGGCCAGGGCACCTCTGAAACCAGAGAGATCCTGACCCTTCTTCAGAACCAGAAGGATTTCATCCCTTCTGGTTCTTCGAATTGACAGAATCTCCGTCTTCGTCTCTTCGGGCCTGACCCCCGCTTTCATATCCTTCAGGATATCCGCGTAGGACTGACCGTCCTTCGCGGATACCCTGATGGCCTCCGTCCCTCTAGACCTCTTACCTGGGGGTCGTCCCGCTTTAACGCTTGACGACTCCCTGGCTTCTACTGGGGCCTTTTTTTCTTTCTTCTTCTTCTTCTTTTTCTTTTTCTTTTTGACTTCTTTCCAGGTCTCAGAATCGACCTGGGAAGAAGTACCTTTAGTTTTTTTGACTTCGAAAACAGGCGGGTTTTCCTTTTCGGCCAACTCGCCTGTTTTCCCCTTCTTCAATGCCCCTGGCTCAGGGGGAGTCTTCGAGGCATCTCGTTTTTTACCTTTTTTTTCCGAAATCGGAGTCGCCAGGGACTTTACCCTTTGGTGACTTCGATTTCTCTTTTGAGGGAGGGAGTCAGCCTCCTCCATCTTTCGTAGGAAGCTCTCTCCCTCCTCTTTTGCATCTTTTATTATGCCTCGAAGACTCCCACTATAGAGGTAAGCCTCCTTGGCACAATTTTTAACCTCCTTGGAGTTGTTCTTGAGCATCCCGTCCCGCACTGTTTTTAGTGCTTGGACGAGTTGCTCAACAACCTCGGACTGCTTCTCCAGAAATCCAAGGATAGCTCGCCATCCTTCGACCTCCGGGGAAGCAGCCCGCAACTCCAAGTTCTCCGGTTCTTTTTTATTTTCAACGATGGTGACGGGGAGCTCTACACTCTCCGTCTCCATCTTTTCTTCTTCTCTTTTCTGCCTTGAGGCATTTAATGGCTCATCGGCCAAGTCAGCCACCGATGAGCCACTGCAGTCATTGGATCTCGACGCTCCAGGGCCTGCTTTCGCACCCTGGGACAGCGCCGCCACTGGGGCTTCCGATTTCCCCTGCTGGGTAACATTTATTTCATTTTTTTTGTTTTCCATCTTTTTTTTTTTCTAATTTTGTATTTTTTATCGGGGTTCCTTCCCCTAGCATGTAAGTGTGTGGTTTATGTGTGTGAAAGACCTCCGCAATGTACTGCCCCGCGAGGCAGGGTGCGCAGAGGTCCGTAAGTGTAATGTGGTGTGTGTGACTTACATGCGTGTGTAAAGATGTGAAAGTGTTAGTGGAGAAACTTTCTCGAAGGGGTTTACAGTGGTTCACCCGGGAAACCGATCCCATCGGCCGCAGAACGCAAACCTGGTGCTCAACCAGCCCGAGAGTCCTGCAATCCATTTCAGTGGAATCGGATGACCAGCTTCCCCATCCCGCAAGACCGATTTAACGGACATTCCTTCGTGGGGTCGCTGGAACCTTCAGGCGACAGGGTTTTAAGCCCGTCCGTTGGTCATCGCTTTCCGTTTGGGCACCGTGCGTCTTTAATATTTCAAAGACACCAGGTTTCTAACCCGCACAGCCAAGCGATCCATCCTCATCCCCTATTCCGTGATGCAGGAGCAAGGGCCGGCAGAGCAGACAAAAGTCCGATCGGCCGCAGAGGGGAACAGTCCCCGAGCAGTCCACTATCTCACCCCTTTTCCTTTCTTTTCTGTTCTTTTGAAAGTTCTCCGTGTATGCTGGTTTTGGTTCACGCCGGTTATTTCATTTCGCCGGTACCACCTATATCTAGGAGGCGTGCCCTTATCCACCACCTAGGGACGCGCCTGATGGGGGACCAGCAAAGAAAACCCCAAGAGACAAGCAAATTCGCACAAATTTGTACAAACTACTGTCTCCCTCCACTTGGAATGAATTCCAAACGAACACGGGAATGACTCAATAATGAATCAATAATAAATCATTAATGAATTATTAATGAATCAGTAATGAATCAACAATGAATCAATAAGGTATCAATAAAGAATCATTAATGAATCATTAATGAATCAATAATGAATCAATAATGAATCAATAATGAATCAATAATGAATCAATAATGAATAAATAATGCATCAATCATGAATCAATAATGACTCAATAATGAATCAATAATAAATCAATAATGAATCAATAATGAATCAATAATGAATCAATAATGAATCAGTAATGAATCAGTAATGAATCAACAATGAATCATTAAGGTATCAATAAAGAATCATTAATGAATAATTAATGAATCAATAATGAATCAACAATGAATCAAAAATAAATCAATAATGAATCAATAATGAATCAATAATGAATCAATAATGAATCATTAATGAATCATTAATGAATCAAAAATGAATCTTTAATGAATCAATAATGAATGATTAATGAATCATTATTGAATCAATAATGAATCAATAATGAATCAAAAATGAATCAATAATGAATCAATAATGAATCAATAATGAATCAATAATGAATCATTAAGGTATCAATAAAGAATCATTAATGAATCATTAATGAATCAATAATGAATCAACAATGAATCAACAATGAGTCAATAATGAATCAATAATGAATCAGTAATGAATCAAAAATGAATCTTTAATGAATCAATAATGAATGATTAATGAATCATTATTGAATCAATAATGAATCAATAATGAATCAAAAATGAATCAATAATAAATCAATAATGAATCAATAATGAATCAATAATGAATCAATAATAAATCATTAATGAATCAATAATGAATCAATAATGAATCATTAATGAATCAATAATGAATGAATAACGAATCATTAATGAATCAATAATGAATGATTAATGAATCATTAATGAATCAAAAATGAATCAATAATGAACGAATAATGAATCAATAATGAATCAATAATGAATCAATAATGAATGATTAATAAATTATTAATGAATCAATAATGAATTAATAATGAATCAATAATGAATCAATAATGAATCAATAATAAATCAATAATGAATCAATAATGAATCAATAATGAATCAATAATGAATCAATAATGAATCAATAATGAATCAATAATGAATCAATAATGAATCAATAATGAATCAATCATGAATCAATAATGACTCAATAATGAATCAATAATAAATCAATAATGAATCAATAATGAATCATTAATGAATTATTAATGAATCAGTAATGAATCAACAATGAATCAAAAATAAATCAATAATGAATCAATAATGAATCAATAATAAATCAATAATGAATCAATAACGAATCATTAATGAATCAATAATGAATGAGTAATGAATCAGTAATGAATCAACAATGAATCATTAAGGAATCAATAATGAATCAATAATGAATCAATAATGAATCAATAATGAATCAATAATGAATCAATAATGAATCAATAATGAATCAATAATGAATTAATAATGAATCAATCATGAATCAATAATGACTCAATAATGAATCAATAATAAATCAATAATGAATCAATAATGAATCATAAATGAATTATTAATGAATCAGTAATGAATCAACAATGAATCAAAAATAAATCAATAATGAATCAATAATGAATCAATAATAGATCAATAATGAATCAATAATGAATCAATAACGAATCGTTAATGAATCAATAATGAATGAGTAATGAATCAGTAATGAATCAACAATGAATCATTAAGGAATCAATAATGAGTCAATAATGAATTAATAATGAATTAATAATGAATCAATAATGAATCAATAATGAATCAATAATGAATCAATAATGAATCAATTATGAATCAATTATGAATCAATAATGAATCAATAATGAATCAATAATGAATCAATAATGAAGGATTAATAAATCATTAATGAATCAATAATGAATCATTAATGAATCAATAATGAATCAATAACGAATCATTAATGAATCAATAATGAATGATTAATGAATCATTAATGAATCAAAAATGAATCAATAATGAACAAATAATGAATCAATAATGAATCAATAATGAATCAATAATCAATGATTAATAAATCATTAATGAATCAATAATGAATCAATAATGAATCAATAATGAATCAATAATGAATCAATAATGAATCAATAATAAATTAATAATGAATCAATAATTAATCAATAATGAATCAATAATGAATCAATAATGAATCAATAATGAATCAATAATGAATCAATAATGAATCAATAATGAATCAATAATGAATCAATAATGAATCAATCATGAATCAATAATGAATCAATAATGAATCAATAATAAATCAATAATGAATCAATAATGAATCATTAATGAATTATTAATGAATCAGTAATGAATCAACAATGAATCAAAAATAAATCAATAATGAATCAATAATGAATCAATAATGAGTCAATAATGAATCAATAATGAATCAATAATGAATCAATAATGAATCAATAATGAATCATTAAGGTATCAATAAATAATCATTAATGAATCATTAATGAATCAATAATGAATCAACAATGAATCAACAATGAGTCAATAATGAATCAATAATGAATCAGTAATGAATCAAAAATGAATCTTTAATGAATCAATAATGAATGATTAATGAATCATTATTGAATCAATAATGAATCAATAATGAATCAAAAATGAATCAATAATGAATCAATAATGAATCAATAATAAATCAGTAATGAATCAATAATGAATTATTAATGAATCAGTAATGAATCAACAATGAATCATTAAGGTATCAATAAAGAATCATTAATGAATCATTAATGAATCAATAATGAATCAACAATGAATCAAAAATAAATCAATAATGAATCAATAATGAATCAATAATGAATCAATAATGAATCAATAATGAATCAATAATGAATCAATAATGAATCAATAATGAATCAATAATGAATCAATAATGAATCAATAATGAATCATTAAGGTATCAATAAAGAATCATTAATGAATCATTAATGAATCAATAATGAATCAACAATGAATCAACAATGAGTCAATAATGAATCAATAATGAATCAGTAATGAATCAAAAATGAATCTTTAATGAATCAATAATGAATGATTAATGAATCATTATTGTATCTCTCATGTCAACAGAGTCGATTGTTTAACACTCCGTGAAAATGTAAAATTTAAATAAAAAGGAGCATGCATCCTGCAAGATACATGTCTCCCATTTAAATAATAAAATATAGGTTTAAATAATTAGAATAAATATTAATTAATCACCTGAAGAGGATGCCAACGTTGGCATCGAAACGTCGTGTATGACGATAACATATTTTATGTAAAATAAAATATCTAATCCAGAAAATCTTCCTGAAGAGAATTTATTTAAATTTAATCATCTGGATGTACTATTTTTCCTATAATAATGAATCAATAATGAATCAAAAATGAATCAATAATGAATCAATAATGAATCAATAATGAATCAATAATGAATCAATAATGAATCAATAATGAATCAATAATGAATCAATAATGAATCAATAATGAATCATTAAGGTATCAATAATGAATCATTAATGAATCATTAATGAATCAATAATGAATCAACAATGAATCAAAAATAAATCAATAATGAATCAATAATGAATCAAAAATAAATCAATAATGAATCAATAATGAATCAATAACGAATCATTAATGAATCAATAATGAATGATTAATGAATCATTAATGAATCAACAATGAATCATTAAGGAATCAAAAATGAATCATTAATGAATCAACAATTTTTTTTTTTTTTTTTTTATTTATTTTTTTTATTTTACGAGGGAAGTGGAAAATCTGCATAACCTTGGAGGCCTAATTCCAAGTCAGATACCTGGAGCCCGTACTCCTAGGTTATGTGGGGTTGACCGCTCTTGTTCTGGTCGACCCACTAAAAACCACACCCTTTTTGAGACTTAAACTCCACTGGCGGAACTGCTGTTAGCTTTATACATCGCCAGTGGAAGTCTCCTTACCGTTGCTCTCGGTCCTAAATCCTTAACTGAGTGCTAGCGCTAGAAGAAGGAGATCCAGTTAAGGTCTCCCCCGTCCCGCGCGCACACCCAGCCGAGCAGCAGGATTTCTCCATGTCAACCTCCTCCTGTCGTCCTCCTTCGTCCTCATTACGGTTGTAATGAAGGACTCGACGCTCCTCCAAGATTCCGCGCTCTGCAACATAATAGAAACCATGTTCTCGGGTGTGACTTTAGTGCCCACATCCGAGAACATGGCTAACCTAAGTTCACGCCAGTGCCCGCAGAAAAAGAGCGTGTGCTCCGCGTCGTCAGCGTGTATTGCTTCGTCGACGCCCGAACCGTTGCAATACACACATCTCGCTTCTGCTTCTATTTTAAATCGACAAAAATACTGTCCGAAACAACCATGACCTGACAACGCTTGTTTTATATAAAGTAGCCAACTTCACCGTGCTTCCTATCTAACCATGTGGCGAGGAGGGGAATCAGGCGGTAGGTCCACCTACCTTTAGATTCCCCATCCCATCTCTCCTGCCATTTCTGAACGAGTCTACTTCTGGACTCTCGGCGTATTATCGCTTTGAGTCTATCGCTATGCTCTGAAGTACCCGCCAGATCTTTGTTAAGATGGAAGATCTCCTTCCTTTCCATCGCCAATAAATCTATTGGCGGTAATCCAGCGAGTACCAGAACAGCGCAAGTAAACACCGTTCTGAAGGCTGACACAATTCTCCGTGCCGGGTCTCTCTGGACCGCGAGGAGCCTGTCAGAGATGCTGTGGAACTTTAGGGCCGAAGCCCAAACAGGGGCAGCATAAAGCTGCTTTGATTGAACCACAGTCGCCACTAGTCTACGTTTCTTTTCCCTGGGGCCACCGATATTGGGCATCATCCTCGAAAGGTTTCCCATGCATTCGGTGGCTTGGAGTGACGAGATGTTAATATGTTGTCCGAAACTCAAACGTTTGTCCAACGTCACTCCCAGGTACTTCAATTTTGTCCCCCATGAAACTACAGATCCTCCAATTTCCAACCGCGGGAATCGGAAGTCTCTCCGGTCTGTGACGAGCAGAGCCTCGGTTTTCTCGACAGCCATTTTCAGGGCATGTCGGTCCAACCAAAACCCTATTCGTCGCAGACTATCATCGAGATTTATCTGTAAAAGATTTATCTCGTCCGCACAGCATACTAAAAGCACGTCATCCGCGAACCCGGTTAGAAACGTATCTTCCGGTAAGTCCAACCTAAGGAAACCGTCATACATGACGTTCCATATGGTTGGACCTACCTTCGATCCTTGGGGAGCTCCGCATGTCATCTCTTCTTTGATATGACATGCATCGCTCTCGTACACAACCCATCTGTCGCTAAGATAGTCATCTATCATTCGCAACAGATAGGTTGGCACCCCTTTACGTTTCATCGCCTCGATACTAATATCCCATCTCGCGGAATTGAACGCGTTCCGTATGTCTATGGCTACGAGTGCGCAAAATCCCTTCTTCTTCCCTGATTTGACTTTATTTGCCTTTTCAACAACCGCTAAAATCGCGTCTACCGTTGACCGGCCCTTTCTAAAGCCAAACTGGTTTTCGGATAAGCTACTTTCGCCTACCAGGATTCTCTGTAGTCTCTCCAGAATCATTCCCTCTAGAAGTTTACCCATCGTGTCCAATAAACAAATTGGTCTAAACGATGAGACTTTATCTAGAGGTTCATCCCCCTTCCTAAGGAGGACCAACTTCTGTGTTTTCCAGTCACTGAAAAACCTTCCACACTCCAGACATGTATTAAAGACGTCGAGAAGTAGCTCCGGATACACAGCGATAACTTCTTTAAGAACCTCGTTGGGTATTCCATCATTGCCTGGCGCTTTGCCATTTTTCAACGTCTTTGCCACCTTTTTAAGCTCTTCAAGTGTGAAGAGTTCTTCCCCCTGTACTACACAGTGAGTATAGTCCTCTCGGGGGCCAGATTCCACATGGGGGAACAAAGCACGTATGATTTTTCGGACCCAAATCGGATTGTCCAGACCGGGGGTTTTTTGCCGCGAAACTAATTTCTTAGAAACTACTCTAAAGGCCAACCCCCATAGGTCATTTTCCGCTTCTCCGATCAGGTCCTTCCAACACTTTATTTGGCTATTCCTTATAGCCCGCTTGAAGATATGCCTGGCTTTATGCCACTCTTCTTGCAGCAGGAGGTCTCCCTTAGAATGGGTATACTTCCTCCTCGCTGCATGGCATTCTCTTCTTAGGCGGGCTAGCTCGTCATTTCACCAGTACAGAGCTTTTTTAGCTTTTCTTTTCTGCCGGCGAGGCATTGAGTTCCTAATGAATCAACAATGAATCAGTAATGAATCAGTAATGAATCAAAAATAAATCAATAATGAAACAATAATGAATCAATAACGAATCATTATTGAATCAATAATGAAAGATTAATGAATCAGTAATGAATCAATAATGAATCAATAATGAATGATTAATAAATCATTAATGAATCAATAATGAATCAATAATGAATCAATAATGAATCAATAATAAATCAACAATGAATCATTAAGGAATCAATAATGAATCATTAATGAATCATTAATGAATCAACAATAAATCATTAAGGAATCAAAAATGAATCATTAATGAATCATTAATGAATCAACAATGAATCAGTAATGAATTAGTAATGAATCAAAAATAAATCAATAATGAATCAATAATAAATCAATAACGAATCATTAATGAATCAATAATGAATGATTAATGAATCAGTAATGAATCAACAATGAATCATTAAGGAATCAATAATGAATCAATAATGAATCAATAATAAATCAATAATGAATCAATAATGAATCAATAATGAATCAATAATGAATCAATAATGAATCTATAATGAATCAATAATGAATCAATAATGAATCAATAATGAATCAATAATAAATCAATAATGAATCAATAATGAATCAATAATGAATCATTAATGAATTATTAATGAATCAGTAATGAATCAACAATGAATCATTAAGGTATCAATAAAGAATCATTAATGAATCATTAATGAATCAATAATGAATCAATAATGAATCAATAATGAATCAATAATGAATCAATAATAAATCAATAATGAATCAATAATGAATCAATAATGAATCAATAATGAATCAATAATGAATCAATAATGAATCAATAATGAATCAATCATGAATCAATAATGACTCAATAATGAATCAATAATAAATCAATAATGAATCAATAATGAATCAATAATGAATCATTAATGAATTATTAATGAATCAGTAATGAATCAACAATGAATCATTAAGGTATCAATAAAGAATCATTAATGAATCATTAATGAATCAATAATGAATCAACAATGAATCAAAAATAAATCAATAATGAATCAATAATGAATCAATAATGAATCAATAATGAATCATTAATGAATCATTAATGAATCAAAAATGAATCTTTAATGAATCAATAATGAATGATTAATGAATCATTATTGAATCAATAATGAATCAATAATGAATCAATAATGAATCAATAATGAGTCAATAATGAATCAATAATGAATCAATAATGAATCAATAATGAATCAACAATGAATCAATAATGAATCAATAATGAATCATTAAGGTATCAATAAAGAATCATTAATGAATCATTAATGAATCAATAATGAATCAACAATGAATCAACAATGAGTCAATAATGAATCAATAATGAATCATTAATGAATCATTAATGAATCAATAATGAATCAATAATGAATCAATAATGAATCAATAATGAATCAATAATGAATCAATAATAAATCAATAATGAATCAATAATGAATCAATAATGAATCAATAATGAATCAATAATGAATCAATAATGAATCAATAATGAATCAATAATGAATCAATAATGAATCAATCATGAATCAATAATGACTCAATATTGAATCAATAATAAATCAATAATGAATCAATAATGAATCAATAATGAATCATTAATGAATTATTAATGAATCAGTAATGAATCAACAATGAATCATTAAGGTATCAATAAAGAATCATTAATGAATCATTAATGAATCAATAATGAATCAATAATGAATCATCAATGAATCAAAAATAAATCAATAATGAATCAATAATGAATCAATAATGAATCAATAATGAATCAATAATGAATCAATAATGAATCATTAATGAATCATTAATGAATCAAAAATGAATCTTTAATGAATCAATAATGAATGATTAATGAATCATTATTGAATCAATAATGAATTAATAATGAATCAATAATGAATCAATAATGAGTCAATAATGAATCAATAATGAATCAATAATGAATCAACAATGAATCAATAATGAATCAATAATGAATCATTAAGGTATCAATAAAGAATCATTAATGAATCATTAATGAATCAATAATGAATCAACAATGAATCAACAATGAGTCAATAATGAATCAATAATGAATCAGTAATGAATCAATAATAAATCAATAATGAATCAATAATGAATCAATAATGAATCAATAATGAATCAATAATGAATCAATAATGAATCAATAATGAATCAATAATGAATCAATCATGAATCAATAATGACTCAATAATGAATCAATAATAAATCAATAATGAATCAATAATGAATCAATAATGAATCATTAATGAATTATTAATGAATCAGTAATGAATCAACAATGAATCATTAAGGTATCAATAAAGAATCATTAATGAATCATTAATGAATCAATAATGAATCAACAATGAATCAAAAATAAATCAATAATGAATCAATAATGAATCAATAATGAATCAATAATGAATCAATAATGAATCATTAATGAATCATTAATGAATCAAAAATGAATCTTTAATGAATCAATAATGAATGATTAATGAATCATTATTGAATCAATAATGAATCAATAATGAATCAATAATGAATCATTATTGAATCAATAATGAATTAATAATGAATCAATAATGAATCAATAATGAGTCAATAATGAATCAATAATGAATCAACAATGAATCAATAATGAATCAATAATGAATCATTAAGGTATCAATAAAGAATCATTAATGAATCATTAATGAATCAATAATGAATCAACAATGAATCAACAATGAGTCAATAATGAATCAATAATGAATCAGTAATGAATCAATAATAAATCAATAATGAATCAATAATGAATCAATAATGAATCAATAATGAATCAATAATGAATCAATAATGAATCAATAATGAATCAATAATGAATCAATAATGAATCAATCATGAATCAATAATGACTCAATAATGAATCAATAATAAATCAATAATGAATCAATAATGAATCAATAATGAATCATTAATGAATTATTAATGAATCAGTAATGAATCAACAATGAATCATTAAGGTATCAATAAAGAATCATTAATGAATCATTAATGAATCAATAATGAATCAACAATGAATCAAAAATAAATCAATAATGAATCAATAATGAATCAATAATGAATCAATAATGAATCAATAATGAATCATTAATGAATCATTAATGAATCAAAAATGAATCTTTAATGAATCAATAATGAATGATTAATGAATCATTATTGAATCAATAATGAATCAATAATGAATCAATAATGAATCAATAATGAGTCAATAATGAATCAATAATGAATCAATAAAGAATCATTAATGAATCAATAATGAATCAATAATGAATCAATAATGAATCAATAATGAATCAATAATAAATCAATAATGAATCAATAATGAATCAATAATGAATCAATAATGAATCAATAATGAATCAATAATGAATCAATAATGAATCAATAATGAATCAATCATGAATCAATAATGACTCAATAATGAATCAATAATAAATCAATAATGAATCAATAATGAATCAATAATGAATCATTAATGAATTATTAATGAATCAGTAATGAATCAACAATGAATCATTAAGGTATCAATAAAGAATCACTAATGAATCATTAATGAATCAATAATGAATCAACAATGAATCAAAAATAAATCAATAATGAATCAATAATGAATCAATAATGAATCAATAATGAATCATTAATGAATCATTAATGAATCAAAAATGAATCTTTAATGAATCAATAATGAATGATTAATGAATCATTATTGAATCAATAATGAATCAATAATGAATCAATAATGAATCATTAAGGTATCAATAAAGAATCATTAATGAATCATTAATGAATCAATAATGAATCAACAATGAATCAACAATGAGTCAATAATGAATCAATAATGAATCAGTAATGAATCAATAACGAATCATTAATGAATCAATAATGAATCAACAATGAATCAGTAATGAATCAATAATGAATCAATAATGAATCAGTAATGAATCAATAATGAATCAATAATGAATCAGTAATGAATCAGTAATGAATCAATAATGAATCAATAATGAATCAATAATGAATCATTAATGAATCATTCATTAATCAGTAATGAATCAACAATGAATCATTAAGGAATCAATAATGAATCATTAACGAATTATTAATTTTGATTTTATATTAAGACTATTGAATACCTTTATGAGGCATTTAGAATATACATTTAGTTAGGTTATACGCTGTGTTTGGCTATTGTACTTTGGCCATTATCAATAATATTATAGTTTTTATTACAAACTTTTGTTTTAAGATCTTTTAATTATAAAATTTTGTTTAACTTTTCGAAAATATTATGACTCGTTCAAATGGATGAAAAATAAAAGTAAACTTTTTTGAAAACGTGTGTAGGAAAGTTTTTTTTATGTATATTAGATGTTCATAATGTATGTTATGTTAATTGTTTATAATTTAAGTTAATTGTTTGATTTATGTTATATTATGATTAATTTATTGTGTTTCATTTATTTAATAAAAATGTACCGACAAGTTCCATTTGTACAGAGCATTAGTAAGATACATTATATATTATGTACATAAATGGCTGCATTAAAAATTCTTTTAAAACATTGTTGCACATTGTGTAGAAAAATTTTTATAAAACTGTTGGAGAGCATTTAGTTTCATTTTGTAGGTGTAGGTGACGTCTTCCAAAAGGAACCTTTTTTGGGGCATTTGATTCCGGACAACTAGTAATATATGTAAATTCAAACGAGAATCTCTTTATAAAGGTTTACTCTGGATAATAAAAATAAAAACCGATATTTTAAAAGGTTTTTCGATTTATTATGAACATTTTTCTTAAAAATTTGCAAAAACTCCACGTGTTTGTGAGAAAATTTACCGCAATATAATATAATATAATATAATATTTGTATCTCTGAGTTAAGAAGTATTACGAAGGGTACATCCACGCATTCTTTCAGACAGCGGCTAACTTTTTGCCCTCTGCGTTTTAATTATATCGATCGGCTGGAGTGAATGCTATATGACAAAATCTTCCCTATGGGACAAATTGTCAATTTTTAAAGAACTGTGGAAGTGCGAAAATCTTTATTTTACAAACCTGTGCAAAAATCTTTATTGTACAATTCTGTTTAAAATCTGTGCAAAAATCCTCTGTGCGAAATTCTGTACAATTTTTACGCATAAAAGTTTCCTGCAACTTTGAGAAGAACTCCTGACTTATTTTTGTCAGAACATCATAGGATAGGAACCACTCACGCAGCTGTTCGTTGTACCATAAATCACAAGGGCAAGTGCATTGCTGGGTTCCCTCTCAACCGTTGTCAATCTATGCCGACGCCTGTGTGCCTGACAATAAATATACGAAAATAACCTATATCTCAGTGGTGTGTCTCCAAATCTTTTCTTTTTCTTGAAGTCTATTCCTAGACTAATTTTCATTCGTATTTCAGTGAATGATGATTTTCTGGAATGAACGAAGATTTTTTCTCTTAACTCAAGTGTATTTAATAAAGTTTGTTAAATGTATTTTGCAGTAAATTTACTCACCCCGTTCCCTTAGTTCAAAGCTTTCCGCTTTGTAAATAAATCGGGGTAAATATTAAAATAATTAAATTATCTGTCCCTTCCGGACATAACAGAATAATTTATATAGTACATTTTTGGTGCATCGGCCGGGAAACCATGAGTAAAAAAACTGTTTCATACAATGAAAATTGAGAGAAGAAATCTGAAAATTATTATATAATTCAAGTTTTCTATATGATCATGATTTCTATTTCATAAATGATAATACGGAATATACTATCCAAACACGTAGTAAATCCAAAGCACAAGCAGAACAGAAATCATTTTTTATTAGCATAGGGAGTAATAAGGTTATTCACACACCACAACCAAATAAAAAATTATATAAAAAATCTACTGAAAATCCTTGCGTTAGTGAAGATACATTAAAATTAAATTTAGGAAATATTAGTACAATTTTTTCGGAAGAAACGAATAGTTCTATTGAATCTAATGATACTATTAAATTTTCAACTCCAAATAAATCAAGAGAATTTGAAATTAGTGCATTGAGAAAAATACTACGAGATTCATTAAAAGATAATACCTTTGATGAAAAAATATCTGAAATAAATCAATCAAAAATTTTTTAGAAGAATCTATAATTGAACCTCAAATTTTTAATAATAGTGAACAAATTTTTTTTAATGAAAATAAATCAGCTTATATTCCAATAGAAAAACCCTCTAAAATGAGTATTCCATATAATCAACAGGTCTCTTTGAGAGATGCCCTTGAAACCGTTCCCCAATTTGACGGTAAAATTATTCCCCTTGCATCTTTTATAGAAGGATGTGAAGAGGCAAAACAGATGCTACCACAATCTAATGAAGTGGAGGAAAATTTAGTTAAATTGATTCGTGGTAAATTGATAGGTGAAGCTAGGAAATCAATATCCGGAAATAATTTTAAAACTATTTTAGATTTAGGGGCGCAATTAAAGAAAATTTATCTACCAAATAAAAGTATGTATCAATTACAGGGAGAGCTGGGAAATATTTTTATGTGGGAAAGTGAAAGCGTGTTATCTTATGCAAAACCGGATAAAAGAATTGTCTGATCAAATTTTTGACACATATAGATTATCAAGTAAAGATGGTACATTGTCCAAAACTGTAATTGAAACATTAGAAACGGATATAGTCTCTTGTTTCCGTCGTGGATTACGTCCGGATTTAGAAATTCGAATTTCAGATTGCATCACTTTAAAGGAAACAACAATTAAGGCATTAGAGGCAGAACGAAAATTAAGCGCAGTTTTAGAACTTAGAAAGGGAAATTCCTTAAGACAAAATCATACAAATATCACATTTGCTCGATAAGAACAGATAATTTGTCAAACATGTAATTTGATTGGACACACTTCCAGAACTTGTAGGTTAAGAAATGATCGCTACTCAGCACAGTATAGGAGGGAGTGGCCCGTATCCCCTAAGAATCAGAGACCACCAAAAGATTTTCCAAGAAGAGGAATCTTCCCTTTGCCCAGACAAAAAGTGGGATTCTTCCCAACCACAATCTCAAAATAATTTTAGAAATAACTATCGACAATTCGAAAATCAAAATAATTATCAGAAATTCCAACATCAAAATAATTATCAAAAATTTCAAAATCAAAATAACTATCAAAAATCTCCAAATAACTATCAGCAATTTCAGAATAAGGTGTGGCAAACCATATAAGAATTAATTTATTTTAAAAAAGGGGTCCGACTTATACGGATGGCACAAAGTTAGGAATTTTCCCGGAATAACAACTGTAACAGCTATTGATCATTATTTATATGACGGTTGAGAGAGTATTTGAGAGAAATATAACCATTTCGAAAAGGAATAAGTAAATTGGACTTACCTTGATTTCTCGATGAAGGAATGAAAATTGCGCTATGGTTCTTTTTATAAAATTAATATTATTTTATTTCAATCGAATGAATATTGCGCTAATAACGTTTTAAAATCCTTTATTTATTTTGTATTTCTTTTATAATCTCAGTAGTAATTATTAAATTTGCGCAGAGACAACTATTAATATAATCACTTGATTAATACAACTTAACTGGGAGAACGCTATTCTCTCTCTGAATATTAATTTCCGGTGGCCAGATACATGTGCGTTTTTCGTCTGCTAATTTTCACGCGTACCACTCAAGCATATTTAAGTTGGTAGTAGCGCGGGAAAACTATTCAAATTTAAATTATATATTGTTTGGGAAAATCACTCGGAAGGGCAGCGAATATTATTTTAGTAACAAACTGGTTCGTTACAAAGGATAGATTTTTTCAAAATAACTATCAACAACCTTACGGAAGAAATAATTACCAACAATTTCCAAATGTTAATAATTCTTTACTCACTAAACGTAATGAAAATTTTCAAAATGTAACTTGCAACTACAGTAAAACTTCGTTTATCCGAGGTCTTGATTATTCGAGGTGGTGTCCCAGTAGGAAATTCGGCATTATCCGAGTCTAGTCCACGTCATCCGAGTTATTTTTAATTTTAGTTTTTTATAAATATCAGTTTATTTTTAATAAATTCAAATTGTTTAAATTATTATGCAATATTTACAATATTATTTTCCCATTTGTATTAAATAATAATTGTTTAAACAATAATAATGTTAAATTGTAATAAATATTTAACAATTCGGATTATTTGAGTTTTCGTCTTATCCGAGGAAGGTCCGGTCCACATTAGCTCGGATAACTGGAGTCCTACTGTATTGTTAAAAACCAGGACATTTAATTCGCGATTGTAGGCGTAGGGAATATAATAATCAATTACGAAAAGGACAACAGACTCTATCTACCACTCCAGTAGAACAGGGAAACGGACTCAACCCTCCCAAAATAGGCACGATGGGACAGGTGGTGACAGAATAAGCGTGCCACACAAAGAAAATCCCGAACTTTTAGATTCTATACAATTTAATAGTTCTAATGGAAACACGATCCCCACTATTTACATAGATATCATAAACTCTACTACACCCTTGCATATGATGATCGACACTGGCGCTGGTTTAAATCTTTTAAAAGAAAAAATGATTAATTCTACGATGGATTTAGATAAAAATAAAACAGTGCAACTTACCGGTATAAATGAACTTCCTGTATTTACTTTGGGACAAATAAGGTTAGAAATTTTCTAATATTCTACAATTTTTAATATAATACCAAATTAAGTAGCTATACAAGAAGATGGAGTTTTAGGTTCAGAATTCTTTACTGATAATAATGTTAAAATCAATTATGCCGAAAAATGTCTTAAAGTAAAAGGTAAAATATACTATTTTGCATCAAAAAACTTTATAATTTTACCACCGCGTTCAATATCGGATATATTTTTGATTATTGAAAATCCTAAATTAAAGGAAGGTTATATTCCTCTTTTAGAAACTGAAACTGGAATCTATATAGGGGATGTTCCACGTCAAGCGGACCAAAGCTCTGCCCAAAATTGCACGCAATATAAATAAACTTATAATATATAAAAATGTTCGTACACATGTAAACTTTCAAAAAATGAGTGGCAAATTAAAAAATTTATAATAATGCTTTTGTTATAACAAATATAAACAATCATAAATGGAAATGCGTAAGTTAAAAAATGTCTCATTTAAAGACAAAAATTTTAAATTCTAAAGTCATAGTTGTTTTTAATGTTTTCGGGGTCGCTGATTACGAATCTGATGTCAGAATTAAAAAATTCAAAATGGCGGATCCAATATGGCGGCCGAATTTTTAAAAAATCGTCCAATTCGCTTAAAACTTATTACTCGGGGGTTTTCGGGGTCGCTGATTACAAATCTGATGTCAGAATTGAAAAATTCAAAATGGCGAATCCAATATGGCGGCCGAATTAAAAAAAAATCGTCCAAATCGCTTAAAACTTATTATTCGGGGGTTTTCGGGGTAGCTGATTACAAATCTGATGTCAGAATTGAAAAATTCAAAATGGCGGATCCAATATGGCGGCCGAATTTTAAAAAAATCGTCCAATTCGTTTGAAAGTTGTTACTCGGGGGTTTTCGGGGTCGCTGATTACGAATCTGATGTCAGAAATAAGAAATTGATTATGTTGAAACTTAAACAAAGAGGGGGTCCTTTATGTTTATTTCATAAATATTTTGCTTCCTTCTTGTGTAAAGCAAAAAATTTGCTTCCTCGTGGAGGAAGCTATAAATTTCTCTAATTCGATTGATTAAATTAAAATATTTCGAGTTAAAAATTGATTTAAATTAATAAAAATTTTTGGAAAAGTAAGAAAATTTCAATTCATTTTGGGTGTAACATATACTTTATATTATATATACGAATCGATTCGTTTCAATGCAAGGAATTAAATTATTTTATTTATTAACTTGAAATTAAAAAAACACAAAATTTTTTAGCTAAAATGTGAAATTTTGATTTTTTAACTTTCATTAATTCTTTAAATTTTAATCGAATCTATACTTTGTATATACCAATGGATTCGTCTTGACGTAAGAAAGACGATTATATTATATATTACCTTAAATTTTTCAATTAAAAAAAATGTTTACCATTTTTAAAAATTTTATAAACGAAAAGACTGCAAAGCTTCCTCCACGAGGAAGCAAAAACATTTGAATGATAAGTACTTTTATATTTGATTAAAATAATTTTTTTTTGTGTATAATTTTCATTTGCCCGAATTATTATTATTCTATAATGTAGAAAAACTGTTTAATGAAAATTGTTTCTAATAATAATTTGGAGTTATAAAAATTGCTCTAAAAGAAAATTATTTCACAAGAAACTCTTGGAAATGAAAATTCTAACATATAATTTTAAGAACCCGTTTTGTTTGTGAAAATTGTGATTTTTATTTATCACTTAATTTTTTAATTATTTTGAATTAATTTCTATTTAATAATTTAACATAATTTTGCTTTTTATTATTTGTAAAGATTTCGTCAAATTTAAATATTCGCGCTCTTAATATATAACTCTTATTTTGTCCGCGAGGTGGCGAAATCGTACATAAGGTCGATTCCTTCATTAAAGAGCCGCGTTTTCTATATTTTCCGCATGGTGGCGCAATCGTAAATGAGGTAATTTCTCTCATCAACGAGATGCGTTGTGAAACGTATAAATACGAGAGACTTTCGATACAGAAATATTACGAATTTTTCGTGTACTTTTGCAGGTAGGTATTCTTGTGCATTTCAAACATAAAAAAATCAGTTCTTTTCAGAGCTATTCCTTTCCATTTTTCCTTTCCATTATTCCTTCTATTTTTCGTTTTTTTCTCAGTCATATCTTTTTAAATTTTTTTAAAACTTTTCATTTTCATCTCTACATTTCTTTCTCCAGTCATTTTTTCAAATCATTGTTTTATTCTTCTCTTTCTGTTCTTCATTCTTCTGATACTTTCTTTCCTATTTTTAGTTCTTTTTTTGTTTATTTTCAGTGACTTTCTTCTGTCATTTTTATTTTAATTGTCAAAAGGTAAGTTTTTTCAATTTTGCATTGAAAGTTCTTAATTTCTTTTCGAAATTGTTTAATTTCAAAATTATCATTTCCATCATGTCAGGCGGTGAAAAGAAAACTTCTAACTATCCGCTTCATGCAGATAGATGCATTAACCCCTTAAACCGTGAAAATCACAAAGGTTCAGATTTAAGGATAATGTCAAAGACATTATTAAAACAATTTCCTCAAGTACCAGAAAATGCAAGAATTTGCTCGCAATGTCGTAAATTATGTAATAAAAGTGTTGTCACTAGTGATTTTGATAATTCATTGACAGAAGAGCCAGAGAGTAAACGGAAATGTTTGTCAAGAGAAGAACAATTAGAGCAACTTTTAACGGGGCTAAAGGATAAATTTTCTTCTTTACCAATGAACGATCCTCTACGCATGTCTATACTGACAATTTCTCCTGAATGCTGGACTGTACGACAAATTGCGTCAGAGTTTGGTACTTCAGAGAGACAAGCAAGGAAAGCCAAACATTTGAGAAAGAATGGTGGAGTTTTGGCAACACCTGAATCAAAACTTGGTAAAACACTACCTGAGGAAACAATTGATAAAGTTAAAGATTATTACGAGTGTGATCAGAATAGTCGTATTATGCCAGGTAAAAAAGATACTGTTTCCGCTAGAGTGAATGGAAAAAAAATGATACTACAAAAAAGACTTTTGCTTGTAGACATTAAAGTGTTGCATAATCAATTTAAGGAGCAGTATCCTGAATTTCCAATTGGCTTGTCGAAATTCGCTGAATTGCGACCCAAAAATTGTGTCTGCGCAGGATCAGCAGGTACACAAAGCGTCTGTGTGTGTGTGATTCATCAAAATTTCAAGTTGATGATTGAATCCATAAATTTTGAAAAATTGATACCTGATTCAGAGAATAGGATAAAAGATTATAAAGACTGCTTTAAATTTGCTTTATGTGAAAATCCTGGACCATCCTGTTTCCTTTTGGAGTGCACCTTATGCCCTGGCGTGGAAAACTTTTCAAATATGATTTTAAACCTTTTGGAAGAAAATGAAATATCTGAAATCATTTGTAGTTGTTGGCAATCAACTGATAGATGCACTCTGACGAAAAAATATTATATTTCAAAGGACTTTGTAACCGAATTATCTAGTCAATTAACAAAACTATTGCCACACCATTACATTGCAAAAAATCAATCGGAATATTATCAAGAGAGGAAAAGAAACCTCCAAGAAGGCGAAGTGTTACTACAGTGTGATTTTTCTGAAAACTACGCCTATGTTGTACAAGATGCTGTACAAGGTTTTCATTATAATAATGACCAATGCACAGTGCATCCTGCAATTTTTTATTATAAAGAAAATGGTGAATTAAAGCATTGCAGCATTGTCTTGCTATCCGAATCTACTACGCATGATACTGCTGCAGTCTACATACTGCAACAAAAAGTTATTGCAGACATTAAAAAAGTTTGCACAAATGTTAAAAAAATAATAATTTTTACTGATGGTGCTAAACAGCATTATAAAAACAAATTTCAAATGATGAATTTAGTTCATCACGAAGATGATTTTAATGTTCTGGCAGAGTGGCATTTTCATGCTACCGCTCATGGAAAAGGAGCATGCGATGGCATAGGAGCAGTGTTAAAGAGAGAAGCCACTCGAGCTAGCTTACAAGCTAAGCCAGAAAATGCTATTTTGAATGCCACTAGTCTATTTACATGGGCTAAAGAGCACATTAAAACGACACGATTTATCTATTACACAAAACAAGAGCATGAAAAAATTAAGCGTTCATTAAATAAAAGATTTTCCAAAGCTCCTTCAGTTACAAAAATCCAATCAGCACACTCATTCATAGTTACTTCAGACAAGAAGCTAGTAGTATTTAGGTACTCAAATGCAACCACACCACTCGCAGTTATCCAATACTAGAGTAGTAATGAGTAACTGCAAAAAATATTTTGAATACGAAAACCTATAGTTTACAAGATCCATACAAATGATCTTTTTATTAATATTTTTTTTCTTTAATCTCTCGTGACAAATTCGTGATCGGCAACTTAAAAAGCTCCAGAGTAACAAGTTTTAAATATTTCTAATAGTTTTTTTTAATAATCTTCCGCCCTATTAGGTCTGCCATTTTAAATTTCTTATTTCTGACATCAGATTCGTAATCAGCGACCCCGAAAACCCCCGAATAATAAGTTTTAAGCGAATTGGACGATTTTTTTAAAATTCGGACGCCATATTGGATACGCCATTTTAAATTTCTTATTTCTGACATCAGATTCGTAATCAGCGACCCCGAAAACCCCCGAATAATAAGTTTTAAGCGAATTGGACGATTTTTTTTTAAATTCGGACGCCATATTGGATCCGCCATTTTGAATTTTTAAATTCTGACATCAGATTCGTAATCAGCGACCCCGAAAACCCCCGAGTAATAAGTTTTAAGCGAATTGGACGATTTTTTAAAAATTCGGCCGCCATATTGGATCCGCCATTTTGAATTTTTCAATTCTGACATCAGATTCGTAATCAGCGACCCCGAAAACATTAAAAACAACTATGACTTTAGAATTTAAAATTTTTGTCTTTAAATGAGACATTTTTTAACTTACGCATTTCCATTTATGATTGTTTATATTTGTTATAACAAAAGCATTATTATAAATTTTTTAATTTGCCACTCATTTTTTGAAAGTTTACATGTGTACGAACATTTTTATATATTATAAGTTTATTTATATTGCGTACAATTTTGGGCAGAGCTTTGGTCCGCTTGACGTGGAACATCCCATAGGTAATGCCTTAGTCACAAATAATAATGGTAAAGCATACGTAAAAGCAGAAAATTCATTATTGGTTTCAGCAAGAATAGAAATTCCTAAGGTAATCCTGCAAGAATATGATGTATTTCCTAATTCAAACCAAAATAAAAACAATAAAATTAAAAAGAATATTGCACAAAAATTGTTAGATAGTTTTATTTATTCAGAAACTCTGAATAATAAACAATTTGGTTTCTATAACATTACGGGTAAGGAAAGAATTGAAAATATATTAGATCTGCTTCGTTTAAAATATTTAAGACCAGATGAATTAAAACATGTAGAAGGATTAATCGCAGAATACTCAGAAAGATTTCATTTACCAGATGAATATCTAACAGCCACTAACGTTCTCCAACATAATATTCCTACAAAAGACGACGAACCAGTATTCACGCGACAATACAAATTTCCTCCAGTGCATTGTAACGATTATTTTTAATTATTGGTAGTAAATATGTCATTACCACTCGTCTTTCATTATTATTATAATTTAGTTTTTAATTTGTAATTTCCCGCGTTATAATTATAGATGGCACGTCTGGTAGTCGTCTTAGCAGACGACAATAACGCGTGCACGTCGCCGGCGAGGCAAAAGGCGAGAGACAGAAAGAATTGCGTGCCCGCATAGCAATATACGGTATTACTGTTTCTTACGCGTGTAATTGATACTCATTCAATAAATACTTATTTTATATTATAATTCATATCAAATTCATTGTGAGTTAATTGTTGCTCCTTCGTTTCCATAAATTACAGCAACTATTCCAGAGAAGCCGAATGAGAGATATATGAAGTATTCTACAACGGTAAGTTCGATCATAATTCTTATTCTGCTTCGCACTTGAATTTACTAAGGAACTCGCAGCTGTATGACGTAATGGCTTCTCTCATTAACGCGTTCACATACAAAGAATGAAATTCTCAATAGTGAAAATCCCATTCAAATTGTGGTAACGTTCGTAAGTCGTACCCACGAAATTTTATTAAATTAAACTTTATTTAATTCTTAAGAATAGTTTTGCCACAGCATAAAGAAGAACTTTTAAGACAAACAAGTGAACTTTTAAAGAATAAAATAATCAAACCTTCTCAATCCCCATATAATACACCAGTATGGATTGTGCCTAAAAAATGACAGTCATGGAAATAAAAAATGGCGTATGATATTGGATTTTCGCAAATTAAACGAAAAAACAATTACCGACTTTTTCCCGTTACCTAATATTTAGCTTCCGGTTTCCATCAAATCAAAATGAGCCCAAAAGATTCTCAGCAAACAGCTTTCTCAACCCCATATGGTCACTATGAATTTGACCGTATGCCTTTCGGTATGAAAAACACGCCAAGTTGTTTTCAAAGATTAATGAATTGTTGTTTATCCGGTCTAATTGGTACAGATTTATTTGTATATCTTGATGACGTAGTAATTTTTGAAAATACTCTTGAGGAACATCCACAAAAATTTGATAATTTTATGTCACGATTATGCAACGCGAATTTGAAATTACAACCAGATAAATGCGAATTTCTCAGACCTGAAGTAGTTTATCTCGGTCATATAATTGATAAAAATGGAGTCAGACCAGATCCGAAGAAACTTAATGCAGTTAAAAACTCTCCAGTTCCTAGAAATGTTAAAAATATTAAACAATTTTTGGGTCTCGCCAGTTATTATCGACTCTTTATTAATAATTTTTTTAAAAAATCAGGACCTTTAACTCTACTTTTAAAAAAGGATACATCTTTTAAATGGGGAGGTGAACAGGAAGAAGCTTTTGCAGTATTAAAAGAAGAATTATGTCAAGAACCATTGCTGCAACGACCTGATTATGATCAACCTTTTATTTTAACTACAGATGCTTCAGGATTTGATATAGGTGGAATTTTGTCTCAAGGAGAAATTGGTTTTGCATTTTAGACATTTTCTTTACGGTAGGAAATTTAAAATTGTCACTGATCATAAACCTTTAATATGGTTTAAAAATTCAAGCGATCCTTGTTCACGGGTTACGAGATGGAAACTTAAATTAGCAGAATACGAATTTGAAATGGTTTACAAAGCAGGAAAAATGAATGTTAATGCAGATGCAATATCAAGAAATCCTATAAATTTAACTAAATATGTAATATATAACAAACCAGCATTCAGAGAAGAAGAAGGAGAAGAGGAAGATGATGATGACGGTACTTATGGTTATGATTATGATAAAAATAATGAAAATTATGATTTAAGATGCAATGAAGTAATAAATTATGAAATAATTTAGGAAAAAACTAATAATGATATAAGTAGGGTGAATACTGTAAAATTAAATTCAGAATTAAATCTTGTTGAAGATTTAATTACTTTTATATTTAAGTATTCAGAGAATATTCGAAATCTTTGTGAAAAATTTATGAAAAATTTAAAAGCTAGCAAATATGAAGAAAATCGATTTAACGCTGTAATGACAAGGAATAAATCAAAGAAATTAAATAAGGAAGTTACTAGTTCGGGTTCAAGAAAATTGAAAGGAAAAATTTCTACTAAAACAAAGAAAAATATTAAAATTAAATCGGGAAAACAGGGATCATTGAAAACAAAATCACAAAATTCAGGTAAAAATCTAATGAATAAAAAATGTATTGAAAGCAGGATGTATTAAATCTAGGAAGTAGGAGTAAGGTACGAAATTTACGAAGTCAAAATCATTTAAGAAAAATTCGAAATCAAAATTATTATTCAGACTCAATGATAAATGATGAGGAATTGAGTAAAGAAGATGGGTTACATGAAAATAAGCAAATTTAAAATGAAATACAAAAAGACGAGGAAAATTGCAATCAAGAATTTGATGCAGATTATATTATTGAACAAAATAAAAAAACTAAAAAACGAGGACGAACATGTAAAAATTCTGAAAATCAGCCAAGTGCTTTAATCAACAAGAAAAAAGGTAGACCAAAGAAACAATTAATTGATATAATAGGTGAAAATGAAGATAGCGATGATTCAGATCCACAATATTTAATGCAAAAAGATATTGTGCAAAAACAAACAAATTTTTTCGAAGATAATGATAATTTTAGTGATGAAAGTGATGAAAGTTCTGAAAATTATGAGGAAGAAATTAATGATCAAATTGATAAAAATAAAGATATTGAAGAAATAAATGATAATGAAGATATTGATCCTAAAATTCAGGTAATGGAAAATGATAAACGCCCACCACCTGAACCCCCACCTGCTAATACCCCATCCTGTATAATGGAATGTAAAGATCAATTAAGAATGAGAAAGGATAATTATGTATATTTCTTATCAACAACATGCATTCCACAGGATAATGGTTCAAAAAGTTAATTTAAACAGAATGAACTACCCCAATTTAAAAATCTTGAAATCGGACAAGCTGATGAATTTACAAAGGGAAACTTTTATCACATTGCATTACCTATAATCGAAGAGTCCAATGTTAGTCTAACTGAAATAAATAAAAATATCAAATCATCAATTCAATCCTTTAGAATTCTAGCAGTGAAATTAAATCTACGTTTAATAAGCATTGCAAGAACAATGGTTATAAATCATGTGAATTTGGAAAAAATTGTTGTAATGTTCAGAGAAATTTTTCAAGAAACTTGTATTAAAATTATTATTTGTAATGGTTACCCCTAATACGCAAATATTGAAGAAAGAAAATTGCTAATTGAAGAAGCACGTTCCTCAGATTTAGGTGGTCACAAAGGCGTAAGTAAAACATACAATCGTATTAGGCAAAATTATTTTTGGGAAAATATGAAAATTGATATTCAAAAATATATACAGACTTGTTTACAATGTTAATTATAGAAACTTGTTCGCGTTCAAACCAAGAATCCTATGATTATTACTGACACTCCAGGAATTGCATTTGAGAAAATTTACCTAGACATCGTTGGACCTTTAAAACCTGTTACTATATCCAGAAATGAGTATATACTTACTATTCAAGATAATTCGACAATTCAAAACAACAGCATTTCACCCACAATCAAACGGATCTTTGGAAAGATCACACCATGTATTGGCTGAATATTTAAAGCAATTTATCAACAAAAATGCACAATGGGACGCTTGGTTAGAATTATCAACTTTTTCATACAATACTAGTGTTCATGAAGGAACTAAATGCACACCGTATGAATTAGTTTTTGGTCGATTGGCTAGATTACCCTCAAGTCAACCTCTATTACCTGAAGAATAATTAAAAACCTATGATGGTTATTTAACAAATTTGGTAACTAAATTACATAAAATTCAGTGTTTAGCTCGAAAAAATTTAATTGAAGCTAAAGAAAAATCAAAAATTTATTATGATCGTAAGTGCAATCCGCAAAATTTTAAGGTCGGTGATATCGTATTTCTTTTGCAAGGTCCAAAACCAAATAAATTAGGTAACCAGTACACAGGACCACATGAAGTTTTAGAAATTTTAAGTAAAGAAAATAAGTAAAAAATAAAAGATACAAGAACGGCGGATTGCGGTTACAAGCTCAATAGCTGGTAAACGAATCCATGAAAATCTCGGATACAAGCACTTTTCGGTATCCGAAATGATCATAAGCTTGTAAACGCACTGAAACGGACGATTTTTTTAGGTCTTTTAATCAAGAAAAAGCAATTAAAAGGATGCAGAAACGATAGAAAATTAAATTAGAAGCAAAAATAAATAATTATTTATTAAAAAAACGTACATTTAAACAAAAAACAATTAATCTTACTAATTCTAACCTCTGCATTAAAAACATTGTAAAAACAGTGTTTTGTTGGTAATTTTACCTTGCTATTCGGAAAATATGGTTTCCTACCTTACCAACATTAGATTTTAATTTAACGTGGATTTTTCGATTTTCCAATTTCAGAAGCAATTCATAATAAACAAAATATTATTAAACAGAATACGGTGGTCATTTTTAATTACCTTTTCCCCTTTTAATTAAATAATTTTAGATTGCTTTTAAAATAGAAAATTCGAAAAAACCCTCGTTAAATTAATATTCAACGTCGGTAAGGTAGAAAACCGTATTTTCCGAATAGCAAGATAAAATTACCAACAAAACACTGATTTTACAATTTTTTTAATGGAGAGGTTAGAATTAGTCAGAATAATTGTTTTTTGTTTAAATGTACGTTTCTTTAATAAATAATTATTTATTTTTGCTTCTAATTTAATTTTCTATCGTTTCTGCATCCATTTAATTGCTTTTTCTTGATTAAAAGTCGTCAGTTTCAGTGCGTTTACAAGCTTATGATCATTTCGGATACCGAAAAGTGCTTGTATCCGAGATTTTCATGGATTCGTTTACCAGCTATTGAGCTTGTAACCGCAATCCGCCGTTATGTATCTTTTATTTTTTACTGGGCTAAAAATCAATGTAAATAAAACACCCAAAATAGTTCACATAAACAGACTCAGATTATCTCATATAAAACATTCTAGTCAAGAATAATTAATCTAAATTCAAGTTTATAAAACTTTTTGTTGCAGAACGGAAACTGGACAAATAGTTTCTAAAATCATAATGGTCATTTAATATATATAACTCTGTAACGCCTTCAGAATTTACAATTCAATCACCTTATTTAAGATTTTCTGAAGAAATTTTTAATTTAAGAATGGATATTCAACATAGTTATGTATCTGAAGCAGTTTTAACAGAAGATAGTTATTACATCACAATCCCAGATGGTCACAATACAGAAGATATATATATATATATTCCACGATTCCGCGATTCCACGTGAGATTTATAGTCGAGGTTTAAAATTCTAGTAAATATATTTTTTCCTTATTTTTTATGAAAAAAAGAGACACCTATTTTTTTTTTTTTTATGGTCAAAATTTTTGAGTTACGAATTTTCAAAATTTTGTTCAGTCAAAAGCAGACCTATTTTCAATTAAGAATAGCTCAAAAACTATTGTATTTAGAAAAATTTTGTAAAGACATAAAAAATTTGTTTTTTCTTCGACTTTTTAAAAATTTTAACAAAAAAAAATCTAATTTTTTTTATAAAAAATATTAATTTTTTATAAACAAATTAATGTTTTTTACATTTGGGCCCGATTTTTTTTTTCGTATACCTACCTGGAAGTGTTAAGAAGACTTTAGAAAAGGTTTCAGAGTGGGCCTGGTAAGTTTAATAAGTTTAAATAAATATTTAAACTCGGATTGCAAGCTTAATGCGCGCGCGGTGCTTTGTGAGTCTATCTAGTTTGAAAAGAAATTTCCTTTAAAAGGCATTTTATATTTTTTTAACTTGTTACATCTGTTTATTACAAAACAGATTTGTTAAAACTTTAAATATAAACATATTTAAACATTTCAATTGTTTATACGATTAATTAAATAGTTAGATTAATGAATTTTTGTTTTATTCAATTTTTACATATCACAATATTCGAAAAGAATTGTTTTTCAAATATTGTCACAAAAACACATATAATCATAAGCACAAAAGGTAAAAAAAAGTTATAATTATTTTCAAAATATAATAGGTATTTTAAAAAATATTTTGAATCTACAGTATAGAACTGTTAATCGGATAAATGATAAAATAAACGAATTTTCGATTTATAAAGTAATTATTTAAGTATTTATTTTAAATTATTTGATACTATAAATTGACGTAATTTCGTATTTTACATTCCTTAGAAATATTGTCGTTTTACGTATTTGAGGATTTCGAAAAAATGTTTATATGAATCATTTTAATTATTCTTATCAGAAAATTTATTTATATTGACTTTAAGAGTTTTAATTTTGTATAAGTCTGTTTTATATAAATAAATACTTAAATAATTACTTTATAAATCGAAAATTCGTTTATTTTATCATTTATCCGATTAACAGTTCTATACTGTAGATTCAAAATATTTTTTAAAATACCTATTATATTTTGAAAATAATTATAACTTTTTTTTACCTTTTGTGCTTATGATTATATGTGTTTTTGTGACAATATTTGAAAAACAATTCTTTTCGAATATTGTGATATGTAAAAATTGAATAAAACAAAAATTCATTAATCTAACTATTTAATTAATCGTATAAACAATTGAAATGTTTAAATATGTTTATATTTAAAGTTTTAACAAATCCGTTTTGTAATAAACAGATGTAACAAGTTAAAAAAATATAAAATGCCTCTTAAAGAAAATTTCTTTTCAAACTAGATAGACTCACAAAGCACCGCGCGCGCATTAAACTTGCAATCCGAGTTTAAATATTTATTTAAACTTATTAAACTTATCAGGCCCTCTCTGAAACCTTTTCTAAAGTCTTCTTAACACTTCTAGGTAGGTATACGAAAAAAAAAATCGGGCCCAAATGAAAAAACCATTAATTTGTTTATAAAAAACTAATATTTTTTTTATAAAAATTCAAAATTTTTTTTTTTGTTTAATTTATTTAAAAGTCGTGAAAAAACTAAACTTTTTTTCTCTTAGCAAAATTTTTCTAAAGTTGATATTTTTAAAGATACATGTGATTGAAAATAAGTCTACTTTTGAAAATCTAAAATTTCAAAAATTCATAGTTAGAAAATTTGGCCATAAAAAAAATACGTATCCTTTTTTTTCAATAAGGAATGAAGAAAAAATGTTTTTGGCAGAATTAAAAATTTGGTTGTAAATTTGACGTGGAATCGCCCATATATATTGAATCAATAGGTTAGATTCTTCTTAAATTAAATGGAACAGAAGTCCCATTTAATATTATTACTCAGTATTACGCAGATTTGATAGCATTAGATACAGGAATAATAAGCTATCGTGAAGCTATAGTTGGGGGAATTATTATATAAATTGCAATTTATCTTTCAGGAGATGGTGACTGTACTACTCATCATTTTAACTATATTTGGAATCTTAAATTTTGCAACAACTGTCTACGGTATTTTGGGATATGACGGCGCAGCTAACAGATTAAACATAACTACGATCTCATTACTGGAAGTAGGAAATTGTGAAGCTCCAAAGGGTAAACCAAATTCAATTGATAGCTACATTCAATTAATACAATTTAGTGGGATAACTAGAACAAAAGTAATACAATGCAAGGCAGAAGTTAAACGTACTGTTTACAACTGTAATATGAGTTTACACAATTCTGTAGTATCACATGGCGCTGCTTAATACTTACAAGAAATTACAGACGATACTTGCAGAGTGATCCATAGAACTAGAACTTATCATCATAGTAATTCTTTAATTATATCAGGATTAAAAATGAATCATAGTGTCTCAACAAGTGTAACAATTGGAGGAGAAATCGAAATGGATGGAGATTGCGACGGAGAAGCATATTCTGACGCATTAGGAAGTTGGAAAAATGTTATTGTTCAAGGTATAATAAAAATAACTCTAGCAGAACAGGAGGCAATTGTCGATCCCGAAGCAAATAAAGTACGTCTAAGTTCAGGGATTTTATGCTCACTATCTGAAACAACTTGCTTTGACGACAACAATGGATCTTCTTTTTGGGACCTTTACCTAAAGATGTTTGTAAATTTAATAAGTATATAAGTCTTTATGAAGGTATTGCTAAAAAAATTGTAGATAAAAAAACAAGAAGCATTGTTTACGGTACTTACAACAGATACAACTTTTTTTTAACTCAAACTGGTCAATTTTCATTATGTCAATATGAATACAAAACAGAGCATCCTAAATTATTTATTTTTGAAACAACTGTAGGGAAAACATTTCAAGAAAATAAAGATTTAAAAATTGAGAATTTAGATATAATGACATATGTAAATTCTAAATTCATTTACGTCGAAAGACATATTCGTACTGAAATTGAATACTCTATATCAAGATGTTATGTATCAATGTTGTAAATTAGAACAAGAAGTATTTAAAAATTCTTTGATCCTTGCAACTCATGGACCAGATGAATTTGCTTTACACTTAATGAAAGGACCAGGCTATATGTCTGTAGTAGCAGGAGAAGTAGTACATATAGTTAAATGTATCCAAGTAGATGTTATTTATAGGAAAATAAGTCAGTGTTATCAACAATTACCTGCAAATCTTATAAAAAATTTAGAAGATCTTTCATTATATTTACCTATCTTTTAGACAATCAACACAAATCTTACTGAGACTTTTAAAAATGAAACGCCTATGATCAGAGTAAATCCTCTTCAAGGACTTCATACAATAATGGAAGATGCATAAAAAATTAATTTAAAATCACTCTTTTAGGAAGAATTGAATTTATAATTTTTTTTAAACATATCTCCAATATTTAATTAACAAAATAAAGAATTTTGGGAAATTAATAAGTAAATTACTACATAGATATAAAATATATTTATTATTGTTCTTCACAAAATTAGTATATACAATATTCAATATTCTCTTTACATATTAAAAAAACATACATTTAACTAACTTAATCAATAATTTATTACAATTTATGAAACAATGAAGCAAAATTAATTTTCATTTAAAAAAAATATATTTATTATAAAAGCTTTCTTTTCTTTGGTTTTAATCCCTCGAAATACTGAAACAAACAAAGTACAAAATACAATCAATTAATTAATGAATATATTAGATAAAATTCTATACATACCTCTATTATAGTATTCTCAATTATTTGGAAGGCTGTATTTTGGAAATGAAAAACTCCATTTTGTTCATCTAAACTCTTAATTAATGTCTATTTAAAAAGGTTTGTAATGAACTCTGGAAAACAACAAAACCTTTCCGATAATACAAACATTCCATTTGGTGTTTCTAATTTGGGTAAAATTTTTATAAAAATTAAATTTCCCACACAAGTAATATATTCATTTTCAACATAGAAAAAATAAATAATATTAATTTTTGTTCTAATAAAATATATAAATAATTACTTACCCTACATAAAGTATAATCTTTGATCCAACAATACACATTTCTTATTTCAGAAACACCTTCTATTGTCTACTCATCTATTTGTTTCAAAACCTCCAAATACAAATCATGTTGAACCTTGATTTCAAATAAAGACACAAACAGCGCGGTATATCCCCTGAATATCCCTTAAATACCACCGTGGAATATTCCCATGATCTTCCAGGAAAATTAAAATGTCCGCCTCATGGAAATATTCCACGGTGACATTCAGGGAATATTCCAGTGACATTGAAGGTAATATTAAAGGAATATTCCAGTGATATTGAGGGAATATTCCACGGTTATATTGAGTTTTTTTTAAACTGTTGAAATAATAAAAATGTGTTATAAATTGTTATTTAAATAAACAGGAAGATTAAAAACACATTTAAAAAAATGAATATAATCGTGGAATATTCTCTCCACATCACTGGAATATTCCCTCAATATCACCTGAATATCCCCTTAATGTCACTGGAATATTCCATGAATGTCACCGAGGAATATTCCCTCAATGTCACTGGAATAAACCCTGAATGTCACTGTGGAATATTTCCATGATGCGGACATGAGCAGATCATGAGAATATTCCACTGTGGTTCTCAAGGGATATTCAGGGAATTTACCATGCTGCATGGGGACCACCATCGTGGTAGGAAAATTTTCTTCAGATTTATTATTATATGGATAATAAATCCTCTATTTATTTTTTCCCAGACGTATGTGGATCTTACACGCCATCTATGTTGCAAATCTTTTGGGAGAGGAAAAATTGATTCAGTTTGATTATCTTGTGAAATTTAACATCCACTATTTGTGGTATTTTTTATTGGCACAATAGTCGTTCGTTTCGTGTTCCTTCTTTCACTGTTTAAAGGTGATTGGTTTTCACCGGTTGAAATTATTTGAACTTCATTCGTAGACTCATCCACAACATCACTTTCAGTCGTATTTATTAATTGATTTATCGCTTCATTACCTAATAACTCGGCAATTAATTTATTGAAATTATCATTTCTGTCCGGACTACTAGAACTTTCGGATTCCATTTCTTTTTCTTATTTTTCTCGATTGTATCGTTTCAAAAACTCTAAGAGAACTGACTAAAAAGAACAAATAATCTGGCCTTTTTAAACCCCACAAATCATTTAAAAATTGTGATGAGTGGTATAGAAATATAATGAAAAAATAGAATCGAGTTAATGGAAAACTTTTAAAACCTTCATTTTTATTATCTATAAATGTAAGATAATTAGTCTATTACCTATCCCTCCGACAATTTGTATTTGATTTTATGAGCAGTCAGATGACGCGGAAACAAGTTAAAAAGGAGAACCTTTCCGCTCCCTTTATTAACACATTTTCATTTTTAGCTCTTCATATTTAAAAAAAAAACAAACGAATTTCAATCTTGACAAAACTATACTTATTTAATTTTAATTTTGTATTCTAAAAATTGAACATCGTTCTATTTAATCTTTTAGATGAACCCGATTACAGAATTGGAGAATTTAAGTATTCAGTATGGTTTCTCAAAACCAAACTATTATTTGCCAAGTCCAACGGATCCATTTATAATAGCAAGATGTTCATAACAAATAGAATCTGATTCAATCAAAATAAGTATTGATAAAAAAGATACAAAAATTGAAACAAAGAGAGAATTAGCAAAAATTATGTTAAATAAAATATTATAAAGATATGAATTTATTAAACTTATTATAAACGAATGGCAAAAAAATATATATATGTGTGTATGTGTGATCTTATTATATAAACGTTGTAATCTAAATTTAAAATTAGGAAAAATAAACAAATAATATTAAATAATAAAAATAATAATAAATAAAAAATATGTATAAAAAAATAATAAAATAATAAAGTTATTATAAATAAATAAGTATTGTAATTTCAGATAATAAAATGGAAACATGTTCGGAAGCAGATCTCGAAATTCTTTGTATTCAATATGACTTAAGTAAACCATTTTATAATATTAAAAATGTAGGAAAACATTGTTTAGTCTGGCAAGCTACCTGTGTTGTAAAAGTAGATGCAGATATTTTAGAAACAATAGGAAATAAGGCTATTAAAACAAAGATAACAAAAAGAGATGCTGCCAGATTAATGTTAATAAAACTCTTTAATATGTATGAATTTTAAGAAACGAGTAAAAATATCAACAATACTTATGATAATCCGGAGAGAATAAAGATTTTTAAATGTAATATTATTTGTAAAAATTTGGGTCCCAAAAGAAATCCAAATTATACAGATAAAGAATAGGAATAAATGAGGCAAAATTCCTGAAATGTCCGAACAAAAAATTAAAAGTTCTCGAATTTAATCCATACTTTTCTAAAATGTTGTTATTGTTGGTGAAAGTCTAAAAATCAATTATTATTGAATTTAATAAAATAGTTTTTGAATTACAACGTTTTTAATTTTTGACTTTTGAAAAAAAAAATTTTTTCAATGTACAATATTTATAAGTAGAATGCATAAAAGTTAACATATATATAATGATTTTTAAAGCTTTTTTGACGGGCTACACGCTGTTAATAAATTTTTTTTTTAAATAACATTTGACCTTGAAATTCAAGGTCAAAATGTTAATTTACGTTTATCTCAAAATCGGATTTTTTAAAATTATTTTTAACTATCTCAATGGAAAGCTTGACTAATTTCCTACAAAATATGTCATTTTCAGAGTGGGATCTTTTAAAGTTTTTGAGATATTAATTAATTAATTAATTAATTAATTAATGTTTATAACAAATGAAATATTTTACAAACGAATAAAGTTACCGTAATTCTGAAGTTAGTAATTGAGAGTTAACGTAATTCCGCATCCAACGAGCCTTATATGAAGTATTTTGGATAAGTAGATTGTTAATAAACAATTAGTTAACATTGCAATTGTTTATTAACAATCTACTTATCCAAAATACTTCATATAGGGCTCGTTGGATGCGGAATTACCTTAACTTTCAATTGGTAAGTTCAGTATTACCATAACTTTATTTGTTTGTGAAATATTTTATTTTTTACTAACAACAAGCATCCAAAAGCCCTATATGAAGTATTTTTGTTCAATTTTAGATAAACGTAAATTAACATTTTGACCTTGAATTTCAAGGTCAAATGTTATTTTAAAAAAAAAAATTTTATTAACAGCGTGTAGCCCGTCAAAAAAGCTTTAAAAATCATTATATATATGTTATTTTTTATGCATTCTACTTATAAATATTGTACATTGAAAAAAAATTTTTTTTTCAAAAGTCAAAAATTAAAAACGTTGTAATTCAAAAACTATTTTATTAAATTCAATAATAATTGATTTTTAGACTTTCACCAACAATAACAACATTTTAGAAAAGTATGGATTAAATTCGAGAACTTTTAATTTTTTGTTCGGACATTTCAGGAATTTTGCCTCAAATATGTTTTATCCTTACGATTATTTTTGTAAAATGTATGAATTGTGTAAAAATAAAATATATATTTAATATATTAAGATAAAACTAATAAAAATTAACTATAATAATCTTGGTATTCATTCATTCATTCCGTCCGGACCCCTGCTGGGTTTTCGGTTACAGAGAAAAGAACAAGTTATGGAGAGAGAAAGATATATCTTTATTTTGCAAATGAGGGTTCGCTTGACCTGCAATCTTTTAAAGAGGATTAATTAATAACTCTGAGGACCCAGGTAATAATTTCTTTCTCCCTTTATAACGTGAAAAAACTATAAAGAAAGTCTAAAACTGAATAGGAAACGCATACCTTTCTTTCTTACACCAAGGAATATAACATAAGTACTTCTTCGTTTAAGGGGGGAACAGCAGTTGTAACTTTCGAAAAATCGATTTTTTTTGTGAATTTTCTTAAATTATACATATTTAGAAATGTGTCTGTAAATTTCAAAGTTGATCCGGTGAAAAATAAATGAGATATACCGAACACTGCAGCGGCGCGTCCCGTGGCTTCATACAAGGTGGCCAGCCATACCTGACCCTAACGACAGATGGCAGCAAATTGGCATTTTAGAATCGGCAACCACTGCGGAAGAGTTATTATATGGTCCAGGAATCGATGACTCTTTGTAACTTGGAAACAAAATTTCTTCTGAACAAAAAAAAGTAAATTGAAACTTTGAATGCGTTTATCTCAAAATGACATTTTCCAAGTCGGTGACCACGATTACTCGAATACCATTAAACCGATTTATTTAAAATTTAGTGTGCTTCATTTACACATGTAAGTCTAGTTAGTTATCGAAGGATTTTTTTTTATGCAAAACTTTTTTTTATATAGCTGAAAATCGACCGTATTTTTTAACGAAAATCATACTTTTGACTTTGACAGGTCGCCATTTTGTCAAATTTTTTTTTTAAATCCTTCGATCACGAACTAGATAATCTTATAATAAATGTAAATCAATTTCATTTTTGTATTTCAGACGAAGTATACTTGCAGAATGCTGGTCACCGCAATTCGCCTTTTTTCTTAAGGCGCCACTTCAATTGCTCATATCTCCAAAAGATATTGTTAAAAAAAATTTCTTTTTCTTTTAAATTACAGCTTTTTACATGTACTTTTAACTAATAAATAGTATTCTTTAAAAAGATTCATTGTTCTTTTGGAAAATATTCTTGTAAAAAGCATTACAGTTACAACTGGTGTTCCCCCCTTAACATGGCGTTTCTCTATCTAGACAATTCAAAATGGCATAAGATCACTTTTTTTCAATTTTATATATTTTTGTCCACTTTTTGGTATTACCATAAAGTTTGAACTCTTTTCCACATAATGCATATATTCTATTTAAATTATATTGTGATTAAATAGAAAAATTTCAAGTTTTTGGAACTTGATACATTTTTCTTGTTTTCAAGGTTTGTGTTAAACAGTGGGACACCTATTATTAAATAATGAATATTTGTTTCAATAATAATATTCTGCTTCATACTTTATAAATATATATGTTTTGCATTAAATAACGTTAACAAATGTTGCAAAACACTTATATTTTAATAATATTTTACAGTTTTATAATACGATGTCAAGTTTCATATAAAAAATTGTTATTATTTTTTTTTTACGTTTACAGTACTGCTGATCATACGTCATAATTTGGTCATAACATAAAAACAATTTGGAGGAAAATTTGAATAGTCGTTCTCTTATCAAGTGTTATTTTTCAAATGTTGACGAACAATAATTGTAATAATTATAAATTTTTGAATTTTTTAATGTTTTTTAGCATAAAAAAATCACATTTTTAGTCGCTGTGTAAGTATAAATGCGCATGCGTATAGATAGTGTGTTGTCATAAACATGGTTTACATTTAAATTTTGGTCGAGTTTCTTTAAGTAGTTTTTCAGAAAATTAAAGTGACCTACTGTTTAAACTGTCCCACTGTTTATCACTCTCCCCTACCTGTATTAGAGCCCAAGAAAATTTTAAAAAAAAATTTTTAATTATTACCTGGCCCCTCAGAATTAATCTTCATTAACAAAGGCTCTATTGTCCAAGGATTGGTATTGTTTGTGGTAATTGTTCTGAGAGTCTAATACTGGTATATACATATTTTTTTTATTTTGAAAACAGAAAGAAAGAAGAGTAAGATTTTTAGGCGAAGATATTCTTATGTTATTTTGAATCCTCTAGATAGAGAAATGCAATATTAAATGAAAATTATATGTTATATTCCTTGATGTGAGAAAGAAAGATATACATTACCTCTTCAGTTGTTGACTTTTATCTTTATATTTCCTTGTGATAATACACGGAAAAAATTTCGAGACGTCGGACGTTCCGATGTCAATGTAAACCTACTGTACATTTCATTATGTACTCATAGTTAATCTTCATTAACAAAGGTTCTATTGGCCAAGGGTTGGTACATCTTTATTTTTCTATATAATAAATGTGAAAAAAGAAATTATTACCTGGGTCCTTAGAGTTAATCCCCATTAACAAAGGTTCTATTGTCCAATGGTTGGTTTTTTGTGGTATTTGTTCCGGGGTTTTAATACAGGTATAAATACGTATACATGTTATTTGTAATGAACTACTGATTACTCATATAAGAGTGTCCTTTTTGCACTTATTGGCTGATCAGTAGTTACTGATTCATAGTTACTCATAGTTCTCTCATTCTTTTGGATATTTGGTAGTTTTATTGTATAAAAGGCAAAATTGGTTATATTGGATTAAAGTAAAAATTGGTTATATTGAATTAAAGGAAAAATTGGTTATATTTAGTAAAAGGTAAAATTAATTGTATTGAAATAAAGGAAAAATTGCTTATTTTTAATAAAAGGTAAAATTGGTTGTATTGAATTAAAGACAAAATTGGTTATATTTAATAAAAGGCAAAATTGGTTATATTAGAGAGAGTGAGCAAAAGGGTTAAAGATATTTAGATTTTCATCAATCAAAAATAAAATTAAACGAAGTATACTATGGCCAACATAAAAGAGTATGTTATTTTAAGTGATAAAGATTTAAAAATTATTGAAAATAGAAATAAATTGTTAAATTACATGCATATGTACAAATTTGAAGAATTATTAAGAAAAGATTCCAATTCATTTTTCAATGTGCAAAGTACTTTGTATGTACAAATGCTTGATTTTATTGTCCCAATTAGAGAAGGTGATAAACATATTCAAATGCTTTTTAGCGGTAATAACAATTATGGTCACTGAATTTATGTTTATTACGATAGAGTAAGGCTTTATATTTTTGATAGCCTTAATGAGGAGTGTTTAAATGTGCATCAAATAAAATGTTTAATTAGATTGTTCCCTTTTAAACCAACAGTAGTTTTTGAAGCTGTTAATCAACAACTTTTTGGTAGTGTTTAGTGTGGAGTATATGCAATAGCATTTGCAACATCTGTATTATTTAACTTAATGCCAAACCGTGTAAATTGTGAAACTGATAATAACAAAATGAGAAACCATTTTAAGTCAATGTTTGAAAATAATCGCTTAAATTATTTTCTGGCAGTAAGAACGTCTCACAATAGGAATTCGATAATAGAGAATAATTAGAACCGTCTTTTCATAAATTGAACTTAGGAACATAAAAATTATATTTTAAACTCTTGTTCTGTTTTTAATACTTTGCACAGTAATAATATTAACAGACTTCTATTAACACAATATTTAAAAATTAACATACTCTAAATGACACTAGTGAAAAGAAAATAATTCGTACAACTGATAATAATGTGAACAAAATTTCACCACATGAATATTTAAAAATGAAGAATTTTCTGAGTAAAGAAAATGATGAAAAGATAATTCGAGCAATTAAAGAGAAGGGAAGAAAAAGGAAGGCAAGGCGCGAAGTTACATACGAGCAGAAAATAATAAGACAGGAGAATGAGAGATTGAGAAAACGTAATCGTAATAAAACAGAAATAAAAAAGAAAGAGCGCAAAAAAAATTTGACATGCAAAAAAAAAAGAAATTATCTATAAAAACTGAAGATGAAAAGAAAATACGCAAGGATAAAAATTTGGCATGTAGATGAAAAGATGGAAAGAAAGTGCGTCAAGAAAATAATTTGTCATGTAAGAAGAAAAAATTTTTTACGGAAACGGAAGATGAAAAGAAAGTGCGTCAAGAAAAGAATTTGGCATGTAAAAACGATAATTGGAATTAAAAAACTGCAGGAGTTGCAATAATGTCTTTTAAAGATTTCAATGAAAGTAAAGTTCCACAGAATTATTTAGGTTTAATAAATGTAGAACGTAAGTTTTGTAATGCGTTACATTTTTTGTGTGAAAGACCGTCACATAGATCATATAGATACATCACCGAGGAATGTCCCCGTGAAGAGGACATTATGATATCGCCTGAATGTCACAAAAATATTGCCGCTTGATATCAGCTTGACATTCGAGCAATATTCCTTGCTACTTGGGTGGTAGATCCAATATAAAGAAATTTTTTTTACATTTCTAATATTAAATTTTTTTGAAAAAAAATGAATAAAAAATATGGTTAATGCACACTAGCAACGTAGTCGGCCGCTTGCGGACGACAAAGTTGCTAGTTATTATAATAAAATCATTGGCATAAACACAAGTTTACGAGTGAAAATCTAGTCCTTAAAAAAACAATAATATTAAAATAGGGAAGAAAAAAAAGAGAAAACTCAAGCCTACGATTTCGTATTCTTCCCATAAGGGGGGAAGGGTTTCATAATGTACGCTTAAAAAAAACTAATATTATATTAAATAATTTAAAAAAAAATTTTTCTTTCCTAAAGAATATTGAGTGTGTATATGTGTAAAAATTATTACTAAAAATATTGTATTTTTGAATGTATTGTTTAAAGTAAATGTAACAAAACTATAACGTTTATATTCGTCAACGTAAAATTACATTTAAATTCAGTTGTTAAACATGTGATGCTTCCCTCATAATTTTAAAATTTTCAAATATTAATAATACAAATACAAAGTGCGAAAATCTTTATTGTACAAATCTGTGAAAAAATCTTTATTGTATAATTCTGTTTAAAATCTGTGCGAAATTCTGTACGATTTTTAAGTATAAAAGTTTCCTGCAACTTTGAGAAGAACTCCTGACATATTGTTGTCAGAACATCATAGGATAGGAACCACTCACGCAGCTGTTCGCTGTACCATAAATCACAAGGGCAAGTGCATCGCTGGGTTCTCTCTCAACCGTTGTCAATCTATGCCGTCGCCTGTATTCCGGACAAAAAATACACGAAAATAACCTATATCTCAGTGGTGAGTTTCTCCAAGTCTTTTCTTTTTCTTGTAGTCTATTTAGACTAATATAGACTAATTTTCATTCGTATTTCAGTGAATGATGATTTTCTGGAATGGACGAAGATTTATTCTCTCAATTCAAGTGTATTTAATAAAGTTTGTGAAATGTATTTTGTAGTAAATTTACTCACACCGTTCCCTTAGTTCAAAGCCTTCCGCTTTGTAAATAAATCGGGGTAAATATTAAAATAATTAAATTATCTGTCCCTCCCGGACATAACAATATTAATAAAATATTAATTTAAAACATAAATTATATATATATAATATACATAAACTACAATAAATACACAGCAATAAGTACAATTATAACCGAGCGAGCGTAAGCGAGCGAGGAATACATCACTAGTAGTTATTAAGTTAACAAAATTCGACGCTAATTTGCTTCTTGCTACTAAAAAAACAAAAGAGAATAAAAGAGGAAGACCAAAAGGAGAAACTAAAGTAAAAGAAACAGAACCTAGAAATGATTTTGCACCGATTGCATCTAGACTAAGATCTAGAACGAGGCCGCAACCTGTAGTTGCGCTAGAATAAAATGCTAAAACTAATTATGATACGTTAATATCAGAAACCCACATAACACATAATATTACAGCAATATGGCTGCAATGTTACATTGCAGCATTTGAAATATTACCCTTAAATGTTGCAGCAATGTTTCTGTAACATTGCTATGTCCGATTCAGGCAACATTTCATTGCAATATTCCAGCTATATTGCAAAAAAATGTTGAAAATTTTTTTTTAATTGCAGAAATATTTCGTTCCAATGTTAGAACAATATTTGTTTTTAAGTTTTTGAAATATTTTTAATAAATGTTGCTGAAATGTTACAAAAAATTTGTTTTTCAAATTTTCTTTATAAAAAATTTGTTTCTGCTTAATTATTATATTATTTTGAAATTTTTTAAAAATATTTTTGTTTATTTTTAATTTAGTTTATAATAATGAAAAAAGAATTTAAATATTACAGCATTGCTTTGTTTTAAAAAATTAACTATAATTTAATAAAGGATAACAAATAATTTTTTTATTCAGACAATCAGTTACATGAAGCAAAAATTAAATTTGTGGAATATTTAGAAGTTAATAAAGCTAACAAATTAATTCAATACTAAATTGTAATTCTTGCACTGTTCTTTCAGCATCAAATTTGAATAATGATCTATTTCCTCGAATGCTGTCCTCACTATGTACTTCTTTAACTCTACAGAATAATTACTTAGTTAAAATTGCCTTTGAAAATTAATTAAATATAGATAATTGACTCTTGTCTATAAATCAAGGATATTTAATTATAAGAAAAAATTATCCATGATTAATTTAGTAGCAAGTGGAAATTTAAATTAATTTGCTTTAAGAACAACTTAATATTTTCAGCTTAAGTTAAAGGCGATAAAATTGGTTTAAAATTAAAAAACTCTATTTATACTTCCATACCGATTAAAATTAATAAAAATTATAAATTTGTTCTAGTTACATTACCAAAAGTAACAAACATAAAATGCTGATAATATTAACAAATTTCTAGTGCAATTTTTCGATCTAGGGATTCTATTGATAGGAATTTTAATGATTTATCTATTTTTTCTTATTAATTGTTAAGTAATTCTCTAAGATGGTCATCTTCAAATAACAGTTTTCAATACGATCATGATTAGTTGCATAGATTCATTATTTTGCTTTTAAATATGTTAAACACAGAAATTTATTAAAATGTATTGGTATTTTTTCCACCAATTGATTCTAGCACTCGTTTCTAAAATAAATTAATTTTTTTAATTAGAACTGAGTCTTCAAATTTTTGGGGTAAATGGGGACAGCTTGCCATTATTAACCAAATTAACAACAATCAAAAATTCAAGTGAATTTCTGTTATGGGAGTCATAAGGAATAAGAAAAAAATTTGGTATGATTTTTAAGTATGTTTTTTTCAAATGCGAGACAAAATACTGAAATAAAAAAATAAAAAAAATTCAATTGGTTCAACTTTGCTGTCCCCATTTACCCTAAATTTTAAAAAATTTTCTAAAGTTCAGTAAATGGGGACAGTCAGTTTCATGCTTTTAAAGCTTATCTAAAATTTTTTCTGCTGCATAAAATTGCAACGTAAATAACAACTTTAAAAAAAAATATTTCCGCAAATATTACCTTTTAAAGGAAGAAACTTACGTAATTTGTGAAAAATAGAGATTTTGTCCCCATTTACCCCAACTGACCCTACTTAGTGAGAAGTTGTGCGAAGTAATGGAAACATGACTGCCAGTTTCCTGTTTTTAGGAATCTTCCACATTTTTTATTTTAATTCGGATAGCGGCCAAGAATTGTATTCATTGATTTCTGCTGATATTATGTGTATATTATAATTACTTGAATTGCATGGAGATGTATAGAAGTTTTCCTTAGAAAGATATTTTTTCCTATTAAATGAAAATTATCATTTTCAAGCTAAATAATATTTAAAATTGTTGCTATAGAACCATCTGGAAGGAGAATACAGTTATTTCTTGAGCTGATACAATCAATTGAAAAAGATTTATTAGTAATAACTTTATATTTTTTTATCTTGACACTGTTATCAATCAAAGGACCTTCACAATGCGAATGTTTGCAAAGTATATGTGATTGGTAAATGTCGGTTTCTTTCTTAGTTTTTTTATCGACGTCATGTAGTTTTCGAATTTGAATGCATTGAAATCATCTACAGGTCCATGTTGTTAAACGTCCTCACAGAGATGGAGTAGGCCGTGATAATTGTGCGACATAAATTCTTTTCCGTATGTTTTCAAATGTTTGAATAAAGTATTCAATGAGCTGCTGAACATAAACAATTTATCCTGGAAGTTTAACAAAAATTGAGCTTGAAAGAATACTTATTGCTACATGGAGCGCCACGAAATTTGTATACATTTGTTCCTTTTCTTTCGTTAAAACGTCTTTTAGAACAATCGGTCCGCTATACAATAAAAAGTTTCTAAACTCTGTTGCTTTCCAAAACTTTACATCTCGTAATGATTTCGGCTTCCTTGAAAAATCATTTGGCTGACTTTTTCTCAATTCCATTAATAATGTAGATATTTTATCAATTTCTGAATCCGAAAGTCTCACTTTAGATAGACCCCTTAAGGAAATATCTTGTGCGGCGTTCAATAAAAATAAAAGTTCAATGGATATCTGAATAGAGAATGAAAAAACGAAAATTTTAAGACCTTTTTCATTTATGTGCCTCTAAATGTACTAATGTAAGAGCAATTAGAAGATGATAATAAAAATCGTAATTTCATTTAAATTTATACATTTTTGAAAGGCACAACTGCATTTTTGCTTTAAACAGGTCAATCTATGGTGTGATCGAAACATTTTCATACATATATTTGAACACAAAAACGCCGCTTAAGTATTTTGAGTGAAACAAATTTTATTAAGTTAAGAATATGCTGAAAAAACTTTTTTGGAGACATTCCCCTCTTTTTTCTCAAAATCCTGACGTGCTAAGCAAATTTGGGTGCCAGAATCGTGTTCAGAGGACGAAAATACTTTGGAAACCACTCCGATATCAAAAATAAAAAAAGTTGAATTTTTCAATATTGTATGTAATTTATTAACATTAAAGAGTTTTAAGAGTTAAACATTGACGGCGTGAGCTAAAAATGAATCACGCATATGAATTTGTAGTACTAAAATGTACTTAAACGTGTATACAAAAAGACATCAATGTGCCTGCAAATTAAAAAAAGAAATTTTCTTTTCTTGAAAGTTAAAAGTTTCGTGGATTTACCCATTACCTCACAAGTTTTATACGTATTTAAGGTATATTACATTTTGTGTACTGCGCATGCGTTATTCTAAGTAAGGTTATTCAAGTTGAGTGGGGGAAAGCCAAGATGGTTGCTTGCTGGTGCACCATCAGCCTATCAGCATTCATTCCCACGAGACATTTCTCGTGGGAATGAATGCTGATAGGCTGATAGGTGCACCAGCAAGCAACCATCTTGGCTTTCCCCCACCCAACTTGAATAACCTTATTCTCGTTTGTTTTCAATAACCTATTGGGATCTGACATGGGGGCGGGGCCTAAAGCAATATGGCGTAAATTGGGTAACACTTTTAGTGAATTTACATGGGAATAACATGGGATGCAATAGAACAAAATCGTTTAAAAAATATTGCTTAATTTAATAAATGTATAAGTGAATTTTTTTAATACAAAATTACTATTTAAATTCCTATTTACAAACATGAATAAAAATATAAAAGAAATCTTATTTTTATACAAATGATTTTCTCAAATCCAGCGATACATGTGCAAGAAAAGTATTGTATTTTCCTTTATATTTCATGTAATTATATGAAAATTTATAAATGTATATATTTCATTTTTCATTGTAAAAGTCTGTTAACAAGAAGTGAAAAAAAAATTTATTTATCCGTTTTTACAGTGATAAATTAACTTTCAAAATGTTCACATGCACGGGTAATATGAAAGATTATATAACCTCCAAATTTTAAAATCTTAAACTTACCTGGCAAAATGTAATCACTTCTTTTGAAATGCAGAGAACATACTCTCATAGAAGGCTTTATACTGTTTATTTTTAAAGCATTTTTCCAGGCCTTTAATTGATCGACTTTCAAAATTATCGAACGTATTTTTCACATCCACTACTCGTTGTTTTGGTTTCGGAAATTTATGGAAAATTACGCTTAAATTTTTCACTACAGTACTGCCACAGCCTCTCACAGAACACTTAATTCTGCAGGAAGATTTCTCACGCGGTAAAAAATGTAGCTTCATTCATAATGATAAAATAATTAACAATGACAGCGGAACTACAATTGCAAGTGACACAAACAGTTATCCAAAACTAGTTACATTTTTCAACACCAGATGGCATGTGTACGAATGTCAGATCCCAATACACTCTTGCCCGTATATGCCTACACTTTTTTGTCCTTTTCTAACTCACATGTTGTCATGGCAACACGTGCGTTAGAAAGGACAAAAAAGTGTAGACATATCTGGCCAAGAGTGTACAATTTCTTTAAAATTTAAATATTTTGATATATTTGAACTTTTTTTATGGTTTAAAAATAAATAAAGTCGGAAGACCTAGAAGCAAATTGTAGGAAGAATCAGGTTATCTTCTAAAAAAATTATAAATGAAAGAATGTAGCGTTATGTGTTAAGTTAACTTCACATTTATTTTTGTATTGAAAAAATCAAAATATTATAACTAAAACGGCAAAATTATTTGCAATTATTTTTTAAAAAATATTAATGCAATAATTTTGTTGCATACCTATGACTTTCAAGACGTTCTACAATTATATTTTTAATAATTTAATTATAAATTAAGTATTTTGCACAATTTTTATCGCCTATCTTTTTTTTCTTAAAACTCAAACCATCCCAGGAAATTTTTTTGTGTATTTTTGTAAATATTTTCGTTTTCCTTTCATTTTTAAACGTATTAAAAACCTTCTTTTATAACGGAAACAAATTATAACCTCCAAATCTCTGACAGAAATGGACAAAATGTACTATACTTGAGTTTTATACGGTTTTTAACGTATATTACGTAGAAAACGTATTGTACGTCGAAAACTTCAAGTTACGCGTAACTTTACTACGCTGGTCTTAGTTCTCATGCTACAAATAATCATCATGTTTTTGATTTCAACAATACTACAATTTTAAATAATGAAATAATTGAATTTAAAAGAAGATATATCAAAATGATTTATATTTAAAAAAATATCAAAAATTCTGTTAATTTTAACGCTGATACCATTTGTCAATTGTTAATTGTTAATATCTATTTTTTTATAAAAAAGCCATTGGATCTGAAGAGGACAGTATATGCTGTCGACACATGTTGTCCTTAAACAATAAATTTCTTTAAAAAATTGTAAACACCTGTTTTCCATAAAGAAAGGCCTCTTAAAAATTTAATCAATTTATTGTGCTCTTTGAAAGATTTTTTACAATTATGTTTGTTGAATTTTATTAACAATATTTTGTTCAAAAAGTTAATAAACAAATAAATTTTTTTTTAACAAACCATTATTTAACAAAAACACAAAATCAGAATTGTAGAAAATCTTTCAAAGAGAAAAATGAGCCATTGTTTATAAAAATTGGATAAAAATTAAAATTGATCATTCGCTTAATTAAAATCATCATTCGCTTACCTAGGGTTCCGTTCACGATTATTTAAATTTAAATATTTAAATATAATATTTTAAAGGGGTTGGCTATATTTTATGTGAAATCTCCACATGAAATTAAATATGTGTACCAAGTTGCAGCTTCTTGGCTCCAAAACTGTATAAGTTAAAGCGCGGAAGGATACGTTTTTCCGAAATTTCGAGTTTTTGAAATATAACAATATTCAATTCAATTCCAATCGGGTTTGCTATAATTTTCCTTTAATCTACTTGTGAAAATATGTATGTATACCAAATTTGAGCCCAATCGGTTAAAATGGCTAGATTTTATAGGGGGGGGACAGGATTTTGTGGACGGACATGAGTGAAGCCATAAGGGTTCCGTTTCGGTTCACTGCGTGAACGGAACCCTAAAAATTTCTTAAAATTGACTTTTTTCAACTTCGCGTGTGGTGATTCATGTAATTTTTAATTGAATTTTTGTGACTTCAGACTAGAGAATCAACCCCCACCCCCTTCATCACAGAACGTCACAGAACAACCAAACACTCCCCCTAAGCGTGTGACGTAATATTTGAACGATCCCTAAATGAAAAAAGTGGGTCGGATCGGGCTGTAACTTGTACAGAGTTTAGCCCTATGCCTATGGGTGAGTACTTTAACCACGAAGTATTGTTAGGTTTTTTATAAAACTATAGGAGAGAAAAGGGTTTGAATTTATTTGAAAAATTTAAACAGTGAATTTTTGAAGAGTTATAACTTTTAAACAGAAAGAAAATACACGTTTTTAACTTTAAAAAATCAAATAATAAAGACCGATCTTAAAAAAAAGTTAACAAAATTTTTGATTGTCAAAAAAGGGGCAAATTTTGAATTTTTGACCCATTATCAAAATACAACATTTTTCCTAATTAAAAAGAATAAAATTGACTTAAAACTCGTTATTTGGAGGTTTTTTGGGGTCGCTGATTCTGAATACGGTGTCAGTTTATTAAAATTTAAAATGACGAATCCAACACGGCGGACTTTTTTTTCAAAAATCGTTCGAATTCGTTTGAAATTATTTACTCGGGGGTTTCCGGGGCCGCTGATTTCGAATTCAGTGTCAGTTTTTCAGAATTCAAAATGTCGGACCAATATAGTGCATATTTTCAAAAAAAATCGTTCGGATTCCATTGCTTTATAAAGCTCTAGCATGCATTTCAAAATATGTGATATGGTCTACTAAAAGGAATACTAGGTTAAAAAAATTGATGTTCTCTTTTTAGCGATTCTGATAGGAAAAACACACTGTTTAGGAATCCTTATGGTACACTGAGAAAAGGGTTTGGTATTAACAACCAAACGTTTGGTTGGTATTTAAGCAACCAAAAATTTTTTGTTGAATCAACAAAATTTTAGTTGTCCCAATCAAACTTTAGTTAGGACAACAAAAATCCTTTTTTTTATAATTTTGGTTGTGTCAAACAAATTTTGATTGAGACAATTAAAATTTTGTTGATTCAACAAAAAAATTTTGGTTGCTTAAATACCAACCAAACGTTTGGTTATCAATACCAAACCCTTTTTTTAGTGTACGGTCACAGCTCGGTTGTCTGCCCGCACGCAGGCAGCCGAGCTGTGACCGCTCCATTAAGGGGTTATGTACCTTTATGCGCGTCAAAAAAGAAAAATTTAAAAAAAAAACTTTAGCCGTTGTTAAACATTTTTTTAAAACGATGTTTATTTTACCGAATAGTCCATATTTCGATATACCTGTATGTAAATTTTTATTGAAAAATATTAATAATTGTGAAAACTGTAGACCTTGCACTAAAACACCTTTTTTTAATAGTTGCATGCAGTGACTGTGATAAGTCAGGCCTTTTCATTTCGAGCGTAAGGGAACACCATAAGTACCTGATTATATTTCTGGATCGGATTATTAAATAAAATACAGCAATCTTTTCGGGACCTACTAATGGTAGGATTTAAATTTTCACACGGGTCGGAGAAAATATTTAGAAATTATATTACTACAATTTATTTCATTTAAAAAACGTCAATATTAATTTATATATTACAATTAATAGATAACTTTTTTCATTTTAGCATTGATGCGAGAAAGGGAAATTTACGAAATGCTGTTCACTGGGCCGTTAGTAACGAACTTGGAAGGAAAACATATTTTCAAGTTGCTGATGGTCATAGAGGTAGATTAAAATTGAACAACGTTAAATTCATTGACCAAGGGATATTTAGATGCAGAGTTGATTTCGTAAACTCACCAACTAGAAACTTCAGAATCAACTTAACTCTTATTGGTACGTACATGTTACCATTTTCTCTTTTTCATTTATAACTTTTTTTCTATCGATAATAGAGATAAAAGTAAATCCGACGTGCTGAAGAATTCCCATAGGGGTCAAATTAAAGCTTGAACCCTGTACATTACGAAGGTGTAGCGATATTGGCAACAACAATATAAAATAGCTGCTTAAAACTTGTTACTCAAAGATTTTTGGGGTCGCTGATGTTACGTAATGTAACATAAATATTACTTTATAAATTTTTATAACAAATAATAATAATTTAAAATTTATATTTTAAATTAAAATTATAGTTACAAAAATTTTATTACAATTTTAAGCCTGGATTCTCATCCAATAGCTTGGGAATTGATTTTGATTATTTTATTTTTATTGAATTTTCTTATAGATAATTAAAAAAATTAAGGAAATACACAATATAAGGAGTAAAATTTGTTAGTCACAACTATATAAAGTGACGTTAATAAATTTTGGAATCAAAGCGTTAAAATAATTTGGAATCACATAGGTAAAATTATACAATTTTAAAGAATAACCGCCAGCTTTAATACGGCAGTATTCTTTGGAATTGGAAAAAAAAATGGTAAAAATTCGTAAAAAAAAATGAAGAAAACTAATTTACATTTTCTTTCTATTGGGCCCCACTGACCCAACCCTTAGGGGGGGGGGTCGGAACTTGTGGGTGTTCCTTTAAGGACACAGATTTCCAAAAGTAGGGATAAAATCTGAAAGAAGGGGAGATATTTTATATTTTGCATCTTTTTACAATTAGATTAATTTTTTGTTATAAACAATAATAATTTTTATTATAATTTGTTATTAAAAATTATTATTTGACTTAATTTACATAACCTTTTTTGAATTTTGGTTCTACAACGATTTTTAAGAATAACACATTTCTTAGATTTAATTTATTTATAATTTTCTATAATTAATGTTAATTTTAACTAATTTGTATAATAACTTAACCTAACCTACAAATTATAGTTGTAATTATTTGAAATTTTAATTATTTATTGTTAAATATCAATATAATTTAATTATTGTTAAATTGTATTAAATTTTAATGGTTTATTTATTAATTTTATATTTTTTATAATTTTTATTATTAATTTTACTTATATTAATAATTTTGAACAATAATTAATTATAAATTTCGACAATTACTAGTTTTTATTAAAATTTAATATAAATTGTTGAAAAATAACATTTTAATTATTTATTAATAATAATGAAATTAATTATTAAAGTTAATTGTTATTATATTAATTGTTATATATAAAAATTTATATTATTTCTAAAATATTTTATGCATGCATTCATACTATATATATTTTCGGAACCTAGACAAATTTTATTACAAACAGAAGGAAATCTTGGCGACAGGGACTCTCGGACCTGTCGAAAATGAAAGGAGAAGGACCCCAGCGGTCGACGTCTGGAGGATGCAGTTGTAGAGTTTTTTTCTTTTAAAAAGATAAGGGACGTGGAAAAATTAAATATGGAAAAAAAAATAAAGTCGATAAAATGACCAGATGTAACACTGATTATGAATATGAAATCAAATTTTATAAATTTAAAATATCGAATGCAATTAATTTAGAAAAAAGTTGTCCGTCATATTGCATCCGCCATTTTGAAATAAAACCTTGATTCAAATATAATTTACAAAAGAATTACATTTATGAAAATAGAAACGAATCTTCCCTATTGAAAAAATAAACGTGGAATTACACGTGTAAATAATACATACTTTGAATTTAAAAGTAATTTTTTCTATAAAGTCCACGTGTATTTGATACTTTAAAACTGTTTCAAAATTTCAAAAATTGTTACACGTGGAACTAGTCATGTAATCGATACTTTGATATCTCTCGAAAATGTTATGAACTTCTTACACGTGTAACTACACGTGGAGTTTCAGTGAAAAAATGACTGTTAAGTTCAAAGTATGAATTACACGGGTAAAAAGTTCATAAAATTTTTGAAAAATATCAAAGTATCGATTAGACGTGTTTAAAAATTTCATAACATTTTCAAAAAATATCAAGGTATCAAATACTTGTGGAGTTCTGGTAAAAAATTTAAATTTTAATCAAAATATCGAATACACGTATAATTAAACGTGTAAAAACTTCATAAAATTTTCGAGAAGTATCAAAGTATCAAATACCCCACACAGCACAATATCTTGCTGTAAGCTTCCCTTGAGTTTAAACCTAAGATTCGTTAGCTTACAGCGTAAGCTTCAGGTGAGATTAAGGTGAGCTGCAAATGTCCTCTCTACCGTAAGCTGCAGTATAAGATTGTAGTCAGCTTACAGTTAATCTTACTATAACCTTACTGTAAGCTACCCATAAACTTTCTATAAGCTTTGTGTAAACTTATATTATTATTAATAAATGTTTATAAATAAATTAAACAGTTATTTATGCGCAGTAGTTTAATATAGCTTTTACGACTGCGCAGTAGATTTTAATCAATTATTCCCGTTAGGGTTGTATATCCTACATCACAATATATATCATCTGGTGTGAAAAAAATTTTTAAATATTAATAAATAATATTTATTAATATTAATTAACAGTAGTGTAAGGTTAAAGGAAGTTTACATGAGGCTTACAGTAATCTTACATGGAATCTTACATTAAGACTACACGAAGCTTACAGTAAGTTTACGGAAAGGTTACGGGAAGCTTAAAATAATGTTATAGTAAGTTTAACTGTAAGCTGACTACAATTTGCAGTAATATTATTTTATTTTTAATTAAATAATTTTTAATTTTTATAAACTACCGTCTGCCAACTTAAAATTCCTATATGAAATCCTATATTGTTTCCTTTATATAATTCTATGTGAAATTTTACATAAATATTTCAAAATCTACATAAAATTCTATATGATTGAGAATTCACGTGAAGATTTTTAATATGATTCCATGTCAGATATTTGTAATAATTTTTTATTCAAGAATCGAAAAAAGATTTGATGTATGATTTGATAGAGAAAAATTTCTGGTTAAGAATTGAGCAATGAATTTTGGTAGGTTTTTTTTGAGAAAACACGGAGGAAATTGACCAAAGAAATTGAAAGAAAAAATGTGACGAGAAAAATTGTAGGATTTCATATAGGAATTTTCATAATTTATTACCTAAGAATACGTTTATAAGGATTTACATCAAATCCCACTTCAAACCCAAGCAGCAGGGTATATTCCCTGAATATCTGTTGAATACCACAGTGGAATATTCTCATGATCTTCTAGGAAAATCAAAATGTCCGCATCATGGGAATATTCCATAGTGACATTCAGGGTATATTCCAGTGACATTGAGGGAATATTCCTCGGTGACATTCATGGAATATTCCAGTGACATTAAGCGGATATTCAGGTGATATTGTTGAAATATTCCAGTGATATTGAGGGAATATTCCACGGTTACATTAAATTTTTTTTTAAATGTGTTTTTAATCTTCCTGCTTATTCAAATAACAATTCATAACATATTTCTATTATTTCAAAACTTAAAAAAAATTCAATATAACCGTGGAATATTCCTTCAATATCACTGGAATATTCCTTTAATATTACACTCAATGTCACTGGAATATACCCTGAATGTCACTGTGGAATATTCCCATAATGCGGACATTTTGATTTTCCTGGATGATCATGGGAATTCAGGGGGGATATACCGTGCTGCTTGGGAATCATGTCTCAATTTCCCATATGATTTTTCATAAGATCCTATATAGTTTCTTACATGACACATAGGATTTTATGTGGATTTTAATATATGAATTTATGTGAGATCCTATAAAGATCCTACATAAGAATTTTCAGTAGGAGGCACGCTTTTTTCAGAAATTTCTAGTTTTTCGAATATAACTATATGCAATCCAATTCCAATCGGGTTCGCTATAATTTTCCTTTAATCTAATCGCAAAAATACGTATGTATTTCAAGTTTGAACATCCTAGCTCCAAAACTGTAAAAGTTAAGGGGGGAACACGTTATTTTCCGAAATTTTGAGTTTTTGGACTTATAACTATATTCAATTCAATTCCAATCGGACTCGCTATAATTTTCGTTTAATCTACTCGCAAAAATACGTATGTACGTCAAGTTTGAGCTTAATCGGTTGAAATTGTTAGGTTTTAGAGGCGGGGGGCATGATTTTGTGGACGGACATGAGTGAAACCATAAGGGATCCGTTTCGGTTCACTGCGTGAACGAAACCCTAACAATAATCCTTTAGTCACGCTACTAAACTTTATCCACATTTTCTTCCTTTCAATCGGTGAAACACATATTTTTCTCAACGATCTCTTCAATACACTCGTACTAGTTCTAATACTAACAACTCTCACCAATTCATGCGCTCCCTGCTGCAACTCAACCTAGCTGCCATCGCAAGGGCGGAAGGTTATCATCCTTAAGGGTATGGTATTTAATTTTTTTTTGCATTTTTTTTTATTTTATTAAATAAATGTATAATATTTCAAGAATATTGTGTAAAAATTTTAAGCCGATCGGAGCAAAATTGACGAACTTATAAACATTCAAGTGTTGGTTGCTCCGCGGGCTGTGTTTTCGTATATTTTGAATTTTGTTTGTGTTTAACCTTTTGCGCACCCCGGTGAAGCGAACGATGGAAAAGGGAGCATAGCATTTGACGTCACTGCCATGCAAAACTGCTGAAGTCAAGTGAGCTACTATTTAAAAATTTTAATGGTAATTCGCTGACTTCAGCAGTGAATTGCACGTTCATTATACACGGAGAGAAATATCATACTATATTCACATGAGCCACTGTTGCTTTTTTCACACAACACTATTTCATGTAAAAATCGTTTATCACGCAAGATATTTTTTCATGAAATCTTGTGTTTATTGCATGAATAAACGTTGTGTGAAATTAGAAAGACATGTATACTAATTCTGATTGATCTGTAAACTATAAACGCTTAAGAAACATGATAAAATTGCCTTCCTTCTCTCTATATAAAATTTGCTTGAAATCCATGCGCTTTTCGGATGGATTTCAAGCAAATTTCGCATTGAGTGGAGGGAAGTATTTACGACATGGACTTGAAGCAAATATAGTACATGTTCCAAACTTTTCTTGCATAGAAATCTACGACCCAATAAACACATGAATTTTGTGTAAAAAAAACACGTCACAGGTGATGTGAATAATGAGTGACACAACCCATGTGAATATAGTATGATTTTTCTCTCCGTGTACATTGTATGTAAACATATGATAAAGATTGCCAGCCGGTTATTTTTCAACGTTTGTATTTACAATTTGTGATTACCAAACTTGGATATAATTTGTGGCAGTGAAAAAAACAATTTGTGAATTGTGTGGATACCAAGTGATTTTATTACAGGTGAGTAAAATTATTACTTTTAATGTTATATCAAGTTGTAGTTGATAGTGAATTGTAGGTTATAATATAGCGTCATTGCAAGTTTTTTATTTCATTATTTGTTTTTTTCAGTTTTTAATGTTCATGTGACTAATATAAAATGTCTTTTATTTTTAATATTATGTGTATTCCTCTGGCATTTTTGTTTTTTTTACCAAATGTGAATTATATTTTTAAAAAAGTGATAAATGAAAAGAGACAATTTCTTAAATGTTTACTTTTGTATAGTTTTACAATTTTCTTTTTCGCAAGTTTAAAAATAAAACTAATTGTAAATTAAAAATGTAATATAAATAATATATATAAGTATAAATTAAAACACAAAACTAAAGTAGGATATAATATAAAATTACAAGACAAAAGTTTACAGATATATACACACAACAATAAAATATAATTCACATGTCTGATTATATACTTAATAATAAATAATAAAATAGGTATATTTATAGGTATATTTTATCTTATATAAAATTTTACTATATTTATTAAATTATTTAAAATTCCTTTAATTCAATATATTGAAAAATGCAATTATTCTCAAACTTTTGGTTAAAATTATTTTTAGAATTTGTAATATAAAATCTTTTAAAAATAGAAAAAATCAAAATTTTCCATTGCAACTTTTCAAAAACTATATTATTCCTATTAAATGAATCTAATTGTTATTTATCAAATTTTGATTTTTTCTTTGTTATTTATCAAAAAGTGTTAACTAAAACTCTCTAAAAATTTTAACACTTTTAAAAAATTAAGTAAACATTCCTCTATAATTTAATTGTTAAATTAATATTGACAAATTAAAATTATTTCTTTTAAAACAGTAATTTTAATTCTCACAGAATTTATTTTTTATAATATTTAATATTCTTTAAAAATGTCAGTAAAATAAATGTACTTTTTGTAATATGAACGACCAATGTTACAAAATTTTAAAATAATTTTTGTTACAATTTCTCTTATAAATTAGACACATTAAAAGTTAACAATTAAATATTTTTCACTAATATGTGTAGAAAATTAATATTCAATTAATTTTTAGAAAGTTGGAGATCCAATATTTATGATTGAAGAACTTGGTGAACGAGGTAGGGAAGCAGGTCAACGCTATCAGCGCCCCTGGACTTCCATAAAAGTTGGAAAAAAGTGTTCCAGAATTTTTGCAAGTGTCATGTAAAGATTTAATTTATTGAAATGTGTAAGAATGTATGCGTGTATTTTGAAAATGGCTTAAAAAATTTTTAAGTGCTTCTTATAGAAATTTCCTTTGCTTGAAATTGCGAACTTAAGAATATTGATCTGCAAAGATCAGAAAATTAAAAAAAAAATTTTTTAAAGGAATTATTTTTCGTAGGAAAAATTTTTACGTTTGAATTATTGATAATTCAAATTCAGTTCAAATATTTGTATGTAAATATTCTTTAGTTTACAGTTTGACGAGAAGGACATTTCTGGATCTGTATGCTTTGTATCTTTATTCCTACAAGCTTGCTAAAAATTTTACGGCAAGGTCAAAATATTTTTATATTAATATTTAAAACAGTTTATCCTGTTGAAATGAATTTATTTAAATTATTAATTCTATTACAGTTTGTGTTTAATAAAATGTTTTATTCAAATGTAGTTGACATAAAAATTAAAAAATTATTCTCAAAAAGTCGCATTTTTAGAGAAAGTATTTACTATAATAAGGTAACCATGTGATTTTTCAAATATGCTATTTTATTAGTTTTAAAAAAAAGTTTAAAGATCAGAGCCTTTTTTTATACTGTTTTTGACTTTTTGATAAAATTTTATCTCAATCCAACAAGTATTTTGTGAGCATACCAAAAATGTTTATTCTCAATTAACAATTACGACCTCTTAAAATATTCTTCTGAACTCAAAATACAAATTATTAAGTAGTCAACTATGGGTGTTTTCGGCATTCACTCAGAGTTAACTCTAGAGTTAACAGTGGTGCTCAATGATATTATCTTTGAAAATTTATTTACCTAAATAAAATAATTGATTTTCTATTTTCATCACCCTGAGTTTGAAGTTAGTTGTCCTTGTTTGCTTACTTTTTTTAATTTATACGTATTTTTTGTTTTTCATTTAAAAATGGAACATATTTTTGCTACCCATAAACGTGTTATTTTTTTAAAGTTTATAATTTTCAAATTTTTCATTATTTCCCTAACTTTAATTAATCTGAATTGTTTTAGAAACTAGATTATTTATTTTACTTAAAGTTGTTTTTTATAAATAAAAAGTTAAAATAATTTTTAATAAAAAAAATTATTATGTTTCAATTTACACTTTTCAAAACAAACAATCCGTTCACAAATTTTGTCGGCCATTAAAGGTTATGACTGACCCTTTTTCTTTACTCTCGCAAGAAAACAGAGTTAACTCTGGGTCATCTAGTAATTAATTTTTGGGGACTTTTATGAATACTAGAAACAAAAAATTTTATTTTAACATTACATTACTAGAATAAAAGGCCCGTTTCACATGTTGTTACAATTGCAAACCCTGCGCCAATCAAAATGAATCGTCTATGCCAAATTGCCAATCAACAACGTTCACAACCAACAGACGAACTGAAAATCAAAATTTACATTTGAGCACCACTGCTAACTCTAGAGTTAACTATGAGTGAATGCCGAAAACACCCAATATGTTTACATTTTAATAAATTTCAAACTTTAAACTTAACCGCTTTTAGAAAAATGGAGCAGAACTTTTTTATTTGTATTTTTCAGCTATGTATGTTTTTAAAATATTTTTAATGGCTACTTTTCCTAATTCTGATAAATTTTGTTGGCTTAGTTGCAGTATTTATACTTGAAAGTTTCTTCTCTTTTCCTTTTCTACATTGGCTGGGAGATATTTTTTTTGTTGAAATTCTGTAAATTTTCCGATATAAGTACTGTCTGTATAGAATAATTCTGTTATACTTTTACGTACGATCTTGTTAAAAGCGTATGTTTGCGATGGTGTTGAGTAAGTCTAATTTAAATGGACTTGTAAATTTCCAAAATGCGATAGTAAGTATTATATCGTTCTTGATGATGCACGTAATCTACGTTTTCATAGATTTCCGCGAAATATGATGCAAGTTGTAAAAAATGGCAAACAGTTTGCCAAATAGATTTTTCTTTAAATTGCAAAAATTTTTACGTTTGTGAAAAACATTTTCTTGAGACTGATTACGTTAATCCAGAAAAACTTCGATTAAAATATAATGTTGTTCCATTTAATTTTCTTGAAATTGCTAATGAAAAAAACCAATCAGTTCAAGATACAGATTCTTCAAATTCTGCTTCTTCAAAACAACATTTTGAATCAAGTAATGACCCACAGTCTTCTGAATTTTCAAACACCAAAAATAGTAGTCTAAACTTAAATGAAAATAATTTTTCTGATAGTTTTTCAAAAGATTCAAATGTTGAAGAAAATTTTTCTGACAAATCATTTCCAAATAATTGCTCTTGCTGTGATCAAAATAATAATTCTCAAAATAATTTAATTTTTCAAGATGGAGATGAGGCTCCAATAACATATGAAATGCTTAACGAATTGTCAAAAATTCTTTAAGAACCCTGGGAGGGTTTTTTTTTATTTTTGAATTTTTTGTAGCACTTTGAAGCCAAAAACCCGATTTTCTCTATAAAAAATCAGCCGGGTTTTGGCTTCAAAGTGCTACAAAAAATTCAAAAATAAAAAAAAAACCCTCCCAGGGATCCCTAGAAAAACATCTCCTTTAACAAATCCATTTTCATTCTTTTGTTTTAGATGATTCTATTGCGAGTTACAGTGAACACCGCAAAATAACTTTTTTTTTGGGAGCCAGAGGAAATGTACTGTCACTCGATCAATTCTCAATATTTTGCAATGAAACTTTGGTGAAATACTGTTCAAATGTTGTACTATTATATAAAAATTTAATAAATATATTAACTCTTTCTGTATAGCCAAAAAAAATTCGTAAAAATATGCATTTTTTTCATGGAATTAACCTTACCCCCCCTTAAAGCCCACATTAAAGTTAATAACAAATTATCAAAATTAAAATCAAAATTAAAGTGTAAAGATACAGAAATCGAAATCCTTAAATATTTGCATAAAAAATGTATTTTTGCTATAGATAATGATTTAAATGACGTTACGAAACAATTTATCGAATCTCAATTGCGAAATTCTAAGAGAACACCGAAACAACGTTCATTGACAGATGACTATAAAGCTTCTTTTCTTTCTTGCTATAAGAGAACTCCAAAAATGTACAATTATTTGAGTTCACATTTTACTTTACCGAGCACTCGTTTACTTAAAGGCATTCTATCAAAGATCCCTCTTAGTACGGGAATTAGGCAGTGTGTTATGGACAACTTAAAGCGCAAAGTTGAAAAAATGCCTCAAAAGATCGGGTTTGTTCATTAATTTTCGATGAAATTCATCTCCAACAGGTTTGAATTATGATCAACCTAAAGAGAAGGTTATTGGTTATGAAGATTCAGGCCATTTGGGCCGTTCTATTCAGCCAGCCGATCACGCTTTAGTTTTAATGAAAAGAGGTGTCGCTAGTCCATGGAAAAAAGTTTTATCTTATTATTTTACTTTAAATTCTATTCAAACGGACCATTTAAAAAATATAATTAAAAACACAATTTCAGAACTTCAAAGTATTGGTTTAAATGTTGTAGCTATAGTTTGCGATCAAGGTCCTACAAATAGAGGTCAACTGTGCGCTAAGACCAATCAGACAGCTGATCAATTTTACTTTGTTGTTAATGACAAAAAAATTGTAACGATTTTTGATGTCCCTCACTTACTAAAAAATACTAGAAACGCTTTGCATTCCTCATTAGTTCAAATAGGTGAGGGTAAAAAGTCTGTGTCGCAGCCGCACAGTTGAGTAGCACAATGGCAAGTTGTATTGAAACTTGTGTTTTATGTAATCAATTACCTTCAGAAGCTCTTTATACTGCAGAATTTGTTTAAACTACTGATAATTTATTCGATTCAATGAATGGAACGGCTGCAAATGGAACTGTCGATAAACCATACCTATGTGCAGTAAGTGAAAATAGTCCTCACTTGGATCTTTAGGATAAATAAATAAATGATATTCCGCGGTGGAAATTTTGGAAACAAGTTGCAAATGGAAAAACCCAAATCCTTGAATGGAAAGATTGTGTAAATTCTTTTTCATTTTTAAATGGTTGAGTAAATAACATGCTTGCATTTAAATATTTATGGTTAACTTTAAAAGAAGAAGGTTCTTCTCATTTGCAAATTCGTCATTTTAATCAAGATCCGTGTAAAAATTTGTTTTGTGTTATTAGACAGCATGGTATATCTAATACAACCCAAACTTGTCATCAATTTGTAGATGCATTAAAAACTGTCATTATTAATAATATTTCTCATTGTCAGCCTGTTAGTTCTGAAAGTAATTACGAAGATGATAATTGCACACCGTTAGATAACTTACGTGAATTTATTTCTGGTATTTATACAGAACCAATCGTTCCATCAAGGGTAGTGGTTTTACAAACAGATAATCAAAATTTTATTTCAGAGTTGCATTTGTTATCTTCTGAAGATGCTTATGGTCTTCAGACAAGTTGCTGATTAATCAGGTTGGTGTTACTTTGTCAAAACTTAGGGTTTTGTGTCAAGCGATTAAAGAAAAATATTCCTTTTTATGATTTGCAATTTATTAATAACAATATATAATTACAATAACACAGGCCAACACTGATTTTGGTGCGGCAAATGTCAGACCTGTTTTTGATATGTTTTTTCATGCTGAACACAAATCCGTAAACAAAAAGTTCCTATCAGCTCTAGTTTTTGAGAAAAACGGGTTTTAAATGTTCAAAAATCGCGTTTTTGGCTAACTTTGAGTACCTTTAGCACTGAAATATAAGGTCGTAGAACCTTCCACTTGGGCTTAAATTGAGGCTTAATGTTTCAACTATTATCCCCAAAAATGACCCATGTTGCACCATAATTTCAAAGTCATTTGTTATCATTTTTGATTCGCAAATATTAATTTTGTAAAAGTTTGAGCGCGTACCGCTAGCAAAGAAAAAAGGTGCATAGAACCTTTTATTTGAACTTAAAATAAAGTTTGAATTTTAGACTACAAGCCCTAAAAATTATATTATTCAGTAATAACCTCAAAATTGTTGGTAACTAGTATTTAGCTACAGAACTTATTTGATAATATTTAAATAACTCTAGTCAATAAAATCAAAGGTGAGTGAACCTTCTTGTTGAGCTTCAATTCAATTTATCCCTTGATTGTAGTTCATAAAAATTACATTGCTGCACCTTAACCTCAAGGACTAGATGTACGCGCACAAACTTTTACAAAATTAATATTTGGGAATCAAAAATGGATAACAAATAACTTTGAGGTTATGGTGCAAAATAGGTCATTTTTGGGGATAATAGTTAAAACATTAAGCTTCAAATTAAGCCCAAGTGGAAGGTTCTAAGACCTTTTGTTTCAGTGTTAGAGGTACTCAAAGTTAGCCAAAAACGCGATTTTTGAACATTTTAAACCCGTTTTTCTCAAAAACTAGAGCTGATAGGAGATTTTCGTTTACGAATTCGTGTTCGGCACGAAAAAACCTATCAGAAACAGGTCTGACATTTGCCGCACCAAAAAAGTTTGCTAATTTTGTTGGCCTGTGTAATACTTATAATTGATTCGTTGAAATTTAGTAATGTAACAAGCAGCAATCAGGATTACAAATATGTGTCTCTGGATGCGTTGTTCTACAAATAATAAATTGTTACACTTACACAATTTAGATTTTATACGACAGTGAAGAATTATTTAACTCGAACAAAAGAATTATATTGTTTAAAATAAAGAGAAATTTGTTTCTCTTTTACAAAACTTTTGTAAAACTCACTAAACTCGCGGGTTTAAATAACGAAGTTTAAACAATTACAAAACTGAAGGGCCGATTCTCAGACACTGTTCGGGCAAAAGCTTGTCCGATCAACTGACAATTTTTATAGAAAAATGGGGGTTTATATACTAATTCATTGATGTATCATACTTTGCAAAAACCGCAAGAATCACGTACAATATCTTAATATAGCGCAAAAGTCACGTATTCTTGCCAGTTTATATAAAACATGTATAAAGTATCAAAGTTCTTTTTATTATTATGTCTATGAATTTAAAGTTCAATTTAAATTACTAATGACAATCAAAACTATTATATATCTGCATTAGTTTTCCTATTAATTATTAATTAGTTGATTGCAGTCACTTAGGATGTATAGTGATCGACAATTGGTATTATGAAAAATAATATTAATATCGAGTAATGATCAATAATATTATTGAATTTCTTAATCTACTATATATATATACATATATATATATATATATATATATATATATATATATATATATATATAACACATCTGCTTTATGCAAGTCTTCCGCATTCAGAGGTGTTATATTACATTTATCTTTCACTATTAACATCGTGAATGACTCATATGTATGTAATGACCTTTATTTAAAAGAGATAATTTAATTTGTTCAACATCCATTCTTTTAAGAATTTTTTGGTACCGGGATGTAACAACAACTTTTTTTCTTATTCTTTGTAGAAAAAAAGGTTTACGTATTTTTTCATTTTTTTAATAAGTGCTCAAATTTTCGAGTTATGAATTTTTAAAAATCTGATATTTTCCAGTTGTTTTGAAATACAACCCAATTTCAATGTCATGTAACTCTAAAAGTATTGAATTTAGGAATTATGACCAAGATACAAAAAAGATTCAGTTTTTTATCGACTTTCAAAATATACTAACAAAAAAAAAATTTGAATTTGTTTACAAAAAACAGCAATTTTTTATAAACAAATTAAATTTTTTTAAATTTAGGCGTGATTTTTATTTATTTTTACACACAAGAAAATAAGAAGAAAATTTTGCAATAAATTTTGGAGTGGGCCTGATGATCTTTTTGTTTATAAAATTTGTTTTAAAAAAAAATTTTAAATTTTTTCGTTGTCTTTATTTTTCAAAATAAAATGTATTTTAATTTGCATTTCTATGAGTTTACTAGTAGATCCTAGTGTCAAAAACACTTTTCATTTTGAAAAAGAAAAAAAAAAGTAAAATTTTTTTTTAAAACAAATTATATAAACAAGAGGATCATCAGGCCTACTCTAAAACTTATTGTAAAATTTTCTTCTTATTTTCATGTGTCTAAAAATAAAAAAAGTAAAAATCGGACATGTGAGAGTTACACTCTCATTACAACCGAGGGTTCCGTACTCTTATACCTAAAATTTGAAGGGGTTAAAGTGTGAAGGCCGATGGAAAAATTCTAATTTTGCTTAACTTTTCTTTTAATGTGAGCATGAAAACACATAAATAGACACATAGATCGAAAACTATCAGTTTTTCCTTGAAAACGGTATGTTCTGAGCAAATCTCCAGATGTATACGTGTGTGTATGTCACAAAAAATTGGGTGCAAATCATCTCAGAAACGCATATCACATTTAACTTTCAGACTTTTCGAGCAACAATGCTCAATACGTATTTTCGGGAGTAGATTAAAGGAAAATTATATCGAACATGATTTGCATTGAATTTAACATAGTTATTGTACAAAAACTCGAATCTTCAGAAGAAAGTGTGTCCCCCTCCTTTACTTTCAGAGTTTTGGAGCTACTATGCTCACATTTGGTATAGATACGTATTTTTGCAAGTAGATTAAAGGAAAATTATAGCTAACCTGTTTTGTATTTAATTTAATATAGTTATTGTACAAAAACTAAAAACTTCGGAAATAAGTGTGTTCCCCTACTTTACTTTCAGAGTTTTGGAGCTACAATGCTTACATTTGGTATACATACGTATTTTCGCAAGTAGATTAAACGAAAATGATAGCGAACCTGTTTTGTATTGAATTTAATATAGTTATTGTACAAAAATTCGAAACTTCAGTAGAGTTTTGGAGCTACGCTGCTCTAATTAGGTATACATACACATTTTCGCTAGTAGATTAAAGGAAAATTATAGCGAACCCATATGAATTGAATTTAATATATGAGGCAATATTCCTGAAATGTCCGAACTGTCACGTCACCGTAACTTTTACATTCATAATTATAAGAATTCTTTTAATCAATACCGAATTGTATGTCTCTGCGACAAACACCCGTGCCTTTGTTACGCATTTAAATGCCTTTCTCTTATGTAAACTCCCGCCCCATTATCGCGCGACTTAATGTATAAATGACCCTTGCGTTTTGTATCTTCCTATGTCTATATACTGTATTTCTAAAACATAGAAATAAAAGCGAGAAATCTTTTAATTCCCCCCATGTAACGAACACCTGTGGTATCATCACATTAGAAGAACCCTCTTCTTTAACGTTTAACTGAGAGAGAAGGACTCAACATCGACTTCCAAATTAGGGTGAAAAATATATAGCACTACTGTTTTACGAATATTCAGTATAGAAGAACTCAACTTTGGCTTCTAAAAAAAAGGGTGAAAATATATAGCACTATTCTCTTATATCGAAGGATTCGACATCGGCTTCTAAAAAAAGGGGTGAAAAATATATAGCACTATTCTCTTATATAGAAGGATTCGACATCGGCTTCTAAAAAAAGGGTAAAAATATATAGATATATTCTCTTATGAATATTCAATATAAAAGGACTACATTTTTATGGAGAAACCAGTTCTTAAATTATCTTCATACGTTTAACATCAACTTCATTCTTGGTACCAGTCGACGTCTTCCAGTTCAGAAATTACCACCGATACCGCCAGTTCTCAAATCATCTTCATACGTGTAACATCTACCAGTTCAGAACTTTTCATCATACACGGTACCAGTTCACATACGAAATCTAGTACAAGCGTTGTTACTCTGCTCGATTTCATACTCAAGTTCGACTTAGAAGAATCTCTGTGTCAAGTGTTAAAAATTTCTACGTCAAGAAGAGCTGATTCAATCAACTGAACTCCGGACCTGTGGTCATCACCAAGGCCCGTCAACCTTCCTGTGAGCTCTTAAACTATACTGGTACCAGCCCTTTTACCTGCCAAATCAGAAGACACCACAGTGGTCCTTTTTCATACATCTTACATCTAAATTTTCAAGGTAAGTTGTAATACTTTTTATCAAAATCCTTCCTAATTCCTTATAAAAATTTGTAGTAACCTTTACATTCCTTGTTGCAGTGGAATGCTGAATTCCCCTTATTTCAAGAATGGTTGCTTCAGGATACTCTCTCTCAAAGATCAATTTTATAACTCTAAATGTTTGTCTAAATAAATTTGTAATCTTGTCATTAAAAATCACTATTCTCTTTCTTTCCTGTACCCTTAGCTCAGAGCCTTCTGCTCTGTAAATGAAACAGGAATTCACTGAATCACCGAGCGGCCACAAATAAAATAAAATATTATTTCTTTAGTTATTTCTCTATTTGAGACGTAACAGAGGAAATATAATTTTTGGTGCATCGGCCGGGAAACAGGAAAGAGAATATAAATTTAAAATCTATGCACTAAAAATATAATTTTTGGTGTATCGTCCTTTGTGAACAAGAAAGAGAATATAAATTTAAAAACTATGCACTAAAAATATAATTTTTGGTGTATTGTCCGTTGTGAACAAAAAAGAGAATTTAAACTAATAATATAAAAATCGATGCATTAACAGTATAATTTTTGGTGCATCATTTGTTGTGATAAAAAGAAAAGAGAAATTTAAAAAAAAATCATTTTTCCTTAAATAATTTCAAATATATAAATGAGAGAGAAAAATATCCTTGAACCAACAAATCTAGAAATTCCTTTATTAATTTTTTTTATTTACACTCATAAACACAAATCAAAATTCTAAGTGAAAGTGATACAAAAGTGAAATAAAAAGCTTAGTTATGTCGTTACCTAATAATCAACAAGTATCTCTTCGCGACGCGTTAGAATTAGTGCCTGTGTTCGATGGAAAAAATATTCCAGTAGTTTCATTTATAGAAGGTTGCCATGAAGCAAAATTAATGTTGCCAGATTCACCCCAAGTGGAGGAAAATTTAGTAAAATTAATTCGTGGAAAGTTAATAGGAGAAGTTAGAAAATCAATATCGGGAAATATTTTTAAAACAATTTTGGAGTTAGAAGCTCATTTAAAGAAGATATATTTACCAAATAAAAGTATCTATCAATTGCAAGGAGAGTTAGGAAATATTTTTATGAAGGAAAGTGAAAGTGTCATATCGTATGCGAATCGAGTAAAAGAATTATCGGATCAGATTTTTGACTCATACAGATTATCGAGTAAAGACGGTAAATTATCCAAAACAATCTTAGAAACTTTAGAAGTAGATATAATATCTTGTTTTCGTCGAGGGCTACGTCCAGAATTAGAAATTCGAATTCCAGATTGCATAACTTTAAAAGAAACAACAAACAAAGCATTAGAGGCAGAACGAAAATTAAATGCGGTTGTAGAGCTAAGAAAAGAAAATTCTTGTAGGCCAAATAATGCAAAAATTACATTTGCTAGTGCAGATATAATAGTATGTCAAAATTGTAATGTAGAAGGACATACTTCACGCACTTGTCGTAGGTCAGAAAAAAATCAATACTCAGCACAGCATAGGTGCCAGCGCTCCGTATTCCGCATGAAGCAGAGACCACCTGTCTATTATCTAAGAAGAGGGATGTCCCCCTCGTTTAGTGAACAAAAGCATTCCCCTTTACAATTACGATTCTCGGGTTTTCCCCAAAATTTACATAATAGAACAAACTCACAATTTCCAAATAAAAATGATTTCCGTACTAATCAACAAAACAGATTTTTTAATGTTACTTGTAAATATTGCAAAAATCGTGGGCATGTTATTAAAAATTGCAGAAAAAGAGAATATAATAATTATAATCAAGGTCAACAGTATCGATCATCCACTTTAATGAACCAGGGAAACGAATAATACCTTCCCATATCGGGTACGATGGAACAGGTGCTAACAGAAAAAGCGTGCCTAAAAAGCAAATATCTGAACATTTAGAAACCATTCAAATCAATTGTACTAAAGGAAATATGATACCATCTATTTATGTTAATACAATTTTTAAACCACTTCATTTAATGATTGATACAGGAGCAGGATTAAATCTTTTAAAAGAAAAAATGCTTGATTCCACAATGACTTTAAATAAATTTAAAAAAATACAACTTACAGGTATTAATGAACACCCTGTACACACACTAGGTCAAACAAAATTAAATATCTTTGGTTATCCAACAACTTTTAACATAATACCTAATGAAGTTCCCATAGAAGAAGATGGAGTTTTAGGATCAGAATATTTTACAGATAATAATGTCAAAATTAATTATGCTGAAAAATGTTTAGAAGTCAAAGGAAAAATGTTCTATTTCGCATCAAGAAATTTTATTACTCTCCCACCTCGATCAATATCTGACATATTTTTATTTGTTGAAAATTCTAATTTAAAAGAAGGATATGTTCCACTTTTAAATACTGAATCTGGAGTTTACATAGGAAACGCTATAGTCACAAATAATAATGGTAAAGCATACGTAAAAGCAGCAAATACACTATCAAATTCAGTAAAAATACAAATTCCGAAAGTAATTTTACAAGAATATGACGAAGTTTTTAATAACTCCTCTGACACAAATCAAATTAAAAATAATAAAATAAATATTGATAATAGCACCGCGGAAAAATTATTTGACAATTTTGTATATTCAGAAACCTTGTGCGATAAGCAATTTGGATTTTATAATATTACGGGTAAAGAAAGAATTGAAAAAATATTAGATTCACTTCGTTTAGATCATTTAAAACCAGATGAATTAAAACATGTAGAAGCATTAATCGCGGAATATTCTGAAAGATTTCATTTACCAGGTGAATATTTAACAGCTACCAATGTTCTCCAACATAACATCCCTACTAAAGACGACGAACCAGTATTCACGCGACAATACAGATTTCCCCCAGTGCATAAAGAAGAACTTTTAAGACAAACAAGTGAACTTTTAAAAAATAAAATAATCAAACCTTCTCAATCCCCATATAATACACCGGTATGGATTGTGCCTAAAAAAATGACAGTCATGGAAATAAAAAATGGCGTATGGTATTAGACTTTCGCAAATTAAATGAAAAAACAATAACCGACTTTTTTCCGCTACCGAATATAAACGAAGTGCTCGAGACCCTTGGAAATGCGCAATACTTCTCTGTGTTTGACTTAGCTTCCGGTTTTCATCAAATTAAAATGAGTCCAAAAGATTCTCACAAAACAGCCTTTTCAACCCCATATGGTCATTATGAATTTGACCGTATGCCTTTCGGTTTAAAGAACGCGCCAAGTTGTTTTCAAAGATTAATGAATTGTTGTCTATCCGGTCTTATTGGTACAGATTTATTTGTATACCTTGATGATGTAGTAATTTTTGCAAATACTCTTGAAGAACATCAAGAAAAATTTGATAATTTTTTGTCTCGACTGTGTAACGCAAATTTAAAATTGCAACCAGATAAATGCGAATTTCTCAGACCCGAAGTAGTTTATCTTGGACACATAATTGATAAAAATGGAGTCCGACCTGATCCGAAAAAGATAATTGCTGTTAAAAATTTTCCAGTTCCCAAAAACGTAAAAAATATAAAACAATTCTTAGGTCTTGCCGGTTATTATCGAAGATTCATTAATAATTTTTCTAAAAAATCTGGACCTTTAACACAACTTTTGAAAAAGGACGTAACTTTTCAATGGACAGATAAACAACAAGTAGCTTTCGAAATTTTAAAAAATGAACTTTGCGAAGAACCACTCCTACAAAGACCAGATTTTGAAAAACCTTTTATACTTACAACTGATGCATCCGGTTATGCTATTGGCGGCATATTATCACAAGGCGAAATTGGTAAAGATAAGCCCATTGCTTATGCGTCAAGATCTTTAAACGAACATGAAGTAAAATATGACACTTATAATAAAGAAGCCCTCGCAATTGTATATTGTGTTTTACATTTTAGACATTTTCTCTATGGTAGGAGATTTAAAATTGTTACAGATCATAAACCATTATTATGGTTTCAAAAATCAAGCGATCCTTGTTCTCGCGTAACAAGATGGAAATTAAAATTAGCAGAATACGATTTTGAGATGTTATACAAGGCAGGAAAAATGAATGTTAATGCGGATGCATTATCCCGAAATCCAGTAACTTATGTGAAAAAATTTGATCGCTGCATCCCAGAATACGAAGAAGAAGAATATGACGAAGAAGAAGACGACAATGAAGAAAACGAAAATTCAGATGAAATCGAAGATGATGGTGTTTATTGTAATAAAGAATTTACTGACAAAATAAATGTTGAAAGTGTATCTGCGAATAATGAATTAAATCTTGTTAAAAAAATAATAAGTTTGATATATGAGAGTACGAAAAATAAAAAAGTTAAAAATCTTTGTGAAAAAATTAATAATGAAGACTATCCGATAAATCTTGGAAGTGATAAATGTATTACAGTGATGACTAGAAGAAAATCAAAGAAATTAAGAGAAGAAGCTACTAGTTCCAAGAATTTAAAAGAAAAAGTGCAACGTTCGTGTCAAAAATCAAGTGAAAAAGTGCAAAATTCAAGTGAAGAAATAAAAAATTCTAAATCAAAGAAATCTAATTCTAGTAATAAAATTGATGAAATTAAATCAAGGCGAAGTGAAATCAATGTGCGAAATTCGAAAAATGTGAAAAATACAAAATCTATTCAAAGTCCGCGAAATCAAGAAATTATTCAAAAATCCGTTCGAAATCTTAGAAATCGCGAAAATTTGCAAAAAATAAATTATAATGAAGATTTAATGACTGATGAGGATGAAAATTTCATCAAAAGAAAAAGAGGTAGGCCTAAAGGATCAATTTCTAAACAAAAAACGCGTAAAATTAGTGAAGATAATCAGTGCGAAAGTAAAGATTCAGAAGAAAATTCAGATCCAGAATATATTAAACAAAATCAATTTTATCAACCTTTTAGTGCGGAAGAATATATAAGTTCAAGTGATGATAGTGTTGAAGATTTTCCTCATGAAGAAATTATTGAAGATAGTGCGAAATCGAAAAGTAAAGAATATATAGAAGAAGAATACGATAGTGATTCCGACGATTTAGAGGAAATATATTTTCCTAATGAAATTTCAAATTCAAAACAAACTCAAAGAAAAATCAATAATGAGCATGAATGTCAACGCCCTCCTGCTGAGCCCCCTCCTGAGTTCCCCCTCGACCCTTTTCTAAACGAACAAAACGTGGGTGAATTAGAAAAATCAATTGATGGACCCTTATGTACTAATGTAGTGGAATGTAAAGACCAGTTAAGAATGCGGAAAGATAATTATGCGTACTTTTTATCTACAACAGGTGTCCCTTTAGATAATGGTTCTCGAAGTCTAAATAAACAAAATGAACTTCCTCAATTCAAAAATTTGTTAATTAATGAAGCTAAAGAAATTAAAAAAGGAAATTTTTTACACATTGCTTTACCAATTACTACAGAATCAAGTGAAAGTCTTACTCAAATAACAAATAATATCAAATTAACAATTGAATCATTTAAAAATTTAACAGAAAAATTAAAGTTAAAATCAGTTAGTATTGCAAAAACAACAGTCATCAATCACGTAAATTGGCAAGATATCGAATTAATTCTTAAAGAAACTTTTCAAGATTCTTGTACTAAAGTTATAATTTGTAAAGGTTATGTTCAATATGCAACAACTGAACAAAGACAAATTTTGATTGAAGAAGCACATTCCTCTGCTATAGGCGGTCACAAGGGAGTTACGAAAACTTATAATAGAATTCGGCAAAAATATTTTTGGGAAAATATGAAATTAGACATTCAAAAATATATTCAAGCTTGTTTACAATGTCAGTTGAAAAAGTTAGTTCGAGTAAAAACTAAAAACCCAATGGTAATTACTGATACACCAGGAACCGCGTTCGAAAAAATTTCTATGGATATAGTAGGACCTTTGCCAGCAACAGAATCTGGAAATGAATGCATTTTAACTATACAAGACTGCTTAACAAAATATTCTGTAGCAGTACCTTTACCAAATCAGCAGGCTAGTACAATTGCGGATGCTTTTGTAAAGAAATTCATTTGTACTTTTGGCTCTCCAAAAGGCGTTTTAACAGACCAAGGTACAAATTTTTTGAGCAATCTTATGAAGCGATTAGCAAAACGATTTCGTATTCGACAATTTAAAACTACTTCTTTTCACCCTCAATCAAATGGTTCATTAGAAAGATCGCATCATGTATTAGCAGAATATCTTAAACAATTCATCAATAAAAATACTCAATGGGATGATTTATTAGAATTAGCTATGTTTTCTTATAATACAAGCGTCCATGAAGGTACTAAATGTACACCCTATGAGTTAGTTTTCGGTAGATTACCAAGATTACCTTCAAGTCTACCACTTTTAGAAGAAGAAAAACTCGAAACCTATGATGACTATTTAGTAAAACTAGTTACAAAACTACATGATATTCAATCACTCGCGCAGAAAAATTTAATCGAATCTAAAGAAAAATCAAAAACTTACTATGATCGCAAAGCTAACCCTCAAAATTTTAAAATCGGAGATAGCGTATTTTTATTACAAGGTCCAAAACCGAAAAAGTTAGGTAATCAATATACAGGACCACATGAAGTGTTAGAAATATTGAGTAAAGGAAACATAAAAATTAAAATAAATAAATCACCAAAAATTGTACACATTAACAGACTTCGCTTATCTCATATTCATCATGCTAACCAAAATTAATTTAAACAATTCTATAAAATATAACAAGAATAGTGAATGAATTCAAATCTTAATACACATCCTTCAATATATTCACTAAATACACATAAACAAAACAATTTGCTTTTGTTATATTATTGTTTGCTCTTATAATTATAATTCTCCATTAATACAATTAACTTTTTATTAAAGTAAATAATCCAGTTTTGCATATTCTTAAGCATTAAAATACGAATAAAAAAAGGCATTGTCAGTAACAAAATAAATAAATATTATAAAAAAATATATAATTATCTGTAATAAATACAGATGACTCGAATTTTATATTGAACAACTGGAGTATTTTCTTAAGCATACATTTTAATTTTTAGATATAATAAAAAAGAGACATTAAATAATTGATAATAATATAGAGATATTTCTGTTTCAGGTGATTAAAATATATTATGGACATTCATTATATTAATATTTGCTATTTTTCTTCCAGGATCTATTTTTACATTATAAAATTTACTTTTTTTTTTTCTTTTAAATATTTCGTATAAGAAAGTTTCATATTAATATTTTGTTTTTTTTTCCTAAATTCAAATATTCAAAAAAAAAAATCAATTTTTAAAATTTTTAAACTTCATTTTCTTGTAGTTCGTATCAATACCGAAATTTGATTACCACAATGTGACACGAAATTTTGAGATCTAAAACATGTAAATCGAGATTGAAATTTTTTTTTTTCCAAATTCAAAATATTCGAAAATTTATATAAAAAAAATGCCAGATAAAATCGTCAATATCTCGTAAACTATAAGCCTAATTGAAAAATGTCATCGATTTCAAAAATTATTTATTTAAAAAAAAAAAAAAAACGAAGAGAAACATGTAGTCTTGAAAATGAGAACAACGTTACCTGATAGAATCTTATATTCCTATAGGTAATATGAACGGGCATGGTAAAAATAAGTAAATTTTCCAATTCGTGTTATGAAGACTTTATCAATCGAATTTAGTTTTCTAAACCAATATATTTATTACCGGAGTCGAGGAATTAAAAAATAGCAATATGTCATTTAGAACATGGAACGATTATATTGAAATCAAAAATTAAAAAAAAACGAATTCTATTGATAAAGATAAAAAGAAAGATTGCAACTAATGTCACAATGAGTGTGTAAACAATATGATTGTAATATATCGACATTTAGAGTAAAAAAGAAAATTTTAATTAAGCAAATGCAGCTTATCTTGTGAGCAATGTTTCGAAAAATATCATATAGCAAGAAATTGTTACAATTAAAAAAAAATGATGAACGAAAATTATCCAATTAATTAATATTAAAGCCAAAATTCTTTAAATCAATGTTGTAAATTCTATTCATGTCAAAACTTCGAATGCTTCTCGTTTTTCTCTTAAAGGAGGGAGGGATGTATAAGCTTATATAAATCTGTTTCAAAAACTATACCTGCGTTCAGAAAGGAAAATGTTAGAAAAATTTTTTTTTTCTGCCTTCCTCCTTTTCGTAAATATATGTGGATGAAAATCTTTAACAGAATAATATAACATTTCAAAAGTATAAATTATGTATGAAAAAAAAAATAATTGAACTCTGTCATCATCAGAATGTAATCTATCTGTATGCACTATTTATTGAAAACTTATATCTTATTCTAAATTAACCAATGTGTAAAGAGCAAATAATAATAATGCATCCTTAAAATCTTGTATAATACATGGTATGAGTGTCTTTATAAATATAATTAAAATTCCTTTTTATATACTACTTCTACTAATTCTGTGAGCTTTTACGAAAGTATTTCAAATTTGTATATGCTTCTATACATAAGATCCCAATCTCTATGATTAAATCATTTTTAAATAATGTATGACTATTAAATCAAAAATGATAGTACGGGATATGTGTGAAAATCTTTGAAATCATTAACAATAATATTCGTATGTATTTTTCAATATATATAAACTTGTATCTTAACTTGGTGTGAATAAGGTGTGAAACTATATTATGTGTATGACGTATTTACTCTTAGGTCTTTTAAACATTGATGTCTAAAAACTTTACATAATATAATCAAAATTGTAAGTGACATTTCCCTGAAATAACTTAACTCTTCTTAAAACTGAATTCGTAAATTATTCAACTTCATTTCTAATTTCCGAATTTTAAAGGGGGGAGGTGTCACGTCACCGTAACTTTTACATTCATAATTATAAGAATTCTTTTAATCAATACCGAATTGTATGTCTCTGCGACAAACACCCGTGCCTTTGTTACGCATTTAAATGCCTTTCTCTTATGTAAACTCCCGCCCCATTATCGCGCGACTTAATGTATAAATGACCCTTGCGTTTTGTATCTTCCTATGTCTATATACTGTATTTCTAAAACATAGAAATAAAAGCGAGAAATCTTTTAATTCCCCCCATGTAACGAACACCTGTGGTATCATCACATTAGAAGAACCCTCTTCTTTAACGTTTAACTGAGAGAGAAGGACTCAACATCGACTTCCAAATTAGGGTGAAAAATATATAGCACTACTGTTTTACGAATATTCAGTATAGAAGAACTCAACTTTGGCTTCTAAAAAAAAGGGTGAAAATATATAGCACTATTCTCTTATATCGAAGGATTCGACATCGGCTTCTAAAAAAAAGGGGTGAAAAATATATAGCACTATTCTCTTATATAGAAGGATTCGACATCGGCTTCTAAAAAAAGGGTAAAAATATATAGATATATTCTCTTATGAATATTCAATATAAAAGGACTACATTTTTATGGAGAAACCAGTTCTTAAATTATCTTCATACGTTTAACATCAACTTCATTCTTGGTACCAGTCGACGTCTTCCAGTTCAGAAATTACCACCGATACCGCCAGTTCTCAAATCATCTTCATACGTGTAACATCTACCAGTTCAGAACTTTTCATCATACACGGTACCAGTTCACATACGAAATCTAGTACAAGCGTTGTTACTCTGCTCGATTTCATACTCAAGTTCGACTTAGAAGAATCTCTGTGTCGAGTGTTAAAAATTTCTACGTCAAGAAGAGCTGATTCAATCAACTGAACTCCGGACCTGTGGTCATCACCAAGGCCCGTCAACCTTCCTGTGAGCTCTTAAACTATACTGGTACCAGCCCTTTTACCTGCCAAATCAGAAGACACTACAGTGGTCCTTTTTCATACATCTTACATCTAAATTTTCAAGGTAAGTTGTAATACTTTTTATCAAAATCCTTCCTAATTCCTTATAAAAATTTGTAGTAACCTTTACATTCCTTGTTGCAGTGGAATGCTGAATTCCTCTTATTTCAAGAATGGTTGCTTCAGGATACTCTCTCTCAAAGATCAATTTTATAACTCTAAATGTTTGTCTAAATAAATTTGTAATCTTGTCATTAAAAATCACTATTCTCTTTCTTTCCTGTACCCTTAGCTCAGAGCCTTCTGCTCTGTAAATGAAACAGGAATTCACTGAATCACCGAGCGGCCACAAATAAAATAAAATATTATTTCTTTAGTTATTTCTCTATTTGAGACGTAACAGAACAAAAAATTAAAAGTTCTCGAATTTAATCCATACTTTTCTAAAATGTTGTTATTGTTGGTGAAAGTCTAAAAATCAATTATTATTGAATTTAATAAAATAGTTTTTGAATTACAACGTTTTTAATTTTTGACTTTTGAAAAAAATTTTTTTTTTCAATGTACAATATTTATCAGTTGAATGCATAAAAGTTAACATATATATAATGATTTTTAAAGCTTTTTTTTTTTTTAAAGTAATTGAAAGTTAACGTAATTCCGCATCCAACGAGCCCTATATGAAGTATTTTGGTTAAGTAGATTGTTAATAAACAATTGCAATGTTAACTGATTGTTTATTAACAATCTACTTATCCAAAATACTTCATATAGGGCTCGTTGGATGCGGAATTACGTTAACTTTCAATTAATAACTTCAGAATTACGGTAACTTTATTCGTTTGTAAAATATTTGATTTGTTATAAACATTAATTAATTAATTAATTAATATCTCAAAAACTTTAAAAGATCCCACTCTGAAAATTACATGTTTTGTAGGAAATTAGTCAAGCTTTCCATTGAGATAGTTAAAAATAATTTCAAAAAATCCGATTTTGAGATAAACGTAAATTAACATTTTGACCTTGAATTTCAAGGTCAAATGTTATTTAAAAAAAAAAATTAATTAACAGCGTGTAGCCCGTCAAAAAAGCTTTAAAAATCATTATATATATGTTATTTTTTATGCATTCTACTTATAAATATTGTACATTGAAAAAAATTTTTTTTTTCAAAAGTCAAAAATTAAAAACGTTGTAATTCAAAAACTATTTTATTAAATTCAATAATAATTGATTTTTAGACTTTCACCAACAATAACAACATTTTAGAAAAGTATGGATTAAATTCGAGAACTTTTAATTTTTTGTTCGGACATTTCAGGAATTTAGCCTCATATTTATAGTACAAAAACTCGAAACTTCAGAAAAAAGTGTATTCTCCCGTTTACTTTTTTAGTTTTGGTGCTACGATGCTCACATTTGGTACACATACGTTTCTTCGCAAGTAGATTAAGGGAAAATTATAGCGAACCTGACTTGCATTGAATTTAATATAGTTATTGTACAAATACTCAAAACTTCAGAAAAAAGTGTGTCCTCTACTTACTTTTAGAGTTTTGGAGCTACGTTGATGAAATTTGGTATACCTATGCATTTTCGCTAGTAGATTAAAGGAAAATTATAGGGAACCCATATGAATTGAATTTAATATATTAATGGTACAAAAACTCGAAACTTCAGAAAAAAGTGTATTCTCCCCTTTACTATTTTAGTTTTGGTGCTACGATGCTCACATTTGGTACACATGCGTTTTTTCGCAAGTAGATTAAAGGAAAATTATAGCGAACCTGTTTTGTATTTAATTTAATATAGTTATTGTACAAAATCTAGAATCTTCGCAAGAAAGTGTGTCCCACTCTTTTGCTTTTAGAGTTTTAGAGATACGATGCTCACATTTGGTATGCATACGTATTTCCGCAAGTAGATTAAAGGAAAATTATAGCGAACATGTTTTGTATTGAATTTAATATAGTTATTGTACAAAAATTCGAAATTTCAGTAGAGTTTTGGAGCTACGCTGCTCTAATTAGGTATACATACACATTTTCGCTAGTAGATTAAAGGAAAATTATAGTGAACCCATATGAATTGAATTTAATATATTTATAGTACAAAAACTCGAAACTTTAGAAAAAAGTGTATTCTCCCCTTTACTATTTTAGTTTTGGTGCTACGATGCTCACATTTGGTACACATACGTTTTTTCGCAAGTAGATGAAGGGAAAATTATAGCGAACCTGACTTGCATTGAATTTAATATAGTTATTGTACAAATACTAGAAACTTCAGAAAAAAGTGTGTCCCCTCCTTTACTTTGAGAATTATGGAGCTACAATGTTTACATTTGGTATACATACGTATTTTCGCGAGTAGATTAAAGGAACATTATTGCGAACCTTGTTTTGTTTTGAATTTAATATAGTTACTGTACAAAAACTCGAATATTCTTTTTGAAAAAAATATCGCATCGAATATTTAAATGTACCAATGACCCAATCGATTACTTAGAATTCTCTAAACTACGTGAAATGTATGAATCCTTATCTAAAACAGCTTTTAATAATTATATAACTAAAGTAGAAAATTCTGTTATTTCAAATCCCAAACAATTTGGAATTATGTTAATACTTTGCGCCATGAATCAAGAATTCCAAAAAATGTATTTTATGGCGATTTAACAGCGAATTCTAATTATAATATTGCTAATCTCTTTCGCGACTACTTTAATTTAGTATATTTACTTCCTTCTGACAATGTATTAAATTCCAATTCCGGTCATGTGAATAGTTGTACTATTGGTAATTTTACTATAGATAGAAAAACAATTTTGTCAAAACTAAAGAATTTGGATGTAAATAAAGCTGCTGGACCAGATAATATTCCACCTTCTCTCTTAAGGTCATGCTGTTCTGCATTTGTTGAACCTTTATTTGTATTATTTAATCGCTCATTATCATCTGGTATATTTCCGTTAAACTGGAAAAGAGGTATAGTCGTGCCTGTTTTCAAGGACGGGGATAAGAGTGACGTCACTAACTATAGGCCTATAATTCTACTTGGCGCCGTCTCTAAAAACTTTAAAAGCATTGTATTCGACGAATTATACAGTCAAACGGAGCATTTACTAATTGAAGAGCAGCATGGCTTTATGAAGCGTAGGTCAGTTTTAACCAATCTTACTTTGTTCACTAATTATACAATCTTTTGTCTCGAAAAATATATACAGGTTGACGCTATATACATAGATTTCGCGAAGGCTTTTGAAAAAGTTGACCATGCATTGTTGGTGGCAAAGCTCGAGGCTCTTGGTTTTTCTCGCGGTATGATTAGTTGGGTCAAGAGCTACCTCACTGAAAGATTTTTATCTGTTCGCATTGATTATGATTTTTCTGATGTTTTTCTGGCCACTTCAGGAGTTCCTCAGGGCTCGCACCTTGGTCCTCCTTTCTTTTTATTTTTTATTAATGAAATTCATTCCTTATTTACTCACAGTTTATTTTTACTTTTCGCGGACGATCTCAAATTATACAAATCTATTACCTCTGAGCAAGATTGTATTGATCTCCATGCTGATCTTGATCAACTTGTTAATTGGTTAATAAAAAACAATCTTTTTTAAAATACTAAAAAATGTAGCGTTATCTCATTCACTAAACAAAAAGTTTTTATTAAGTTTAATTATAAGATTGGTAATGAAACTGTTACTAGAGTGAACATGGTGCGAGACCTGGGTGTTACTTTAGATTCCGCTCTTGACTTTCGAGTGCATATTAAAAACACTATAACGAAGGCTAATAGGATCATGGGCTTTGTCGCAAGAAATGCATCCTGTTTCAAAAGTCCATTAGCTTTAAAGATTCTTTATTTTTCACTTGTTAGATCAATTATCGAGTTTGTTTGTATTATTTGGCTACCTTATCAGGAATCATTGTTAATTGAACTCGAGCGTGTACAAAATAAGTTTCTGCGTTTTGCTGCGAGGTGTTTAGGAATAACTTTTGATACTTATAGTCATGATTACTCAGAACTTAAACGCGTATTAAGAATCCCTTCACTTAGACAGAGATTTCTGTATATTGACTTACTCTTTCTTTTTGAAATTTTTAATGGAATAATTAATTGTCCTGCGATTTTGTCCTTAATAAACTTTTTTGTACCTTTTAAACCTGTGAGTCATCCAACTTTGTTTAAACTTCAACTAAACCGAATTTCATGATATTGTTATGAGAAACATGATTCACGGTCCATGTGGGAGCTGGTATGATGAAAATGGTAAATGTTCAAAAAGATTTTCAAAGTAATTCTACTCAGAAACAACAATGGATGAAAATGGATATGTAACAAAAATATCATTTGACATAAATGATACTTATAAAAATTTTCATTTGACCTAAATATTCTAGCGCGAATTTTAAAATTGACGAATTACAATCTTAATAATATCTTTTAATTGGTCAATTTTGAAATACGCGCTAGAATATTTAGGTGAAGTGACATTTTTGTTACATATCGGTTATGTCAAATGACAATTTAGATTAATGTCGCATATGTCAAATGACAATTTTGATAAATGTCATTTATGTCAAATGACATTTTTGTTCAAATGACACGTATGTTATATGCATTTCGGTCACATGTCAATTGGGTAATATTCATACGCCTCGATGAAATTCGAAATATCATTAAAACTCGATATGTAAGTCCCGTTGAAGCATGTGATAGAATTTTTGGAAGACCAATACAGAATAAAAGTCATTCTGTTACCAGATTGCCTGTTCATTTACCTCATAAATATACCGTTACTATTAGCGAAGAAGCTAATGACGATGCTATAAGATCCACTATGCAGAAAAAGACAATGTTATTAGAATACTTTGCTTTAAAAGAACGTGGTGTGGATGTCTACTGAAAACCTCATTTAAAATATCAGTACTTTTCCAGAACAAAATTTTAATATATATTTTTATTTTTATAAAGAAAAATTCAATATTTTTATAACTTATTCTATAGTTTTTAAAATCTTTTCTTTACTTTAAAATTAATAATATTAATTGAAATATTATTAATAAACTCTGGACTACATCTTTATTATTATTGATATTTTTTAAGCAATGGGAGTGATATTTGAGTTAAAATTGAAATTCTTAAAAAATTTCAAAATGAGGTTTAAGGGGGAGTGTGGTCCAGCCGAGGGATTTTTTCCAATGTGTTTTTTTTAATAAAAAATATATTTTTTTATTACATAAAATTTTGTTCCACGATAAGGAACAATTAAAAATTCCAAAAATTTTGGTTAAAATATGATTGTAGAATGCGAATGAACATCGAATATTTATTATAAAAATAGTTAGAGCAAAATAAGTGACAAAATTTTTTATCCACTTTTTTTTCTCGATATTTTTGCAAAAAAAATTTTTTTTGTGACTTGAGGTTCATTCGCATTCTACAATCATATTTTAACCAAAAATTCTTGGGATTTTTAAGGACTTCAGAGCTCCCGGCAATTTTAACGACCCCCTAGGCTTGACACTGATACATCTATATATATGAGGCATTTCATATGAGAATACAGGGTCATGTCTCAAATTTTTCTTAAAATTCGGTAAATTGTAGTGATAGTGGTGCTAAATAGGTGTACAAATTTTTAATTTTTTTCGAGATATTTACAATAACAAATTTGAGCAAAATTTTTTTGCTTTACTTATAACTTTTTTCCTACTAAAAATAGAGAAAAATGTTGTAAATGTTTTTTACGCAGAAGACTTTAACCTTCTAGAAAAAATATTATTTTTTTTAATATTAATTTTTAATCAATTTGGTTAAAAAATAAAATTTGTTTATAACTTTTAAACATATTCTCCCTCATTTAGAAGCGCGAAAAAAATCATGAATATTGTTTAAGTCATAATAAATCGATGGTTAAATTTTTGAGATGGCATTATTTTTTGTTTTCGAGATATTAATTAATTAACTAACAAAAGTTAATAAAAAATGAAATATTTTACGAACAAATAAAATCAGAGTAATTTTAAAATTAAATAATTACTCATTAAAATTATTTAAATAATTAATAACATTTAAGGAAATTAAGATAAACCGTCAATTATTTTTTTGTTTGGAAGATCATCTAATTCTGTGGTAAATAAAACCAGTGTAAATAGCATTTTTAACAAATCTAAATTTTTAACAGATGATTATTGAAAATCGATGTTTCAGCAACCTACGACACAAGTTGGAGGAGGCTGCCTACCTACTCGGCAAGGTATTTTTCAGTCTATTTCTAAATAACATTTTATAATTAATTTTTGATTCTTAGTAATACTTAATATTCTTTTCGTGACACAGAATTAAATGATCTTCCAAACAAAAAAGAATTGACGGTTTATCTTTATTTCCTCAAATGTTATTAATTATTTAAATAATTTTAATTATTAATTTAACACCCGTTTATCAGAAATACTTAATATAGGGCTCGTTAGATGCGTATTTTGATAAGCATTCTAATCGTGTTTTTATAATTACTCTAATTTTATATGTTCTTAAAATATTTTATTTTTATTAACTTTTGTTAGTTAATTAATTAATATCTCGAAAACAAAAAATAATGCCATCTCAAAAATTTAACAATCGATTTATTATGACTTAAACAATATTCATGATTTTTTTCGCGCTTCTGAATGAGGGAGAATATATTTAAAAGTTATAAACAAATTTTATTTTTTAAACCAATTGTTTAAAAATAATTATTTTTGTAAAAAAAATAAATTTTTTTATAAAAGTTTAAGGTCTTCTGCGTAAATACATTCACACCATTTTTCTCTATTTTTAGTAGGAAAAAAGTTATAAGTAAAGCAAAAAAATATTGCTCAAATCTGTTATTGTAAATATCATCGCCGCTTTCAGAATAGATTATTTAAATATTAAAATGTCCGCATGTGAGCAAATTTTTAACGCGAAAGTTGACTGAATATGTAAATTACATTTTCGTTAAAGGTTCAAAATAAAACTAGACGTAATATACATTTGCTTGCAAGCGGAGATTTTAAGATTTAAATAATCTATTCTGAACGCGGCGATGCAACACTTACAAGTTAATCTTAAAACATTCAATAAATCTTCGGAGAATTATCAGTGCTGTGTGGGCTCTTTCATATAGAATGAAAAAAGCGTGGATTGCCACATGGTCATTTAATTATATTTTTACCAACATAATTTTGCGATGCAGAAACTTTAGATAAAATTATATGTGCTGAAATCCTGGACGAAACAAAGAATAAAGAACTTTTTAACATTCGAAAGCAATTTCAAGTTCATGGGCCTTGCGGAAAACAAAAACGTATTCACCTTACATGGATCTAGAAAAGAAACTTTGAACAAAACAATATCCAAAGCCGTTTTGTTCTAAAACAACTTATAGTTCTAAGAATTATCCGGAACTCAGGCGAAGAAATTATGATAAAAAAATCATGTTTTATTAAAAAAAGGGTCAATTAAATGTATTGCTGACGATTCAATTATGGTAGCATATAATCTTTATTTGAGTATAAAATTTGAAGGTCATATTTGTATTATATTATGTGGTAATACGGATGGCATTAAATATTTATTCAAAATATGTTTAAAAGTGATGATTGTGCAAAAATAGGTTATAATGATGATAATCAGGAAATATAATATGATGAAATTGAATATTATTTAAACACACTAATTTTTAAAGTAAAAAAAATTTATAGTTTATAAATTTAGTTTTTCCCCTTAAGAGAAAAATAGAATTATACTACTTATATTGTACAAAAATATAATTTTTTCAGAAAATCCCTCGAAACCAGTAATTTATGATGGCGGAGGCGTTGAAGTTAGAGGAATTAGCGGTCCATTCCTAGAAGGTTATAACCTTCTATTAATTTGTAAAGTATTTGGGGGTAAGTGGAATTTTATAAATATTAGGTGACACTTTTTGGAAACCGTTCTTAAAATCAAAAAAAGTGGTCAAAAGTAAGATTAAGTAAAGCATGATTAATTAGTTGATTTCTTAAACTTTCAAATAATTTATGTTTTATTTTTATTACACAGCTTAACGAGAAAATGAAAAATTTTTGCGCCTCGGTTTCTATAATGGTTTTCTATTTATTATGCACCAAAATAAAGAAAAAATAGACATATTCTTTTTAAAGTTTGCTTTTGCAGTAGTTATACTAATAATAATACTAATAATACACCTACTTCAAAAAATCATAACTTTCTCAAATCTTAACATATTAACTCCGCTTTGGTCTTGTTTTGAAGGGCTGGTCATCAGTAACAAATACATATCCATACCGTTTTCAAAAAACTACCCTTTTTGAAATACACCCCTCCAAAAAAAATAAAAAATCACAAAATTTGAAAAAACAGTAAAAATTCTATGTAAATTTTTTTTCAGTTTTAACTATTACATATTTTTACAGATAATTTCAACATTGTAAAAAAAATAAGTAACAATTCTCCACAAGGGTAAAGAAAAATGTCAAAAACTACCCCATTAAACCAAAAGTTTTAGAATTGATCAGATTTGCCTGAAATTTCTTACTCGGGGGTTTTTGGGGTCGGTGATTACGCATCCGGTATCAGTTTTTTTAAAATTCCCAATGGCGGATCCAATATGGCAGCCAAATTTTTAAAAACTCATCGAATTAACTTGAAACTCGTTACTCAGGGGTTTTTTGGGTCGCTGATGACACATCTGGTATCAGTTTTTTTAAATTCCAAATGGCAGATCCAATATGGCGGCCGAATTTTTTAAAACTCATCGAATTCACTTGAAACACGTCACCTGGGGGTTTTCTGGGTCGCTGATGACAAATCTGATGTCAGTTTTTCTAAACTGACAGAAAAATGGCAAAGGAAGAAAAATTGCAAAAAGTTAAAAATAGGGTGACAGTAGTAGTAGTAGTAGTACGAATGTCTATATATGGCAGCAACGAAAGCGACGCGCGCTGATTGATTAACACGGATGTTCATACATGGTAGCGTTCAAGTCGAAGCCATTAATTGGCTGTTTCATGGAAATATTTATTTATAATTTTGAAACGTACAGAATCAGTCAAAATGATTTTTTTAATTTTTTAACACAAATGTAAGATTTTAAAAATAGTTATGAATTAGGGGTGGGTTTCAAGAGGTTGTTTATCATCATTATTTTTATCTGTGTAGCTTAGAAATACTTTTTTACAATTTACATGCACTAATTGCAAGAATTCACAAACCTTTTTTAATCATTTACAAAAATTTCAAGTGGTTGTTGATTATCATTTCTAATTTTTAAGCAACCAGGATATATTTAGAAATAATTATGAAGTATGCAAGAGCTGTAAAATGTTTAATTAATCGTTTAGATGAATTATCAATATTTCGGAGTAGTATTAAACGTTAGGGGTTGTTCTAAGAGGTAAAACGTGTTAAATTTTTTTTGTAATTATATTAAATACTGAAATAATTATAATCTAATATACATCATGTCTTTAAAATAATAAAAAAACTCGGCTATTAAAGGGTTAAACTAAGCGTGGGAAAATAAATAGTATTTTTACACTTACAAGGTACCTACAGACGGCTCTCGAGTAGCAGATAACGCATATTATTGTGTTTAAGTTTGTCAATAAGGTTAAATTGCATAAAAAGTCATCAAGAGTGTGTTAACATGATGCTCATGAAGAATAGACTACAGGAGACCAATCTCCCATGCATGTACTTCACTAAAGTAGTGATTTATTTAATTCTAGTATACACAACACATCTTTAATATCAGGCGCAAATTTCATATTAATTTGTATTATCAATGTGATAAGATATTTTGAAAAACTTTGCAATGTCTCATGGGACTCCGGTACCAGGGTCCCATGAGACGTTTAGTATAATATATAAGATATAAAATATTAGACACTTGATTCGTAATATTCAAGTTTCTACTTAAAGTAAAATAGGAATAATCATCAAATTAAGTATATTTTTAAATTTTTGGTTCATTGCGAGGCATAATAACGGCGTCTGTAAATAACTGTTTATGAAAAATAGGCCTTTTTATTAGACTGCACTATATTAAACTTACAATTTATAAAAACAATGTTTGATTTACATAATATTTCTAAAATGACTAAATTATCATGTTCCATGGGTCCCCGAGTGTCAAAAATATTTTAACGAGCCACAGAAAATTCAAGAATGAGGTTAGGCCTACGGGCAATGTATCAAATTGCAGCTAAAAGACCAAAGAATATTATAAAAAAAAGTTATTTAAAATATTAAAAATTATAAAACCAAAAGCGAACTACGCGTAAATTAAGGGGAAGATTATGGTGATTTTGAGGTTTTTTAAAAAAAAATTTTGTATAGTAAAAGAAATATTTATAACTTACAATTTTTTTATAATGTAATTCATGTATGAAAGAGTCAAAACAATTTTTTTTAATAAACTACCGAAAAATGGTTGATAATTAATGGAATATTAAGAAATATTTTGAAGTTACTATTTTTCTCTAAATTCCTCTATATTTAATTTCCTTTTAATTATATATTACACCGTCCGATAAAATTTAACTTTTTTTTCACACACGAAAAAATCAATGATTTTCAGAAACTAGGCCCAAAAAAAAGATACCCGTGTCTGGACGTTTTGCTAGATCAGGTCATTTTTTGCTTTTAGGGGTAAAAACAACCCTTAAATGAAAGGTGATAGGAAATCTTGTGCAAATTAATAATTTTTTATCAAACCTGGTATCTCGGGGTTTTCCGGGTCGCTGATTACGAATTTGATGTCAGATTTTCAAAATTCAAAATGGCGGATCCAATATGGCGGTCGAAATTTATAAAAATTCACCAATTCATTTGAAAGTTGTTACTTAGGGGTTTTTGGGGTCGCTGATTACGATTATGATGTCAGATTTTCAAAATTCAAAATGACGGATTCAATATGGCGGTCGAAATTTATAAAAGTTCATCGAATTCACTTGAAACTTGTAACTTGAAGGTTTTTAGGGTTGCTGATTACAAATTTGATGTCGGGTTTTCAAAATTCAAAATGGCGAATCCAATATGGTGGTCGAATCATTAAATCGTAAAAATAAGCGTCTAAAATTTACACAAACGTAATACAAGAGTTGTTATGAAATATTTCTATTAATTTTATTTTATTGCATTATATTTGTTTAATAAATTTTGATTATAAGCTTTTGAATTTATTGATTCTAATAGGAACTTAGTTAATAAATATACCAATTTTCAGATTAAAAATCACTTAAAATAAAAATTTTAAAATGTTGGCTTGCAAATTTTAACAAAAAATTGATTGAACATTTAAATTTTCCAAATTATTTTTCAGATTTCTGATCTTCCCCTTTATTAGACTTGGCTGTTTTATTATTCTTATCTAACATCATTTTCGTACTCAGAGACGCCGAAAGCCCTTAGATACCAAGTTTTATAAAAAATTAACAATTTTTATAAATTTCAACCGTCATATTGAGTCTGCCATATTGAATTTTAAAAATGTACAATCAGATTCGTACTCAGCGACCCCAAAAACCCAGAGATACGAAGTTTTATAAAAAAACTAATAACATTTATAAATTTCGACCACCATATTCGATCCGCCATTTTGAATTTTGAAAACCCGACATCGAATTCGTTATCAGCGACCCCAAAAACCTTCAAGTAACAAGTTTCAAGTGAATTCGATGAACTTTTATAAATTTCGACCGCCATATTGAATCTGCCATTTTGAATTTTAAAAATCTGACTTCAGATTCGTACTCAGCGACCCCAAAATCCCCTAGATACCAAGTTTTACAAAAAATAATTAATATTTATATATTTCGACCGCCATATTGGATCCGCCATTTTGAATTTTGAAAATCTGACATCAGATTCGTAATCAGCGACCCGGAAAACCCCGAGATACCAGGTTTGATAAAAAATTATTAATTTGTACAAGATTTCCTATCACCTTTCATTTAAGGGTTGTTTTTACCCCTAAAAGCAAAAAATGACCTGATCTAGCAAAACGTCCAGACACGGGTATCTTTTTTTTGGGCCTAGTTTCTGAAAATCATTGATTTTTTCGTGTGTGAAAAATCGTGTCGGACGGTGTTACGATAGTCTTAAGAATGTATTCGCGCGACGTAAATATGTGTTCGAATATGTGAGTAATAACTAATCACAGTATTGAGCAAGAACTCGAACGCTCACGATGGTCAAAATTTCTGTTGATTTATATAAATAATAATTTCTTATTTTGTGACAAATAAACAATTTGTTCAATATAACAATATTAATTTTATTGTAAAATAGTGACTTTTCTTGATCCTTTATAATTTATCTTTACACTTTCCTACTGAAATTAAGAACAATATTGCACATTTTTTTTTATTTATGTTGATTCCTGAACAAATAATGGTCCTTCGAGCCGGATCATGTGCGGAATAGTTGAAAATAGTGGACTGTAAGAAAGAAACAATAGTGAAAAGTGATCATATAATCATTATAGTGCATATAAATACTATTTTACAAAATTCTTTCAAGTGAATTAAATTCAAGAATTTCGCCCATGTTACGAGAAACTTTGTTGTCCAAAGTGACAGTGACAGTGACATAAAACAGAGAAATAAAGAAATGCGTAAAGATATTCAAAACATTGCCACAGTGGTGGATGAATAGAGTGCACTGCGTAAGGATTTTGACAAGCATGTTATAGAGTGTGAAGCGATGCTTTTGTGATATGATTTTCGCGGATTGTTGTCCCTTGGCGATGCTACCAGGTCTACACGTGAGCATTTCCGTGTTCCTCAAAATTAAAGGTGATAAGGGGGTTGGCGGGAGAGTGTGCTGGATTGTGTCGTGATTTCGGGTGTTTCTGCGATTAATAATTCATTCGCATTTCTCGCCTCGTCGACGACGCAGACCAGGGCTACACTCTCACGTGCCGGCCGAGGACACGGAAAGGTAGATTTTCTGTTAATTGTCGTTGAATTTCTTTTTCTTTTTTGAAATATTTATAGTATATTTTTTATATTTTTTCCTTTTTTTTTATTTAAAAGTGTGGCCGTTTTAAATCGTGCGCCAACGATACCAATTCACACTCTGGATGACTATATTGAACGGAATATCAACATTCTATATAAAAATTGAGACCTGATGGCATCGTTCAGGATTATTAGCCTGTAATAACGGAAACTACGGTTTGAATAAGGATTGAATTTGCCTCTGATTTCACCTTTTGAATCAACGGTCATTTCGTTATGTTGATCATTTTTGGATAAGTATCCACTTGTTGGTTTTTGTTTTTTGTACATCATTATATACATATATATATATATTTCGTTCTGCCAAATTAGTTGGTTAAAATATATAAAGTTTCCGGTTATTAAATATCGAAGGCGTATGAGAGTGTGTGTCGCGTTGTGGCTGAAGAGATAATAAGTCGAGTTTTGCGAATCAAATTTTTATATATCATATTATTTCATTTGATTGTTTTTTTTATATTTTTCTGATGTGCGTTGTGTATTTTTCATTATAATTTTATCTATATATATATGTTTGAACGTATACTCCTTGTATTTGTATATGGAGTATTTAATATAAAAGATAGATTTAACGAAACTCTGATCAGAGTGAATTATTAGATTGCATATATTAATTTACTATTATATTTCGGATGATCATCTCATTGTTATTTTTCATATCAATCTATACGTATCAATAAATGGATGGAGATTATTAGTTTCGCGTTTTAATTTATTCGCTTATTTTCGATGTAAACCCATAGTTTTCTATTTATATAATTATATTAATCTTTTATCTTTTCAACTTTTGTAAATGTTCGGGTTGGTTTCTATAAACAATCGTTACATTTTTGGCGCCCAACGTGGGGCACGATAGAGTGTTGCCTAAATTTTATTTCTATATTTTGTAATTTTATTTTTCTGTGTGATTGAAAATTCGACTTACAAGTGGAAAACGGTTTATTTTGTTCGTGACTGTTGCGTCGATTGTTTACATTTATGACTTCGAGGACACCGCCAAACACGCGTTCCAAACACACACCATTGTTATCGCCGTTACAAGATAGGAAACGAAATAATACTAATTCGAAAACTTTAATCATGCCGGGTGACGAAATAACGCAGGATATGAATGATGAGGAATTGCGGGCGGAAATTTTGAGATTGAGAAATTTAAATCATGTACAAAATGAACAGTTGCGTGTGTTGAGACAAGATGTTACGGGTCAGGAAAGTGCAGGAGATCAATTAATTCGCAGTTTATTAAATGGGCTCAGAGGGTTAAATATTAATACTAAGCCACCAAAATTTTCTGATACACAACATCCAAAAAAATATTTGAATGATTTAACAAAATTTTTTAACCATAATAATATTGCAATGGAGAATCGTTGTGCTTTTTTGGACAATGTTTTTGAAGATAGAGCAGCGGATTGGTTCGAAACACAGAAAAATTCTATTGTTTCTTATAACGATTTTCAAAGAAAATTTCTAGCTGAATTTTTTTCGGTGCCGGTTCGCGTGCAGATGAAATCACAATGGTTATGTCAGCGTTTCGATTCCCATAAAGAGAATTTAAATTCATTTTTTTTGAGACAGGTAAATGAAGCTCAATATATTGAACCAAAACTAGAAGCTTATGAAATTCATTATACAATAATTCAACAATTGCCAATTCGCGTACGCGAAATTATGGCGGCCGTTGATTTCGCGGATTTTAATAAGATTTCACAAACGCTTACACAATTAGATTTGACATTTCAGGATAAGACTAATTCTTCGAAAAAATCTTTGCAAAATATTCCCAATAGATTGCCGCCGGATATTATCGAGAATAAAAATAATAAAGTTCAAGTGAGACAGATTCATGCTGGTAGGGGTAATGAGCAAGCCATGTGTCATTGCGAGAGTGGGGAGATCCCGGCGTATTCCCCTGGATTGAGTAGCGAGTCGGGGATTTCTCATAACTCTCAGCCGAAGAATCGGTCGGTGGGGATAAGATGCGAGAGTGGTAATTTCTCCCTTCCTGATATGAGAGTTCCACCTCCTAATATGAATATTGCGGTCAATTGTCAGAAGGCGAAGAGTTCTAATGGGAATTTAAACTGGTAGGGGGTGCACTGCTTTCGATGGAAACAGTGCGCCCGTGTCTATATGATGATATTGAGAAACTGGCGGGAGATGTTTTGCGGGAGGGAGAATCGGTGGAGGGACGGAGGGGTATTCCAATACCATTGTGTCCTCGAATAATTATCTCTTTGTTTTCGGTTCCTGCCCCCGCGTTAGTTGATACTGGCAGTCAGGTGACTGCTATTTCTGATGAGTTCTATAATTATTTAAACATGCATGGAAAATTTGTAGAATTGCCTGTTTCTAACGTTGAAATTTTTACAGCAATAGGAAAAAAGCCCACGTCAGTTAAAAAACAAATAATGTCGGAGATTCGAATTGCGAATAAAGTTTATCCTGCTTCATTTTTGGTTATCCCTAAATTATCTAGTCCTTTGATTTTAGGGAATGATTGGTTTCTAAAGAATGATGTTATAATTGATTATAATGATTTTTCTATAAATATTACAGGAGATATTATTACAGGCCCAAATGTTAAGTTTGAAAAAAATTACTCTTTGAATTGTACTAACGATAAAAATATTGACGATGTGACATATATACAAAATGTTAAGGGTCAGATTTCGGATTTGGTAAATAATATGAACTTGCATAAGACTGAATTGGAGGTTAGATCTTTGATGTTGAACGATTTAAATGATGAGGTAATTGATGATTCGTTTAATATAGAGAAGTTATTTCAGTTTTATCCATCTGAAGGTCTATTGGATAAAAGGGGGGTGGATGTTGCTCAAATGTTAATTAGTGATGATAAAGAAAATTTTATAGAACAAAATAATGATTTATTGTCGAAAAACAGTTTTGCCAATGGAATTTGGAGTACGAGTAAAATACGAGATAATTCTGAGTCGATTGAAAACGAGATTAAGGTACATTTAGATAACATTATATGTCCAGAGCAAGAAGGAGTGGGGGTTGTTGATGATGATTTTATAAGGGGTGTTAAATCGATCGCAGAATCATTAGAGGGATATACAGGTTTTCAGAGAAAAATTTATTCAGGAAATGTCAAGATTTAAAAAATTATTTACCCCTAAAGATAGTAGTGCAAATACCATTGAATATAAGTTGAAAGTGAAACCGCATAAGAGTGTAGTGAGGAAATCTTACCCAGTACCGTTGAAGTTCAGACCGGGGACGGATAAAAAAATAATCGAAATGGAAAAAGCGGGTATTATTGAGAGGACGGATAGTAAATATTGCAATCCTCTTAGAGTGGTGGTTAAAAGCAATGGGGAAATTCGTATCTGCCTAGACGCACGCTATATTAACGACATAATAGAAGCGGATCATGAGATGCCGCCATTAGTAGGTGAACTCATGCAAAAATTTCACGGTGTTACTTACATGTCGACTACAGATTTAGCGGCGGGATATTGGCAGATCCCTTTGCACAAAGAAAGTCGTAAATACACGGCCTTTCTCTATAACTCAAAAATGTACCAGTTTTGTAGAATTCCATTTGGTTTAAAAACCGCGGGTTCTGCATTTATGCGAGCGGTAAGATGTGCATTAGGAACGGAATTTGATGAGATTTTAACGGTGTATGTTGACGATTTTTTGGTGACTAGTCGGGGATCTTTTGACGATCATTTAGATAAATTGTGCTCAATATTTGCAGTATTACAAGAGAAAAATTTTACGTTAAAATTAGAGAAATCATTTTTTTTTAAAAAACAAATTAAATTTTTGGGTTTTGAACTTTGTATTGAGGGGATTAAACCACTTCGAGATAAACTAGAGGTAATCGAAAATTTTTCCGTTCCAAAAACGCGAAAGGAGTTGCAATCATTCATCGGTGTGTGCACCTATTATAGGCAGTTCACAAAGAAGCATGCTGATCTCCTTGAACCATTTCGAGACATTTTGGGGGAAAAAAAGATTTGGATGTGGACTGAGAAACATAATCGAGCTTTTAGTATTATGAAAAATGCTTTTGTAAATTGCGTGAAACTTTACCATTATATACCAGGAGCCACTTATAAGTTACAAACAGACGCTTCAGACGTAGGGATTAGTGGCATATTATATCAGATCGATCAAAACAACGAACATCGAATAATTGCCCTTGTGAGTCGATGTTTGACGGTGGCTGAGTTTAACTATACAGTTACTGAAAAGGAACTTTTGGCCATAGTCTATTCAATAATCAAATTGGGGTAAAATTTGAAATTATTACGGACCATAAGGGATTAACATTCTTAAAGTCCACTCCTTATTTATGCGCTCGTCTGATTAGGTGGAGTCTTTTGTTACAACAATACGATTTCGAAGTAACATATTGTAAGGGGGTTGATAATGTAGTTGCGGATTTTTTCAGCCATAATCCGTGCGGAAAATTTGAAACCTCCCAGTCAAAATCGTTGTCTATTGATGTAATCGATTGCGAAACAAATAATGAAATAGAATGTTCAAAAGAGATAAATCAATCGCTAAAAAATTTAGAAAAATTGCAATTATGTGATGAGTATATTCGTGATATTGTTGAAAAATTGAAAGCAAGTGATAGAATGGATTTTTACATTGTAGAAAATAATATTTTATTTCGAAAAGATGAGTATTTGGGGCTATGGCAGGTCGTTATACCTGTGGAGTTGACTCGTGATCTTATCTCATGTGTCCATACAAAATTGGGTCACCCTGGAGTTCATAAAACCACAATGTATTTAAGGCAATTTTATTTTTGGAAGGGCATGTGTAAGCAGATTAAGAATATGGTTCTTTCTTGCGATTTATGTCAGAGAGTGAAAAATATTAATGTAAAAATGGAAGGTCAATATAATTTAGTACATTCTTCGGATCCTGGAGATTTAGTATGTGTGGACTTTTATGGTCCATTACCTTGTTCTGTCGGTGGTGTTGAATACATATTTGTTATGCTGGATGCATTTTCAAAATATGTTAAATTGTATTCTATCAAAAAACAGAATACAGACACTATTTTGAAAAAAATATGTGATTCATACATTCCCGAAGTGGGGAAACCTCGTCGCATACTTTCGGATCATGGTACTCAATTTACATCACCAAAATGGCGAGATTCATTGAATAGAATAGGAATTCAGGTCGTTTTTTCGTCCATACGCCATCCAAAAAGTAACCCAGTAGAGAGAACAATGAGAGAGTTAGGTAGATTGTTTCGAACTCTCTGTGCAGACAGGCACACGCGGTGGGCAAAACACGTAAAGGATATGGAATTTTTTTTAAATATCACGACCCATATGAGTACTGGATTCTCCCCTCTCGAGCTACATTTTAATATTAAGCCATCTGAGGAGATTCTAAAACATATAATTTTTCTGGAATCTGATCAATTGTCGAGAGACGCAAAAATTTTGCTTGCAAGAGAAAAAATAAATAAAGCTTACCAAACGCGAATAAGGAGTCAGAAAACATCTTCCAAAATTCGTATAAAGGAAGGTGATTTGGTCCTGCTACATATACCGAAACAATCCGATGCTCTAAAAAAAGTTACGCGAAAATTTTTCCACCTTTACTATGGTCCTTATCTTGTCATAAAAGATTTTAATAATAATTCGTATCAACTGTCGCAAGCTGATGATCCATGTAAGATTATTGGTAATTACAATCAAGCGAATTTAAAGCCTTATATTTCCAGAGACAGTGGGAAAAGGGATTGATCTCGAGTAGTTTCTTGACTTAAGCAAATAAATAATTAATTTTGTAAAATTAAGGCATAAATGCATGTAATTTATTTAGTGTATTATAAATGTGAAAGATGAATGGGACGATTGCGCGTTTATCTGTGTGAATTTTGAAATTGTAATAATGTAGAATAATGAATATCATGATAGTAGTGTGACAACGCTGGTCTTCGGTTGAATCATTGTCAAAGGGGGGTGATGAAGCGATGCTTTTGTGATATGATTTTCGCGGATTGTTGTCCCTTGGCGATGCTACCAGGTCTACACGTGAGCATTTCCGTGTTCCTCAAAATTAAAGGTGATAAGGGGGTTGGCGGGAGAGTGTGCTGGATTGTGTCGTGATTTCGGGTGTTTCTGCGATTAATAATTCATTCGCATTTCTCGCCTCGTCGACGACGCAGACCAGGGCTACACTCTCACGTGCCGGCCGAGGACACGGAAAGGTAGATTTTCTGTTAATTGTCGTTGAATTTCTTTTTCTTTTTTTGAAATATTTATAGTATATTTTTTATATTTTTTCCTTTTTTTTTATTTAAAAGTGTGGCCGTTTTAAATCGTGCGCCAACGATACCAATTCACACTCTGGATGACTATATTGAACGGAATATCAACATTCTATATAAAAATTGAGACCTGATGGCATCGTTCAGGATTATTAGCCTGTAATAACGGAAACTACGGTTTGAATAAGGATTGAATTTGCCTCTGATTTCACCTTTTGAATCAACGGTCATTTCGTTATGTTGATCATTTTTGGATAAGTATCCACTTGTTGGTTTTTGTTTTTTGTACATCATTATATACATATATATATATATTTCGTTCTGCCAAATTAGTTGGTTAAAATATATAAAGTTTCCGGTTATTAAATATCGAAGGCGTATGAGAGTGTGTGTCGCGTTGTGGCTGAAGAGATAATAAGTCGAGTTTTGCGAATCAAATTTTTATATATCATATTATTTCATTTGATTGTTTTTTTTATATTTTTCTGATGTGCGTTGTGTATTTTTCATTATAATTTTATCTATATATATATGTTTGAACGTATACTCCTTGTATTTGTATATGGAGTATTTAATATAAAAGATAGATTTAACGAAACTCTGATCAGAGTGAATTATTAGATTGCATATATTAATTTACTATTATATTTCGGATGATCATCTCATTGTTATTTTTCATATCAATCTATACGTATCAATAAATGGATGGAGATTATTAGTTTCGCGTTTTAATTTATTCGCTTATTTTCGATGTAAACCCATAGTTTTCTATTTATATAATTATATTAATCTTTTATCTTTTCAACTTTTGTAAATGTTCGGGTTGGTTTCTATAAACAATCGTTACAAGTGGGATAAGAAAAGATTCTCTCTTTTGGAAAGAATTAAACTTTTAGAAAAAAGAGAGGAAATCAGAGAGCGTGCGGACAGGAAAATAATATTATAATAAGTGGATTGGAAATCTCTTCTAATTCGAGATCAGTTGCCGAGTTTTTAGATGATTCGCTAAGTGTCAAGGTGGATGTCGTGGAAGTGCGCAACATTTCGAATAACAAGCACCAGATGATCAAAGTTAAATTGAGCAATTTAGAAGACAAAGTCAGAATTATGAAGAATAAGAAAAAGCTTGTTGGGACAAAAACATATATAAATGACGATTTAACATGGCAGGAACGCGAAGTCCAAAGAAGCATAAGAAAAAGAGCTGATGAAGGGAAACAATCTGGTAAGCAAGTGAAAGTTGGATATAGAAAAATTACAATCGATGATAAGAACTTAGTTTGGAAGGATAATCTAGGATTGGTGGAGATTAATGGCGGTGAGAGCTGGCAGCAGGTGACACAGAGTATGATACAAAGCAGAGCAGGTTCTCAGATATTTCGACGGTCTCAATAGTAATTGTCAACATGCACCGACATTGAACTGCAATTTTTCTAGTCCCTTATCCTTTGATGGGGATATTTTGTGTTCTTCACCCAATAACTTTTTGGGAATAACCTTCTGGAATGTACATGGCATAAATAACCTCTTTAATTTGGACAACGAAGATTTTGAAAAATATTTGAAAAAAGATGTGATAATATGTATGTGTGAAACGTGGCTTACTGGAAGTTCAATCAATTTGCCCACTTTTTTTGGAGATCATTATAGAACATTAACCGTCTACGACTCCAGAATTGTGAAAAGGGTAAAGGTACTGGAATCTAAGGAAAGTTGGATTATTTTTAGTTGCAGTATAGAATCTACAGAATACACAATAGTTAGTGTGTACTTAAGAGGGTCTAATTATTTGGAAAATGTGGAAGCGCTCCAATTATCATTGTCAAATTTTATCGGGAACAGTGATCGTTTATGTATATTTGGAGGTGATGTAAATGCAAGAATGTGTTTGTTAAATCAGTTTGGAGGGGAATTGTTCGAGCAAAGTGCTTTCTCTGAAATAAGAACGTCAAGGGATGAAGTAACGGACAAGAAGGGTCACTTTCTGGAGGAGATACTTGAGAATTTCGGACTTGTTGTCCTAAATGCAAGATCGGCATCAGACAGACAGGGAAATTTTACCTATGTTGGCGCACAAGGTGCTAGCAGTATCGACCAAATTTGGACTAATTTAAATGGACTGTGTGTTCTTCGGGATTTTGAGCTTAGGGCTTTTGGACTTTCAGATCACTTACCCGATTCGTGCTACTTTACAAACAATAACTCCAGAAAAGTTAAATTCTAATTTAATTACTGTAAACACCTCCTTTTCAAAATTCGTTTGCAAGGACGAAAATGAAGAAGTATACTTGAATCTGCTTATTGATTTAGAAAAGAATTTGCCAAGTGAGACCCCAAATGATATTCATAGAATAAACGATTTATTATTTGGAAATATTAAAAAGGCGGCAACGGAGTCGGGGATGGTGCAGACGATAAAAATTCATTTGGGGAAAAGTGGTAATAAGCCCTGGTTCAACAGTGATTGTAAGGCCTCAAAAGATGTTTTGAATCGATATCGCAGACTCTGGTTAAAGTCGAAAAATAGAATTGACCAGGAGAATTATACAAAGGCAAGAAAAAATCACATTGTGTTATTAAAAACTACAAAAACTGATTATTTAAAAAAACATAGGGAAGCAATATCTAATACTAGAAATCCAAAGGAATTTTGGATGGCGGTAAAGTTCTTCAAAAAGAAAAAATATCAGAGCAACTTAATTTCGAAAGAAGAATGGACAAGCTTTTACAAGGAAATATACGATAATGTTTTATCACCCAGTGAGACTTATTATGACTGTAAACACCCTTTTCTTGATAAAGAAATCAGTAAGGAAGAAGTGATCAAGGCAATCGCTAAACTCAAGCAGAGGACACGCAGATATTGCTAAGAGTGTGAGTTTAACTCTTATTTAAATTTAGGATTTAGATTTATTAGTATAAAAAAAATTACCTGTATATGAAAATAAAAATAGATTCGAATATTAAATATAGTGTATAAAGTATTAAGGCGAATAATTTTCTTAAATTGTAATAAAACAATTTTTTTATCTTCTATTTTTTACATTTTTTAATATATAATACTTATCCCAGATAGCACGGAAACTTGCAGCAAGCTTGCTGCAAGCTTGTCTGAGCTAGCGAAATGTCCCACCCAGGGAAAGCTTACACGGCAAGCTTACTGTAAGCTATCCAGGAAAGGTTGCTGCAATCTTGCCATGAAAGATTGTTACAAGATTGCTGCAAGCATACTAAGAATGATTGCGGCAAGGTTGCCGTGAAAGATTGCTGTAAGCTTGCTACTTAAAGTTGCAGGAGAATTTCATCAAGCTTCTGGAAAGGTTGCTGCAAGCTTGCTGCAATTTTTAAAAAATACATTTTAAATTAAAAAAAAATTTATTTGTTTTTTTTAAATTTAAAAATCCTTGTGACGTATATTATTATTAATTATGTCCTGTTTATTTTCATTTGGAAACTTAACGAGAAAATTTTCGAAACAAATTTGAGGGGACTGGAAATTGAACTCGGGTTCGACAGACACTAACCAAACCAAAGACCCTCTGGTTTTGGTTTCAAACTATCACTCACAATATGTACCTGCAGTGTTATTCTTATTGACCATTTCCTTATTTCTTTTGAAAATACTCAAATCCTACCTTACAAATGGGCAAGCTATTAATTCTGGTTATAATTAAAACACTCTCCGTTTATTCGCAGGTGAGGAGACTATAATTGAGGTTATAAACTTTCAATATTATATAAAACTAACCTTTATTACTGTTTATTATATAAATAAAAAATTAATTACAAATTAAATAGTTCGTACGCCGGTAGTCGCATGAAGAGAAATTTGTTCATTATGCATCAAAAAGTTTTAACATTTGACACTTTCATATTCACGGACATTAAAAAAATACAAGTAAACTAGATAAAAAAAAGTATTTTAATATTATATAAAATGCATATTGCTGCCAAAGACATGGAAATTAGAATTTTACGTATTTTAAGAGAAATAAAAGAAAACAGTAACTTTGTAAGAAATTTCCGCAACCCGCATGTTGAAGGAAATTAATTACTTTTTTCTTGTCAATATATTTGATTTCTAAATGAAAAACAATTGTGAAATCGTACAATTGTAATATTTGCATTTCATTTTTAACAATGTTACCATTTTTTATAGATTTTCTTATAACTATCATAATTAATTATTGATCGATACTTACGTAGTTCCAAATTTCTTTGAATTGTAGATATAAGCAAATTCCTCATATATTTTCAACGTGGCCATAGGTCCTCTTACTTGATAATTGTTTATATTCATTTTTAATTTGCAAAACTTTTCAAAATTTAGAAAAATCTTTTAATGTGAACATTAACTCTTTCGAAAATATGAATGACTAGACAGGGAGGAACACGTTTTCTGAGAACGAAGGAAAAAAAGCGAGAGTGAAAGAGAGAACAAGGCGTTGCGCAGTATTATAATTTTGGTGATTCCGCGCAAAGTAGGTTTCAAATTTCGTTTCTGAAAACGATGCGCGCAACCTTATCAGGTGATTAGCACAATTCAAAATACTTTTATAGCCGTTAAGAATACTCAAAAAATGTATAATATAACAAAATATTTTCATTTTTAATTTATTTAATTGAATTGAATGTTATTTAATTTAAAATTTAAATTTCAAGTTTTTAAAAACTTTTTCTTTACTAAATTAGCTTTGGTCTGAAGAATACAAATTATTTCACCCCCAATATCATAAGGGCATTTTGTGTTGCGGGCCTTTGCGGCCGAATTGTTCCGCCACTGGTAATAATCCCCACGCCTTTACACTCACGTGGAAAAAGTAAACACCGGGAACACCCTTGCAAAATATGTTATAAAACCCATGCAAACCTTGGGAAAATTCGTAGCCAACCAAATGAGAAACACTGTCAAAACCTTGGCTTTTGAACGAATACCAGAGTGGTGCCAAGGCTGGCAGAACCATGGCTTTTCAAATACAACAGCTTAACAATATTTAATTGGTAAAAGTGTGACTGCAAACAAAGACTGGCAAAAGCATGGCCAAAGGAAAAACCCATTCTTTTTCATTGAAATCAATCTTTCCAAAACTGAGAAAAGCCTGGCTTAAAGTGTGAACATGATGAACATGATCCCTTCGAAACAATTAATATTGATGACGAAATAATCGCATTCATTATAAATGTCGATAAAATTTGAAAAAATCGTAAAATCCGAAGCCAGTTTTTAGTGAAATTTTTTTAAAATTTATTATTATTTAATAAGAATAAAATAATTTGTTTTTCTAATAGGTGTTCCGCCTCGAAACGAAATATGTTGCATTTGTGTTGCAATGGAAGCAACACATGCATTCATTCCATGTGGACACAAAATAATTTGCTCCACATGTACCACCAACTACATCAACAGAGGCATTACGCAATGTCCAATTTGTAAAAATGAAATTATTTTTATAACACAAATATTTTAATTTAAAAAAATGTATGCAATAATAACAATCAATTTTTCAATAGCAAAAGTTGTCGTCTTTTTTTGGTTATTCTTATTAAATATTTCTTGACTATAAACCACTATATCTGAATTGGACCATATTGTATTATATTATTTTCGTAAATAAAATTTAAACATTATTAAATTTTCTCTAGCTTGCTTTCATTAATTATTTTTAGTTCCATTAATTACAAGAAATTACTAATATTTTGTATGAAAAATAAAATATAATAATTTCTTTAATTTTTATTATTTTTAGAATAATTTATATTTTTATAAGTTAAATTATGTTTCAATTCTAAATTTATTTAGAAGTTCAAATTAATAGATAAGAATTTTTGTAAGATTATGTTCGTTCAAAACAATTATAAATTAATAGAAAAAATTAAACTTACCTTTTCTAACTCTTATTAAATTTTAATTTCACTTATAAAAATTAAAAAATTATAGTATAATAATCTTTGTATTCATTCCGTCATTCATTCACATTTTCTTAGTACTTGATTTTTCTCATTATTATTAGATTATATATACATATATATCTTTACTTTGATAATTAGGGTTCTCGACGGTTTCTACCTGAAATTTTTGTTGTCAAAACAGCTTTTGGTTGAGGGTTCATAAGATGGTCGATGACCTTTTAAATACTGTAATGAAAGGGGTCGCTGAAACCGTATATGACCATGAAAATTTTTTTTGACGACCCATTTTCCCGCAACCACCCCCTTGCACCTACTCACGGGGGTTGGAGTTTCAAAAAAAAAAATCGAGTAGTGTGTCAATTCCAATGTTTTTTGGGTCGCTTAATCCGAAAAATACCACTAAAAACAAATCCTTAACCCCCTACAACCCCTGGGAGGGGGTTGGAATTTCATTGTTCACGAAAAGTCGAGTACGGTGTGTAATCCTATGTTTTTTGGGCCGCTTAATCCGAAAAATACCACTAAAAACAAAAAAATCGAGTATTGTGTCAATTCCAATGTTTTTTGGGTCGCTTAATCCGAAAAATACCACTAAAAACAAATCCTTAACCCCCTACAACCCCCTGAGAAGGGGTTGGAATTTCAATTTTTACAAAAAGTCGAGTACGGTATCTATTCCTATGTTTTTTTGGTCGCTGAAATCAAAAAACACCAACAAAAACACATTCTTTACCCTTTTAACCCCCTACAACCCCTGGAGGGGGTTGGAATTTCATTTTTTACGAAAAGTCGAGTACGGTGTCTAATCTTATGTTTTTTGGGTCGCTGAAACCAAAAAACATCACCAACAATAAAGTTTTCTAGAAATTTACCTATGATTACACAAATACGCACCTACAAAGTCTTAAGGAAATTTATTTTTCTACACTTAGCGCCGTGAAAAATGATATTCCAACCCCCTCCCAGGGGTTCTAGCGGGTTAAGGGGGTAAAGAATTTGTTTTTGGTGGTGTTTTTTAATTTCAGCGCCCCAAGAAACGTAGGATTAGACACCGAACTTGACTTTTTGTGAAATTTAAAATTTTAACCCCCTCCCAGAGGGTTGTACGGGGTTAAGGAAAGAAAGGATTTGTTTTCAATGGTGTTTTTGGGATGAAGCGACCCAAAAAAACATTGGAATAGACACCATACTCAATTTTTTTTTAATTTGAAACTCCAACCCCCGTGAGTAGGTGCAAGGGGTGGTTGCGGGAAAATGGGTCGTCAAAAAAATTGTTAATGGTCATATTCGGTTTCAGCTACCCCAAAAACATAGGAATATGGGGTTGTGTTTTTTGGGACCTGAATTTTTTTTTGTGCCTGTGTTATTATTGGAGCAATATATGATCGTAATCGTGAACTTCTGAGGAAAACGAATATGTCAAAATAAATTAAACAGTGTTTATATTTAAAAATTTTATAATTTTTTTGAAAAACTCATTAAGCGTCATAAAATAATATTGTCATTAAGCCCGAGAACGTCATACAGGCCCCCGCTGTAATTGACTTACTCGAGGTCTGAGCCCGGGACAGGCCGATAGAGTGAGGATATACCACTTCCCTTTTCAGGACCCAATCCGTGATCGCTCGATTCGTCCTAACAGTCTTGGGTTGAGGGAAATTTTTTTATTATTGTATATGCGATATAGATGATAACCGTTTAATCCCAGTGAGTGGAAGTGGTGTATTCATACTTAACTTACCAACACCTATCCCCGAGGATGCCACTCAGGCCTACCGTAATATCTGCCACTCGCGAGAACTTAATATAGGCCCAGATTGGTAGAGTGGGGGTATAACACTTCTCCTCAATGGAGTGAAACGGCTACTGCTGATGTAAGATAAACATAGAGCAACCGACTACCGTTTCAACAACATTGTAGTAGTGTTGCTAAAAAAAGATTCTAATAGTCTCAGGTAACTTAACTTGATTATTATAAAGTTTATAATATTTTTCTGCAATTTGTCGATCAATAACTTACTGCAGGTGTTGAATCTTCTTATATTATATTTGTGTTTTTCATTTTTGTATTGGGCCCAAAAAATATATTCCTATTTTTGTATAGTATTAATAATTATACAATATGTATTTTAAAGATAAATATGGATATGGCATGATATTGGTATTGAAGATATTTGTTTCTTTTGGTTGTCTTAAATGTTTCATATAAAAAATACTTCAATCCATTTAGTTTTTTTGGTATTAAATAACATTGGCATTAAAGATATTACGATTTTGAGGATAAAGAAAGATATTGGATAACATTAGTATTGAATATATTTTAATAATGCAACAAAAATATTGATTGTTTTATAATAGTGGAAGCTGTCTTTTGGAAAAATTTTTTGGTATTGGGTAATTTTGGCATTAAAGATATTTGGATTTTGAGGATAATAAAATATGATATTGGATAACATTGGCATTGAATATATTTCGATATTGAAAAAAAAATATTGACTGTTTGAGAATAGAGGATGCTGGCTTTTGGAAAAGTATTTAAATAGATAGAAAGAGGTTTGAATATTGTTTTAAGGGTTAAAATTGTTTTATGGGTTAAATAATAGTTTGTGAGTTGAATATTGATTTGAATATTAATAAAAAGTGCAGAGGAAAATAAGTTCAATAATAATCATTATCGAAAATGATGTAATGTGGAAAAAGATTAAACAACGCTAATTCACGTTCATAAAAGACTATCATTGTTGCATTAGTTAGCTGAATTATAGTTAATGCAATATTTTATAGGTGAAACACATGTAAGTAAATTTTTTAAAGCAATAAACTAAAATAAACGATTTGTTTTGAAAATTGGCTTTATCAACAGTTTGAAAGTTGAAGAAGGATACCATGTCGAACATAGAAGAGTATTTTATTTTAAGTAATGAAGATTTTAAAATTATTGAAAATGTAAATGAAATGTTAAATGATATGCACATGTATAAATTTCAAGAATTATCAAAAAATGATTCAAATTCTTTTTTCATTATGCAAAGTACTTTGTATTTACAAATGCTTGATTTAATTGTTCCAATTAGAGAAAGAGTTAAACATATTCAAATAGTTTTTAGCGGTAATAACAATTCTGGTCATTGGATTTGTGTTTATTACGATGGAGTAAGACTTTATATTTTTGATAGCCTTAATGCAGGGTGTTTGAATATTCACCAAATAGAATATTTAATTAGATTGTTCCCTTTTAAACCAACAGAATTTTTTGTAGATGTTGATCAACAACCGATTGGTACAGTTAAGTGTAAAGTATAATGCAATAGCATTTGCAACATCTGTATTGGTTAACAGTGTAAATTAAAAGATTAATTTATGAAACTGATAATAATATAATGAGCAAGCATTTGATATCATTTTTTGAAAACAATTAATTAAATAATTTTCCGTCAGTTAGAATGTCTAATATTAGGATTTCGATTTGTAGAGAATGATTGGAATTGTCTTTTCATAAATCGAACTAAAGAAGTTCAAAATGGTGAACTAAACCTTTCATATTTTTTAAAGACTTTTCCCAGTAAAAATGACAACAGAGTTCTGTCTACTGAAACTGAGAATGAAAAGAAAAAACCCAAAGAAAAAAGTTTGTCCTGTAAGATGAAGAAATTATCTACAGAAATTGAAGAGGGATTTACATGTTGATGTAAATTCAGTATGCACAACAGAAAATAATAAGAAAATAATTTCTAGTCTTATTGTTAGGGAAAATTTTGATCCTATGACATATCCTACAATGTTTCCTTATGGTGATCCTGGATGGACTGTTAACCTTAAGCATACTCAAGGTACTTGTAATTTTATTCATTTACAATTTTATATGTATCGTCTTTCATAGAGAAGAAAAAAGCGTGGATTGACACATGTGCGTTTAACTATTTGTTTACGTACACAAATTTGCGATTCAGAAACTTTAAATAAAATGATATGTGCTGAAATCACAGACGAAATAAAGAATCCAGAACTTTTTAACATTGTAAAGCGATTTTAAGTTCATGGGCCTTGTGGTAAACAAAATAGGAATTCACCCTGCATGGATCCTGAGATGGGTCATTTAAATGTATTGCTGACAATTCGACGATCGTAGCATTGTATAATCTTTATTTGAGTACAAAATTTAAAGGTCATATTGACTGGGCAATAATAGGTATTATATTATTATAACACCATAATGTTGAAATAGTAATACAGTAACGATTACAAAAATAATATTATTATTTTTGTGAGATCAAAATTCCAAAAAGTGTCCGTCAAATAAAAATAAATTTTTAATTTTTCATAAAAAATTGCAGATATCTCGCGCGTTCACGCGCGTTTCTTTTAGCTAGTTAAAATAATATTTCTTGAATTATCTAATGCTCACAAATTAAAATATACTTTATATTATAACATTGTTAAACAAAATAAAATAAAAAAATAAGACCGAGTGATAAATTTATTTTACATATTATTAAATAAAAGTGTCACTTACCTTCTTTTAAAAATTGTATGGCAGTTTTTAATAACAAATGGTAATTATGACAAATAAAAATTATGACAAACCAAAAATATGACATTTTAACATTCTATTAAATGATAATTATGGAAAATGAACAATATGTTAAATTATAATTATACTAGATAAATATAATGTAAATTAAAAAATATGACAAATAAATATTATGTTCAAAAAAGTTAGAACAAATTAATATTATGTTACATACAAACTATGATAAAAGAACATTATGTAACATACAAATTATATTAAATGAGCATTATGTCGTATGGACATTATGTCAAATAAATTTTATATCAAAATATAGTTATGTCAAATGAATATTATGTCTTCAACAAATTATATTAAATAAACATTATATCAAATAAATATTATATTAAATAAAAATTATGTCCATTGATAATTATAACAAATAAATATTACGACATAAATAATTGTGTCAAATAAATATTATGTAAAATGAATATTATGACAAATAAATATTTTGTTCAAAAAAAGTTATGACAAAATAATATTATGTAAACAGTGATTTATAGTAAATGAGTAGTATTGCAAAAAATAATTATATCCTACGACTGTTATATTAAATACAAATTATGCTAAATAAACCTTATGACAAATAAAAGTTATTATGAATGAGCATTAGGTCAATTGAAACTTATGCTAAAGCACAATTATGACCAATTAAAATTATATCAAATACTAGTTCTATCAAATTTATTTATATCAAATAAACATTATGTCATTTGAGTTTTGGGAAAAATACAGGCGACTCCAGGTTTCAAATTGAAGAAACCGCCAGTTACTCTTTCAGTTTTTTTATCGATTGAAATTTTTTACTCCGTGTGGGTTTTCGAGGTCACTGAAGACGAATCTGATGTTAGATTTAAAAAATTCGAAATGGCGTATCGAATACTGCTTACGATGAAATAATATTCAGATTTTTTTGTTTCTTGCCTGCAAAAAGAGAACACGAACTAACTTGTAGGTCAGACTACGTTTTTCTAGATACATTTTTCTAAATTCATTTTTCACATTTTTCATTTCTAGATACATCTTAAGAAAGAGAATCTACCATATGGCAGTCCTGGCAATTGAAATTTGTTTTTCCTTGTGTGTCTGTGTTAGTCAAAAAACAAGGCATATCAATTTTTTAACTCAGAACCTCAATTTTTTTCTCTTAAACCCTTCATTTTGGGGTAAAAATAAAGTACCTAAACTTGGTACTTCGAATTCATACCGGAACCTAAAATTTTTTTAAGAAATATGTGCAAAAAATCAGTTTTTTTCAAATTGCCGCATTCCATGACATTTTAATAAAAAAATAGTAATTATAAAAACGAAAGTCATACTTTCTAAATTTTTTAACTACAGTATTTAGTATACAGTATAATATTTAGTATTTCTATACTAGAATGTCATGGAATGCAGCAATTTAAAAAAACTGATTTTTTGCACATATTTCTTAAAAAATTTTTAGGTTCCGGTATAAATTTGAAGTACCAAATTTAGGTGATTTATTTTTACCCCAAAATGAAGGGTTTGAGCCAAAAAAATTGAGGTTCTGAGTTAAAAAATTGATATGACTTGTTTTTTGACTAATTTGACTGGATAAGTAGCGCGAGTCCTGTCTTCGCAGGACATTGAATATTTAATTTCTTAGAAACAAAAAAAACAGTTTTTCAAAATTGAGTATTTTTTGAGAAAAAATCTAAGCCTTCCAATAAAAATGAAATAAAAAAAACGAGCCTGAAGATGAAAAAATTAAAATTTATTTTTCAAAAATTTTGGTCAAAATTTTTTTTTTTAAATCGATTACGCTAATCGAAAGATTATGAAAAAATCTAAAGGAATCATGTTTAGAAATTATTTTTTATAAGTGTGACACGCATTATTAAGTATTGTTTTTTTTCGCCCATCGGAAAGCAGCTCGAAGTTTTTACGTCGTTAGCTTCCGACGGTAGACTTAAGCAGTTGAGTAAATAATGTATCGTTTCCTTTAATTTCTTTAATTATTGTAATTCCTATTCTTTTACTTATTTTAAAGTCAATTATTTCTTTTCTCAATAAATGTATGAAAGGGGAATCTTAGTTTCATTGTCTTCTCCTCCTATTAAAATTTCACGATCATAAAGATAAAATTTAAAGCTTCACGTACCTTGGCAGCTAAAGTTTAAAAAAAAGAAAATTCGAACCCCTTAATAAAAACAAATTTGATTCCCAAATTTGGCAGCTTGGTGCCTCTCTAAACCAATTAAAGACCAACTTTAAAGTCTTTTATTAAATAAAAATATATAATATTATATAATTCATTTCGATGTGTTACATTTCCCACAAATTCAAAAATTATATCTTAAATTAAATATCTACTCAATTTAGTGGAATTGTACGGAGAAGATAAGTACGTGAAAGTTCAGACCATGTTGCCTTTTTTCAGAACAATAATTTATTCCATGATCATAGGTCGATAAACCTCATCGATATAATTATTTTCTAAATTATCATCTTTTAATGAGCTCCAAAACCATAGATTTCTAATAGATCTCGCGTTGCCGGTAAAATTAAAAATTTTATCTCAATTTAAAAACTTCTTTGCGTGGTAATATTATTTAGTTACAATTGTTAATATAATTTCAGGGCGACCTAAACCTTCAGTAACTTGGTGGCAAGACGGTAAGCTTTTAGATGGTGTAATGGATGCTCCAGAAATTGAACGCTATTCAACAAAATTTACAGTAAATATGTTATTTATTGATAAAGTTTCAAAATCATTATGGGGAACTAAATTAGAATGCAGAGCTCAATCTGGAGAAATAGGAAAACCTGTTATAAAGGAAGTACCGCTAGATGTATACTGTAAGTTTATAGTTTAATTTCATATTTAGTTTTATTTAGTGAACTGAAGTTAAAAAGATTATTAACGCTAAGTTCGTCAGAGCATTTAAAATGGTAATTTCGCTTATTTAGTAAAATCTGTCGCACTTTTACTTATTAACGGTAGGTGGTAAGTTTTTTAAAAAATATTTAGTAATCAATTTTTTCCAAAAAAATTTTTTTTGACAAGTTTTTATTTCTAAAAAAAGTTTTTTATCAAAGTTCAATTTCTCAAAAATATTTTTAAATTTTTCTAAAAGTAATAATTTATTTTTGAAATTTTTTCTTTTAAAATGTTGAATTGTTTGTATTATAATTTGCAGTCCCTCTTATTAAAAATTTATGTTATGCCCAACACTTCTAAGATAACTAAGAATATCATCTGCAGCATAATCATAATATCGAGACACAATAGTGTGAAGTCTTTGTTAATTTTACTTGTTAATATTTGTTAATTTTAGAAAAAAAATTTAGAAATTGTTTTTTAGAAAAAGTGTACCCCAACCATTATTGACATTCAAAAAAAGACTTACAAAACATCCACCCTTACTTCATACTGCTTAAGGGGGAGAGACTTTATTTGTTAACTTTTTAAGTTTACGAAAATGTATTTATACATAAAAAAAAGTTTCAATTTGTTGCCTGTAGAGGCTGCTAAAGTTGGTCTCGTCTCTCTGCATCGCAAATCGGTGGGCAAGATTCCGGTTAGACTGTTTAATCTAGAACGAAAATTCAAATTTTTTTATGAATTTGTAATAGATTTAGCTTAAGAGTACGTAGGATAGTTTAAAATCCGCTACGTACTCTAAAGCATTAGTAAATGCCGATAAAAAAAACTTTGGCGGAAGTCAATCCGATCAAAATTGTTCACACCTATCTTTAACGAAGAAAAAGTTGATACACGATGCCGAAAAAAACTCTTAAATAATTTAAATCTTTGTTCCCTAAATAAACAAAATTTCAAAGATTCAAAATCGTAACCGATCTTCCAGCATTATTTTTTAAGAATTTATTGTTGTTTTATGCATTATAATGAAAAATTACTTCATTACGATGCGATGTGCAGATCAGTTGAAATTACAAGTGCAATCTTTTTATACTTATTAAATGTAAAAATAATAATAACAACAATAATACATGACTATAATTTTTGTGAATAAAAGATGGATGATCAATTTTGTGATTTTAAATCCGTACTGTCAACAAAAATAATAAAAGAGTATTTTCCCTAGAACACCGCAGATGTAAACATAAGATTATCCGAATTTTCTATCATTTTTCATTCTTATTAATATACGCAACATTAGTTATTGCTATTCCAATTTGTATTTGTATCATGTATGAACATAAATAATAACAATTTGGTTAAAATTAGTTCAAAGTTTTGTAGATGTAGTTGATTTATTTTTAATCACCCGTGTTGTCATGATTAAAATAGAAATATTGTGCCTTATGTGGTAGAAAAAATGTTTGCAAAGACAGTAATTTAAAATTTTTGTTCTTCACAGAAAGTCAAAAAAAGATCTTTAAAACTTTTATGAATAAAAGTTTTTCTTTAAATAATTTTAAATTTTCAACGATAGAGTATGTTCAGATAATATTTTTTGACAATTTACACTTGATAGAAAATTTTGTTTTATTTAAAAAAAATTTCTATTCTCAAAAGTTTGGATCAGCTTTTCTTGATTTTTTGTGACGAAAAAAGTTTCTAAAAAAGTCTTTGCAAACAATTTTTCTACCACATAAGGCAAAAACATTCTATTTTAATCATTACAACACGCGTGATTTAACTTGTAGTAATAAGTCAATTTTAAATAGATTAAAAATAAATTAACTACATCTACAAAACTTTGAACTAATTTTAACCAACTTGTTATCATTTATGTTCATACACGATATAAAAACAAATTGCAATAGCAGTAACTAATGTTGTGTTTATTAATAAGAATAAGAAATTATAGAAAATTTGGATAATCTAATGTTTACATCTGCGGTGTTCTAGGGAAAATACTCTTTTATTATTTTTGTTGACAGTACGGATTTAAAATTACAAAATTGATCATCCATCTTTTATTCACAAAAATTATAGTAATGTATTATTTTTGTTATTTCTACATTTAATAAGTATAAAAAGATTGCTCTTGTAATTTCAACTAATCTGCACATCGTAATGAAGCAATTTTTCATTATAATGCATAAAACAACAATAAATTCTTAAAAAATAATGCAGGAGGATCGGTTAGGATTTTGAATCTTTGAAATTTTGTTTATTTAGTGTACAGAGATTTAAAATATTCAAGAGTTTTTTTCGGCATCGGGGACCAACTTTTTCTTCATTAAAGACAGGTGTGTGTTCGAGCTAGACTGCCCACCGTTTTGAAAAATGTGATCTCAAGAAAAACGCGTTTACAGTTTTGACGTATGAAAACTTATAGAAAAATAAACTCAACGTTAATCTGCGATGCCTGCACCGTATAATTAGCCTTCTACATTAATATTGGCTTCATCTTAAGTCTTTGGAGCGGCTGTGAGCGTAAAAGAACGCAATTGTTACCACTGAAAAAGAGAAAATAGCCGACAGCGCTAAAAAACACTCGAAGCGCACTTGGACTCCTTCTGCAGATTTCGATTTTTTGCACATAAAATAACTTCGAAATCACTTTTGATGAAATAATTTCTATTCTACACATTATAAACTATCGTTTAAGAAAACAAATAAAAATCGATTTTTTTCGGCTCAAAGCTCAAAGAAATCCGCGTGTAATTAATGCGGATTCCGCGAGTGAATTTGGGCAGGGAATAAATAAGGAAAAAGGCGTATGATTGAAGTCGTTGATCAACAAGCAAACTCCAAAAGAGCATATATCGAGGAAAAAAAACGAATTTTGGTTGAGCTAGAGCGTTTGTTGGACGATGGTAACTCAATGGGTAAACGGTCTAAACTCAAAACCCCACTTCCTTCAGGGTCAAATATAGATTTAAATCAGGCAGTATTTTCAGTTCTTAACCGGGCTGGAGAGAAAATTGCAAAAAATGATTCGGAGCATTTAATTATCAGGTTGAAGTCCGCGAAAAACTTGCCAAAATTTTCCAGTGACGTGTTAGAGTGGCTTCGCTGGTAAAATTCAAAGATAGAAATTATATAATGAGTACTTTTCATAGCGGCAAGTATAAAGTTAAAAATTATGGATTCAGGTTAAATTTACTCGAATAATCAAAATTTTTAATTAAATAATTTTTTTTAAATTATTTTATATTTGAATGTAACAGTTAGCAAACATGAAGTGAGAGAATTATTTCCACGTGTGGGGGCACCGCCTATGGGCCCCCTCTATCTCCCTTTTCCATGTACGAATGTGTGAGTGAGCGATTAGATAACCGAATTTGTATGAGTGACGAATTTGTCACCTCATTAGCATACTTGCTGCCTACCGGGCTGGTCGTCTATAGTCGTCGGTGTTAATCTTATATTTGTTACAATAAATAATCAAGTGGTTTATAATTATGTGGTGTTATAATTATTGATCCTTCGTGCCCTTCTCCGAGTCGTACTCAACTTCCTGGGACCATCCTCCAGGAAGATACCACACACGCTTATGTCGTATTGGGTTGCTACGCAGATAAAATCTTTTAAGAAATTGATATGAATTCTATGTCAAAGGTCTTATCTAGTGGGGTTATGTTTATATTCTCTTTGGAATTACGATCTTGCAGTTTAAGTTTTAAAGAAACTGTCAACGCTATTTTATTTTGGAGATTATTTAGAGCAAATTTCACTAAAAATATAAAATTTTTTAACTCTAAATAGTAAAAAGCGCTATATAGCGACTAGCGGTATTCATAATCCCACCACTGTACGCAGTGAAGAATTCATATGCTTTCAGTCCGGGGATTTCTCTAATGTTATATTTTTTCATTATTTCTATTTAATTAAATTTTTGTGATTCATCGATTTTGAGAAACGAATGAGTTCAAACACGATGTTGAATGACCATAAACATAACTGTTTAGGCAATTATCACCCACATACTATCAAATTTCCAACAAAGGGAATAATAGGTATTGTCTAAATTTAAAGAGACATTATCTTCTTAATTTTTATTATTTAATATAATGAAACACGTAAGAACTATATCATCAGATTTGATTGTTAAAATATAGTAGAAATTTATGAATAAAATAAAATTTTTATAAGTTTGTTTTGCCTATTTCTTATTCTATACTTATATTCGCTTGAAACTCGTTACTCGCGGGTTTTAGGGGTCCCTGATTACGAATCTGAGGTCAGTTTTTTAAAATAATTTTAAACGTTTCTGATTATAAAAAAAATTTATGACTTAATTTTCATTATAGTTTAACAGAAACTGTATTTTTTTTAAAAAAAGTACTAATTTTGTTGTTTTGTGAAAGTTAAACAAATTTATTTTTATTAATTTTCAACTGAAAATTTTTTTTTACTTATTTGTCTGCTATTAAGCCTGGAAACAAAAAATTTCGACATTAATTGGTTATTTTTTACTAAAAAAATTAAAAACAAAAAAAAGGTGGGACGTTCTTCGTCCCACCATACCGCAGAGGGATAAACAATTGATTGATTATCGTTTCGAAGAATTTGATGCTAAGGAAAATAATAATAAATAAAGGAATTATATTTATAATATTTTAAAATAAACAATTAATCTGACGATATAGTCTTTATTTTTTTAAATGCTCTTCTTCTTTCGAATGCTCCTGACAAGCGATTTTTCTCAGTGAGTAAATTTTTATTGTTAACTTCGAAAACAAATCGTGTTGGTAGAAATCGTGAGAAAGCTCCTGACAATCAGAGGTTCCAAGTTCGAAAGACTTGACTTTGTAGTTTTTATTTTATAGACTAAAAAATTTGTTTATCTCTTTCTAAATCCGTTTCTAACACTTGTCGAGAACAATGCCATTGTTTGACTGTCAATCATTTTCCTTTAACTGACTTTTATTTCCAAAAATCTTTAATTTCTCAAAAATAATAATTTTAGGATTATTTAACTTTTAACATTAATTTTTAAATGATTTTTACTTTAATATAAAATATAATTTATCACATTATTATTAAATTTAGCAATAAAATAAAATAATTTTTAATATTTTATGTTATGAATATTTAAAAAATATAAAATAAAATTTATTCGTTTAATAATAATTTGTAAAACTTCTTTATTCTATAAAAAAATTATCTTTAAATTAAATTAATAATTCTTTTTATTCGAATTTATATCTACCTTCTCTTTCTATTATTTTTCCTGTTAACATTTTTATTGTGTTATCTATTAATATCTTCTCTCTCTTTCTAGTATTTCCAGAAATTCTATTTTTTTAATTTTAAATTCAATTCTATATATTATTTTATATGTAATATGTTATTAAATTATAATTCTTTAAATAATTTTATAATTAAATTTTTGGACTATTGAAATACCAAATCTATTGAAATTCAACTTGCTTAAAACACACCGGTTATTTATACAGTCTTGCTTTAACTAAAGAATTTTTTGCAAAAATGCCATCATCTCTGATTTTCACGTATAATTCATTTGTTGAAAGTAGTCAAAGCAAAAAACATAATCTACAAAGAGGAAGAACTTGACAGCTTAGCTGGAACCGTATTAATTAAATTAAAGAACCCAAAAGATAAACCTGCTCAAAATTTTACCCGCACAATTTTATTATCGCTCCTCATCGGACGAAACGAAAACTTACACATAAAAAAAACTGTACTTGTTTTATTTTTATCCACTTTTTGTCAAGGTAGCGCGCAAAAAACACTTTTACGGGTCCAACAGGCTCGAGCGGCGCAGGTAGCACGCGTGCGGACTGACCGATTCGAAAACAAAAATTTGAAAATTTCGTAACGTTGCAATTATAACCAACTATTAGCTTCCACGACCATGGTGGAGAAATGTGAAGCCCCCTTAATGAAAAATATTGTAATCAGAAAAAAAGGGAATAAAACAAAATATTGTAAACTATAGTAAATTCAGATTAACAATTTATTAAAAATAAACACCTCAAGGATCCAAGAGAAACTCTTATATTCGAATCATTGAACTTTCACTGTCGAGATTAATTTATTTTCAGCCTGACTGATACAACCAGATTGGCACAGGAAAGACTAATCAATAAACTCTCAGTAGGAGCGAGTAGAGTTTTTAGAGGCAGTTTGAGGATCGAGATGCAGCCGAATCCATACTGTTTGATTAATTATAAAATCATATAATGTGATTTTATCCATTTGATTATTTTATTTTCTTGCACTGCTCCAATAGGCTCATCATATAATTGTTTCAAAATTAACTGTGCACTATTGTAAACTGCGCCTGCAAAATCGCAACCCGGTCTGATATTTGATAGATTCTTGATCTTACACTTATCGGCGGGGATGGCTATTGCGCATGCCAGCATCGAGTCAGGAAGTAGGCCGAGCAATTTGCAATTGCTCGACCTTCACGTTTTGAACGCCGTGGTTGGCGGAACTGAATATTATATATAAAATTATAATAATTTGCCTAGTCATAATTTGACTTTATCTAATAAAAAATGGCGGTGAGTCAATTGTATTACTGACTATTAATTAAAAGTAAAGATTAAATAAACTCTTGGATTCTTGAGTGATTCTCACTCAAGAGTAATAATGTATAGAGTCCTTTTTTATCTTAATAAATTCTGTTGTGTGAAATATTATTTATTGTTATTTTATTAAAGTCAACTCTCGAACTCATTCCCACCGCACAGTGGCCGATTTCCCGAAAAACCTGGCCAAAAGTCAAAAAATTTTTTTTAGAAATTTATACTTTTTATTATTGAATATTATAAAGGAGGGTTCACTGCATAATTTTGCGAAAAAAATTACACTTTTTTTATCACCAATTTATTATGTGAACAAGTAAAAGTGATCTTTGCCAGAGATTTACTCAGAACGTTTCATAACTATAAATTTTCGTCACAGTTAAAATAGTGAAAATATACTAATATACAGCAGATTTTTGAATATCTTTTTTTGGGAATTATTAACAAAGGTGTATGAAATAGGTTGAATGTATTTATCATCACATTTAAAACGTACAGTTTTAAAAAAATGACATTAAACATCGCTATTCATGGCTACGATTTTTGTATTGTTTTATCAACGTAAATCATGAAAATAGTTGTGAAATCCACCGATATCCGCGCCCTACCTGGTATTATCATAAACTAGAATATATTTTTGATTCATTTTAATTGAAATCAGCTGCCCCAAGCTGCCCCTGCAGTTTTGGTATCACTTTTTATTTCACCCAGCGCGGTTTAACGACAGCCCGTTGCACCGGCCGGCGGTGCAACTGAACGTGAAAGACTGACTTTTTCTTCATTCGCATTCGCTTTAAACTAAAATTTAAGCACTTTCTGTAATTTAAAAAAAATAAACTCTAATACATATACGCAATTTTATAATACCAGCAAATATTTTGGATCCGCCATATTGAATTTGATAAAACAAATGTAAAATTTGATTTCAGAAACCCAGTAAACGTAAGTATACTAAATTTGGTTAAAATCATACCATTTTTTAATTTTTAGCAAAGTTTTTTAAAATCTAAACGGCCATTTTGGATCCGCCATTTTGAATTTGACACAACCAATGTAAAATTTAAATTCAGAAGCCCAAAAAACATGGGTATACCAATTTTGATTGAAATCGTATCATTTTTCGATTTTCAGCAGAGTTTTTAAAATCTAAACGGCCATTTTGGATCCGACATTTTGAATTTGACACAACCAATGTAAAATTTGAATTCAGAAGCCCAAAAAACATGGGTATACCAATTTTGATTGAAATCGTATCATTTTTCGATTTTTGGCCAGGTTTTTCGGGAAATCGGCCACTGTGCACCGGGTTAATATTATTCAATATTGTTTAATATTATTTAACGTTATTTAATAAAATCTCTCACTCAATAAATATGACTTTAAGGTTATATCTTTTTTTATGACGATGCCAGGCGCTCAAAAATAATTAAATTATAAAATAGATCGCCTTTATAATCTGTCATTTATTGAGTTATGTCCCGGACACAATCGAAGTAATATTCAAAAATACATTCCGAATCAAATTGACAGGCTATAATTTAAGTGAAGTGTTAAATTTTATTTTTCGTCCACCAAAAGTTTGGTCACTACCCCGTAGTGGACCTTCAAAATTGGTACCGATTCGCGGACGGGCTAAGTTCCGGCCTTTTTGTATCACTTTTATGCCTCCAGAAAACCTGGAGCTGACTCGCGATCACGAGTTGTACTGCAATGATTTTCACACTTAGACCAGCTTCTAGCCATTGGCTCTGAATTTAGGTAGGTAATTTAGTGTAATTATGATTTTGAATTTTTAGTAGAAGGGACAGTGTCTTTGGGTCTATTGGCCATTGCATTTTTGATGACGTTTTGGATCTTACGCCGCGAGCGCACAGTAGTACAAAATTCAAAACTTTTGTGTTTCCAAAAAATATTAATACTATAGGAATAGTATGTTTAGTTGTTCTATATTAACGTATGAATGCTAGTTTCTGGGAAAAAAATAGTTTTCATTTAAAAACAATTTAAACATTGCCATTCGCGGCATCTTTGTTTTCGTGAAATATTACCGTCAACACATATCTTATAAATTATATAATTATGCAATTCGCTTGAAACTAATGAAGCAAAATACTTATGCAGACTAAACTAGAGGTATTATCCTGTGTGTAAAACATATTTTAAACATTTTCACTTAATATTTTCTGTATCTATGATCGTTATATATATAGGAATAAATTATATAATTTAAAATTCATTTTATTTACTTCGAAGGACCAGAACTTCTGGGGCCTGTGCTAGCCCGTTGTAAAACTATTTTTGATGTATAGAGTACATATTATTGTATTAGATTATGCTTTATATGCAACCACCTGTAGCCACCTTTTTTAAAATTTTCATTTTCAACTTTCGGGTGACGGATATGCCTTAAGTATTAAATATCGTTCTACAATATCTACTGACTCAAATGTTCTGATACTTGGTACTCATGGGTATTTTTAGTCGCTGATTATGAATCTGCAGTCAATTTTTAAAATTTCAAAATGGCGGATCCAAAATGGCGGACAACTTTTTTAAAAAATCGTTCAATTTCAATGAAACTTGGTATCTATGAGTTTTTGGGGTCGCTGATTACGAATTTGAAGAGAATTTTTAAAAATTCAAAATGGCGGCACTAATATGGTTGGTGATTTAAAAAAAATGTTAAATTTCTATGAAACTCGATATCTACGGCTTTTGGGGTCGATGATTAGGAATTTAATTTTATTTTATAAAAGGCACTAATTTTAATTTTTCAAAAATGACTTCAAATTCTTAATCAGAAATTCTAAAAACCTCTAAAATATCAGGACTAATAAAAATCAATCAATTTAAATGAAAATTGTTTGCTAAATTAGATCCGTCATTTTTAATTTTTAAAAGCCAACATCAAATTCGTAACCAGCGACCAAAAATTCCCCTAGGTATCATCGTCCCTAAAAACCCCTACATAACAATTTTTATGGAAATCAAACGAACTTTTTAAAAAAAGTCCGACATATTGGATCCGCCATTTAAAAGTTTTAAAAACCGACATTAAATTCGTAATCAGCGACCCCAAAAACCTCTACATAATAAGTTTTATGGAGATCAAACAAATTTTTAAAAAAAGTCCGCCATATTGGATTCACCATTTTGAATTTTTTAAAACTGACGTCAAATTCGTAATCAGCGACCCAGAAAACCCCTAGATACCAAGTGTCATAAAAATCCATTCAAAACATTGTGAGCTAGGATTTTTGTCGAGCTAGATTCGCTATTCGAACCACTGCGGAGCGTGAGAACGGAAAACGTCCAGCCGCAACGTAACACCTTCTTGGAACTAGATTTTGTTACAACCATAGTTATAAATTATGATACCAAAATATATTATTAATTTATAAAAATTCTTCTCTTTTTTGCTTCCTCGTGGAGGAAGCTTTGTAGTCCTTTCGTTTATAAAACTTTTCAAAGTGGCGGAAACAAATTTTTTTCTTTATAGAAACATGTTATATGAGATCCTGATCAATTGTCCGGATGTATGTATGTGTGTGTGTATGTGTGTGTGGATCCTTTTTTTGTTTAGAAGATAACTTTAACAGGTTTCAATGGATTTAGATAAAATTTAGTAGGCTCATTTATCATATTAATATCTCAAATCTGACCAAAGGATTTTAAAAAATATCCAAAAAAAATTTAATGGTCTTTTTTCCAAAAAATTTTTTTTAATTGAAAAAATTTTTAAATAGAAAAATTTAAGGTTATATATAATAAAATCGTATTCCTTACGTCAAGACGAATCGATTGATATATATAAAGTATACATTTGAGGTAAATTTAAAGAATTAATTAAAGTTAGAAAATCAAAAATTCACATTTTGGCTATAAAATTTTGTGTTTTTTTAAATTGAAGTTTATATATGAAATAATTGTATTACTTACGTCAAGACGAATCGATCGATAATTATAAAGTATACATTTGAAGTAAATTTAAAGAATTAATGAAAGTTAAAAAATCAAAATCACGTTTTGTCAATAAAATTTTGCTTTCTCCATGAGGAAGCAAATTTTTTTGCCGATCGTAAAGAGGAAGCAAAATGTTCATGTAATGAACATCTGAATTTACAACTTGTTTATATTGATTTAGGTAATAATAGAAAAGAATCAGTAAATTCTTTTAATTTTACTGCTTTAATCAATTGGAAATTTCATATAGAAATTTCACTCCGTAAAAGGTGTATATGTCGTAGGCAATTAGAAGAATTCGCCATTTAGCTAAATGCCTAGGCGTTTAGCTAAATGGCACAAAATAGACGAATGGACTTGGAAAATGATTAAATTCGTCTACTTGCCTGAATAGATTAGTCATTTAGCTAAGTGACTAGTCATTTGGCTATTTGCCTGAAGCTGTGTCGGCAAATAGAAGAAAATGGTTATCACTTAGAAATTGAATTATATATTATAGTTTATATAGACTACGGAGAAAAATTTTTTTTAACACATAGAAATTATAAACAGGAGCTGGAAACAAAATAAAATTAATTTCTGAAACAAACGTCAGATATGTACAATTAATTTGTAAAAATTGTAAACAAATGATCAAAACAAAATAAATTGATTTCCTTAAATTACCTTACAATCGCAATGTAAAACCAAACGATGCATTTGTTTCAAATCGGGTACTCTATGTAATTCTCGTTGCCATCAGAGCCAACCATGTTCCAATAAATAAGTAAAATTTAATTTAACTTAACGAATAAATAATAATTAACATTTAAAAATTTTTCTTTCAGAAAACCCAAAAAAATTTTTTTCCGTATTCTATGTAAACTATAATATATAATTCAATTTCTATGTGTTCACCATATTCTTCTATTTGCCAACACAGCTTCAGGCAAATAGCCAAATGCCTAGTCACTTAGCTAAATGACTAATCTATTCAGGCAAGTAGACGAATTTAATCATTTTCCAAGTCCATTCGTCTATTTTGTGCCATTTAGCCAAACGCCTAGGCATTTAGCTAAATGGCGAATTCTTCTAATTGCCTACGACATATATATTACACCCTACACTTTTATAGAAAATAGTAATACTATTTTCTTTTTTTTTGATTGAGACTTTTGTTCTATATAGCAGGTGCACTTGCATTTGTTTTGGTATAGTAGCTTGTAGATCGGCTGCCCCAGAGGGGAGCAGGGGGAATTGAGATAACCGAGGCGATGGATAGAGCCTGACCCTGAATGCATTGCAGCTATAAGCATTGGTGTATAGCACGCGGGTATTGATGTACTTTGCCTAGCTACGACCGTAAAGCCCATGATGGTGTGTGTACCTGCGTTCGCTCTACATCCGCATTAACCCATGAGTGCAAGAGAGACGCGAAATGCACATGATGATCCTTTTTTAGAATGGATAAGTAGTGACAGTGACCTATTTTCTTATTACTAATGCCGATATATTAATTTTAAACGTCCTTCATATTGCAAATATAACATTATAACTAAATTCCCAAAAATTAATAATTCCTAATTTAAGTTTTTAATAAAATTAATAAAGTAACATTGTTACATAAATGTTAGAAATCTAAAATAAAAAAAAATTAATAATGTAACATTGTTACAACAATCTTACAATTTTATCCATATAATTTAATTTTTTAATAAAATTAATAAAGTAACATTGTTAAATAAATGTTACTGTTAGGGATGGATTTTCCGTCACTTTATAATTTTTTTTAATCATTATTTATTAAGAATTATTTTTCGAATATTTATAATGTAAAACAAAACGCACATTATTATTCTTCTTATGAATATTTTTAATTATTGTTTCAAAATTTATTTAATAATTATGTCAAAAGTCTTCTCTTATAATTTATTTATAATGAATCGTTAATTTAAAATGAGTTGCAAAATAATAACATGATCTAAATTCTCATTATGTCATTTAAATGTGGGTCTTCAATATATAACAATTACTTAATTCACTACCCCAGCTAAAAATACAACAATGTTGAAATTGCATGAAAATAAGAAGATGTTAGATGCAAAATCAACTCTTCCACTACATGAATCGGGTGTGATCATTGTCACCGTTTTCATTGTTTAATGAAGTTTAAATAGTTGGTCTTTTTCGGCCAGAGTAACTAGTCAATTCAGTATCATTTCCCGCAGAGCGGATGTTGTATTTATTCCCGCAAAAAGACGGATGATTATATATTGTTGAATCCCACTAAAAGTGGTTGAAGTTATTGATTATTCCCCATATAACTAATATTTTGGTTTGTAATTTTATTCCAGAGTTGATATATGTATGTATACATATGTATACATGCATATATATAAAGAAAAGATTCTCGCTCGGAATAGTAATTAAAAGAAATTAATATTAAAAATAGGCTAGTGAAAACTCTGAAAACCATAAAAAGAACATTCTAATAATTATTGCCTTTTTTTAACACAGGAAAATTTTAACTGTTCTTTACTCGAGTTCGTTTTCTTTGCAAAATAGAGTGATGACTCAACTCAACATTATCTATGTGTATCAAATTTCCTTTACACCTGGTAGCAATGCGAGTTGTACTCGAAGGCTTCGCAGTAATATCAGAGAAAAGAATTTCAAAAAAATTGTAAAGTTAGATTATTTTAATTAGTGTTGTTATAAAAAAAAATTTTTTTTAATTATTTTAGGTATTACCGTAACATTTACTGCAAGAAATCAAAATAGTGCCGATAAAAATAAATTGCCTAAATCACTCGTTTAAAAAAGCATTGTTTGTTTTGAGATCGTCCCAGACATGATTCAAATAATTGTCGGAATTTCGAAAAGATCTCTATTCGAGAACGCTGCAAAATTGTAAAGTCAAAACACCTTTGCTTCAAGTGTCTTTCCGACGGCGATAGATTACTAAAGCATCGGAACATGATGGGACCTAGTTAACAATTTAGGGCTTATTTAATTCCACAAACAAAAATTTTCGGCTCTTTATTTTTTTAAAAAAATGAATGGTGCTGTAAGCATTACTCAAACCTGGAAGCACTACAGCTAAAAACACTTAAAAAAGACAGAAAGCAAAATTCAGTATCAGGAAAAATTTCGGCTTAATTAGGGCTCCAAGTTTGTAAAAAAAATTTCTTCTAAACTCAAATTTAAAAAAAACAAGAGGACAAAATTTTAACTTTCAAAACAAAATTTGAAATACTGCTAAAATACAATTACAATTTAGTTCTTCTTGATGTCCTAATAAAGAAATTTAAAAGTTTAGCTACAATTACTTATTGTCAACAGAACCACTTCAAAAAAGGGCTGAAAATTACTTTTTTTGATTTTTTAACTGAAATGATTTTATAAATTTATAATTATTCTCAAGATTAAATCAATCGTAAGAATATTATTTTCATTAGATTCTACAAAAAAAATCAACGTTAATTATTAATTAATCTTCGCAAACATGAAAATTGTACACTATAGTCGGGAATATGAATAGTGAATTAATAGTAGCAAATTAATTTTATTATTAACTTCGTCTATCACAATTCATCGATGAGTTAAAGAAAAGTCACTCCACATGACAGAACAAATAAATTTATAATCAAATTAAAATTACGCAATTCATCGATGAGTCATATATCCCATAAATAATTATTCAATGCTTTTAGTCTTTTGAAGCAAAGAAGATTAAAATTACAATAAGAAATTAATAATATATCAAGCAATAATGATAATAGCTGATAATAGTCACTACACATTCGACAGAACAAATAAATGTATTAAATTAAAATTACCACACTCCTTAGAGTCGTAGTTAGAGTTGATGGATGTGAGATCAACGGCGCTGCATACGAATAAGAATACGTATATTTCTAAGTTCTATCAATCGCCTTCATCGAACTCCTATGAGAGATTTCTTTTATTAATTGTCGTAGATTGAGAGGATTGGATGATGGTTCCTCCGCCAAACCAAGTGAAATGTTAATCCTCGTATAAAGTGACACGCTATAATAATTTAGCGATTTTAAATTTTACACATTCAAACTTAACTGATTTATTTATATTTCATACCATATGTTTTTATTTATTTCTTTATTTACCTGAAGAAATCTCTCACAGGCCTGTATCACCTTTACAAACCACAACATAACTTTGCAAACATTTTCGGCTCTACTAAAGCTACAAGATTCAACACATACTAAGTCAAATGCCTATTAATAAACAAACAGGGTTGTAAAGGGACATTAACCAGATTTAAATTTCCTACTATTTAAAGTTCTAATAAAAAGGGCTCAATTAATGCTCTTGTTAGAAGCAAATTGAAACTGAAATTTTTGAGATTTTTTTGAAACCTCTAAAGATTTTGCTATGATTATGGGAGGATTGGGCAAGGACAGTTAAGGGGCAAGGATAATTAGTTGATATTATGCTTAGACGGCTTGCTTAAAAATCCCGTCATTCATGGTACATTTTCGTCTTAACACCAATAGATGATAGTAAAAATTCCAAGTCAATCTGCCACCATTTGCGAAGTCAGGAGTTTATTTTTGTAAAAAGTCTGTTTTGCTAAAGTGTCAACGTAGTGTTTATCATATTGTTTTCTATATTAGTGCTTCCGAATATTTATTTACGTAAATATTTTCTGGAGTGGAATTTCGTGCTGAACACAAATATCATATTTACTTTCAAATTAATTCACGTCGTTACTTAAAATTTAGAAAAAACTGAAATATGGGCTTATGGGGCAAGGATAGTTAGAGCTATTACGGCTCGATAAAATCCTGCTAATGGGACTGCAAATTATAAAAAAATGTTTAATTGTTCTTTTTAGGTTGATATACATAATGGTGCGTAATTATATACGGAAGACGAAGCTTATTGACCAAGAAATTGGTGATCATTTGAAGAAAATTGGATAAACCTTAGATTCTAATACAGACGAATTTTAATGCAATAATTGATATTGAGAAAATGTTCAAAACATGTTGTTAATTCTTGATATATTGAATATTCTAAATCCAATAAAATAAAGAAAACAAAGATTTACAGAATTTCTATGTCATTTTTAGCATTCGGATTCTTTTAACTATTCTTTCCCCGGTACTGGGTCAAGGATAGTTAAAAATTTTTTTTGCTTTTTCATTCGTATCTCGTAGGGATTGCAGTCTACAGTAAAATAATGTATAGCAAAATAACTATTGCACTAAAACCACGTTATATTATCATGTGCTTATGGTACATTCTAATGACAATTAATATAATTAATTCTGTAGGCGCTCCTGCGAACCTGTTAACACCCTTCGCCCGCTTTCCACTTCCTTACCTCAAATACTCCAGTTCTTTCAATAGGCGCTCCTGTGAGAGAAGGGTATTCCCTTCTTCCTCCTGGTGAACCGGACTTCTTATGGGCGCTCCCGTAGAAGACTGGCGAACCAGGTCTTACACGTACATACACACTTACACAACACGACCGTCCTTGTCGAGTAGAGGCGCTCCTCTCTCGACCAAGACGATGCTCCAGGACGATCCCCATTTTGAGGAGCTCCTCGGATGGAGAAGACTTCTGGTAAATTCACTTTTGCACTTGCTTCGTGTCGGGTATGAATATGGGAATCGAATCCCATATCTAGCTTCTCCCTGATTACGTAACTAATCGACCTCGCGTGCACGACCCTAGTCATTGTCCGTACCGAAGACAAGGGGGTAACTTCTCGAGCGTACCCCGCGCAAATTCATATCGGTCATCCTGACCGACATCTTCGCGAACGTGTCCATTATTAAATGTCATTTTCTTTAATTTACAGAGTCACTCCGAGCGAGAAGCTACTTTTAACAGTGAGCGAGCAAACTAGCTAGTCTAGTATTCTTTTTTGTTTCCTCGTGGAGGAAGCTTTGTAGTCCTTTCGTTTATAAAAAATTTCAAAGTGTCGGAAACAAATTTTTCTCTATATAGAAACATATTATATGAGATCCTCATCAATTGTCCGGATGTATGTGTGTGTGGATCCCTTTTTTGTTTAGAAGATAATTTAAACAGGTTTTAATAGATTTAGATAAAATTAGGTAAGCTCATTTATCATATTAATATCTCAAATCTGACCAAAGAATTTTAAAAAATACCCCGAAAAAATTTTTAAAAAGAAAACTTTAAGGTTATATATAATAAAATCGTATTTCTTACGCCAAGACAAATCGATCGATATATATAAAGTATAGTTTTAATTTAAATTTAAAGTATTAATGAAAGTTAAAAAATCAAAAATTCACATTTTGGCTATAAAATTTTGTGATTATTTAAATTTAAGTTTATAGATGAAATAATTGTATTCCTTACATGAAAACGAATCGATTGGTATATATAAAATTTACATTTGGGGTAAATTTAATAAATTAATGAAAGTTAAAAATAGAAAATACACATTTTAGCTTAAAAAATTGTTTATTTATTTAAATTCAAGTTTAAATATAAAATAATTGTGTTCCTTGCATTAAAACGAATCGATATAATTGTAAATAATTATAAATTATATATTATTTTTCATTAATATTTAGAAATTTCGGTTAAAATATGAATTTTTGATTTTTTAACTTCCATTAATTTTTTAAATTTATCTCAAATGTATTGGTACTCAAATGTTTATATTATTATATTATTTTCGTATATTTATTTCAATGTTAATGCTTTCTCCACGAGGAAGCAAATTTTTTTGCTGATCGTGAAGAGGAATTCTATTTAAATACGTTTTAAATTTTGAAATGCAGATGGCTCTTCACGCCATCTACTGAGTAAACCTAGAACTAGTGAAAATATGTACCCGGACTCCATCCAGCGAGCAAATTGTATTTTAGCAGTATTTCAAATTTTGGTTTGAAAGTTAAAATTTTGTCCTTTTGTTGTTTTTTTAAATATAAATATAGAAGAAAATTTTTCTTATAAACTTGGAGCCCTAATTAAGCCGAAAATTTTCCTGATATTGAATTTTGCTTTCGGTCTTTTTTTGTAGTACTCGAAAAACTATTTAACATGTATATTCTTTTATCGGCAATGGTTGTTAAGGAAATATTGAAATTTCAGAATATAAAGAAAAATTCAATAAAAAATTTTTTTTTTGCTCAATAATAATTTAGCACGAAAAATGGAATTAAACAGAAGCATTTTCACGAGCAACCCTAATGAATTTAGGGTTAAACACCCCCAAAAATGACCTTATTAAAAAAAAATTTATTTCTTTTGCAAAAATCATCGATAAAATAAGAGGAATACTTTTATTCATTTTGAAAATAATTTCAAATCTTGAACTTTATTTTCTGGGGGTAACCACCAATAAAAATTATTTTTACGTTAAAATAATACTGTTGCACGATTTAAAAGTCAGTATAAAAAGCAAATTAAGAACGTTTGTTTCGTAAGAAATCATCGCAATAATCTTCATATTTTGTTCGTAGGGTGGATTGGGGGAAACAACCCTTAAAAACATATAATTTGAAATAAAAGACTATTTTAGAGAAAAATATTGATTTCTTCTGCAAAATTCATCTACAAAATAAGAGAGATACGTTATTTTTATTTTCAAAATATTTTTAAATCTGGAACTTTAATTCTAGGAAGTAACTACTTCTAAAAATTAAAAAAAATTCAAATGAAAAGAAAGTATCTCTCTTATTTTGTAAATGAATTCTGCGAAAGGAAATAAATTTTTTTCTGATAAAGTCTTTCATTTTAAACAATATGTTTTTAGGGGTTGTTTACCCCAATCCACCCTACGAACAAAATATGAAGATAATTGCGATATTTTGCACAAAAAAATTAAATATAAAGCGAGGAAGTATATAATTTTAAACAAAAAGTTCATTTTTGGGGGTGTTTACCCCTAAATTGAGCCGCTGGATTCTAGATGGGCACGTAAATTTTTTCGGCCGGAAAACAAAGTCCTATGGACACTCGAAATTCATTTTTCGAATTTTAATATTTTTCGAGCATATTCTTATACAAAATTCGATTGCGCATCTTTTTTTCTTAATAAAAAACTTTCCATTTTTTCAGGTTTCAAAATATAAGAGAAAAACTGGTTTTTTGGAAACGTAAAGTTTAATTGTTTTTTTGACTTAAACTCGCGCTAGTTCAGTCAATTTTACGAGTTTTTCAATGAAACAAAAACGAAAATACGTTTTTTTTATATCCTACGAATGACTAAAAAAGAAAAAATTTGTTTTGATTAAAAATAAAAAAGTTACATAGTAATTTTTTATTGAGACATTGCGAAATTCGTGAAGTGCAATTTTCTCAATGCAATTGAACAATTAATAACAAAATGGTGAATGTTTAAACTTTAAAGTTGCGAGAGCGGTGGAACGTTATTATTATTATTAATTGTTCAATTGCATTGTAACTTTCCAAAAAACTTCTAAAGACTTTAATGAACAAATTTCTCACTAGAAGTTTGTTGCTGCTGAAAATTTATCGAACTTCCCCGCATTGAGAAAAATGCACTTCACGAATTTCGCAATGTCTCAATAAAAATTTAATAACTTCTTTATTTTTAATCAAAACAACTCTTTTCTTTTTTAGTCATTCGTAGGATATTATAACACGTACTTTCGTTTTTGTTTCTTTGAAAAACTCGTAAAATTGACTGAACTAGCGCGAGTTGAAGTCAAAAAAAACAATTAAATTTTACGTTTCCAAGAAACCAGTTTTTCTCTTATATCTTGAAACCTGAAAAAAATGGAAAGTTTTTTATTAAGAAAATAAGATGCGCAATCGAATTTTGTATAAGAATATGCTTGAAAAATATTAAAATTCGAAAAATAAATTTTGAGTGTCCAGAGGACTTCGTTTTCCGGCCGAAAAAATTTACGTGCCCTTCTAGAATACAGCAACTCAATTTATGGGGGTTGGTGGTGAAAATGCTACTGTTTAATTCCATTTTTCGTGCTAAATTATTATTGAGCAAAAAAAATTTTTTTTATTGAATTTTTCATTATATTCTGAAATTTCTATATTTCCGTAAAAACTTTAGGGGTGGTTTTCACCATTGTTCACCATTGCCGATAAAAAAATATACGTGTTAATTAATTTTTCGAGTACTACAACATATGTCAAGATGAATGATATCAATGGGGGATACCTACCTAGTGTTCCTTGTTAGCTGAGACCTGTAGTAAAAAGGTATCGTTGATTATCAAAGGAGAGCTCGAGCAATATGAAATACAAAACATAAATACGATAAAAAACTTAGCCTTGCCTTTCCAAATAATCATTCGAAATATTATCTCTAGATATCTCTCTCTCTTGCTCATATCTTTGAAACCTAAATATATAACCCATGTATATCGCGCAACCAACCGTTCTTATTGGCCAAGATAATTAAACCTACAAGTAGCCTCATATACATTATTAGGATGTGTAATACACGGTCCCACAACAACAGTATATTATACAAATAACGCCACGACCCAAGACGAAACCGCGCATATATTAGGAAGGGCGGATAAATTGATCAAGGATTATTTTTCTATTGAATTATTAGGAGTACTTGCGATAAATAAAACAAATAAAGCCGAAGAAAAAGACAAACTAATTTTACAATCGACGAGTCGTAAGTTAGGTAACTCTTGGGAGACCGGGCTCCTTTGGGGAGACGATAAAATCGTTTCTTTCGACGGCAGAATAGTAGCTTAAAACCGGTTGAACGCGTTAGAAAAGAAATTAGATAGCAACCCACAATACGCTTTTCAATAATGCCAACAAATGGAGAGAATAATAAAAAATTATGCCCAGATTTATTGAAAGCACTACTGGGCGTTTTGATGAGATTCAGACAGTATCCAATCGCGGTCAAAGGCGATATCGCGGATATGTTCCTCAGTGTAAAAGTAAGGGATGAAGATAAACACGCCCAACGGTTTTTATGGCGCGGAATGATATATAAAAATTTATATCGTCTATTCCATCTTGTTGCAATAATTTATCAGAATAATGTATTTTTAGAATAAGTATCTAATTATTTTTTTGTAGTAGCGCATTATTAAAATTTATTAGAAGAATTAATTTTAAAAAATAAAAAAAGTTATGAATTTTTAAGAAAAATGGTCATTTTTTGTGTGGAAATATTAAATTATTTACAAAATTTTGACCGGAAAAACCTGGAAATTATAATCATAAAAATTATCGCCACCCTGATACATGATGACTTTATTAATTTTTGGCTCAAAACCGTCACCCTGCAGCGCTATTTACATAAAAAACACAAATGCGATGGAATTTTTAGGCATTATGCCTAACTCAGTTTCAGCTATAATAAATAACACCTACATGGATGACTTCCTTCTGAGTGTAGATTCCCAGTCCGAAGCAATTATGACAATTGAACAGGTTTCCAAAATTAATAAATAAATTCATTAATCTAAAACGACGTCAGGCGAACAGTTGACTTTAGTTTGAACAATCTCGAAAATAAATCAGAGAAAGTCTTTGGATTGCGGTGGGACACACAATCCGACACATTCACTTTTAATTTAGGGTTAGACAAAATTACTGCAAATCTGCTTAAGGAATCCAAATTCCCAACAAAAAGAGAATTTCTAAAGATAATAATGTCCATTTTTGATCCTTTGGGATTTTTGTCACCATTTACAATTAAATCAAAGATCCTTATTCAGGAAGTATGGATTAGCGGTATAAGTTGGAATTGGACATCTTTTGTGATGCGAGCAAAAAGTCCTACGCCGCTGTGGCCTATTGGAGGTTTAAATCAAAAAACGTGATAATTGAAACAAGCATAATCGCTAGCAAGAGTAAAGTGGCTACTTTAAAACTACTCTCTATTCCCAGATTAGAACTGCAAGCCGCGTTACTAGGTAGTCGTCTTCACAAACGATAATGAAAGAGCATAACTTAATGGCAGATCAGCTACACCTATGGTCAGACTCGCGTACAGTCATGCTATGGCTAAATTCGGATTCTAGATTCTATTATACGTTCGTGACTCATAGATTGGGTGATTTAAACTCACCTTCAAATTGGAGATGAGTCCCTACCGACGAAAACCCAGCAGATGATGCCACTAGATATACAAACACCCCTTCAAATTTAAACCAACAATGGTTTCGTGGACCTAACTTTCTAAGAAAAGGGGAATCCGGCTGACCTAACCAAACTGCCGTTATTACTGAAGACACCGCTAATTCCGCAAGTAGCGAGAAAAAGGGTCAGCCTGTAACAACATTAGTATCAGCAGATAAAACGTGCATACCAGATGTTTTCCGTTTTTCGATTAGTCGGGAGTACTTATGCTGTACTTATGAGTACCCTTATGCTGAAGAAGCAATTGCCAGCTATAAGAGCTGATGCCGAGCCAACTAACCCAGGTTAGTTGAGGAAAATTTCTTTCCGTTGTTTCCTTTGTTCTATTTCCCCTCCTGTCCCTTTCTTTTAAAATTTTATTACAGGGCCTGATGATTAATTTAGAATACGCAATAAAAGGACCAAAGGAGGACGAATAAGAACCTTTAAGGAGGTGAAGAGAAAACCACCGAGCAGTAGTTTTCAAAAAACCACCGAGTCAACTAGTGATTTGTGAAAATGCTATAAAATAAAATTAATATAACTATAATTTTGTTCTCCTTTTATTTCTTTTTTTTGTCTGAATTATTCCCAATTCTCGTGATCAATAACACAAAGTTAACTGAGCTTTTAAAAGAATTTGCCTTACTACTTCTTTATTAGTCGTGCAGACTTTTTTATTTTTTTCATATTCATGACATTCTACGTAATATAACTTAATAATAGACACTAGCTTTTGAGCGCATTAAAGGCGAAACTGGCGATGCGGTTAAGACTTTACAGTCTTCGAACAAGACAACTGAAAGACAGAAAAACTCTCAGAAAGAGTTTTTTGGTTGTCCGATATCTTTTCATGCAGAAGCATTAATTCCGAATTATAATGATGTATTTAAATCCCACGACAGGGAAAAATGGGAAGAGGCAATTTATGATGAGATAGAATCGTTAAATGAAAATAATACTTGGGTTTTGGTTAATAAACCGGAGTACCAGGAAATTCTGAATAGTCGTTAGATTTTTAAAATTAAAATTAATCCGAATGATACAAGCGTTATAAACTAAGATTATAGAAAAACACGTGCATCCAGTGGTATAATATTAAAAATAATTTCATCAGGAAAATCTGGATTAATATATATTTTTATTTCACATAAAAAGTTTTTGTCTTTACGACGTTTCGACGACAACGTTGTCGTCCTCTTCAGGTTAAATAACAATTTTCTGCGAAAAACAAATTTGATTGTATGAAATTTAACCTCAAAAATTTGGCGAGGTAGAGAAATAACGTTTTAACTATAAAATTAAAAAAACTTACCACATATATTATGAATTAAATTTAAAAATACTTAAAAATTAAGGAGCACAAGTATCCAGTAGGATACATGTCTCCCTTTTTTTCACAAATTTTACATTTTGGCAGAAAAATGTTAAAATAATTCGCAAACAGAAAAGATACAATTTAGTGAGTATTTCCAAAGTACATAGTGCACCACGTGGTTTATACCTAACATTCATTGTGCGGTGATTTCAAATTTAAAAACTATCGATATACATACTAGTCATATTATTATAAAATTAATTATAAATACTTCTGCAAACAATCAAAGTCTCTATCTAATTTTAAAATATCAGTTTTTAAATTAATTGCATTTTTTTCTTTTTTAATAAACATCATCTCCATGAATTCTCTCTTTCTCTGATTTTCCTCCACATGTAAAACTTCCACATGCTCCCAATCAAAATCATGACCCTTGTTATCTATCTTGTGTTTAAAAAGGGCTGTGTGATAATATTCATTTCTTTGGAAATTATTTTTATGTTCATCAACCCTGATCTGTAATTTGTTATTCCATATTATGGAAAATTATCTTTACAAATCAAATCACTTCTAAGAAAATATCAAATTCACACTATTTTTAGAACTCCATTCAAATTTGAATCAATTTGTAAAATAGGTAAAGACACTTTAAATAATTTTCAAAAAACAAATGTAGTTTACAGAATTAAATGTAAAGACACAAACTGCAAAGCTTGTTACGTTGGCCAAACAAAAAGATTATTACAGATCAGGGTTGATGAACATAAAAATTATTTTCCAAAGAAATGAATATTATCACACAGCCCTTTCTAAACACAAGATAGATAACAAGGGTCATGATTTTGATTGGGAGCATGTGGAAGTTTTACATGTGGAGGAAAATCAGAGAAAGAGAGAATTCATGGAGATGATGTTTATTAAAAAAGAAAAAAATGCAATTAATTTAAAAACTGATATTTTAAAATTAGATAGAGACTTTGATTGTTTGCAGAAGTATTTATAATTAATTTTACAATAATATGACTAGTATGTATATCGATAGTTTTTAAATTTGAAATCACCGCACAATGAATGTTAGGTATAAACCACGTGGTGCACTATGTACTTTGGAAATACTCACTAAATTGTATCTTTTCTGTTTGCGAATTATTTTAACATTTTTCTGCCAAAATGTAAAATTTGTGAAAAAAAGGGAGACATGTATCCTAGTGGATACTTGTGCTCCTTAATTTTTAAGTATTTTTAAATTTAATTCATAATATATGTGGTAAGTTTTTTTAATTTTATAGTTAAAACGTTATTTCTCTACCTCGCCAAATTTTTGAGATTAAATTTCATACAATCAAATTTGTTTTTCGCAGAAAATTGTTATTTAACCTGAAGAGGACGACAACGTTGTCGTCGAAACGTCGTAAAGACAAAAACTTTTTATGTGAAATAAAAATATATATTAATCCAGATTTTCCTGATGAAATTATTTTTAAAACTAAGATTAGTTATTTATATAAGGATGCTCGCAAGTTGAGGGTATAGAGTATATCGAAAAATTAATTCCAGTAGTTGGGTTCTATATAGTAAGAGCTATGATTAGTATCGCGGTTAATAATGATTTAACTTTGAGTCAGTTTGATATAAAGACAGCCTTTTAAATGGAACTTTAATAGAAAATATATATGTGAAACAACCCAAAGGTCGCAGCACCGAGATACTGGACCGAACATTTAATAAAAAATTATTCTTAGCCATCTATGTTGATGATGGGTTATTGGCATCTTCACACAAAAGCTTATTAGATTTGTTTCTAGATAGTTTAAAAAGGGAATTTGAGTTGAAAAACACCAAAAAGGTAAAAAGCTAAACAGTCTTGAAGTTCATCGTTTAACAAGATGTTCATTTCATGACCATTTAGCATCCTCATCATGATACACTTATATTTAAGATTAAAAGAAGGATTACAACCAAAATAGCGATCAATTTTATAAATGTTGGTAAAATGTAAACTTTATATATACATCAATCGATTCGTTTTCATGACAGGAATACAACTTTTACAAAAATTAATTAAAATTTCTATATGAAGGATTCTGTTTCAATCGCCCCAGCCTAAAAGTAAGTTTTTGAAGTACTTTTGAATAATCTACACGAAAATTAAGAAAAAAAAATTTCACCCCTTTCTTTTCAAAATCAATTCTTATTTTTCGAGTTTCACCTCCTCGGGCATTTAAAAAATAAATTTTATTTTCATTGAAAAGATGAGGTTCTTTCTAATAAGCTACGTAAATATAAAAGTGGAACAAAAATAATTTTTTGAGAAACATAGGGGAGCACGGTGAGCTTCGTTTTGGTTCAACCTAAACTGCATGACCCTTCTCAGGTTTTTTTTTATATCAATTCGGTGATGCCTCACGATCATTTTAAGACGAAAATTAAAATAATCGTTGGAGGGAAACTCAAATTATATTGATTTTTAAATTTTTTTTCTAGGTTATTGAAGATATTTTCATTAAAATACCGTTTGGTAAAATACTTATTGCTTCAAAAGCTACAATTTAACATAAAAATAGATTATATATAATAATTAAACCATTTTGATACATAGAATTAAGAAAATGTTTAAAAATAGTCGAAAAAACTGAAATTTTTCTAATTTTTTAAACTTTACTCCTTTATTTAACGTTATTTCAATAAAGTCATGTAGAAGTGAATTAAAGTACATAAAATTTCCTGTAAATCAAAAAAAAACTCTTCTATCTATTATTGTTACAAAAATATGGTCATTTGAATTTTAAATTTAATGGATAAATAGTTAAAATTTACCATTAGGTCTAGATTATTTGGTAAAATTGTTTTCGCAGAACCTCATCTCAATTCCATAATTAAATCGCGCTCTTTGTGAATACAACGGCCTTCACGCATTTTAAAAATATCGTGGTTGTTACCAAATATTTGTACCTTACCATTTACTTTTTAAAAAAGTAAATATTTTAAATATGATTATGTTGCATTTTTCAAAATAAACGGATTTTTAAAAACTACTCAAATCTCTCTTATAGAAATAGACATTCTTTAAACCAATGTAACTTTCGATGTAAGTGAGATAAATCAGTTTTTTCAATTTGAAACTGTTCAAGATTAAACCTTTTTATACGTATTATATTCTGGAATTGAGATGAGGTTCTGCGAAAACAATTTTACCAAATAATCTAGACCTAATGGTAAATTTTAACTATTTATCCATTAAATTTAAAATTCAAATGACCATATTTTTGTAACAATAATAGATAGAAGAGTTTTTTTTTTGATTTACAGGAAATTTTATGTACTTTAATTCACTTCTACATGACTTTATTGAAATAACGTTAAATAAAGGAGTAAAGTTTAAAAAATTAGAAAAATTTCAGTTTTTTCGACTATTTTTAAACATTTTCTTAATTCTATGTATCAAAATGGTTTAATTATTATATATAATCTATTTTTATGTTAAATTGTAGCTTTTGAAGCAATAAGTATTTTACCAAACGGTATTTTAATGAAAATATCTTCAATAACCTAGAAAAAAAATTTAAAAATCAATATAATTTGAGTTTCCCTCCAACGATTATTTTAATTTTCGTCTTAAAATGATCGTGAGGCATCACCGAATTGATATAAAAAAAACCTGAGAAGGGTCATGCAGTTTAGGTTGAACCTAAACGAAGCTCACCGTGGGAGAGTAGTCAGTGTTGGACATAGTTTTGACTTTTCTCTATAACTTCCTCTGTAGGCCGAATTTCACGATTTCTCGCATATTGTTCGAAAGATCTACTAGAATGCAATGTTTTTGCTGAACAATGTAAAAATATTTGACCAAAAGTTTCGCAGTTATAAGCAATTAAAAAAAAATAAAAGTAGTCAGGGTTAAGCCACTGTAGAAAATCGATGAAATATTCAGAAAAGTGAAAAAAGATTATTAAAAATTCCGATAGAAATGAAGTTATTGACATCTCTTTAAGTCGACAAATGAATTTCCATTGCAAGAAAGGTTCATAACCCGGACAGCACCGAAACTTCCCTGAACCTTGAATGAACCTCGCTTGACGTGGTTCGGGAACTTGAGTCACGAGGTCCAGCGAAAATCATCTAGACCCGGTTGCTCGATGATTTTATAAACACGTGAAATTAATATATAATAAATTTGATGACAATTTGATGACCATTTGAGACTTTATATTGCCAAATATGCCTTATTTTTTTTAAAATAATTTTTTTAAAAAGTCATTAGATGACAAGGTTAGAAATAGTCAATTTAACAACAACACAGTAAAAGTCGTTGTAAAATGCAAAAAAAGGATAATATGAATTTTTTATGATATATATTCATTTAATATGACTAAATAAATGTAAATTGATCGAAAATTACTCACGTAAGTATTTAAATCGTGTTTTTTTCGTTTTCGCAAAGTGTTAATTCCTTCTTTTTCTTCGGTGAATATCTTCTGTGGAGAAAAATGAAATAATGAAAAACCTTTTAAATCTGATTTATATTGAATCCAGAAATGCGTGCCTAGAGAAATTCTCGTGGAACCTCGTCTCGTTAATTATTTATTGAATTTTAAAAATGACTTATAATTAACCTGATTTTGATCAGATTTTTGTTTTGACGTTTGGAATGAAGTTAATCACTTAAAGTTCCCCATTACAATTTTGAATTTTATTTAAAAATGTTTTCTTTTTTTCTTATGAAAATTAAATTTAAAAATAATAAATTTGAAAGTTTTAATTTATAGTTTTAAAGAAATATATAAAAACATTTTTTTTATAAAAGCAACGTACTTGATTTTGTGATTTGCACATTTTTGTGGTCCTTTGATTGGGATACATGTTTCGTTTTAATAATTTCTGACGATAAAGGGAGCAAGCAATGTAATCTTCTTGTACCCGAAATTGTTTTGGCTGAATTGAAGCGCTTTGTTAATTTTCTGTCAGTTTTTGAAACCACTTTTTGTTCGACTTTCATAAAAGTAATTCCTTTTATTTTCTCTTTACAAAAATTAGACAAATCCTCTAAACACACAATCGTTTCATTTCCTCCAATTCTTTGTAGGGATGCTTTTCTGACCAAACGTTTTACAGTTCCTCCGATTCCGTCACACGGACTTTTTCCGTGTGATGTGGCAAAAAAGTGCCACTCTGCATCAATACCAAAATCATTTTTGTGGTTACATAAATTAATAAAATTTTTTAAATTCTTGTATTGAGTTCCAGCCCCATCGGAAAAGTAATAAATCTTTTCTAAGTTTGGCAACAATTTTTTGAGTTCTTGTAATAATTCAGTTTGAAACGCGTATACCGTCGATGTTGAGTGTTCTGTTGTGTCTGATAAAACACAAAAACTTTTCGATTTTATTTCTCTTGCCGTTTTGAGATACACTACAAAAGGCCTGACTGTTAACCCAAAAATGACTTTGGATAGAATCTTGCATTACGCATGCTAAATTTTGAGCAAAATCGCATAACACTATGCATTCCACGTTTTTAGTCAGATCCTGTTTTTTCTGTCTTAAAAATTCTGCTTGACGTTGTGATATAAAGTGATGTTCTTTTAACTGAATTAAATTTGATGTTAGAGTGTCTACGAATTCTTCTGAAGTTTGCACGACATTGATCAGGTCACATTCTTGACTCGAATTCACCCATTGCTTATATTTTAGCTGCACTCCGTGACTAACATGTTTTTCGACATTTGACAATATCATTTCAAAATCAGGACACTCACTGCATTCTCCTAACATAATAATAATATTTATTTAATTTTATTTATTTACTTATTTATTTACTTATTTATTTATTAATTTATTTAAATAACATTACCTGACATACAGGCTTCGTTTGCAGTATCACAAGCAGTATAGTTTAAAAAATTCTTGTAATCTAGACAAATTTTCAACGGTCTCAATGCAGCAAAACTTGAAAAGCCTATTTCAATTTCAGGATTTATTTTTTTAAATTCATCAAATACATCTCTCAAAGAAAAAAGAAGCAAACGCTTTTGCTTCTTCTCTTTACTTCCTTCTTCATTCCGAATTGAAATGTAATCCTTCATGCCGGGGCACATTCTACTATTCTCTTCATCTTCATAAAATTTTCTAATAATTTCTTTTTGTTCTTCTGTGATTCTTGTCCTATCCTTATATTTAATTTCTGGAAAAAGACCATATTCTTCAGTCAATTTTCTGGACTTTTTAACTAAATATTCACTAACTTCAAATTCTTTTGCAACTTTTGCTACAGACCAAGATTTGGGCTGACAACTCAATAATTTGATTTTTTCTTCTGATTTAGTGCACAATTTTATTTTTATTTTTTCTAAAAGTTCTAAATAATCCTGCGCAAGTTGTTGGTTGTTAAACGTTGAAACACTACTGGTTGTTTCTAGTTCTAATCCTAAAGATTCATTAATTTGTTGTCTAGCTCCAGATAAATTTTTGGTTACCCTATTGAAAAAAACACGTATAATTATACGTATAAATATACGTATAATAATACGTACAATTATACGTATTATTATACGTATAATAAGACATACGAATTTGAAACAAGAATTATACGTATAATTGTACGTGTCTATAATTTTTAATATTTAGGAATATATAAATATGGAATATATTTTTGTTTATTAATATATGCCTAAATATTATAAAATATTGACAAGTATAATTATACGTGTTTTTTTTCAATAGGGTAACGCGTCTTCGATTTTTCGTTTTCTTTGATTTTGATTTAATTTAATCATTTTTGAAGGAGACAATCCTAGTTCTAAATAAGTATTTTCAGCTATTTCTTCTTCAGGAATAAAATCTAAGTCTTTTCCATCTGTTACAGTTTCTTCTTCAAGTTCCTTATTTTCAATTGTTGCAATTTTTCTTCTACATAGCGAGCAAATAGATGTACCGGGTATTAAATTAAATTTTATATTTTCAGTCTGTTCAGTAACTACTCGTAAACCTTTTGTTACGTTTTTTTCATGTATTTTAAAAGGATCACAGAATTTTTTTCCGAAAAAGTTAGTATATTTTTTCAAATATTTATTTTCATGGAAATCACATATTGTACCTCTAGAGATTAGTCGATTATTTGTTCTCAGAATTATTAATCTTTGATCAAAATCATTTAATTCAAATAAACTTTTCAACGGTCTATTATTATCCAGTCCATTACATTGCTCTTGCATTTCTATTCCTACACGACACTGCATTTTATTTCATTTATTCCAGAAGGAGTAAATATCAAACTTGATGTGACTTTGTGTCATTTTTTCTTTCGAATCTTATATTCGTGCTCGATGCCTCGTTCGATTTTTGGACTACGCAAAGTACTTTCCTTAACTTTTTATCACGTATTCATTCATTTTCTGGAGTTTCCATGATTTTCAATAACAATCTTTTACAAACAATATTTATTAAAAAAAAAATTTAACCATAACTATCAAATGCAGTTTTTTCCTACGAGTCCATTGATACCAAAAACTCATTTTTCGTCAAAATGTTGGTTACCTAAGTTTTTACATCGTACGGCAGAATTATCTGTCACCCAAAATATTTATTAAAATAACATAATAAATGTTTACAATGAACAGCTTCTCTTTTAAATAAAAATTTAATTTTTTTAAATTTATTAATGTTTTTAACTAATTAATAAATTTTAAGTAAATGTTTCATTATTTTATATATTATTTAATCAAATTACATAAGTATTTAAGTTTAAAGTAATCTTAAAAAATATTCTCAATTTTATATGACATTGAACGATTTATTATATTTTTATTAATGATTATCAAATATAAATTAATGTTTTTAAATTTAATTTTCATAAGAAAAAAAGAAAACATTTTTAAATAAAATTCAAAATTGTAATGGGGAACTTAAAGTGATTAACTTCATTCCAAACGTCAAAACAAAAATCTGATCAAAATCAGGTTAATTATAAGTCCCAAGATAACAATCATGCGTCGCACACTGGGCACATAACGTGAGAGTCACGTCGTGCGTGCTTAATGAGACGCATTTCGCTATCACTTATGCTAGCGTGTAGCATATTATGCACATGACGTGCGAGTCATGCCGTGTGTGCTAAATGAGTCGCATTGCACTGTCACGTGTGCGATCATGATATACTAAACAAAATATTTATTATTTAACAATAATTTATAAAAGCCATCTTTCAAATTAACTTTTAGAAATATTTTTAAGTAAATTTATTGAAATGTTTAAAATGATCTTGTTTCAAATATTATCTAACTACAAATCAGTTATTTTCAAGTGTAACTTTTTCAGAATTTTTGATGTAGGAACAATTTTTAAAACCTTATAATTTTTTAAACTTAACATTATAAAAATGTTCTTCAATTAAGATTGGAAATTTGTCATTTAAAACGATTTTCTATTTTCATAAGTTTGATTGTTTCAGAAACTCAATTTTGTGAATAACATTGTATTAAAAGATTACAAAAATATTTTTTTTGTTTTAAAACATATAATTATCAATTTTGTTGTATATTTATTTTATAATTATACACAGATATTAATTATTTATGTTTTTATTTATATTGTATATAAATCTATATAATTTTTGTAAAATATTATTAAATATTATTAATTTTATTTTGTAAAATATTAAAACTGGGCGATAATACATTTAGAGATTTAAATATTATTATTATTATAATTTTAATAGCAATAAATATGTTTTTTAATTACATTGTTCAAAGATCGAGAAAAAACTACACTTCTCTTTCTTTGATACTATTCTAAATTCAATAATTTTAGAGTGTGTCATTGAAAATAAGTCTATTTTTAAAAAACCAAAGTTTTGAAAATTCTTAACTCGAAAATTTTTCCACCCTATAAAAAAATTTCCATACGTTTTTTTTATGAAGAAAAAAAGAAATATGTTTGACTAAATTAAAAATGTGGACTAAATTTACTCCTACTTGCCAAGTTACTCTCGCATATGCAGATGACAAAAAATATAAATTGCATACCTTGAATTAATTAAAAATTTTCTATACTTAAATTTTTTGTTTCATACAATATTGTATGAAAAAAAAATTATTTTGATAAGAATCCTTCTAATGCAATGTTATTAAAAGACTTTTAAGTTTAAACTTTTCAAAAAATTAACGTTAAAATATTCAAATTCTTTAAAGTTTTGAACTTTTTATTTTTTAAATCTCGGAAATTCATATTTATTTGCAACCCCGAAAGTTATAAATATTATTAATTAAATAATTATTTAAATTAATTAAATATTTTTTAACTCTAGTAGAATTAATTTCGATTTTTTCAAGCCCATTCATCCCAAATGCAGGAAAATATAATGTTTGAATGTTTGAATATTCGCGGTCACAGTGATGCACATGTGTACAGCCAATATGGCTCCCCTTCATTCATTGCGATCTGTCTCGCTGCGTATACTGTGGACTCCTCGTCAACTTGTTTGTGCCACCGTGATTTGTGTTCAAGTCTCTTTTGCTTTAACGTTTTCTGACTTTATCTATGAGCACTGCCATTCAGTCGTTTGATTTTATATTTAGAGTTTTAAATATTCAATTTTAAGTCATTCTTTAGCAGTGAAGGAGATTAACCTTGAGTTTTTTCAGTGGTTTCTATGTTTTGTTGATAGTTCACATCTACATTGTGGTGGTAAGTAATCTTTTATCTAAATAATTCAACTTAACCTATCATTTTTATCCACTTGTACATTGTATACCTTCAAATACATATACTTCTATAATGATAAAAACTTTTCGTTTCCGCAACTAATTTTATTAAAACTTTAGAGAGGTTATAATCAGTTAAATTCTTACTTTTGTCAAGAATTTTTCTCCAGTATTGAATGCACCATTGAATTCAAAATATAATTTAATAGCTAAAATAAGTATTATTTGAAAAATTTTATTTCGCTTTGTATTCAAGTGTTTTATTGTATATTTATCGTATATTTATGTTAATTATTTTCTTTGATAGTGAAACATTTATTTTTATTTAATAGCTATTCATCATTTTAGGAAACTTATTTTTTGCATTAAAAATAAACGATCTCTCAAAATTAAAACGAAATATCGCATCACTTATAATATTTCTGCATATAAAAAATTGCAAATTTCAAGAATAATTTAAATTATTCTAAGACAATATAAACAATTGTACAACAATCCCCTTAATAAAATATAATTTACGTTGTCAGGAATTAACTTATTTTAAGTTGTATATATTTTTATTTTCTTACTTAATGGTTTCAATTTTAGACGTTTTAAAAAATTTATGTTATTTCGTATTTATATTTAACATATTTTAAGGAGGGGGTCTATTGAAATTAAAAACCTTTAAAATTTACGTTCTTGAAATATGACAATATTTTTCACTATTTACGATCTTAAGTTATTCTATATTATTTAAATGGAAAAATATGTTTTTAACCATTTTAAAACTTTTATTTAAATAACAATTAAAAATTTTTTAAATCTATTATAAATAATTGTCAATAATAATGAGACAAGTTTTCCAAAAATTGTCAAGGTAAAATAATAAAAATTGTGAATGAAGTTAAATTTTTAAAGAATCACGGGCAATATTACTCAATTCTTAAGGAGAAAATTAATACTTTCTCATGTTATGAGAATCTTTAACAGCAATGGATATTGAAGGATATCCTATGGACATCCTAGCCGTATCCGGAAATTAGGATATCTCTAGGATATCCTTAAGATATCAATGGTTTTCTCTGAAACATTCTATGGATATCCTAATTTCAGGATATCCCAAATATTCAGATGCTGTTAGGTATGTAATATAACAGAAATTCAACATTTATTAAGTAGGTAATAATATTTTTACTTTACATAATAATACTTAAAAGAAAATAGTACAGTTAAATTGTAAAAAATACAAAATTAAAATAAAATTGTTGACTTTATAATTTGGATTTAATTTCAAGGTAAACACATTGTATTTTATTTCTTAAACCTCCAATTATCAAGAGATTATTTTTCAAATTTAATATATTTTATATATATATATTACTTAACAAAACTCTAAAAAATAATTTATTGTAATTAAGAAAGTTAATTGCTGTAATTAATAATATTTTTTAAAATAACTACTTATAAAAATTTATTTAATCCTATGATTTTTGTGGATGTAAATTGAAACATCTATAGCGTTCATATAAATACATATATTTTGAAATTTATTATTAACAGAGATTTTCCTGCTCTAGAAAAAAATCATAAATCAAGTAAATGTCTGAAAAATTTAAAAGGTTTTCTGACTTAAGTTCAAGACAAAAAAGGAGACGTTTATCTACAATTCGCAATAATAGAATAGATGAACAGGAATCTACTTCAGATGAATATGAAGTCGAAGAAGCAATATTGGAAAATGTTCCACTAGAAAATTTACCAAATCCATATCAGGAACAGTCATCAGATAATGAAGTTTCTGAAAGTTCTTCAGCAGAAGATGATGAAAGTATATATGATAGTAATGATGATAGTAATATTTCTATGAATACGGATGAAGAAGCAAATGTCATCGAACCAAGTGGTTCAGAAGATGAAGACGCAAATATTTATGTTCCACAAAATATTAGTGATTTACAACAGGCGGCATTGAAGAATGCATTTTTAAATGCGAATATAAATCATAAGCAGGGGAACATAATTTTAAAAACTTTACGGAAATTTCCTTTTAATTTAATTTCTTTACCTAAGGACTCAAGGACTGTATTGAATACTCCAACAGTTATTGCTACTTCACGAATTACAGAAATTGAAGGAGGGGAATACCTACATATTGGTTTCAGAAAGACTCTCGTTAAAAAATTAGAAAGTTTGCCTCCAGATAAATTACCAGAAACGGTGGTTATTGATTTGAGTACTGATGGAGCAAAAGTGGACAAGGGAGAATGTCAGTTTTGGCCACATCAGTTCAGAATAATCAATATTTCTAAATGTAACCCTCATATAGTAGGAATTTATAAAGGTAACGAAAAACCAACTGATATATTTTCATTTTATGAACAGTTAGTTCAAGAATTAGTGACAATTCGCGAAGAAGGCGGAATAACAATAAATGGTCGAAATCTGTGTGTAAATATACGGTGTTTAATTGCCGATGCACCGGCAAGGGCTTTAGTGCTAAATCATTACAGTCATAATTCGTCTTCTGCTTGTTCTAAGTGCAAAGTAGAAGGACATCGTTGTACAGAAGTGGGGTTTGAAAGAACTACAGTTTTCGAAGGCGTTGGACACGAACTTAGAAATAATGATGAGTACAAAAATTTGTTAGATGATGATCACCATAAGGGAGGAAGTCCTCTATCTCGCTTACTGGGTTTGGTTACTCAAGTTCCTTTCGAACCTATGCATCTTGTCTGGGTGGGAGCTTGTAAAAAAGTGATGTCTGCACATATTTATGGCAACTTTGGATTTCGATTATTGAAATTGAATGGAAGAAAATTAGACATTCTTGACGGTAGAATGGTAATGCTTCAATCTTATTGTCCTTCAGAGTTCAATCGTCGTCCACAGGCGTTCAGTAAGTTTGGAAAGTTTAAAGCAACTGAGTGTCGACAATTTTTGCTGTATACTTCAGCCGCTATTCTAAAAGATATTTTTTCAGAGGACCATTATCTTCATTTCATGACATTACATAGTGTAATGCGTCTACTTATTCTGTAGGATACTCCACGCGATATATATCCATTCTGTCAAGAATCTTTAGAAACTTTAGTAGATTCCTGTGCACATCTTTATGGTGATCAATTTCTCTCATACAATATTTATGGCCTGACACATATTGTACAAGACGTTGCAACGCTTGGTCCATTAGAATCATTTAGCGCATTTTGTTTTGAAAATAATATGCCTGAATTACGAAAGTATATTAGAAAACCAGGAATGAAACTTCAACAAGTGTACAAAAGAATCTCTGAAAAAGAAGGTTTCACTCCAGAACCTTTAAACAGCGAAACTGGCCTTCGTTTATCACAAAAACACGTAGATGGACCTGTCCCTGGAAATATTCCTATCCACCTTTGCAAGCAATTTAAAAATCTAAAATTTGAGGGATTCACATTTGTTATTGCATTGCGTGACAGCTGTTGCAAACTGAAAAACACGAAAATTTGCATAATAAAGAACATAGTATTAATTGAAGGAAATGTTGCATTAATTCTTCAAGAATTTGGATCTAAACGTGCAATCTACGACGTTGGTCTGACGTCAGATTATGTTGATGTGTATGAATGCACAAACTTAATGCCTGAACTTAAAGTAGTACCATTTACAGATGTAAAAGACAAAGTATATCTAATGCCAAAATGGAGTAATATAGAAGGACGGCAAGAAATTGTATTAGAAAACCAATATATTTGTGCTTCATTGTTATCACCATTGGAAGTGCCCGACAATGTAGACATTCATTATTGAAATTATCTAAAAGGTATTAATCGCCCTTAAGCGAGTAAGTAATGAATTAAAGTGAAATTAATTTTTTATTTCAATAATCTTACATTAGAATCATATTTTATCAGAATAAAACAAAAAATTTAACATAAATTGCCACGAACTAGAGATCAGATGAATATAAAAATGAATTTTTGGAAGTGACGGTTTATTGAGAATAATAAAAAACTAAGTATTGACTTAACAAAGTTTTCCTTAAATTCTAAAATGTTACCAACTCAAAGAGAGTAAATGCAGGTGCTTAACATTTACATGGATAGAATTTTTTATTAAAAAGAATATGAATCCGAAAATTAAAATTTTTGAAGATTTCCTTTTTTAAGTACTTTAAAGAAAGTAATTAAGATTTTTGTGGATCAAAATCTAGTTTTATAACAAAAACTCATCACTTGATTTTAAAGATAAATATTTCCAATCTTAGAAATCAAATATTTTTGTGAAAAGTAAAAAACAAGGGTTATTTCATATCAAAATATCTTCCATTAAAGAAAATGTCCTAAAGACGTCTTTAAGTCAGCTTATGTGTCCGTGCCCACTGAAGGTCCAAAATATATCTATTACTATAATAAACTTATTGCAATTTGGAATTATTAACAATATAAATTATCGTTTTTTTAAGTTCATCATGGAAAATTTTCGCAAAAAATCCACAAAAGAAGTAAAAGTAACAAGCAAAGGAAGACAAATTAAATTAAATTATAAATCAGAAATGTTGGAGGTTCTGCGATCAACGAAACAAAGGTTTCGCAACTTGAAGAAAAAAGACATCGAAGAAAATGTTGATGATCTCAATAATGAAGAGTTAAAAAGGATGATCAGTGATTTAGAAGATACCCAAAGAAGCGAATCGGACGATAATTCAGAGGGTAATTCAGAGAATGACTCGTCATTTGGAGATGACGAGCTTTAGACAAAGATTTATATTTTGAAAAATTTAATTATTACAACTAAAACTTTAAAGAATATTAGTATTATTAAGTCTTTATTAGGATTTTATTAGTTACCTAAGTTTTCAATTTTTTCTTTCAAGCGATTGTATTACTAAACCAAAAATACATGTTTTTAAAATAAAAGTTTTAATAAAATATTTTTAAATTAAGCTACAGTTTCATATTTATTGATATTATATTTTTCACTGTATGTATTGCAAAAAATAAACGAGACTCGCATTTCACCCTCATGTGTGCAACTTCATGGCATGCGAGCGTAATGCGTCTCAATTGAGGACGCATCTGTCTGCACCAGTGAAGGCACGTGTGCGAAAAGAAGAGTCATAAATGCAAGCAATATGCGACGCATATTCATATCATTTTGTTATCTGGGTCATTTTTAAAATTCAATAAATAATTAACGAGACGAGGTTCCACGAGAATTTCTCTAGGCACGCATTTCTGGATTCAATATAAATCAGATTCAAAAGGTTTTTCATTATTTTATTTTTTTTTACAGAAGATATTCACCGAAGAAAAAGAAGGAATTAACACTTTGCGAAAACGAAAAAAACACGATTTAAATACTTACGTGAGTAATTGTCGATCAATTTACATTTATTTAGTCATATTAAATGATTATATATCATAAAAAATTCATATTATCCTTTTTTTTGCATTTTACAACGACTTTTACTGTGTTGTTGTAAAATTGACTATTTCTAACCTTGTCATCTAATGACTTTTTAAAAAAATTATTTTAAAAAAAATAAGGCATATTTGGCAATATAAAGTCTCAAATGGTCATCAAATTGTCATCAAATTTATTATATATTAATTTCACGTGTTTATAAAATCATCGAGCAACCGGGTCTAGATGATTTTCGCTGGACTGACCCGTATTTATGCTCCTTCTAAATTTCCAGAATATTTAACAATTACATTTAACAAATCTTGAATTTTTAATTTCCTTAAATATCCCCTCACAATATGACAAGAATCTTTAATTTTAATATTTAACAGAAGTTCAAATCCAATATTCAGCCAATCTCTGTGACTGACCTTTATTATGCGCGGACATTTAAACATTAACTCAACCTCGTTTGGACCTCGCGACTCAAGTTCCCGAACCTCGTCAAGCGAGGTACAGTCAAGGTTCAGGGAAGTTTCGGTGCTGTCCGGGAATTGCAACATTTTTTAAGTTACTCAACCCTGACTCACGCGTCGTTTAACGTCATATCTCAAACAAAATAAACGCGTGATTCAAACACCAAATTACGCTCTACATTCTCATATAACATCTTAATGAACAATTTTAGTCAACTTACTTTATCTTTGACATATTTTTTCTTTACTTAATTGTTTGATTTTGAAACAACAAAAAAGGTTTTTGTTAAGCATATAGCGCTGACGCTATTGTAATAAAACAAAATAATCGCGATAACTTAACTCTGACCACTATCCAACCCTGACTACTCTCTCCTAATATTAATAAACAGTAAAAATGTTTTTAATAGGTATGAAATGATTAATTTAACCGTTTAACGCCCAGCGGTTTCGATCGAAACCACTTTGAATTCAAAAATCCATAACTTTGTCGAAAAATAAGATAATATTGTTTTCTAAATTGGAGTGACCTGCAAATTTATTCAATATTATGGGAAAATTTTATGAAAATTTTAATTAATAACAATATAATCACAAGTATGTAATGTTAATTATTCAAAATGGCGGGCGATTTTTAAAAACAATTATCGGATTTGCCTGAAACTTGTTACTAAGGGGTTTTTGGGGTCTCTGATTGCGAATCTAATTTTAGCTTTTCGAAATTCAAAATAGCGGATCTAATATGGCAAACGATTTTTAAAAAAATTATCAGATTCGCATGAAACTCGTTACTCGGGGATTTTTGGGGTCTCTGATAACGAATATAATGATAGTTTTTAAAAAAATGGGATCAGTGTTCTGTAACCTCCCCGTGGTTGATCCCGGTAACTACAAGTTGGTAGGCAAATGACAAAACATTGGCCCTGGATTTCTAAACAGCCATCGCACATTCGATAATTTTTTTAAAATTGTTCGCTATATTGGATCCGACATTTTGAATTTTGGAAAACTGACATCATTTTCGTAATCAGCGACCCCAAAAACCCCCGAATAACGAGTTTCATACAAATCCGATAATTTTTTTTTAAATCGTCCACCATATTGTATTTGCCATTTTGAATTTAAAAAATTTTTAAAAACTGATATCGGATTCGTAATCAGCGACCCCGAAAACCCTTAAATACAATAAGTGATGAATTTTTCGTTATTTTCAAAAAGTCAGGCGTTAACTTTTTAACGCTGACTGTGACATATACCTCCCAGAAACGCGTTTACCAATTTGTAAGTCCTACAAAAATTAATATAACTTGGTTTTCTTTTCGGCGTAATTATCCTACACTCTTCTAGTTTTTAGAGAATATACGCACTTACCAATATTTATAAAAATTTATTAACTACATTTAAAAAAAGCACTCACGTTTGTTGAATTTTACGTAATTTTATCACAAAAAATTGAAATGAATAACTAAAACGTTCTTAAATAACGTAAAAATTCACTTCACTAACAAATTTGTTTTTCTTCAGAATTATAACCATCAGATTCTATCAAAAATACCCATATCTTCCACCCCCTCTACAGTAAAATATTTCTGTTTACAGTTGTAACATGTTACATATATGGACATCTGAGGAAATGTATTAAAACTTACTTGATTTAAGATTCCATTCTTACTTCAAAGTTTTTGGAATTTCAGAATACTAATGTGATGTGAGATTTAAAAAATTCAAAATGGCGGATCCAATATGGCGGACGATTTTTTCAAAAATTCATCGGATTCACTTGAAACTTGGTACTCGGGGGTTTTTGAGGTTGCTGAATCCAAAATTGATGTTATATTTTCAAAATAATGAAATGGGGATATAATATAAGAAATATAAGAAAATTTAATACGGAGTACAAAAACTCCGGATTTACTTCTAACTTGGTATCTAGGGGTATTTGGGTCGCTGATTACGTATCTGAAGTTAGTTTTCTAAAACTCGAAATGAAAATTCTCATATAGAATAGAACGGGGCGAGGCAGCCAACGATGTGAGACAGTCAATTGCTTCTTATTTCCGCATCGCTTTTTTAAATTAATATGTGTTGTATGTCAAATAAAATAAGTGTTACAAAAAGGAACAATTTTGTAAAATTCAAGAAAATTGTTCCTCTTCGTATCAATTGTATTATTTGTCATACGACACATATAATTTTAAAAAATTTGTTTTATACGAAATAAGTTCGCTTCGAGTACGGAACCCTCGATTTCAGTGCGAGTGTAACTCGCACTTGTCCGATTTTTTTTTCTTTAAAAATTTGATAAAAATTGATCATCAACTCCAATCGTGCAATTTTTTCCCTATAATTTTAACGCAAAAATATATTTATACAGCAAATATGATGAGTCTGGGTTGAATATTGTGTGCGCTAGGGAGATTAAACCATTTTTTTGAAATTTTTTATTTTTCCTTGCCAACTCTATGTAAATTGATCCGAATCAAGTTCGCCATATTTTTCCTGTAATTTTCACGTTAAAATACGTAAGTGTTGACCCACTTTTATAATTACCAACCTAATTGGAAAAAACCTCAGCTTTCCAATCAAAATAATTTATTTTTTTTACTCATGGGTTTTTAGGGTCGCTGATTACGAATCCGAAGTCAGAATTTAAAAATTCAAATTAACGGATTTAAAATGCAAATTCGTATCTTAGAGATATTTCGGGTGGCTGATCAGCCATTTTTAATTATTCAAAATTTAAAGAATCTGACTTTAGATTTGATTTCAGCGACCTCAAAAATCCCCAGGAACCCATTTTTTAAAGAAAATACGATGATTTTTCAAAAAATCGTCCGCCATATTGAATCCGCCATTTTGAATATTTAAATTTTTTTAAATATTTCTTCGGATTCGTAATCAGCGACCCCCAAGCCAAGGGAGCATGTCAAGGAAAAACTAATTATAATATCACTTTATATTTATTTGATTTGTAAGTGACACGTTTGTGCGACTAATAAGAAGGGATAAGTCAAATTCTTCTGAACGCTCAGTAGACTTTGGGACGTTGTCAGACAAGCAAATATATCTTTGATTTACTTGTACATATCAGAGTTATTTCTTTTCCAGTCCAATATATCTTAATAAATTTGAATAGTAAAAAAATGAAATAAGAAATAATGATCCTAGGGCATGCTGTGTAAAAAACAATGAACAGCTGACACAGGTGTTTTTTTACCCTAGAGTAAAAATGGACGCTATTTACAAAAACGGTTGAACAAATGAATGGCTTCTTCACACATGCTCCTAAAAGTGCCACGTTTGTAACTTTGGAATAAAAAATATCGTTAGTAACGTTGGTCCAAAGGTAGACACATTCTCTAGCACTCGCACTCGTTCACGTCTCGCGCTGCAAAAGCCAATGTAAGATTGGCTGCCTTTGAACCCTGGTTATTTTATATACTATTTTATAACAAATTATCCGTTATTTAGAAGCTGAATGTGGCTTATAATAAAAAATTATACATATGTGCGTTTTTCTAGAACTTTTAAACTTTGAAGTATTAGAAAAAAAAATTTCAGAACCTGCTGCGTCAAATGAAAAGACTAAATTTTAAATATTGAATTAACTATGGCTAACTGAGTTTATCAAAATTCTTCGATTTTCATTCATTTTTTATCTTAGGTTTTCTGGAGTCACTAATAGTGGAGCTATACAGTTTCTAAAACAGTCCTTCTAAAGACCTATCTTACCGACCAATGGTAATTTACCATAGATCGGTGTTACCGACCGCTGTCGCTAGATGCCGCTGCAACTCTACTTTACCATAGATCCGTGTTACCGACCGTTGTCGCGAGATGGCGCTGTAGAGGGAAGTTGCATATGTAGATACCGCGCGGAACTGTGGGAGGTTGGGAGTGGGTGGCGTGAGAGGGCCCAATGCATTGGACATGGTGTGCGTTCGTTTGCAACGTAACGTGAGTATCCAGTGAAAAGATCGTGAGAGTGGTAGGGCAGAAAGATGGTGGGGAGCTACATACTGCATGCAGCATCTAAAGCGTGGAGAGTTCAGCTTTCATATAGAACAGCATCAGACCTCCGGCACTCACAGCAGTAGAATTAAGCTTTCCTCCCACTTTCGACCCTCTTGACAACCAGAGTGGGGTACAGAGTATACAGTGAGTTGTGTGCGCACTCTCCCTCTCTTTTCACTAACTTTGCGCGCGCATTATTGTAATAGTGAGAGTTGAGGAAGAGTGGGGTTTGCAGAGTTAATATGCGGGTTCCAGTTCCAGAGAGATCATTTCTGTCCTAAATTTTCAACAGCATCAGCAACAATATCAGCATTAGGAGCAGCAGAGGCATTCTTTCGGTATGTATTATATTCTTTTTTTCATATCCTTTTGCTCTATTTTTTATTATTTTAAATTTTACTTTTTGCTTACAGATATAAAAAAACTATGGATTTACAAAAACTCAACGCTGTTGGTTGCATGGAATTGATGTTGCTGGTTACTGAATTGACTCCAAATGGGCTGTATGCGTGACTAAAATAGAGAGGGTGCAGACTAAATTCGGAGGCAGGATTGTAATAGAATTGGAATGCTGCATTCACAATATTCCTGCCAGCGAGGTTCGCTAAGCTGTTTAAAGCTTAACCTACTTCCTATACGATGATGGAAGAAGCCATACAGTCTCAAAAATTACAATTAAAATATATTGGTGGAAAATTTAATGAAATTGAATTTGAATATAAATAATATTAAATATTATTAAAATATAAAAAAAATAATTGTAATAGAAAAAATGTAAATATATTCAAAATGTTAGAGAAAATAAATTTATATATTTTTTTACTTAAAAATTTTTCCTTATTTTACCTTCATTATTAGTCTTAATACTAAGGGTACAGGTTGAACAACGAAAAAAGATATTAATTTAACTACGTGCTCTTATTAAAATAAGTTCATGTTTAGCATTCATTACAATTTTTTTATAACCTTTAGCAAAACCGAAAATCATATCAAGAGGTATTGATATATCAAAATATCCATCCATCCATTCCTACATTCTTGAATTCAATTCCAGTGTCAAAACTCCAGCATTTTCAGCGCGATTAAGTTGAGGAGGTGTTAATGAAACCAAGCTTTTCATGGTAGTTGTATGATCAACATACTTGCAACGATCAATCTCAATACCATTCAATTCATAACGATTTTTATCAAACAAATAGGTTATAGCATTGTTGGTAAAATGGATATTTTGTGTGACAGCAGTTCCAACAGCATTAGTCAACCTTCCAAAAATATGTAGTGCACTGTTGCTTGGTAAAATACATAAATCTTGATTTTGTACAACAATGCGAATTTCATCACTATTTTTAAACGATGAGGATGCATATGGTTGATGACTGTGAATCTCATAATTATCTATGGATTCATCAAAACTCATTGAGCTGGAATGTTGAGAATTTTCTCCATTTTTCTTGTAACAGCTACACAAAATATACAGGAAAAATTTTTCGCCTCTTCTCTTCTTTCTCCTCCTTAATTTTGATTTCTGATTCGTATAGACCTAGTTGCTTCAGGAAAAGTCGACTCTGAGATGTTAACACCTTGCGAGTTGTGTTTAAACTGATCTTCGATGGACATGGTGTTTGAGTTTTATAACTACCTCCAACTTTTCAATTATAAATAATGCCCATTAAATTGATTTGATATGTAAACGGATTGTTATTGTTTCTCCTCTAAAATTAATCAAAACACCGTTCTGATCTACTATACGCAACTGAATAATATGTATTTTCCTTACGCGCTGGAAGGTAAATTATGTGTGCTGGAAATTCTACGATCTTATATTCCGGTGGAACAGTAGGGAAAAATTCATGTATAGTGTGAACTTTTTAAACATTTATATACGCTCCAGTTGTAATATTACATTCAATCCATAGAGCATTCACTTTCAATATTTTTACAGGTAAAAACGAACAAGTCGTTACACCTAAAGATGCAAAATCAAATTCAATTTTCATGATATCGCTTGTGAGAAGCAGGACAATGTTAAGGAGTTATCTTGCATGGGGCGAAATGTTAACGTCGATAGTTTTTTTCTATGTCAAACATATGCTCATATTCCAAAACATCATGTTAGAGATAATATTAACTTGCATATACTTTTATAATGATCATGTGAATACAGATATGACTTATACACAGTTTCGAGATTTATGTTCAGTATGTTGGAACTCTGAGAGATGCATATGAGCGAGATTATCGAGAAATGAGCAGTAAGGAGAAAGCCTCCCCTAGCGGATGGGTTCAACGCGATTTGAACGGAATAGCGTTGAAACACCGTTGGGAACACAACGGTCACTAAAAATGTTATTTAAACAATAAAATATAATAAAGTATTTATTAGTATTTGTAGAAAAAGTGTTCATGAGTAATTTAAGACCTTATTTGTATCAATTTAATACGAAATAAGTGAAATAAAAGATAAAATATGGAACACTGTTATATCAGGGTTTTCTGTCAAATTTTTATATAATTCAATGAAAAGTGTTTTAGATATGATTTTTTAATAATAAAAAAACAGTGAAAAAGTTTTAATTTATTACTTTAAAGCATTTGAAAGGGTAATAAATAGTGAAAATTAATGTGTTTATTGTGTACTATTTGTGTGTATAGGACAACGTTTATCGACAGCAAGTTACAGGTTACATCGGTGAACGCTAGATGGCAGCACAGTAAACAATAAATAAGACTTTGACAAGAAAAATATTTAACACAGTGAACGTCGATGATGCATCTAGACACAAATAAAAAAAAGGCTAAAGGCTTATTGAATATTCTTAAAAAATGTTACTAGGGGGTTTTCAAATTTGATATCAGATTTCCAAAATTCATAATACCAAATAAAATATAACGAATAGAAAAAAATTAAAACATAATCAAATTGTCCATCAGCTCGGGGGTTTTTGGGTTCGCTGATTACGAATATAATAACAAATTCGATTATTGTTTAATTGTTTTGATTCGCCATATTGGATCCGCCATTTTGATTTTTGGAAATCTGTTATTATATTCGTAATCAGCGACCAAAAAAACCCCCGAGTAACGTACTTCCAGAGAATTTGTTTTAAGTTTAATTTTTTTTGTTTCGACATTTTGAATTTTCAAAATTTGTTATTATGTTCGTAATCAGCGAACCCAAAAACCCCCGAGTAGCAAGCTGATGGAGAATTTGATTATGTTTTAATTTTTTTCTATTTTGTTATATTTTATTTGGTATTTTGAATTTTGGAACCCACATTGCACATTATATTTCCTAAATATTTCTGAAATATTTCATTGAAATGTTGAAATATTCAAAAACGAAGTCCTTGAAATATTCCTGAAATTAGAGAAATGTCCGCCTATAAGAAATATTGCCGTGTAATTTTGCTGAAATATTTCATTAAAATATTATAGAAAAATTCCAACTTAAATGATGCGCACTGGTTGATCTCAGTTTCTATGTCCTGTACAGCTGCGCAGTAGTTTTTAATTTTCTAGTATCCTAAGGTGTTGAACATGTTAGAAAATAACGATTGATTTCATGTTTTAAAAAAGTTTTTAACTTTCTTTGAAATATTTCCCGAACATTGCAGAGTCTTCATGTGTAATATTGCAGGAGTCTTAAAGTGTAATATTTCAGCAAAAGTGTACGGCAATATTTCTTATAGGAGGACATTTTCCTGTTTTCATCAACATTTCATAAACCTTGCATTGAAATATTTCAAATCTTTCAATGACATATTCATGAAATGTTTAGGAAATAAAATGTGCTATGTGGGAAATCTGTTATCAAATTTGTAATTAGCGACCCCGAAAACCCCCTAGTAACATTGTTTAAGAACATTCAATAAGTCTTTAGCATTTTTTTTTATTTGTGTCTAGATGCATCATCGACGTTCAGTGGGTTAAATATTTTTCTTGTCAAAGTCTTATTAATTGTTTACTGTGCTGCCATCTAGCGTTCACCGATGTAACCTGTAACTTGCTGTCGATAAACGTTGTCCTATACACACAAATAGTACACAATAAACACATTAATTTTCACTATTTATTACCCTTTCAAATGCTTTAAAATAATAAATTAATATTTTTTCACTGTTTTTTTATTATTAAAAAATCATATCTAAAACACTTTTCATTGAATTATATAAAAATTTGACAGAAAACCCTGATATAACAGTGCTCCATATTTTATCTTTTATTTCACTTATTTCGTATTAAATTGATACAAATAAGGTCTCAAATTACTCATGAACACTTTTTGTACAAATACCAATAAATACTTTATTATATTTTATTGTTTAAATAACATTTTTAGTGACCGCTGTGTTTCCAACGGTGTTTCAAAGCTATTCCGTTCAAATCGCGTTGAACCCATCCGCTAGGGTCTCGCTATTTTGTTTAACATCTCATCTCGTCTCATGTGAACGAGATTCTCAGAAGATCGTAATGTTCGATCAACTGTTCCAGAAACGTCAAAAAGGTTAACATAACCAAAATATTTAATAATTTACATATGTGTAACATTGACATTGAAATTCTAAAGAATAAAAATTCAAACGATAATTCTTTTAAAAGTAAAATGCAAAACTTTTAATGATTATTGTTCATAAACTTCGTGAACTAAAATTTGATATTTCTAATATCAATATTTATTTTTTTATTAACATTAACTAATACTTACGTTTAAAAATATATGTGGCATCCAAATTTTATTTTTATTTATTTTTTTAAATCAAAATTTTTCGTTTAACATTTATTATCCACTTTCACGCCTATTTCACCAAGCCTTTGGTAAAAACTTCAGCTTAAATAGAATTTTATTATTATTATTTCTATTTTTATTATTATTATTAATGTTATTATAATTTTTATCGTATGAAACACCAATTATAAGACATAATAAATTTATTAAAAGTCAAAAATTAACAATTGGTTTAAGATAGTTGGTTTGATCGTTAATATTAAGCAATTATTAATAAAAATCATACTAGTTTTTTAAAAAAAATTGACAGAACATATTTTTTTATAAAAGTTAAAATAATTAGACAAGTCATACTTTTCCTGTGCATTTCTGCAAACCGTGTACTAAAAATAACAACTTTGAAATTAAATATCTCAAAAACTGTGCGGTAAAAATTCCCAAAAAAATTCTATTCGATAAAATACACTGTAAACTTGATTTCAAAACAAGTTTTAAAAAAATTCACAGTAAAATGATTTTGGCACCAACTACTTTAAAACGACTTATTTATTACAAAGTGGTTAGTTATGTATTGCGTGTAAAGGCTTAAATACAAATAACCACGAATTGTAGTACATTTTGAAGAAATGTGTTTTTAATCATTTATAAAATAAAGATATTTTAATATTATATTACAAAAAACAAGTTATAATTCAAACTAAAATTATATCGAACATGACGAGTAAAATCGATAATAAAGAATTTTATTTTATTTGACTCATAGCTGATTGTATCTGGGAAGCAAGATCACATGTAACCCATGAATTTAGACACATTAAGTGTCTAGCAGATTCGTTGTTGAACCTATTGCGATGTTTTCTAATAATTAGGGAATTTCTGGAGAACTCTCGCTCTGACGCGACTGATGTGGCCTGAATCGATAAAAGATCTCTAGCCATTCGAGCTAAATTGGTGTATAAAGTTTCGTTTCTTCTCCCTCAATCTAAAATATCGACTGATTTTTCCGCTCTTTCCTGCTTTAGATATAAGTCTAATTCATATCTCCATTCGTTTTTTTCTGGTTTTCGGTTTTCACTTTTTGGATCATCGAAAAATGAGATAATGTCTAATTCATCATCTCCATCACTCTCATCACTTCGAGAATTTGAATTTACTATATTCATTGTCACCTAAATAAACGATTTCAATACTAAATTGTCTTTTAATTAAATTATTTATATTATAAATAACTGAGACATTAAAAATTGTAAAATTTATAAGAAGTATTAAAAATTGAAAATAAAAATATATTTGTTTTTGATTTATATATTAAAATTTTTGTTTTAAATTATTTTTTATTTGCTATTATATTAAAATTATATTATATATTGAAATTATACCTCCTTTGAGTTAGGAACGTAGTAATCAGTCTTATACATTGACTCAAAAACGGATACAGAATATTTTAATAATTCCTTTCCCCAAGTTGTTTTCTTAAACATTTCAATTTTGTGTCGTGGATCCAAAATTAAAACCGCACATTATACCCAATTGCTTTTATTATAATGCTTGAAAAGCTGTTATAATTTGTTGGGATACGCCATCAAAAATTTCTTGCAATTTTTCAATTTCTTCATCCAATTTGTCAATGAGCATATTAAATCCAATGATAACGTAAGGTAGCGTCACATATTTATCTCCAGACAAAAGCTTGGATAATACTTGGAAATGCCTTCAGTGCTTGCAAACTTCTTGCAAAATTAACCATTCTTCTTCTTGTAAAAGCAAATGCTTTAAAATTTCGTTATTGTCACATAACAATACTAAAGGTTTTTGCATTCGAAGTCCTATTTTAATCATTTCAACACTAGAATTCCATCTCGTGCTGACATCGATATTTGGAGTCCTATACTTTACATTGCAAGATTCGCAACAACTTCTTAGTTTAATTCTCCACTGCTCAGAATTTTTCAACTTGGAGAAAAGTCTTCTAATTTTGCAAGTGGAGTTCTGCAGTTTAGTTTCTCATTTTCAAGGTCATCTTCAGTTTCAGTTGCTTCATTATCATTGCCTTTGTCACTTTCATTACAGCTACCATCATCAGTTCCGACAATATCCATCTCTTCATAATCATATCAACTGTGATCCCTTGAATCTTATCCTCTAAGCCATAATTTTGAATAACTTTATTGAAAACTGATGCAATATCTCGACCCGAGTGCTCACCGTTTGCAGGGCAAAAGTCAATCAGGAGTGACTGTAGACTCCAATCATCATTAATGAAATAAATAGTAATGACATGGTAAGATCTACCTGCAACTGACGTCCAGCTATCGACTGTAAAGGATATTTTTGATTTATTATTTTGGACAATTGACATCACAGCTTCTTGCATTTTGTCAAAGCGAGCAGTTATCAAAGATTTCAGTTCATTCCTTCTTGGTAATTTTGCGGATGGATTTAAAAAACGAAAATATTCCTGGGTTTCTTCATCGTCGAAAAAGTTGTAGGGTAAATATTTTTTTACTACCCAGTTTACAGTTTTTTCATGGATAATCTCAGGAGTATACGCCTATACGAGATATAATAAAGAGTTAATTGTTATTAAGGTTATTTTATTATTATTTATTTAATTGTTTATTTATTTAATATCAAAAAGTTATAAGATAATTGTTATTATAATTGTATATATTATAATTTTTATTTGTTATTTTATTATTAATTATTCTTATTAATTTATCATTAATTTAATTATTTATTTATTTATTTAATAATAAAAATTTATAAGAAGTTTTAATTATGATTTTCGAATAAAGTTCTTTCATAAACTTATATTTATTATTTAAAATGAAAACATTTACAAATTAGGTTATAGTTAGAATGAAAAAAAACTTAAGAATAAATCATATAAACTCTTTTTAAGTAGAACTTGTTATATTTTGGTAAATGAAATTAAGAACTTCTTTATTTCAATACACTTTTACCTATCTATTGCCCTTCTAATTAAATAAAAAATTATTTTAAAAAACTGTTTTTTTAATATGATTTAAATCAAAATATACGTTGAAGTTCAATATTACTTGGGAGTGTGATGAACTTGGAACAATCAGGTAAATTTTTTCATACTCTTCTTGATGGTTTTTTTTTCAAGTGACGTTTTACTCCAGTAGTATTTCCTGCGGTCATTTTAATTGAAATCGATTTTTGATTCTTTTTAAAACATATTTTGCATTTCGCCGTTTTTACATTTTTTACAATTGAAAATTCAAAATATTCTTCCAAAGGCTTCCCATTCCTCTTTCTTCTTTTACAGAGTGGACTTGCATCACGTTTATTACTACTATTATATTTATAATTAGTGAACACTTAATTTAATGTGTTAATATATTAAAATATTCGTATTTATAATGTTTACAAGTAATACAAATGGTTAAAGACTAAAAATAGCGATTTTGTCCCCATTTACCCAAACTGATTTTTTCAAACAATTATTTCCTCTAAAATGTAATTTACCAAATTTATACTTTTTCTATTTTTAAAAGTAACGATTAGCTATTTTATATAATTTTCAATTTACCGAATAATCATTTCTCATAATTATTATTGTAGCGAATTACTATTTTTTATAATTTTTATTTTTCCAACTAAAAGTTTATACTATTTTTGATTTTACATAATTACCATTTCTTATAATTTTGTTTCTTCGAATTAACATTTTGTATAATAAATATTTTTTTGAACAATTATTTGTTATAAAATGTAATCTATCAAATTTATATATATTCTACTTTTAAAAGTTACGATTTGCTATTTTATCTAATTTTCATTTTACCGATTTGCCATTTCACATAATTTCTGAATTTTCTAATTATTATTTTTCCGAATTTTAATTTTAGCGAATTATTAAAATTAGAATTATTTCTTTTGCGAATTACCACTTAACAAAATTTTAATTTCCCCTAATATTTATTTTCTCGAATCGTTATATGCCATAATCAGAATTTTACCGAATCTTCATTTGCCCTAACATACTTCCGGTCAATTTCAGTACTGTAGTTTCCCATCTACATTAATTTCTGGAATTTTAGCGCCTTTTCCTGTGACGAACCCTACCATACCGACAAGCGATGGCCTGGCGAAGATAAATTCCTGAAATTAATGTAGGTGGGAAACTACAGTACTGTAATTGACCGAAAGTATGTTAGGGCAAATGGAGTTTCGGTAAAATTCTTATTACGGCATAATTATAACGATTCAAGAAAATAGAGATTAGAATCAATGAATATTAGAGGAAATTAAAATTTTGTTAAGTGGTAATTCGCAAAAGAAATAATTCTAATTTTAATAATTCGCTAAAATTAAAATTCGGAAAAATAATAATTAGAAAATTTAGAAATTATGTGAAATGGCAAATCGTTAAAATGAAAATTAGATAAAATAGCAAATGGTAACTTTTAAAAGTAGAATATATATAAATTTGATAGATTACATTTTATAACAAATAATTGTTCGAAAAAATATTTATTATACAAAATGTTAATTCGAAGAAACAAAATTATAAGATATAGTAATTATGTAAAATCATAAATAGTATAAACTTTTATTTGGAATAATAAAAATTATAAAAAATAGTCATTCGCTATAATAATAATTATGAGAAATGATTATTCGGTAAATTGAAAATTATAAAAAATGTTCTTTTGAAAGTAAAAAATTCCGGCAAATAATAATTCAAAAGTATTTTTATTATATAATCTGACGATTCGTATTCAGAAAATTATAGTCAATTCCATATAGATAGAACGATTTTCGAGAAAATAAAAATTCGAAAAAACAAATTTGGGGTTTAATCATGCGCCTCGTTTGAAGTAATGTATAAATGTAATGTTTATTTAAATTTATGTGATCAGTTTTTAGCGATTTTTAATAAAAAATAATATGAAAAATAAGAATAGTGGATAAATAAATTTATACAACAATTATGATATTCATGAATATTTTCATCACTTTCGTTTCTATTATTTTTGTTTTTTCAATAAGATACATATATCTGAAATTATTTTCACTAATCTTATCTTTAAATTAATAGATTTGTTTGAATTTTTATTGAAATTTTTCAAGCACGTTTAATCTTCTTTAATTCCGAATTGAAACTAATTCTCATTAATTCTTTTCAATTCGTGAAGTTTAGAATCAACCTTTAATTCCTCAAAATTCTTGCACATGAATAGATTGCAGCACTAATTAATTCTGTTAAATTTGTACGTTGAAAAATCTTAATGAAATTTCTTTGAATCTTTTACAACGAATTAAAAATTCTCCACAATATTTACATTATAATAAATTTGTTATAACTAAATTATTTAATTTTTGTACTGAAAGAATAATGTCAAATACGTATAAAACAAATAAAATTTAGGTATACATTTAAAATAATCCTTAGTTATAAATATTTTTTTGATTTAAAAAAAAATTTTCTTTTAAACATTGCAATGTTTAAATTATTTATGTTCAATTTAATACGTTTTTTCTTATATATTAAGGTGTTTCATGAACAAAAATCTTTTCTTTACTATAGTATAATTTTATTAAAAATTTAAAAATTTTTATTTTAATACCTATACTTAATTAAAATTCTTTCACAAAATAAAGTATGACAATATTCGTAAAACTATACTTTTTAAATTTCTCTTTTATTAATAATGCCTGACACTATAGATCTGTCAATTTTTAGCTGCTACTATAGCGAATAATTTTTGTACTTGAATATTCTATAACATAGAATTTTAATAATATTGTACAATATATGATACCTGGTCTATTAAATGGGGGCTTAGGTGTCAACAATCATTCTTGACTTTTTTTACTTATTCGGATATACGCTCTTACGCTCTTTCTCATGGTGAAAACAAGAAAGTCGTAATTTCCCAAAATGTTTACTAAAAGTGAAGTGAGAAAAGTAAAATTTTTAAAATTCGCAAATAGATAGAAAACTTACAATTTGTTCAGTCAAAAATTCTAAAATTGACTCTTCTTTAATACATATTATTAAAATTTGACCAAAACATAAATTACTTGATATTCAACAAATAATTAATGACATACCAAATTAATGAACATAGTGCTAAAATATTAGAGTGTTTAAAAATAATCAAGTTCCGAAATTTTGTAAATTTTGTAGCTTGATAACTTTTTTTGAACTTTTAGAAGCTTGAGATTAATGTTAATAGGGAAAGGTGGGGGAATTGGAGCCCCTTAAAGAAAGTGATAAAAAAAACAACATATTGTTATAATAAAATATTGTTTTGGGCATATTTTGCTCCCATTGTTATTTATCTTTAATTATAATTAATTGGAAATTAAGAACAAGAAAGTAAATTTGCAAAAAAAAATTTTTCTAAAAAAATGAATTTTCTCCCATTATCCCAACTGTAGGGTATTGGGAGCTCTTACTTGAAATTACAATAAACTGATATAATTTATATTTTTTTATATACTTTTTTTTTATTTTGTCAATAGTTCTCGACAGATGAATATTTTACAAAATATTTAAGACAGAAAAAACACCTACAGCTTCTTTAATATTATAGTATCCATTAAAAAAGAAGAAAACATAAACAAATTTAATTATTACCTATTTTTATTCATGTATCCAAATCTACACATAATTATCTCTAATAAAATCACAAAACATAATTAAATAATAAATTTTTAACTATTTACTTTGTAACAATATTTTTAACATATATATATATATATATATATAAGACAATGTTAAAGATGAATTTTGAAAATTAGAAAATTAGTTGTTATCAATATCAATCGAAGATTGATATTTTCAAAAACTAAAAGATTTTGGTACTTTAACATACGTTGCCCATCGGACAAATTATATTGTATTGGTAGTGGATCCCCTCCTTACCTCACTATTATTCAGTGAGTTGGTTGAGATTCCATATTAATAGAACAATTGGTTTAGGAATATTTGAAAGAAAAGATTAAACAAATATTTAAATAGTTGTATATAAATATATATTGTGTAAAAACCCAAATATTACAATAGTACAGTATTCTGTATCCAAATACAATTTTACGTATGAATGTAATGTAAGTGTAAGGATGTTGTGTGTGTAATTTGTTAAAAGTCTCTTGACTCTTTCGTATATTTACCTTTGGAATTCCTCAGAATTGTATCTTCCAATATACTCGACGTAATTCAATTCAAACGTTAAATCAATTGTCCAATTTATTATAGTTATTTAATATTCTCTTTATCTCAATCAATTATGACAAACAAATCTCAAAACTCAATAGAAAACATAAACTCAATTATTATTTATTTTGAATCTCAATTCAGAACTAAGTGATCTCAAAAAACTCATTTATATACTCTTTAATCAAACTCAAAATCAGATTCTCTTTATTCAAAAACTTAAATTGTTAATTCTTTGTAAAACTCAATACTCTTTAAATAACCTCAACACAAAAATCACAACTCAAATAAAAACTCAGAATAAAACTCCAAATGGAAACAACCTCGAAACTAGAGGTTTTTTTTCAAACTCGAAACTCTCAAAAACTCCAAGCTTCACACTAAGCTCTCTCTCTCTCTCTTCTCTCTCAAACAACAACTCACACTAAACAACCCTGGTCTAAGGGGTTGTTCCGCCTGTCTCACTCGGAGACCACACTTGGAAGACCTCGATCTTCGTGTGTCAACTGATTTTATTTAGTGGGGAAAAGTATATTTTATTTAACAAATTTATTGTTGTCAATGTTTTTATTGCAACCTTTGCAATATTGGGTAGTGTTCCAGTTCATTTTGAATGGACCTACCTCGGATGCAGCAATCTTTTTGCATCATCCTTTGTTTCTTGTATTAAATTAAATCACTTAGTTTCTCAATTTTCTCATGAAAGTTAAATAGGTCTGCCTTAAAATTTAGATTATTAATTGAAAGTTAATATTTAATATATCATTATTTGGACATCTCTGACCCTCACAACAAAAGGATATTCAGGATATCCTTGGGACGTCCTAGGGATATCGATTTGTTTTCGGCGGTTTGGATATCCCTGGGATATCTTAGAGATGTCCATGGATATCCAGAGGATATCTTAGGGATATCCGAATCGCCAAAAGCAAATGGATATCCCCAGGACGTCCCAGGGATATCCTGAATATCCTTGTGTTGTGAGGGGAGAGATTCCAAAGGCATTACTTATAATGTTTATAAAGTGTTATTTGTTTTTGTGTTGCAGAATGTGTCCTCTTTTTCAAGTATTGTATTAATGAATTATTAATAATGTTAATAATTTATTAATAATACGTTACAATGATAAAATAAACTAGTTACAAATAAAAACGAAGATTAAATGATTCTGGAGTTAAATAATAAAGTTAATATGAAATTTGAAAAGAACAATTAATATTTATTATAATAAATTAATTACGTGTTTAGGCCCAAGTTATAGATTTTATGTATAATATCGAAAATATATTCATACACATTCAGGCATACTTTGATTATACATAAAAATAAAGGTATATACAACAAAACTCCAAAATGAGAAAGATTATTTAAATTGTATCGTTGTAAAATTTTTTGTATAAAATAATAACCGGAGGATCGCTAAAAGCTCGGTAATTGGCCAAAATAATTTTATTTTTCATTTTCTTATTTTTGTATTTTCTATTTTTAATGTAATCTTCCTCGGAGTAATGGATCTCGAGAGACGAAGCTGAATGGACAACCTTTTTGTAAGATGTCTGATGTTTCACGACTAAGGAATGGCTAGCAGGACAATCCTTTCCTTATTATATTAAAAAGATTGTTCGTAGGTCGTCGTCGTCGTTGCCCTTACCGATATCTTCGATATATATAAAAAAAAAAATATATATATATATATATATAAAAGTAAACACATACACGTGTATAATCACACATGCACAAAGCACAAACACATGTATACTCACACATTCACACATATATACTCACACATATACACAAAAAATATTCACATACATACAAATGTATACTTACACATATACACAAAGTAAATACACATGTATACTGACACATATACACAACATACATACACATGTATACTCACACATATACACAAAGTACATACACATGTATACTCACACATATACACAAAGTACATACACATATATACTCACACATACATACAAAGTACATACACATGTATACTCACACATATACACAATGTACATACACATGTATACTCACACATATACACAAAGTACATACACATATATACTCACACATACATACAAAGTACATACACATATATTCTCACACATATACACAAAGTAGATACACATGTATACTCGCATATATACACAAAGTAGATACACATGTATACTTACACATACACACAAGACACATACACAAGTATACTCGCACATATACACAAAGTAGATACACATGTATACTCGCATATATACACAAAGTAGATACACATGTATACTTACACATATACACAAGACACATACACAAGTATACTCGCACATATACACAAAGTAGATACACATGTATACTCGCATATATACACAAAGTAGATACACATGTATACTCGCATATATACACAAAGTAGATACACATGTATACTCACACATATACACAAAGTACATACACATGTATACTCACACATATACACAAAGTACATACACATATATACTCACACATACATACAAAGTACATACACATGTATACTCACACATATACACAATGTACATACACATGTATACTCACACATATACACAAAGTACATACACATATATACTCACACATACATACAAAGTACATACACATATATACTCACACATATACACAAAGTACATACACATGTATACTCACACATATACACAAAGTAGATACACATGTATACTTACACATATACACAAGACACATACACAAGTATACTCGCACATATACACAAAGTAGATACACATGTATACTCGCATATTTTCACAAAGTAGATACACATGTATACTTACACATATACACAAGACACATACACAAGTATACTCGCACATATACACAAAGTAGATACACATGTATACTCGCATATATACACAAAGTAGATACACATGTATACGCACACATATACACAAAGTACATACACATGTATACTCACACATATACACAAGACACATACACATATATACTCACACACATACACAAGACACATACACATACACTCATACATATACACAAAATATACAAAACATACATACACATGTATACTCACACACATACACAAAGTACATACACATGTATACTCACACATATACACAAAGTAGATACACATGTATACTTTTACATATACACAAAGTAGATACACATGTATACTCGCATATATACACAAAGTAGATACACATGTATACTTACACATATACACAAGACACATACACAAGTATACTCGCACATATACACAAAGTAGATACACATGTATACTCGCATATATACACAAAGTAGATACACATGTATACTCGCATATATACACAAAGTAGATACACATGTATACTCACACATATACACAAAGTACATACACATGTATACTCACACATACATACAAAGTACATACACATATATACTCACACATATACACAAAGTACATACACATGTATACTCACACATATACACAAAGTAGATACACATGTATACTTACACATATACACAAGACACATACACAAGTATACTCGCACATATACACAAAGTAGATACACATGTATACTCGCATATATACACAAAGTAGATACACATGTATACTTACACATATACACAAGACACATACACAAGTATACTCGCACATATACACAAAGTAGATACACATGTATACTCGCATATATACACAAAGTAGATACACATGTATACGCACACATATACACAAAGTACATACACATGTATACTCACACATATACACAAGACACATACACATATATACTCACACACATACACAAGACACATACACATATATACTCACACACATACACAAGACACATACACATACACTCATACATATACACAAAATATACAAAACATACATACACATGTATACTCACACACATACACAAAGTACATACACATGTATACTCACACATATACACAAAGTAGATACACATGTATACTTTTACATATACACAAAGTAGATACACATGTATACTCGCATATATACACAAAGTAGATACACATGTATACTTACACATATACACAAGACACATACACAAGTATACTCGCACATATACACAAAGTAGATACACATGTATACTCGCATATATACACAAAGTAGATACACATGTATACTCGCATATATACACAAAGTAGATACACATGTATACTCACACATATACACAAAGTACATACACATGTATACTCACACATACATACAAAGTACATACACATATATACTCACACATATACACAAAGTACATACACATGTATACTCACACATATACACAAAGTAGATACACATGTATACTTACACATATACACAAGACACATACACAAGTATACTCGCACATATACACAAAGTAGATACACATGTATACTCGCATATATACACAAAGTAGATACACATGTATACTTACACATATACACAAGACACATACACAAGTATACTCGCACATATACACAAAGTAGATACACATGTATACTCGCATATATACACAAAGTAGATACACATGTATACGCACACATATACACAAAGTACATACACATGTATACTCACACATATACACAAGACACATACACATATATACTCACACACATACACAAGACACATACACATACACTCATACATATACACAAAATATACAAAACATACATACACATGTATACTCACACACATACACAAAGTACATACACATGTATACTCACACATATACACAAAGTAGATACACATGTATACTTTTACATATACACAAAGTAGATACACATGTATACTCACACATATACACAAAGTACATACACATGTATACTCACACATATACACAAAGTAGGTACACATGTATACTCGCACATATACACATAGTTAAATTATTTTAGTGTCCTTTTTTTACACATTCACATGTGTCATATCAAGTGAGGCAATGCATATAAAAATGTTTAAATTAAACAGCTGTAATAAAATAACTTAATTAATTTTCTCAAGGAGCAGCCGTTATGTTCAGCGCTTCTATGAAATATTACCAAAACATTCTATAAACCTTTGAAAGGTTATATCCCAGTTGAAAAAGTTATATAGAATTTCTCTAGAACCATTCTATAGAGTTATTCTATATAAATTATAGTTAATATTCTATAGAATTTCACTTGAACGATTCTATACAATTTCTACATGTATTGTACTAAATTTTAGTGAACATTGAAATATATAAATCATAATATTTTAAATACTTTTTGTGTTAAACTTGTCATTGAATTATTAAATTATTTCACAAAATATTTATTTTTTTAATTAAAGTTTACTAAAAATTATTAGAATTCATATAAAAATTCTATAGAATCGTTGTAGTGAAATTCTAAAGAATATTCACTAGAGTTTATATAGAATAACTCTATAGAATGAGTCTACTAAAATTCTATAGAACTTTTTCAGCTTGGATTGTTTATTATGTGTATAATAAATGTTTTCAATTTAAGAAGCAGCCGTTATTGTCAGCGCATTTTATAAAAATTGAGTTGTTTTATTATTTCGTATTGCCGTTATTTTCAGCGCTTCCTTATAAAATATTGTTAAATTTTTGTTAATTATATTGAGAATATTAAAATTAAATTTAAATATGATATTGTAAATAGAAGTATTAGATTGTATATACTTCTTCATATATTTTGTTTGAAGGAGCATCCGTTATTTCCAGCGCATTCTTTCAAATTGTCAAAAATATTATTCATAACTGAAATTTTTTACAAAGGAATATATATTAGTTTTATAAAACTTCTGTGTATACTATGTTTTTTGTATACATCTTTCCCTCATCCTTACTTTTATTTTTATTTGTGATTCTTATGTAAGAATCTTTATTTAACATTATTTTTAATTTTTTTTAGATGTTGCTCTGGATAGAGCAACATATAATTGCCCATGACTGAAAATTGGTGTTGGTAAATATACACCTACTTTTTTAAATGATTGACCTTGTGATTTGTTTATAGTCAATGCAAACCCTAGCCTAACTGGAAATTGTTTTCTAGTCATATTAAATGGTATTTCCTCATTAGAAGGAGACATAACAATTCGTGGTAAGATTACAATTTTACCTTTCATATTTCCAGTTATTATTTTTCCTGTAATAGAAAAATCATTCATCTCCATTATTACATTCTCATCATAATGAGAAGGTATTACATTTGGGCGATTTTGAGCATTCTCTAATTTTAGTAAATCTCGACGTTTTGAGACTTTCTGATGCCGAAAAAATGGGTCCTAAAAAAATGTCTGTCTGTCTGTATGTCTGTAGACAAAATTTAGTCCGACGATAACTCGAACAAATTTTAATGAATCGACTTTAAATTTGGTATACACCTTAAGTGTACCAAAATCTCGCCTGAGATCGTTGGCCAGATGATTTCGTTGAAAAACAACAAAATAATTCAAATTTTTAGTTTTTAAAAAGTTCTAAAATTCGCATTTTTCAAAAAAAAAATTTTTCAATTTTTTTTCGAAAATTACGACTAAAAATAAACACTTTTTTCCTTTGACAATTTTTAATAGCGATTAAAAAAAAAAGTTATACCACTTTTTTAAAAAAAGACAAAAAATGACAAAAACGGATGAAAAATGGGTAAAATGGAGGGCAAAATTACTTTATTTTGAGAAAATATGAGCAACTATGTATTATTACATTCTCATCATAATGAGAAGGTATTACATTTGGGAGATTTTGAGCATTCTCTAATTTTAGTATATCTCGACGTTTTGAGACTTTCTGATGCCGAAAAAATGGGTCCTAAAAAAATGTCTGTATTTCTGTATGTCTGTAGACAAAATTTAGTCCGACGATAACTCGAACAAATTTTAATGAATCGACTTCAAATTTGGTATACACCTTAAGTGTACCAAAATCTCGCCTGAGTTCGATGACCAGATGATTTCGTTGAAAAACAACAAAATAATTCAAATTTTTAGTTTTTAAAAAGTTCTAAAATTCGCATTTTTCAAAAAAAAAATTTTTTCAATTTTTTTTCGAAAATTACGACTAAAAATAAACACTTTTTTCCTTTGACAATTTTTAATAGCGATTAAAACAAAAAAGTTATACCACTTTTTTAAAAAAAGACAAAAAATGACAAAAACGGATGAAAAATGGGTAAAATGCAGGGCAAAATTACTTTATTTTGAGAAAATATGAGCATCTATGTATTATTTCTCTTTAAACCACCTTAAATTAACATAAATTAAAGTAACTTACTCATAAAATACCAAATTTTTTGTTTTTTTTTAAATTTATAATAAAAATTTATTATTACATTCTCATCATAATGAGAAGGTATTACATTTGGGCGATTTTGAGCATTCTCTAATTTTAGTAAATCTCGACGTTTTGAGACTTTCTGATGCCGAAAATATGGGTCCTAAAAAAATGTCTGTCTGTCTGTATGTCTGTAGACAAAATTTAGTCCGACGATAACTCGAACAAATTTTAATGAATCGACTTCAAATTTGGTATACACCTTAAGTGTACCAAAATCTCGCCTGAGTTCGTTGGCCAGATGATTTCGTTGAAAAACAACAAAATAATTCAAATTTTAATTTTTAAAAAGTTCTAAAATTCGCATTTTTCAAAAAAAAAATTTTTTCAATTTTTTTTCGAAAATTACGACTAAAAATAATCACTTTTTTCCTGTGACAATTTTTAATAGCGATTAAAACAAAAAAGTTATACCACTTTTTTAAAGAAAGACAAAAAATGACAAAAACGGATGAAAAATGTGTAAAATGCAGGGCAAAATTACTTTATTTTGAGAAAATATGAGCAACTATGTATTATTTCTCTTTAAACTACCTTAAATTAACATAAATTAAAGTAACTTACTCATAAAATACCTAATTTTTTGTTTTTTTGTTTTTTTTTTTAAGTCCAACCATTGTTATCCATTTCCTAACATTGCAATTGTTTTTTAAAAAATCCTCTATTCCAAAATAGTTTATATTGCGTTGTTTATACCAGAATTTCTTATGTTTTCGATTACTAACTCGCTGAATCGGAATTTGTGTTCAAATTAAATATTTCAAAATGGCGAACCCAATATGGCAGAATAATTTCAAATTGATTTGTTTCGTTTAAAATTTTGTACTTGGGAGTTTTTGGAGTCGCTGAATCCAAATTTAAAGTAAAATTTAAAAAATTCAAAATTGCATACCAATATGGAGGAAATTTTAAAATTGATTCGATTCGTTCAAAATTCGGTATTGGTGTTTTTTTGGCGTCTATGAGTCCAAATTTTGAATCTGTTAAATCTATCCCCAAAATTGATTCAACGACCCCAAAAACCCCCTAGCACCGAATTTTAAATGAATGGAATCAATTTGAAATTTTTCCGTCATATTGGGTAGCCATATTAGGTCCGCTATTTTAGATTTTTTTAAATCTGACCTTTTTGAATTCAATGACCCCAAAAACTTTTAATACAATTATATGATATTTCTGTGGAAACTTTTTTTTGGACCGTTTTGAGCCCACAAACGATTTTTATGCTAGATTGCTGCCATTTATAGAATTCCAATTCTAATTTTATATTAAAAAATCTTAATTTTACTTTAGAACTAATATGACATATTTAAAGAAAATTTAAAAACACATTAATTGACCTATTTGCAAGGCAATTTTCGTTGAAATACATATATCATAAATTTCTAATTAAAATTCTATGTACAATCTTTTATCTAACATAACTAGTTGAAGCATTCATAAGCTCTCAGTCCGGGGATTATTAATATATTATGTAATATCTTATTCTAATTTAATTAAATTTACATGACACATCGATTCTGAGAAGCAAATGAGTTCAAACATGTGGTTGATAAGTCATAAACATAAATGTTTAGGGAAGTATCACCCACATTCCATTATCTCTCATATAAAAGGAACAATGGTATTGTCAAAATTTAAAGGGACATTATATTCTTAATTTCTATTATTCAATATAATGAGACACGTGCTAACTATATTATCAGATAAGATTGTAAACACGTAGTAAAATTTATGAATGAAAATACGCTAGTATTTATCTTGTTCTTTTTTTTGCTTTACCAAATTCTATATCTATATTTTTATATTCTTCTCTTTTATTTTTAAGTTAGTTGTCGCTTTTTAAACTAAATTAGAGGAATCTTTCCAATAATTATTTAGTTTTTTAGCTTTTGTTATTAACTTTTCAAAATTCTTTTACTTGTTTAAACAATTGATTGTTTATCGTTTCAAAGAATTTGATGCTAAGAAAATAATAAATAAAAGAATTAATTGTTTTTGTATAAGTAATATAAATAAACAAACTATCTGACAATATAGTTATTCTTTGTTTATATAAACGATTGTGAGTCTTTCCTCATTAATTCTCCCAGTTCTGAATAGAATAAAATTTACTTGAATTCAATTTAATATTTATAAACAAATAGAAATAAATATTAACACACCTTGATTCAGTGATTATATCACTTGTTAAAGAAGTTTCGAATATTGGTTTTTTTATTGCTTTGAAAATCTACAAAAAAAATATGAAATAAATTATTTAAGAATTTTATAAACTTTACCTAACAAAACCTTTAGGGTTAGTTTCTCCTAATTCTATTTTTAAATATTCTATTTTTGGTATTAAAAGGATTAAACTTTAATCACCAATCACAATTTAACAAAATATTGTTAAACAATGATGTATACATTAAAGTTTAATAGATTTATCTCTGAAAACCCTACTAGATAATTAATTTAATTAATTAATTATATCCTATTCTAATTAATTTTTGGGGTTGTCAGGATCATCTCTTATGGTTTAATCTTTCAAATTGTCATGTGGATCGCCTATTGCAATGCACATGGCATATAAGAATATTAAACAAGAATTACGATTTTGTCTTTGATACCACTCTTGGACAATCAACAGTGTTGGTAGAGATCGTTAGAAAGCCCCTGACCATTGATTTTCCGTGGCGTGACTTTGAAGATTTTTGTTGGTATATTTGTTGTTGTTAAATAATAATTTATTTAATTGAAGATTTGGAAAGTTTGTCGTGTTGGTAGAAATCTTTCGAAGGCCCCTGACAACAGACTTTCCTCTTCAACAATTATCAATCGTTAATTTGAGAAGAACCAATCGTATTGGTAGAAATCGTTAGAGAGCCCCTAACAATTGGTCTCTCAAATTTAACCATTTAAAATAAATTTTATTTTTTATTACGATTTAATCTTTGAGATCTCTTTCGCCCAGAGATACAGATCGTTTAGGTAGAGATCGTTAGAAAGCCCCCAACAATCTGTAACTCTCAAGTTCGAGAGACTTGACTTTGTAGATTTGTATAGTTCTGAAATTTCTTTATAATAAAATATAAAAGAAAGCTCTTACCAGTATAAACTGTTCAGATCAAAAGAGACAGAAACGTGCATTTACTCGGCTTATATAGTTGCGTCCCTACCCTTAATTTTCTGGGGTAAGTAAAATTCAAAATGTGCAAGTGTGTGAGTAAGGAATTTCAAATTGATTGAGCGAAAATCCGCGAGTTTCCCTCACCACTTTACGCAAGGCGCTTCTCCCATGTATTTCTTACCGCCAATTTCTCCCTCTATTTGGATTTTTCGCGGCGTCTATTTTCGAATAGCCAATTACATTTAAATTATTTTCAAAGGACAGAGATATTTTTCTCTCTCTAATTCCGTTTCTAACGTTCGCCAAGAACAATGCCATTGTCTAGCTGTCAATCATTTTTCTCTCACTGATTTTCATTTTCTAAAAACTTTAATTTCTCAAAAAATACTGATTCTAAAATTATTTAACTTTTACCATTAATTTTTAAATAATTTTTACTTTAATGCAACATAAAATTTTATTCAATTATTATTAATTTTAGCAATTTATAAAATAATTTTTATTATTTTATTTTCCAAATAATTTAAAGAAAAAATATAAAATAAATTTATTTTTTAAATAATAATCCATATAAATTATTTATTTATAAAAAGGAAACTTTAAATTTAAATTAAATTAATAATTCTCATAATTCGTATTTATATCTACCTTCTCTTTCTATTATTTTTCCTGTTTATGTTTTCATTGTGTTATCTATAGATATCTTCTCTCTCTTTCTATTATTTTCAGAAATTCAATTTATCTAGTTTTAATTTTATTACTTTATATAATTTAATTTTTAATATTTATTAGTTTATAATTTTTAAATAATTTATAATTATTTTATAGTAAAATTTTTGACTATTGAAATACCATTTCATAGTCATTAAAGAAATGATTATTAAATGCACCGTCTAGTGAATCAGGAATTTTAAGAATGCGGATTCATTATTTTAACTTTTTGAATTGGAATGTAAGATTTTAAATAAAAATTCATTTCAATGAATAATTTGCTATTAATAAAAAATGTAATGCATCTGTTCAGACAATTTTGAATTATATCGAAAAATTTTAAGTTATATTGTCATATTTCACACAAAATTTAATAATTTTTAATAAACGAACTTTGTAAATAAATTTTACGCTAAAGTGTTAGATTTGCTGCCTTTAAAATTGAAAAGAAACATACCACTGTATCTCAACTGACAGGTAATCAGGAAGAATAGCTTGAAAAATGTAAATATGATTTGAATCAAACTCAATTAGAGATTTATTTTTAATAATGCGAATTCAATACAGCTTCCGACTGATTCAAAAATATTAAATAGCTTTTAATTTTCTTGGTAGCTTAATTTATTTTAATGCAGAAATTTCTTTAAATGGAAAATATATATATTCTTTTAATAATTTTTCTTGTACAGAAATTTGCAAAGGAAATTTAGTAACTAATGTTCCTGCAAAAGTTCCTGTACAGGATCCCTGTTCCAATATCCTGCAAGTGATCCTAGTGTGATCCTGTGTAGAATTCTTAACAGGATTCCTCAGGGAACCTATAAAAATCCTATATAGTAACCTCTAGAAATCCTTTAAGGATTATATACAGGAATTTTTAACTAATTGTAAGTATGTTTCAAAATTCAAGACTAAGGTTTTATTACAAGCGTTTAGGAAGTAAACTTCAACTTTGCAGTGGTTTTTTTACATTCTCATCATAATGAGAAGGAATTACATTTGGGCGATTTTGAGCATTCTCTAATTCCAGTGAATCTCGACGTTTTTTTTTTTATAACTCCAACTGTTGTTTTCCATTTCCAAACATTGCAATTGTTTTCAAAAATTCCTCTATTTTAAAATAGTTTATATTGCGTTGTTTATACCACAATTTCGTATTTTTTCGATTATTTACTTTTAAATTGGTTTAAATTCATTTATTTGTAGATTTTTTAAATTCTCATCATAAGTTAGAAAGTATTCATTTTGGTCGATTTTGACTTTTTTCAAATTTTAGTGAATCTGTACGTTTTGAGACCTCTTGATGCCAAAAAAGTATGTTTTGAAATCCTGTCCGTCTGTTTGTTGTCTGTAGTCTGTCTGTGGACTCATTTTGTCCCCACGATAACTTGAACATATCTTAACGAATCGCTTTGATATTTGGTACACGCTTTCAACATGTAAAAATGAAGCCTGAGTTCGTTGGACAGACTAATCCGCCCAAAAATTCAAAAATTATTCAAATTTTAAATTTTTAAAAAATTCAATTCTTCTTGAAAATTTTTTTTTTTAATTTTCTCTTAAAATACTCCCAAAAGTAAACTTTTTTTCTTTAACCCTTTTCGATACAGATTAAAACAAAAAAGTTAAAAAAGTTATTTTCTATTACGTTTAAGGTAACAAATTTTTTTAATTTTTTTCGATGTGTTATTTTACTCATTAATTTTTTGCGGCACAGTTTTAACCTATTTTGACACCTTTTCTTTTAGCAACTTTCCTCTCTATAGATTTAAAGTTTTTGAAGCAGTATTCATAAAACATTTTTTCCACTATAACGAAAGCATTGTGAAGTGAATCAAAAATAATAAGTGTAGCAGGCAAAATTATAAAGAATTATAAATTAACTAAGTATAAACATTGCTATTTTTTAAGAGAAAATTCATTTTTCAACAATCTTTTAACAAATTTAAATAAATCTTTCTACTCCTTGGTTTTTTAGTTCGCTCATTACGATTCTGAAGTCAGTTTTTAAATATTCAAAATGGCGTATTGAAACATTTTTGACCCGATATTTTTAGCATTTAAAGGTATTCTGAAGGGTTAAGATTTGAAAAAATTAAAAAAACTGAACAAAAATTCTAAACAAATCTTTTTTTTAATGCTTGTAAATTGTTTATTTAAAATTTTTCGGTTCTTTTAGTACACTATTTGATATAGCCTCAAATTACCTGTAAAAATTTTATTAATGGGTTAATGCATGCCTACTTTTCCTATTGTATGTTTCTCATTTTCGAGCGTGAAATGCGAGTGTCGTGATGAGAATGTTATCCTTAAAGTCAAAGTACTTTAAGAAAATGAAATTTAATTTATAAAAACCAAAAATTTCACTTATATAAATTGTACAAAAAAATTTTTATGAATAAAAACATGAGGGCAAAACCTCATATAATAAATTTGCTGATTTAAAAATGCATTTACTTTAAAGTTCTTTTTTTTAATGTTTTTAAATTTTCAATTAATTTTTTCTTTTACTCAATTGAAATTAGTTCAAAGCGGAATATCTTATTTTAGTAAATAATTTGGTTTGTCGATTTTCGTTAATTACAAAGACCTGGCCAAACAACGGCGCAAAATTAAGGAACTAAGTTTGAACAGCTGCAGTGCCGCTATTCTCTTTTTTTTGCTCGATAAAAAATGTATTCTAATACCTTTAAAACTTACAAGTAACACTACCCAACTGTTAATCACCGATTTTGATGAAACTTGTCACACTTCTAAAACATGGAAAAATATTGAACACGTATTTTTTTATATCGGCCCGTTTTGAGTTTTAAGGGTAGAAAACACCCTTTTTCAATTTAAGGGATGAAAAGCAGTATTTCATACGGAATTTACTAGATTTGCTTGAAACCTATTACTCGGGGGTTTTTGAGGTCACTGATTACGAATCTGAAGTCAGATTTTAAAAATTCAAAATGGCGGATCCAATATGTCGGACAATAAAATAAAAAATTAATCGGATTTGATTGAAACTCGTTAGTCGGGGGTTTTTGGGGTCGCTGATTACGAATTTGAAGTCAGATTTAAAAAATTCAAAATGGCAGCTCCAAAATGACAGACAACTTTTTAAAAAATTCATTGCGTTCGCTTAAAACTTATAACTCGGGGGTTTTTGGTGTCGCTGATTACGAATCCGATGTTAGTTGTTTAAAATTCAAAATTATGGATCCAACATATTCAATAAAGCCATTATTATAAAGACAAGATCTAATACTGCGACCAACAAATGCAAGATATGATAAACGAACCAATAAAGGTAAGAAGCAATAATCCAACCAGTAAAGCCGAGATGTGATAATCCAACCAGTAATGGCAAGATGTGATAATCCAAACATCAAAGGTAAGAAGCAATAATCCAACCAGTAATGTCAAGAAGCAATAATCCAACCAGTAAATGCAAGAAGCAATAATCCAACCAACAAAGGCAAGAAGCAATAATCCAACCAGTAAAGGCAAGATGTGATAATCCAACCAACAAAGGTAAGAATTATTGCTTCTTACTTTGATGGTTGGATTATTGCTTCTTGCCTTTACTGGTTGGATTATTGCTTCTTACCTTTGTTCATTGGATTATTCTTTCTTTCCTTTACTGGTCGGATTATTGCTTCTTACCTTTACTGGTTGGATTATTGCTTCTTACCTTTGATGGTTGGATTATCACATCTTGCCATTACTGGTTGGATTATCACATCTCGCTTTTACTGGTTGGATAATTGCTTCTTGCCTTTACTGGTTGGATTATTGCTTCTTGCCTTCACTGGTTGGATTATTGCTTCTTACCCTTGTTGGTTGGATTATTGCTTCTTACCTTTGATGGTTGGATTATCACATCTTGCCATTACTGGTTGGATTATCACATCTCGCTTTTACTGGTTGGATAATTGCTTCTTGCCTTTACTGGTTGGATTATTGCTTCTTGCCTTCACTGGTTGGATTATTGCTTCTTACCCTTGTTGGTTGGATTATTGCTTCTTACCTTTGATGGTTGGATTATCACATCTTGCCATTACTGGTTGGATTATCACATCTCGGCTTTACTGGTTGGATTATTGCTTCTTACCTTTGTTGGTTCGTTTATCATATCTTGCATTTGTTGGTCGCAGTATTAGATCTTGTCTTTATAATAATGGCTTTATTGAATATGTTGGATCCATAATTTTGAATTTTAAACAACTAACATCGGATTCGTAATCAGCGACACCAAAAACCCCCGAGTTATAAGTTTTAAGCGAACGCAATGAATTTTTTAAAAACTTGTCTGTCATTTTGGAGCTGCCATTTTGAATTTTTTAAATCTGACTTCAAATTCGTAATCAGCGATCCTAAAAACCCCCGAGTAATGAGTTTCAAGTAAATTCGAGTGAATTTCAATTTTATTGTCCGCCATATTGGATCCGCCATATTGAATTTTTAAAAATTGACACCGTATTCGTAATCAACTACCCGACTGATATCAGATTCGTAATCGGTGACCCCAAAAACCCCCGACTAACGAGTTTCAATCAAATCCGATTAATTTTTTATTTTATTGTCCGCCATATTGGATCCGCCATTTTGAATTTTTAAAATCTGACTTCAGATTCGTAATCAGCGACCTCGAAAACCCCCGAGTAATAGGTTTCAAGTAAATCTAGTAAATTCCGTATGAAATACTGCTTTTCATCCCTTAAATTGAAAAAGGGTGTTTTCTACCCTTAAAACTCAAAACGGGCCGATATAAAAAAATACGTGTTCAATATTTTTCCATGTTCTAGAAGTGTGACAAGTTTCATCAAAATCGGTGATTAACAGTTGGGTAGTGTTAGTTGTGAGCTAAAATGTGAACGAAAACAATTAGCCATATCACCACTAGTATTTGCACATACATTACCATATTGAACTTCTTTAGGAATACTTGATTCCCGACGGAAAGAATTGACATAACTCCAAAATTGCTTAGGGTTAGTAATAAAAGAATTTTCTGTTTCTGTTATAAAATTATTGAAAGTTAATTTAGACAATGATTTACAAGTTTCACGCAGATCAGAAAATTTAAGATAATCCAAAGGATCCTTTGTACATTTGTAATTACGATGTGCAATTTTTTTTAAATAGACTAAACGTTTAAGTTCATATGTAAACCATGGTGGATAGTTATCACTCCTGATTCTTATTAGTGGCACAAAGAGATCGAATGCTAAATAAACTTGTTTGTAAAAAATATTGACAGCTTCATCCAAATTAGTTGTATTAAGTAAAGTATCCCAATCAAGATTATTAAGATATATAAGAATATCACCAACATTTGCTTTTTCAAAATTATATTTAATGTAACATAAATTAGGCAAAGAATTTTCACTATTGTTAATAACATTATGAATAGTAAATATCAGGGGGGGATGATAACCATCCACAGGTAAAATTGAATCACTAGTACTATTCAATGAGTAGTTTATAGAACTATATAGATCAAAATCAAGTATCGAACCATGAGCGTTAACAATATCGTTCACCTGAATCAAATTTAAATAATCAAAACAATCAGACAATCGACTAGTGATACTTTTACAAAGTCTGGAAGAGTCTGCATTAGGAGTACATGATGGTCCATCGTGATGTTCAGCATTCCTTGTAACGTTAGGTAAATTAAAGTCACCGATAATACAAAAAATAGCATTTGGGTATACATTATATAAATCTTCAAGTATAGTGCAAACCATAGAATAAACTGCTAAATTAGAATTAGGAGGGATGAAGAATGATCCCAATATATAGATTGTGGAGTTTCTTACTAATTTTATAAATACATGTTGAATAGAAAAAACATTTGTTGGTATATGCGATGCATGTAAGGAAGAATCACTTGCAATTGAGAGGCTGATAGTAAAAATGATTTAAAATAACATTGGGAGCAAAAGTGGGATAAGTGACTTGGGAGCAAAAACGGGTTAAAATGATTCGTGTAATTTATTGATAAATTCATTATATTATCGGTTAAAAAATATTAATTATAATAAAATATGCATTTTTTCCTATTGTTAATATTTTTTAGTCGATAATATAATGAATTTATCAATAAATTACACGAATCATTTTAACCCGTTTTTGCTCCCAAGTCACTTATCCCACTTTTGCTCCCAATGTTATTTTAAACCATTTTTACTATCATCCCCTCAATTAATACACCACCACCACGTAGAGAGTCACTGGTGTTTTTACTCCTGTCAAAACGAAAAATATCAAAGTTTGTTAAACCTAATTCCGCAGAATTAAATGCAGGAGTAAGTCAGGTCTCAGTGAAAATAATTATTTTAAAAGAAAATAAATTAAAAGTTTGTCATAATAACAATAGTTTTGTTCTCAGCCCTCTCACATTCTGGTAATAGATAGATAAGTCAAACGAATGTGCGGTGTGAGAAGAATGAGAAACAGAAGAGACAAGATTGCCGGCGGGAGGGGGCACAACCGAGAACACACCACTACCACTTCCACTAGTGTTCGGCAATTCACAATTAAAATGTGAATGAGATGTAGAAGGAGCAACTTGACCAGCAGGAGAGGGGATACCCAACGATACACCACTACCACTAGCAACCTGACTATGAATTATGTCGGTGTTGATATTATCACAGGTTCGCCGTGCAGATATTTTATACGTAGACCGCTCTCCCCTTCCTTCACACGTTTCGTCATCAATTGTAGTGCATTTTTGTACTGCGAGACTTGCATAGGTGTTTTGTCCCACGATAGGATGAGATTCATCGGTAGGAATTCCGGTAAGGCAGTGTTGGTTTGCTTCAAACTCCTGAATGCTGATAACACTTTTTTGACATGTGTTTTGTCCGTGAGTGTAACTCTCAGCGGTCGGGGTCGTGGAGACATCTATTGACGTTTACCAAGACGAAGCAACGAATGTATTTTTGGAATATTTTCAAGGGACAGAATGTGGAAAAATTTGTTAATTAATTCTGAGTCAGAAAATGTAGTCGAGGAATTCGGATTATTGATTGGCAACTCAGGTATATTAAAAAAAATTATGTTAGATCGACGGAAATTGCGATCATTAATTTCGCGTATACAATCCGACATCATCTGACCAGAACAATTGTCAAACTTTCTATTAATAGATATGATATCGTCTTTTATACCCTCTACTTCAGCTTCAATAGAGTCCATGCGAGATATAACAGATTCAATCTTCTCCACACGTTCAGAGACTTGGTTCAATGTAGTTTTAAGGGGGTCAATTTGCTGAGTTATCTGCTCCAGTTGATCCTTCATTAAACTTTTCAAATCATCCTTCGTGAATGTTACTGAAACTGGATTTGGAGAAGATGGTCTTGATGAGCAGCATTTTCTCTCTTTATAACAACTAGGATAATACGGTAGAGAACATTTGTCACACCTCAAGATTTCCCTTTGAACATAAATATTGCATCCCCGGCACATTTTGTCATTCAACAATAAAGTAGGAGAAGACATGGTTTTAGGTTATGGTATATTGAACCAGAAAATCACAAAATAAATAAGTAAAAAACTTGTTCACTACCGATTAAAATGTTTAGATGGATAGGAGAATCTATTATATAACGAATAATACCAAACACAACAATTAATGTTAATAAAACATATAAAGAACAATAAAAAAGTGGAAACAGTTATGACCACGCTGTTTAAAGTTTCACGCACGCGCAATTAATAACTTTTTAAAAATTTGATCGCCATATTGGATCCGCGATTTTAAATTTTGAAAATCTGACATCAGATTAATAAAAAAATTGTTTTTCAATTTTTTTTGTAACACAGTGTTATCATTGTAGTTAAATTAATTCGTATATATAATATAATATGTGAATTATTATATACTCTGTATGAGGAATATATTAAGAGTATCTCCAGTTTTTGTGTATGTGTGACCAATACAGTGAAGTGCGGTATTGGGATGTCCGTTACTGTGAAGTGCTCTCTGTTGAAAACATTTTTAACCCTTGAAAGTAGGATGTTTGTCAATTTTTGTTCAGTTTAAACCAATCAAATGGCACAGCCTGTTTAGAATTTCTAAATAAATAAACTTTGGGAATTTTATATATTACAAATATAAAATTTTAAATATATTTCAAATTAACGAATAAAATAATTAAAATAAAAGTTTAATAAATATCGTTTGCATCTTGCTGTCTTCCTGAAATTGTGTTGTGATGTGTTGTGCGGGAGTGAATCCTTAAAAACGATAAATGGTCATTTCCGATATTTTTCCGTAATACATTTCATCATCGTTAACAAGACATCTGTGTGCTGAAAAGGTTTGATTATAAGTAACTTTTATTGTAAAATTGCACTGCCCGATTCAGATTGTGCTAAATAAATTACATTATTTATTTTAAGTATTGATCTTAATTATTTAAAGTAAAAGTGAGTTATTTGTTTTCTTATTAATATTTTTATTAAGTAAATTTAATTCATTTGTTTTAATTACTTATTTAAAAAAAATTAATTAAAAAATTTTCCTTTTTGTTTTCTTAAAAATTGTTTATTTTATATAAAGAAACTGGAAAACAATTTAGAACTAAACGAATGGTAAATTAGTGAAATAGATGACGGCATGTACGAAGAAGAGTAGATGGGAAAATTTGTTGACTGACGCGAATCGCCATTAAATATGAGCGATATCAGAAATAACGATATGTCTAATAGAATTAATTGTCAAAGTTCCCCTTTATCTTAGGGTGTATTATTGCAAGTTATCAGTGACGATATTCTCCAAATCGCGGATCTCGTCAGAAAACTAGATAAACAAAATGAAAACAAATAGATCGAAATTAAATCTAACCACTCGGATAACAACCAACAAAATTCAAAAACAATATCAAGAAATCCCTACGATATTATGGCCCTTCATGCAATCGCGGAATGTATACCCACTTTTGATGGCTCCAATATTCCCGTAAGCAAAATTTATAAGGAAGTGTAAGTATGCGGAAGAAAAAACACCGGTCGAATTTCATTCCATGTTCCTCAAACATGACATATAAAAATTACCGGTAATGCCGAGTTGTATATCGCGCATATACATGTGGAAACATTGTCGGAGTTGTTTGATGTTTTGGAAAGAACATTCACGATTTCCGATGATTTATCCACGCTGTTTGTAGATATTGCCTCATTAGAACAGAGCAAGGAGGAATCAATCCACTCCTACTCCTCTAAAGCACAAAATTATTTATCAAAACTGATGGAGATTTCAAAAAAACAAACCTCCTCATCCGAAATGAGATCAAAAATAAAAGAACATGATCACTACGTTACATTCTCTTTTATTCGTGACCTTATGCCTCAACTCGAACATAGAGTTAAAATGCAAAAATCAAACACGCTTCAAGAAGCTATTGAGTTCGCTCTGGAAACAGAGCAACACATAGCAAGATTATAAAAACGTACATTCGATTCAATCAGCGAATCAAATAATGCATCGACACAGGAACCGCAGGCAAAAAAGCAAAAAAATCTTTTTGATGTCAATGACGAGAAAAAAGGTCATAAAAATGTAACCTGATACACTTGTGGCGAGGAGGGACATATTTCTTGTAATTGTCATAAAAAACATAATAAAAATGACAACAACGGTAATTGCGATAACAAAAATAATGGCAACAAGAATAACAAAAATAATAATAATAACCCACAAAATAATAACGGTAACAACAAGAACAATAAAACAAACGGTAATGACAATCACAAAAACAACTCTAATAATAACAATAAAAATAACAATAATCGGCGGTCGAGAGATGAAATTTGCGAATTTTGTAACACAATGGACATGCCACCGTGAATTGCTTTAAGAAAAAATTAATGATTTAGAAAAACTGTGCAATGGATTAAAAAATAAAAATAAAACCTTTTTAAACTCCGAAAATGCTCACCAACAGAGAACAACTGTCAGCAATCGACCCCTCAACCAATTAAACGGTATGTGCTCACAATAGATAACAATGAATTAACAAACGGGCCGACAATTTCGATTTATAACAAACGGTTCAGAAAATATAAAATTCTCTTTTTAATTGACAAGGGATGCGAATTAAATTTATTAAAAAATTCAAGTGTTAAAGGAATGAAAAATATCGAACGAAGCAAAACGTTTCAATTAATGGGAATTGGTCAAGGGTCATTTGAAACATGGGAAGTTTAAATTTATACATTTTCAACAGATTGAAAAAATTCCACCTTGTGCATGAAAATTTTTCAATAAAAACTTGTGGAATATTAGGTGCTAAATTCCTTAGGGACCATTCAGCATCACTAAATTGTAATAACGAAATCATAACTTATAAACTGCCAGCATTTGAAAAAAAACAGCAAAAAATAACCCATCCGAAGGCTATTTACCAAGATAAATGTTGGACAGAGAATTTTTATTGGCGAGAGTCTGATTTCAAATGTTGACGGATGCGTTCAAATTTTTGCTATAAATAGCACTCTACACGATGTAGAATTATCCATCCCTCCTGTCAAACTCGCATAGATAGAGATATATACTGCCGATGTACCCCAACCAGATACAAGTAATGCTGAGTCTGAAAATAGATTTCAAAAACTTTTGATTTATCCAGTTTGAATGACGAAGAGAAATAGTATATTACACCATAAGGGCAGAAAGTTGGAAATTTCCGCATTGCAAAAATTTCCAACTTTCTGCCCGTGTAATGTATACTATTTTTCTTTATATCCGGTCGAAAGTGCGTTCACTAATTCACTGATTAAAAATATTGCAATCGCGTTGAAGTTGACAGCCGGCCATCATTAATTTACTTTTGCTCCTCGGTCCAACGCCTCTATCGGCGACTCTTGAAGCTTTTGTTTTTTTCTGTCTCTTTCTAATAGTTAATACCTTCTGCCTGCTCCGACATTTGCAGCACGAGCGAAGCGAGTGCTGCTGGTTGGGAGCAGGCTTTAAAAAAACAATAAAACATGCGACAAATAAATATATAACTACACGTTTTTTTAAAGAAATAAATAGTCAATTTTTAAAAAATTTTCTTTATTTTATATTCTATAAATGACAGAATTATATTTGGAAAGTTTTTCTATTATTTTTTATTCCATTACTAATTTTTGGAATATGTTTGTAGTAGTAGTAATAAGGTTTGACGTTGGCCCATACTGTCGCAACGCGCATGTATATTCGGCCATGACCTGGTATGTGAATAAGGCTTAATATGAATGATAGAGAATCATCAAAAGAGAGGTAAATATGAACTGAAATAAAAATAGCAGCAATTAAACAAGAGAAAATATTGAAAAATTAAGTGATCAAAGAGAAGGAGGGAATCCAGAGGGAAGTTTGCCGATGTGTGGCCCTGCAGCTCCAGACTACTCAATCCGTCCGGAGGGAAAGGTCCCCGGCAAAACTTCCACACAGCTCTGATGTGAAAATCAGTGCTTCTCCGGGTCTCCTGAAGTGTGTAAAGAGAGAAATTTAGTTTTAGGCGTGCAAAGTTGATGAAAGAGAAAAACGAATGTATTAGGAATTAAATTGTAGATTTAAATTTTTAAATTAGCGCGTTTTAAAAATCTGAAAGTGTGGGAAACGACTCTAGGAATAGGATTAGTTAGAAATTGGACACTACTGAAAGGAGGGGGGCATTTTAGTGCTCTTGAAAGAGCTTTAATTAAATCCGGACGGAGGGAATCGAATCTGGGACAGGACCAGAGAACGTGATCAAAATCCTCTTCTACGTTGGGACAGTGTGGGCAGTTACTAGAGTCAATAATATTTTTTCTCGCTAGGCTGGTATTCAGGTTGTAATGATTGGCTCTAACACGGCAGATTGTAGTGATCCATAGTCTGCGAGCTATAAAGTTTGCAAACCATGGCTTTTTCCTGGATTTATAGTAATACTGAGTGTATTGGGTTCCCTTGATCTTGCCTAATTCTATAAAATGGGTGTTACAGCTGTCGACTAATTGTTTCCTTGCTATACAAGAAAAATCAGAAAAGGAGAGTGGAATGTTCAGTAGGGTGGGATTAGTGGTTGCTTCCTTAGCTGCTTTATCAGCTTCTTCATTGCCATCTATTCCTGTATGTCCGGGAATCCAGACAAGAGTTGTTGGGCGGTTGAGTTTTGAAAGCACATGTAACCTATTTTTTATTGCGAAGATTATATAAGATTTAATTTTGTAGGCATGTCCAGAAGCTAAATTATTAAGGACACTAAGGGAGTCAGAAAAAATTACGGTATTAGAAAGGTTAAAATTAATGATATGATCCAGTGTGAAAAGAATTGCAAATGCTTCTAGTGAAAAAATTGACGCATAATCAGAGATTTTGAATTTGGAAGTTAAATGCAACGAGGGGCAAACAAAGGCGCATCCGGCTACATGGTCTGTTTCTGATTTGGAACCATCGGTGAAAAAGAATGTGTGATTAGGGAAATTAGAATTAATTAGTTCTTTAAATAGAACTGAGGGGTTAGGTGAGTTCTGCAGTAACTTTCCCCAATTGAGAATGATTCTCGGGGTAAATAAATGATCGTCAAAGAGGAATTCGAAGTAAGGATCGATGTCCTTACTTCTAATATATTCGCTGTAGGCTTTCGTTTTTTCAAAAGCGATTAGGAGGGGGTAATTAAATTTGACGTTAGAGTCAATAGTGAGTTCCGAAAGCTCCAAAAGTCTGGTCGGTAGGGGGTGGGTGGAGTTTGAAAAGGCTCTGAGGAGATATTTTTTAGCAAGAAAGTTGAATCTAGATCTTAAAGGCGGTTCGCAGCATTCAGCCATCATAACATTAATAGGGGTGCTTTGCCTATAACCTACGGCCAACCTTAGTGCTTGATTGCGGAGTTTTTCCAAACGGACAAAATTTTTATGGGATTTGAAGTTCGCGGCAAGAGAGCCGTAATCAATAAGACTTCTAATTAGAGAGTCATAGATGCGAATTAACAGGTAAGGGTCTGCTCCCCACCATGTGCCTCTGAGAACTTTAAGTATGTTTAATATTTTTGTGATTCTATCGCAAAGATAATTAAAATGGGTATCAGAAGAAGATGATTCGTGAAAATAGACGCCAAGGTATTTCGCTGAAGTGGATGGTTTGATGACGGATGCGTTTAAGGTTATGGATAATAGAGGGTTGTTTGTGTCGAGCTTTTGATTATTAAATATAACAAGTTGTGTTTTTAAAGGGCAAATTTCCAGACCTCTGTTGGATAAAAATGCAGAAATAATATTGAGGCAGTTTTGGAGTGAGGCTATAACTACGTTTGGATCGTCGGAGCGAGAGATAATGGACCAGTCATCCGCGAATTCGCATATTTTGCAGTCATCAGGAATTATGGAGTTGAGATTTCTGGTATAGATACCAAAATTCAACGGGCTGAGGATGCTTCCCTGTGGGACGCCAACAGTGCTGGTTCTTGGACCAATGATTTCGCCGTTAACTTTAAAATATACATTTTTGCATTTGATGGATTCGTATATGAATCGAGTTATTTTTTCTGGAATTCCAATATCTTTAAGGTCCTCTGCAAGGTTATCCGAGCAGGATCTGCCCTTTCTGAAACCGAACTGGTGGGGACTGAGAATTTTGTCACGCTCAATAAGCCAAAGGAGTCTATTGTAAATTAGTTTTTCTGTGAGTTTGAAAAGGCAGGAGGCTAAGGAAATAGGTCGGAATTTATTTGGAGTGGATTTTGGAATAAAAAAAACGAGGAAGTTGTTCCAAGAGGGGGGAAAGGTGCCACTGGAGATTAATCTATTGAGAATTGATAAAAGTGCTGAACAGGCTTCATCTGGGAGGTGTTGGATAGTATTAAAGTCGATTTTGTCGAGACCTGGGGATGACTTAACTCTACATGATCTAATAGCCAGTGATAGTTCAGAAAGGGTAAAGGGCGTTTCTAAAAATTGATTGCTGTCAAAGTTGTTAGGGAATTTTTCGAAATATGCTGTAGGAGGGCAGGTTTCATCTATTAGAGAGTGAAGTTTAGCTATTGTTTCCTTGTCTGCTGAACATGAGGCCGTCTGAGGTTGTGTGAAACGATTCTTAAAGGATTTTACAACAGACCAGACCTTAGAGAGAGGAGTGTGTCTGTCTAAGGAATCGCAAAAAGCTCGAAAAGACTGACGTCTAGCTTCGTTAACAGTACGCTTAACTATGGCCTCTTTTTTTTTGTAGTAGAGAAAGTTCTCGTAATTTGAGTGGCGTTTGTATCTTTTTAATGCTATTTTCCTGTCCTTTATAGCTTCATCGCATTTAGAATTCCACCAGGGTGCTGGAACAATAGGTTTCCTTGGACGATCTGAGTGAATATTATTGTTATGTATGGCATTGCGTTGAGGGCAGACTGAATTTATTGCGGAGTCTATAAGGTCAGTAAAATTATTGTAGTCTGAAACTGGGTCATTGGAGTTTAAGTGATATGGATTAGAGTCTATGGATTCACGGAGATTGTTGGAAAAAAGACTCCAATTCATTGCTCTGAGGTTATATTTGTGGGATGAAAAGGTTGAAATCGGAATTGAGAGATCTAGTGAGGTGAAAACTGGAAAATGATCACTGCCTAGGGGGTCTTCGTACACATTCCAGGAGGAAAACGGATACAGATTTGGAGAGATAAGAGTGAGATCCAAACAAGAACCTGGGTTCGGAGGGCGACCCACCAGAGTGGGAGAGCCATTGTTCAAAATGATAAGTTCTGAATCATCTAATTCTTTGAAAAAATTCCGTGCATTTGAACAAACATAGGAGCTACCCCAGAGAGTACTGTGACAATTGAAGTCACCTCCTATGAAAATTGTATTAAAATTAGAGTTTCTGATTGAGTCAAAAAGGAGTTTCCAGTATCTGGGTGGGGTTTGTTTGCCGGGGACTCTATAAACTGAAATGATTAAAATTTCACCTAAGGAGGAGTTAATAGAGACCGCAAGAGTCTCAAGTTCGTCTTCTACGGTGAAAATAGTACGAATTCTAGTGAAGGTCAAATTTTTGCGGATGGCAATCACAAGACCGCCACCCTTGTTTACTATTCTGTCATGTCTAATTATATTAAATTGTTTAAGGGAATTTAGATTGTCTCTTTTGTTGGGCTTTAAAAAGGATTCGCAGAGCAGGAGTATATCGAATTTGTGAGAGAGTTTTTGGAGTTCGTGCGTCTTATTGAAGACGCCACGACAATTCCACTGCAGGAGATTTAATTTAGTAAGATTGGCCATCTTTGTGATTTGTAGGATCTAGTAGCAAACGGATGTTGTCCGTGATGTTGGTGAGGAGTGTTTGATTGTGTTTTGTTGTTTCAGGAGAGGAGGCAGAAATGTGTTTGACTTGGTTGTGTAGCCAAATAAGAAAAGAAGAGAGTGAATCTGCGTTTGCAGGAGAGATATCGGTAGGAGGGGGTGCAGGTTTCTGGAACGGAGGGGTGTTCGGATTCAAAAAGAGTGCAGAGCCGTTAGGTAAAACATTGGCAGATCTCCCGTTGTTGTGGTGTGTGGGGAAGAAGGATGGTGTTGAGTTCTTGGGATTTTTTGGTAGTGTGTGGTTTTTCGGAGAGGAAGCTTGTTGTGAAAAAGTCATCTGTGAGGTCTGTGGGGAGATTGTTCTACTTTGAGAATGAGAAGGAGAGTGAACTGGATGAGATGTTGAGGGAGTTGGACAATCTCCTAGGTCAGGAAAATCGGAAAAGTTAAAGGCACTTGAGAGATTTGAGGTTTTTTTCGGACGAAGGATTTGTTTCGCCTCATTGAAGGACATTTTGTGCATTGTAGCGTAATAGCGAATCTCTTTTTGAAATGAAAATTCTGGGCATAGCTTTGACGTTGATTTGTGTGGACCAGCACAGTTCACACACTTTGGAGGACCTGATGCATGACTGCATTGGTTCGATTCGTCGTGCGGAGTTGAATTGCCACATTGGTGGCATCTGGGGTTTGATCTGCAGTTTTTCGCTATGTGTCCAAAACGTAAGCATTTCATGCACATGCGAGGATCAGGAACGTACGCTCGAACTGGGCTCGAGCCTTTGAAAATCGCGACGCGTTCTGGGAGGGTGGTTCCTTGGAACGTAAGAAGAACGGTGGTGGAGGGTACGTAGGAGACAGGTTTACCTTTTTCGACTTTACGGCGATTGAATCTCATTGCACCAATGATTTTGCAATCCTTACCGCCCTGGCCTAAGATTTCTGCGTTTTTTAAAATCTCTTCTGTAGAGATGTCAAGGCCGATGTTATTAACGATGCCCTGGCATGTGACGAAACTAGAGGGAATTAACCCAATTAGGCCTTTTGATTTTAAAGAGGGGTCTGACACGATTTGGTTTGCTGATCTACCGCTGTTCATGATGACGCGAACTTTACCTCGACCGCTTGGGTGAATCGAAATTACCTTACCCGGGTAAAGGGAGTGGAGCAATTTACCGACGGAGACGTGATTAAGATCTTTTGTCGCATCACTTGATTTTGGGTCGCGTTGAATGAAAACTGGACAATTATTTTTGTTTGAGTTTTCATACTTGAGCGAATTGTGGTTGTCATTCGAAACAAGGTCGCTTGGTTTTTTCGATTTATTCGATGGGGGGGGGCATGTTGCTAGCCGTATTGCTTTCGCGGAGACGTTTTGAAGCTGGGTCCAAATCTGTCGATGTTTCCGAGTCTTGACGTGATCTACTGTTTTTAAAGCTGATCAAACTTACCGCCGCTCCTTCCACCTCCGAGCTGTCGAGAGTAGACGACTGATCGGTAAAATCCATCAATGATGTGCCGGAGGCCATGCCTCGGCTGCACGAGCGCGGCACGATGGCCGGCTCTAACCTAAAAAACGAACACTTGGGAAATAACACAGAGCCTGTGAAGCAGGCAGAATAACTATACGCTTTGAAAAAGTAACACAGATCTCAGATCGGCTGAGATCAAGATAAAAACACCAATGAGCACAGAAAGTCCGGAGAACGGTTTGAAATCTTTGCGAGCAAAGGTAACGCGTGCGTCCGATATCGCTGTCCACGAGGAACTCACCTAACCTGAAATAATTATTACGGTCGAATATGTTTGTTAATAAAAATTATTTATTATACTAACAATATTAAACGCGCGCAAGCGCGCCAAATTGAGTATTTAATTGTTTGTTATAAAGAAATTAAAGATTAATATTATCAATGATAATTTAAATTTATTGGAATATTATTTCATATTAAATGATAATAATGAAAATTATTATTATATGTTATTAAATTATATATAAAATTGAATTATTTTCCAAATTTTCAATTTAAAATTCAATTATTTACCAAGTTTTCAATTTAAAATTAAATAAAATTCAAATATTACCCGAAATTTTAATTCAACATCAACTTAAATTAAATTATTATCCAAAATTTCAATTAAAATTCAATTATTTTCCAAAATTTCGAGTCAAAATTAATTATTATCAAAATTTTCAATCAACAATCAACTAAAATTAATTATTATCAAAATTTTCAATCAACTAAGATTAAATTTTCAAAATTTTCAATTTAAAATTCAATTATTTACCAAGTTTTCAATTTAAAATGAAATAAAATTCAATTATTTTTTAAAATTTTTATTCTAAATTAATTATCGAAATTTTCAATTAAAAATGAACTTAAATTAAATTATTATCGAAAATTTCAATTAAAATTCAATTATTACCCGAAATTTTAATCCAAAATCAACTTAAATTAAATTATTATCCAAAATTTCAATTAAAATTTAATTATTTTCCAAAATTTCGAGTCAAAATTAATTATTATCAAAATTTTCAATCAGCAATCAACTAAAATTAATTATTTTCAAATTTTCAATCAACTAAAATTAAATTATTTTCATATTTTCAATTTAAAATTCAATTATTTACCAAGTTTTCAATTTAAAATAAAATGAAATTCAATTATTTTTTAAAATTTTTATTCTAAATTAATTATCGAAATTTTCAATTAAAAATGAACTTAAATTATATTATTATCCAAAATTTCAATTAAAATTTAATTATTTTCCAAAATTTCGAGTCAAAATTAATTATTATCAAAATTTTCAATCAGCAATCAACTAAAATTAATTATTTTCAAATTTTCAATCAACTAAAATTAAATTATTTTCATATTTTCAATTTAAAATTCAATTATTTACCAAGTTTTCAATTTAAAATAAAATAAAATTCAATTATTTTTTAAAATTTTTATTCTAAATTAATTATCGAAATTTTCAATTAAAAATGAACTTAAATTAAATTATTATCGAAAATTTCAATTAAAATTCAATTATTACCCGAAATTTTAATCCAAAATCAACTTAAATTAAATTATTATCCAAAATTTCAATTAAAATTTTATTATTTTCCAAAATTTCGAGTCAAAATTAATTATTATCCAAATTTTCAATCTGCAATCAACTAAAATTAATTATTTTCAAATTTTCAATCAACTAAAATTAAATTATTTTCATATTTTCAATTTAAAATTCAATTATTTACCAAGTTTTCAGTTTAAAGTAAAATAAAATTCAATTATTTTTTAAAATTTCTATTCAAAATTAATTATCGAAATTTTCATTTAAAAATGAACTTAAATTAAATTATTATCCAAAATTTCAATTAAAATTTTATTATTTTCCAAAATTTCGAGTCAAAATTAATTATTATCCAAATTTTCAATCTGCAATCAACTAAAATTAATTATTTTCAAATTTTCAATCAACTAAAATTAAATTATTTTCATATTTTCAATTTAAAATTCAATTATTTACCAAGTTTTCAATTTAAAATAAAATAAAATTCAATTATTTTTAAAAATTTCGATTCAAAATTAATTATCGAAACAATGCCAAAAAAACATTGAAAAATTTTAACTAACACAAAATAATGTCAAACAATACATTTAAAAAAAACAAAAGACCTATAACAAATACTAACTTCAGGTGTGGACAGAATGAACGAAAGATATTCACGATTATTATATGTAATTTTTATAAAATATACGTTTAATGTGTTCAATACAAAATTTTTTGTTGGAATATTAATTAGAATCATTAATATTTTTTACTATTTTTAATGAACCTAAAGTTTGACAATAGGAATTAATTTCCTCTTTTGCGGTTATCCATATCATCAGAATCTTTTTGCGAATAAAAATTATTAATAATGTTTCCATGGAATATGCAATTAATGTATTTAATACTTGAATTTTTATCGACATCTGAAATGGAATCGTTAAGATTTTCTTTTTGATTCAAAGATGTTAAAATTTGTCCATTGGTATTCGTTTTATCTTGCTCGATTTTCCGTTTTTTCAGTGGTGGTGGCTGATTTTGTGATTCTTTAAAAGAAACTGTAACGGGTGGTTTTGACATGAAATGAGCGGATTCCTTCGATTTCACACAAGGAACAGGAATTTTTTAGTTTTTAGCGGTTTTAAATTGAGGTGTCGACAATTCGGGTTCAATTAATTTTTTTTCAGCAACCACGCCTAATTCCTCGTCCTGCACTTCCAAGTCGTCAAATAAATTATCGCATTCATCTAGCAGTGCAGTTCTCCATTCAAAATTGTCCTCATTGATTTTTTCTGTTGTTAAACATCCTTTACTCGTGGATGGATTGGAATGATTATCAGATTTAGCTGTAGATGATATGGTTTAAAAAATTTTTACCCTGTTTTGCATGGAATTTTCGATATAACCTGAAAATATTTGGATTTTTAATTATTTTGTTTTTTTATACATAAGTAATTTAATTTTTTAAAAAAGCACTATTTCGATACCTAATAGAAAATCAAATTTAAACATATAACAATTTACATTTTTTATTGAAACTATTATATTCTATTTATAAACTAATCAAATAAAAAAATAACCTTGGGCTATATTGCTGGATTTCCATCCGCCTAATTGTTTCAACATGGTGATGCTTCCGCCCTTATCGGATAAAAGTGTTGCTCCTGTCCTTCTAAAACAATGCCCGGTATACTTTTTTTCATTTGGCAACTTTAAAAATGCAGCAATTTTCTGTGGTGTTTCGCCAATTTTGTTTCGACCAATTACTTGGTGAAGACATTTCCCTTGCTGGTATTGAACGAAAAATCGGTCAGTGAATGGTTCTTTTGGTCTCAATAAAACGTACTTCTTTACTGTTTCATAAAATGGTTCTCCAATCACAAACTGCCGAGGATGGTCATTTTTAGTTTCATTGATGGAAACAAGGTATTTGTTACTCAGATCTTCAATATCGTTGACTTTCAGATTTCTGATTTCATCACATCTAAGAGCTCCACAAATGCCAAAAATGAGAATCACCTGGAATTATTATAAATATAATTTGAATAAAAAAATAAACAGAGTACGTGTATTAATTTTCAAGAATTTTATAGTAATTTTCAACAATTTTTACTAATTTCAATTTAAAATTACAATATTACAGGATCATAGTACCTGTTTTTCTTAACATAGGGAAAAAAGTAATTACATTTTCCATAAATAAGTAACTAAAAGGTGACTACAAATTTACTCAAAACACTTCAATAAATTAAAATCGACAAAAACGTTAAAGATCTGTTTTAAAAATAATTCTAAGCTCAATTCTTAAAAAATATATAGAAAAATGATTTAAATAATTAATTAGTTAGAAAAATTGTCAATATTAAAACTCATACATTTTTTTTAAAGAAATCTAACAGAAAAATAATAAATAAATTTTCAAAAATTATTCCACATTTTCAACAATTTAAAATTCAGTTATTCCAAATTTTAATCAATTCAAAATTCAATTATTCCAAATTTTAATCAATTCTTAATTCAATTAATCCAAATTTTCTTCAAATATAAATTTAATTATTAATCCTTCTAATCAACTAAAGATTATTTCAATTTAATTATTTTACCTTTTTTATGTTTAATAGATTGAAGCTTAAAGTTGAAAAATATAAAAAAGATAAAATCTTAAAATAGATTAAATAGGTAATAAAATCTAAAAAATATGAAAAAAGGTGAAAAATAACAGTATGTGATCTCTGAATATACTATTTATATGAAAAATAAAATTACGATATTTAAAAATTAGCGCACTATCGGTAATTGGTGCATTTATCCTATAGTAATTTAAAAAAGTAAATTTTTATAGAAACCTTTGCTGATAAATAAACAACGTCCGCTGCATTCTTCAAAAAATCCATAATTTCCGTCCATTTGAACACCATTGATTTCCTCGATTTATATCCTTTCGATTTTTTCTTTAGAAGACTCTTCAAATTTTGAAACGCACTGATATCGATATTTTCTCTCGCATTCAATGTTTTTTTAAGCATTGACCATATGCTCCATAATGTGGGAGGCTTCAATTTTTCACTCAATTCTTGAAAGTAAACAATTAAATTTTTTTCATTTGAGACTGAAAGTGAATTTTGGTTGTTATTTTCCCACGTTTTGTAAGCGTCGTACACTAGAATGTATCTGTCGGCTGATTTTTTTGGCAGCATTTCGTTTTGCACAATTAATTGTGCCTCCGCGTCAAAATCTCTGAAGATCTCCTCCTCATCTGCGGAATCATCGGATGAAACGATTGGATTCATTTTCTGATTGAAATTAAAACGTTAATGCACCGAGAAATAACAAACTTTTAGGTTATGTATCACAATGCGGCCACCACTACGCGTGTGAATGACTCGCGCTTTAAATTGCCTGCGGGGAGCACAGATGATATCGAACAGTTTTTGCTCCCGCTGTTACAGAGGGCGCGCGAGTATTTCAACCAATGCACAAATCTTCAACTTCCTGCTGCGATGAGGCTGCAGGAAGTACGTACTTTCGACCAGGGTATGAAGAAAAAAAGTTTAATAGAACCACTTACATTGTTTTCTCACCTTTTTTATTTAGAAGGAGACATTCTCGGTGCAACTAAGTTAGTTAGCCACAAAATCACTACTACTGACGATATGCCGACATACCAGAAACAGTACAGACACTCAGAAACACCAAATAAGGAAGTCCTGGAACAAATTAAACAAGTTGTAAATTCAGATGTTCATTACATGAACATTTTGCTTCCTCTTTACGATCAGCAAAAAAATTTGCTTCCTCGTGGAGAAATCAAAATTTTATTGCCAAAATGTGAATTTTGATTTTTTAACTTTCATTAATTCTTTAAATATACCTCAAATGTATACTTTATATATATCGATCGATTCGTCTTGACGTAAGGAATACGATTTTATTATATATAACCTTAAATGTTTCTATTTAAAAATTTTTTTGATTAAAAAAAATTTTTTGGAAAAAAGACGATAAAATTTTTTTTTTTGGGTATTTTTTGTCAAATGACAAAACAATCAAGGATTCATACCCCGTACACAATATAAATTACATCCTTGACCAATTGAGGGGCACAATATTTTTCAATTTTGGATTTGGCAATGGGCTTCCATAAAATCCAAATGGACCCAGAATCCAAGGCAAAAACAGCATTTTTAACACCCTTCGGGCACTATAATTTCAATGGAATGCCCTTCGGTTTGAAACATGCACCTTTCAACGTTTGGTTGACAAGGTGCTGACAGGGCTCCAAAATGTTGAACTATTCGTATATGGACATATACATATATATATGCGAATTCACTACAACAACACACACGAAAACTCCTTAAATTATTCGATCGGCTCGATAAAGCTAACCTCACACTTCAACCAAAAAAATGTATTTTCTTGCAAAAAGAAGTAAATTATCTTGGCCACATTATCACAAAAGATGGCGTAAAACCAGATCCAAAAAAGTAGAGGCGGTTAGAAAATTTCCTCGCCCTTGAACACGAAAAAATATAAAACATTTCTTTAGATTAGGCGGGTACTATCGTCGTTTTATACCAAAATTTTCCATAATCGCGAAACCGCTCACATTTTTATTAAAAAACGACGTCAAGTTCCAGAGGATGGAAGCTCAGGATGAAGCTTTCAATAAACTTAAAGATGTTTTATGTACTAAACCACTGCTTCAGTACCCTGATTTTAGTAAAGATTTTATCCTATCGACGGATGCTTCTCAATATGGTATCGGAGGAGTTTTGAGTCAAAATTTGGACGGAAAAATTCTTCCCGTAGTTTACGCATCGAGAACGCTTAACGATGCAGAAATAAACTATTCTACGATTGAAAAGAGTTTCTCGCGATGCTTTTTTCGGTCGAAAATTTCAGATAATATTTGTTAAGAAGAACTTTTAAAATTGAGACAGATCACAAGCCTTTAATATGGTCACAAAACATGAAAAATACTAACTCGAGGATTTTTTGGAGGCGAGCGCGATTAAGGGAATTCAAACCTACAGTTGTCTATAAAAAAAGTTGTAGAAAATACCAATTTACACCCTTCTTCTGAACATGAAAAAAGTGATGCGCAAACAGACGCCGCCTAAATTCATATGCACGAGGATGAAATGACAAGCATAAAAATTGGTAAGAAAAGATCGAATATAACAGCCGGTTTAAATTTTAATGGGTTTTGTAACTTTTTTGGGTCCAAAAAATCGAATTTTTTTTCATTTTTTGGTAGCAAAATATGTCAAGAATAAACATCTTAACTGTAAAAGGCCTCTAAAAATCATTAACAAATTTATAATAAAAACAGTTTGAAAGAAATTTAACAAAATACGTATATATATATGGGTCCTTGTACGTCACTAAGAGACTCACCTCTGTCGAAAAATGGATTTCATGAAAAAATTCGTAAGTATACTTAAAATTTAGCTTATTATGTCTACTTTCAAGTGCATATGGTCACCCTTTGAAATTCAAGATGGCGGATCCAATATGGCGGTTAATATAAAAAAAAATTTTAAAGTACCCAAATAGGCTGGAAAATTTTTATTCGGGAGTTTTTAGGGTCACTAAATACGAATTTCACATCAAATTTTCAAAATTCAAAAAGGCGGATCCAATATGGCGGCAAATAAAAAAAATTTCAAAAAATGGGCGAATTGGCTTGAAACTTGTTACTCAGGGGTTTTCGGGGTAACTGATTACGAATCCTATGTTAGTTTTTAAAAATCCAAAATGGCGGATCCAATATGGCGTGTAAGAATTTCGTTGCAAAAATTTAGTTTTCAATTATGTTGTATGTGTAAACTGTTTTATCACTTTGATTTTGTGCATACCGTTCGACATAATGCTTAGAAAAGGAAACAAAAAGTTTCCTATAAGAAATAAAAAAAGAAGTTATGCTGGGAATCAATTCTCTTCAAATAAAAGCGCTTCTAAAAAAAGTGCATCTGGTCGCAAATAAAAAACTGTAAGACTTTTAACGTTCCATGCAATGCAACGTTATAGTATTGCCTTATTTCATTTGTTCAAGTTTTTTTTACTTTAGCAACTTTCGTAAAGTGCAAAGTGTGAGAAAGGTGTGTGTTTTGAGAAGGACAATATAAAGGAACTTGGTTTTCAACTTATGTTAATATGTGGATGTGGAAAAAAATATATTGACTCATGTAAACGCGTAGGAAAAGATTATGAAGTAAATAACAAAACTGTTTCTGTTATGCGTTTATTAGGAGTTGGCATATATGGCTTTCAACTATTCTGTTCCCTGATGGATTTGACTTATAATTTCTCTAATTACTTTTATTATAAATCAATCTATCAAATAAAAAATGCAACCGAATGTGTGAAAAATCTTGTTATAGAAAAAGCTGGAAAAGAAGAAAAAATTTTAAACCTTCAAAAGGGCTTCAAAGAAGAAGAGCTTACTGTCTCAGGTGATGGAACATGAGCCAAGAAAGGTTTTTCTTCTTTGATGTGTGTCTGTAGTCTTATAGGCAAATATACTGGAAAGGTTTTGGATGTGTTCATTTCATCAAAGTATTGTAAGCAATGTGAAATCAAGAAAAAAGAATTGAACCTAACAGAATTTGAAATTTGGAAAGAAGAACATGGAGATGAATGTTCTGCAAACTATGATGGAAGTTCAGGAGGAATGGAAGTCAATGGAATGATATCCATGTTCCAGCGATCAGAAAAGCTTCATAACGCTAAATATTCCCACTACATTGGAGATTCAAAAACTTTGACCAATCTCTTGAATGTACAGCCCTACTTAAATTTTATAATTAAAAAACTTGAATGTGTGCTACATGTGGGAAAGCGTATGTTTGCTTTGGTCTGTAACCAAAAACACACTACACACGCTATAAAATTGTCGAAATAGTGACTTGGATTGCTGTGTCAGTATTCAAAGAAAGTAATCAAACGCTTCTTAAAATAATGGATATCATGGAATGTGACATTGGACCAGCTAAAGTAGATTTTGCAAAAAAACGAGACGAACAGAGAATTCGAGCGGCGGAGAAGCGCACCTCTTCAGAATCGCAAGAAGCCAGAGTAGCAAGGAAAAAATAAAAACAGCTTGATGATGAGACACTTGAAGCAGCTTCCGAACTTCTCTATGGACCAGGAATAGCAGAATAATGCCGCTGTAAGTGAATAGTTTTTATTGTTATAAAAAAGTTTGAATTTTTAAAATCTGATATCATGTTCGTAATAAGCAACCCCAAAAAACCCCGGGTAACAAGTTTCAAGTAAATTCGCTTAAATTTATTCTTTTTGCCCGCCATATTGGATCCGACATTTTGAATTTTTGAAATCTGATATCATATTCGTAATGAGCGACCCCAAAAAACCCCGAGTAGTATGTTTCAAGTAAATTCGTTTAAATTTAATTTTTTCGTCCGCCATATTGGATCCGCCATTATGAATTTTTGAAATCTGATATCATATTCTTAATCAGCGACCCCGAAAACCCCCTAGTAACGATTTTTAAGCTGCTTTGGTTACTTTTGCTAGAAAAATTTTAACCTTCTAACATCAAAACTTTAAACGCGTTTTTCTCAAAACGCTATTTTTAAAAATAATATTTATTGTTATAGTTTTTGTGAATGATTTAATCTAAAAAAATGGTGTTTTTCAGATTTTTGAATTCAAAAGCTTGCCATTTTTTTCATTTTTGATATTTTTGAGTAACTCGAGATTCAGTACCTGCGGAAAGTCATTTATTTAAAAATCATATTTTTTTTTGATTTTAGATGATTCTGTGATGAGCTACTGTTGCAGCAATTACTGAAAGTATTTTTTAACAGTGCACAAAACGCCCTCTGTACGGAGAAGATATTTGGGGCGCATGATTATTCCCCAAATTACAATTTCATAATTTTCAAATCACAGAAATTCTTATTATCGAAATGTCATTTCACATAATTTTCATATTTTGAAATACCATTTAATATAATTTTTATTTTTTTGAATAACCATTTATTCTAATATTTAAATAATAGAATTATCATTTAACATAATATTTATTTGGCGAAAAATACTTTAGTATAAATTTTGATATTCCTAATGGTTATTTGTCATAATTATTAATTCTCCGAATGCTTATCTAACCTAAAATTCATTCATTCTAATTGCCATTGAATATAATTCGTATGTTTGCGAAATGTCATTTCACATAATTTTTATATTTCGAAATACCATTTAATATAATTTTTAATTTTTCCAATAATCATTTATTCTAATTTTTAAATAATATAATTATCTTTTAACATAATTTTTATTTGACGAATGACCATTCGTTATAAGTATTAAATGTTCGAACTTGAATTATATAGAATTTTTATCTTATCACATTTGCAGTTAGTATAATTTTTATAGCTTCGAAATATTATTTTGCATAAATTTCATTTTACTAAATTATGTCAATTATAATTGTTATTTTCCTAATATCAATATAACTTAAAATTAACTTTTAATATTTGCTATTTCACATAATTTTTTAAAAACGGAAAATTTCTATGTCCTAAATTTTGTTTAGCCGATATATCATTTTTCATAATTTCTATTTTCCTTAATAATCACTATACATAAATTCACTTGCTTCAAAATATGAAATTACATATAATTCAAACAACATAAACTTAATTTTTCTAAACTTTTATGAGACAATTTTGAAGTAGTTGATTCCCATCTAAATGTTGTATAAATTTTTGCTAAAATAGTCGGTAAAGTAGATGAAGATGGCGTTACTAGTTATTTTTGTCAATATAACGCAAAATTTAAATTTATGTCTATATGTTATTTTTTTGTTTTCTTTATTTTTTATATAATCTTTTATTTTTGCATTTAAAAATTTGATTTTCAAAAAAATTCAATTAAAACAAGAACTTTTAGTTAATAAAATTATTTACATTTTTTGTCCAGTAATATTGTAAAATGAATCATTCATAAGATCATTGCACTGAAAAAAATTTACTTGATTCAAATACTCGATCACTTGAGTATTATCAAATAAATATTTACTTGAAACAAATAATTTTTATTTGAATTAAATAAATTGTATTTGAATTAAATAAATTGTATTTGAACCAATAATTTCTATTTTTAAAACAAATATCATAATAATTACAATAATAATTAATATTATTATTATTTTTTATTTACCAGTAATAATATTATTATTATTTTAATAAACATAGAAATTGATTTTGATTATGAATTTAACAATATAAAAATGAAATCCTGTTCCTTTTATGTTGTTGTCAACTGCTGCCTCTATTGGACATTTTTTGAGAACTACAAAATTTTTTTATTCGTTCGTATCACATATTTTATTTTCTGATGTTGTTTTTTGTAAATATGTATAAATTTAAAAAAAAATTTACTTAAATTAAGTTTGAAAAAATGAGGAAAACTAATAATTTTTTTTCATTTAACTCTAACTTTATAATACCGTTTAAGATACCCTTCCAGAGCGTCATAACATTTTAATATTATTTTTAAACTAATGAGATATTAGTAAATATTAATATTATAAAAATATTTGACTGATTATAATTATGATCTTTTTTTTGCTTTATCATAAAACAGTTTAAAATTTTTTTGTATTTCAAATATGCGTGTAATATTGTTAAAATATTATAGTAAGTTTAAGGTAATATTATTGTAACATAACAATAATATTAACCAGTAATATTACATGCCATACTTAGTATGGCATATATAGTAAGTATATACTTCTTAAAACGCATATATATTTTTAATTTATTTTCAATAGGGAGCAATTGTGTGTTTAAAGTGATAATGAGGAATAGTATAAACATTATACAGAAATATATAATAAAGTAAGTATAATTATGACAAATTACATTAATAATATTATAAAATTTAATACATAAAACATTAAAACGTTTACAATGTAAAAAAAATTCAAAACTTTAAGTCTTAAATAAATGAAAAGGTAAGTAAAACAAAAAATTAATTTTTCGCAAATTATTTATTGCGGTAAAATAAAAAAAAATAAAATTTATTGTTGTGCCAACACAGTACGAATATAAACTTCGATAGCATCAATGAAAATTGTTACAATTTCCTCTAAAAATTGTCGACTCGTATAGCCATCTGGTTCATTTAATTTTGTTCACGCATTAAATATCAGTGTAGAAGTATGGGGTGCGTTGCGCGCCCTAGAAAAGCCTACAGCACACTTTCAAAGTCGCACAGTAGTCCTCAAAGCTGAGTCGCGCTTCCAGACTCGAAAAAGTAAGGAAATGCGCCCTCTATTTGTTTAGTGTACTTGAAGCAATAAAGTTGTAGTGATATCAGAAAAAATAATCGCAATTAGGTAAGTGTCGGGGCATGACAAGTTCAACCACATACTTGCCGGATTAAAGATAACATTAACAAAACATTTTAATTTATTTACATTCAAAAATTATTTTTAAAAAATTGATATCTTTGAATTTAAAACTTGCGTGTCCGAGCTGGGTTCCTCGGACTTAGATAATTTGCTTTTTCATCTACTTTTATTTAAGAAAATATTTTTTCATAATCGTTATCCAATTAGATAAGCTGATCCTAAAATAGTTATTTATGTGTCAAGGGCGCAAAAGTAGGGAAATGGAGACTCGTGTGAGTTTGACAATCAGGCGAGTCGAGATTCCCCTATTTGCGCCCATAACCCATACATAATTTTTTATAACATTTTGCGTCAAAAACTCGACTAAATTGCTGTGATGGAAAAGGAAAGTGTGCGTAAAAGTATGGTTTCCTCTACTTTTAAGCACTAGTGCGTAAAAGACAGCGATTTAGTCAAGTTTTTGACGCAAGGTGTTATAAAAAGTATATTTTAAACAATATGTAAGAATAAAATATTGAATATTTTGCTATTAAAATATTGTTTTTCATTTAATTAAAGCAGATGGGTAATCTCAGGCACATGAGGGTTAAAAAAATATTAGGGAGGCTAATTTGTCGCAGAGAATGTAATCGAATACAGTTACTTAATATTTAGATTAGAATAAGATTTCTTCAAATTTTTTGTTGTAAAATTCAATGAGTTTTTCAATTTTTCAAAGTATAAAATAAAGAATTAAAAATTTTTATTTGAAATACTTCAGTCATTTTTATCTTTTATTAAAAATAAAATACAAACATTGTGTGACATATATGACAAGTAACAATTTCAATTTAAGAAATTAAAAAAATTAAAATCAAGTGAATTGACAAATGACATTTTTATAGTATACTAAAACATAATATACTCTTACAACGCATTTAAAACCAATTTCTGGAATGGTTAGTTGAATTTTTAAAGTAGGAAGGATTTAAGAAAATGTTAATACATTTTAACATATAAGAAATATTTTGAATTGAACAAAAGAAAAAAAATTGTTATCTGATACGTATTAGATATCAATGAGATTATAATCTATATATTTTAATAATCATTAAAATATCCTTTCTACATCCTGGAAAGCTATTAGAGGACACATTATTTTGATTCTGAATAGAACATTCCTTGCATACTCCTAGATGTCCACAAAGGACAAAACAATGTGTTGGGTATCTTTCCTGACAAATACAATAGGGCTAATTTGCTGAAAAATATTAAACAAAATTTTAATTTAAATGTATTATTTTTCAAAAACTGAAGGAATTTGAACCAGTTCTAAAAATTAAATAAAAAAAAGGTATTTTAGAAATTCCAAAAAACTTTAAACATTGAGGGAAAATTAATTGAAGGAAAAAAACGAGAATTTGTGGAAAAAAATTGTAATGAAAATTTACATTTCGGTACCTGCATTAAAAAAATTGATCTGGCGATGATCATGTAAAAGAACATACTTTCCCTAGGGATATATTTTGTTATCTAAAATGTTACATTTACAATAAAATTTAAACACAACTTATAATCAATGAAGAATGAGAAACCATAAAATGGTGTTTAAATTTTTATTGTAAATATCATACTGTAAATAAAAAATGCTTTAAAAAGTATTGCGAGATTAGAGAAAAAAAATCTGGTTGCTTCAGAGGGACAACTTAAGAGAGATTCTTTCACTCAACCATCGTCAGATCGGTTTGTTTTGAATGGAGGTGCCGATTTGTAATAAGAATGCCTCCTGTTCCTCTGGAAAAATTACATTGACAGCCTCCGGCTCTACTGGCAAATCTACATTAACTGATTTTGGCTCTACTGACAAATCTACATTAACTGGCTCTAGCTCGACTGGTAACACTACATTGTCAGGCTCCTGCTCTAAATGAAACTCTAAATTTACTGGTTCTGGCACGATTGGTTCTTTTATAATTGGATGCTCATTTGGCGCTTCCGCAATAATTTCATTGATTAGCTCAAGTGGATCTGTAGGCTCAGCTATTGGAACTTCGGCTATATTTTAAAACATTCCCGTTAATTAAATAAATAAAAAAAATATAAATATATTGCGAACACTTGAAAAAAAAGATTAATTTGTTAATTTTTATTTATAAAGTTAATAAACGAATTTACATTTTAAAGTATTCAATTAGAAATAATTATTTTTTAGACGAATTTTCACTTTTTTGAATTATCATTTGACAAAATTTCTTTTTATACGCATTTTTACTTAACTAAATTTTTAGCTACCGAATTTTTATTTGGCAGAATTTTTAATTTACAGTCATTTTATTTACATGACTACAAATTTTGTTTCGTCAAAATTCATATACAAAGAAAATATGTCAAATTTTAATTTGAAAATTTGTCTAAAAAATAATTACTTTTTAATAATATACTTTACAATAAAAATTCTAATTAATGATTTTTATGACTACCAATAGTGTTGTTTGTTTGTTTGTTTCAATTATTATAAAAATTCAATAAAACATTAAAAAATGGTTGACGAAATACCATTTCTTAACCGATGTACGTCACGGAAAACGCGATCTTGTAATGAAACTATGGATTCTAAAAATATAAATTTATTGTATATATTAAATCATGATTAAAATTGATCCAAATTTACAAGACTAACAACAACATCGGGTAGTGGAAAAACATTTCACATTTTTATATTATACTAATTTTTTTATATGCAAGAAAAATAGCAGCATTAATATAAATATCTCATTTTGAAAGTGCATTTTATTTATTTTTAGTCAGTATTACCAACTTAAAATGGAAGCAAAAAAAAATTCGTTGAAATTTTATGTTTTATACGGTTTTCACGAGTTAGTATTTTTTAAAACGATTTTCAAAAATGGTATGTTTTCCCGCTAATCCGATGAACATTCTTTTTCAATATTAATTAATTTGATGAAGAGAAATAATAATGTTTGATAATTAAAAATGTCTTTTTTGGTCATAATTTGATTTATCAAATTGTATCACAATTTGACTACGTTTACAACTGGAACCAGTTAATCTTTAGGGCAACGATTACTCAAAAATTAAATCACTTTACAAAACATCTTAAACAGGTTTTTTTTAATTGATTTAATTTTGAAAAACTGAAACATTCTTTAAAATAACAATTTCGAGAAAGATGATAAAAACAACTTTGACGTGTATCAACTACAATCACAGTCAGATCAAGTAATTATAATTGATACATGTCAATGTGGTAATTTTCTACTTTCTTCGAAATGGTTATTTTAAATTATTATTCCGTTTTTAAAAATTAAATCAATTTAAAAAAAATGTTGCAAAATGTTTTAATTATCGAATAATCGTTGACCTAACGATGAACTGGTTTCAGTTCCAAACGTAGGCAAATTGTGATTCAATAATAAATCAAATTATAAAAATAAGGTTTTTTTACTGAAGAAATATTGATTAAATAAAGGATTAAAAAGTATAAAGTTACTTACTTATAGATTGCCAAGTAGATGTTGGTCTTGTGCCAATTTTACATTCTAATCTACAAGAATATTGTTCGAGAACGTCACTTATTGTATCTATTTGATTATAGATGCTAACATTTTCTACTCCAATTTATCTATATCTGTTTTCACAAAAATTTAAAAGCCTTGTTACAGTGGGTGACGTTATAAAATGAATTTTGAATTCCTCCAATTTTTCTAAAATAAAATTGGATGGAAGAAGAGACAAACACATAATACTTTTCAATGAATCTCCAATTTCGTCATCAGATAATAATAAATGACGTTGCAAATTTAATTCAATAATTTTATTGAAAATTTCCTGTAAGAAAAAAGAAGAATTTTTTTTACTAATACGTTATGGAATTGGGACGCTCAATTAACGTATATAAAATAAAAAATTCAACCATAACAATTTTAAAAACCAGGGTGTTCGAAAAATTTCATTTTAAAAATTCCTTTATTAATTTTTCTTTTTCTTAGACTAACAAAATTATAACCCGAACAAAAAAAGAGAAAATCTTACTATTTATTTTGTACTTTTTTTAGATAAAAAAATTTGACTTATCATTATTTTTTTTAAAATCCCTGATTTCTCCCTAATTTACAGTTATGCCCTTACTTGCGATCACCTTGAAATTTGATTGCAGAGACTATTGTAATAATTTTTCAAATACATTAAGAAACAATTTTCAGACTAATATTGATCCTGTTAAAAAAATTAAAAAACTAAAAAAATACTCTCGTAAAATTAAGTTGTATTGAATTTTTTTCTTAATTTTTGAAATCATAATTACAAAATACATAGAATACAAAAATTAAAAGTTTTAAATATAATTCTTACCTCTACTTGATAATAAAAAGAATTGTGCACAATTATACCCGGAAATCTGTCTCTTAACAGACCTGTCATTGAAGCTTCATATTTCATAATAATTTCACGCATTGTAAATGTAGGTATCATTCTTCTAATCTCGTTTAAAATTGATGAAAATGTGTTGATAGTGTTCCTTGCCATAAGAACCCACAATGTAGGAATAACCTGTAAGTAAAATTTTTGTTTGAGAATTATTTTTAAAATAATCTTGGTATTCATTCATTCATTCCGTCCTGACCCACGGAGGAATAGTAAGGAGACCGATCTTGCTGTAGTAGCGCTTCTGAAAATGTCAGAAAAACATGTACGATAAGTGCCATGTTCAGTGCAGTGTACTCAACCACCGAAGTAGCTGAGCATGCGCATTAGCCATATGCTGTCTCTTTCTCTCGCAGAAAGTGTGCGAGTGAGATCTGGCTGACGTATATTTCTCAAGTCTATGTATGCAAAAAAAGTTGTTTTAAAATAATCAATGTCTTATTAAATTTATAGGATAGGCAAATGAGAGATTGGTCAGAAATACTTTTAAAAAAAGTAGGTCTAGAAAAATTGAATAAAACAGATAAAATCTGTATATTACATTTTAAAGAAGATGTAATTGAAAGAGAAAGAAATGTTTTCATCCGAGGTGGTAAAGTTTTTAAAGAAAAAAGAAAAAGGCCGATTTTGTCAGATTTTGCTGATCCATCGATTTTTTCAGAAAAATCGAAATGTTCTAAAAAGAGGAAAAATAATGACTATTGTATAAAGTTAGACCCTGAAGTTTTTAATCGTCAGAGAGTAATAAATGTTGCATTAGAAAATAATGAAAACGGTGAAAAACATAGCAAGATGCAGTTAATCGATAATAATAATAATACAATTGAATACAACGATTGCGATAATGTTAAGAATCACAAAATAAAATCGAAAGTAGGGATAAAACGCAAAATAGAAATAATTAACGACATTGACACAGAAGATATAAAGAGATCAAAGTTAATAGAAAGCAATAATTTTTACGAGGATGTTGTTAACGCTATAGATAAGAAAGACAAAAGTTCTAAATACTTGAATAAATTATGGATTGCAAATATTAATAACAGTTACTGCGTATCCTGGAGTTTTTGGAAAGAAAATTACTCGGTGTGTTTAAAGAGGATTGTACTTCACAACGATTTAAAAGTGGATGTGAGTAATTTTACTTATATATGTATACTGTTTCAGTAATATAATTTTTATTTCAATTATGTTTAATATTTATCTACTTATATTTTGAATCATATTATGTGAGTATGAGCATTGATTTATATATAAACATTATTATTTTTGTTTTTCTATCGCAGGTTTATATTAATGAAAAACCTATTTCATTGCCAGAAATGAATAATATAAAGAGAATGTTAGAATTTGAGAATTTAGTAAAAACTGTAACAGAAATCTTGCCTTGTATGAAAGTGGACGATAAGACATGGTGAGAATAAAATTAAATATATTTAATTTTAAATTTAATATATGTATATATAAAAAAATTTTTTTATTACATTGCTTTTAAAAATTAATGAAGATAAATGTCTTGGATTTGTGAGGAAAACAACGTTGGGCAGACCAAAGCGGAGATGCGATCCATGCAATAAACTTCTTGCAAATGTTAAAAGGAGAATTTCGTCTGTTTACAAACAAAAACACAAGGACACAAAGTGTAAACGGTTAAGTTTCTTGTGTAATAAATTACAAAGGAAAAACGTCAGACTAAAAAACAAAGGTATTTAATACTAGAAATTCATAAGGTAAATTAATAAATAAGTTATGTTTTAAAAATTGAATACATTTTTTGTTTAGAGGTAAAGGATCTAAAACGAGATGTAAAATCACTGAAATTACAGTGTTCGCAGGCTGATGAAAAAGCTCTTGATAAGGTTATTTCAAAATTATCATTTTCGGAACAAATGGCAGTTCGTACATGTTTTAAGGCTTCTAAAGTAAAAAGCTTAAAAGGGATGCGTTATGAGACTCAGTGGATATATCAGTGCCTACTTTTGCGCATAAAAAGCAGAAAAACATACGAACACATGAGAAGGCGTAGGATACTCGTTATGTCCCATGTAAGTACTTTGAATAAGTACATAAAAAATATCAGTGGTTGCTACGGATTTCAATCACAATTATTTGAAGTAATGAAAGAGAAAACTGCTAACATGAAATCATCTGAAGTACGTGGTAAGTTAAATTTTTGTGAAAGGAAATATTTAATCTATACATTTTTATTATTGTTTAAATTTAAAATGTGCGTTAATTTTAGGATGTTTATTAATTGATGAGATGAAGTTGACTAAAGCTCTCTCTTTCAATCGAAATAAATTGAAGGTTGAAGGTTTCACCGATTTAGGGCGATATACACCTTTATATCAACGAGGAAAAAAAGGCGACCACGCACTCGTCTTTTTATTTCAACCTTTTCAAGGAAAGTGGGTCCAGTCTCTTGCTTGCTTATTGAGCAGAGGTATCGCTACTGGAACAATTTTACAAGAATTAGTCATTGAATGCGTAGAATTAGCAGAAAAAGCGGGATTGAAAATTGATGTCGTTACAACTGACGGTGCCTCTTGGAATCGCAATATGTGGTCCCAATTTGGAATCACGAAGGAGAACCCCAGCATTTCTCACGTGACAGATCCCAAACGCCGTTTGTGGTTTGTTTCTGATTTTCCACATTTAGTAAAATGCATGAGAAACTTTTTTACGCATGAAAAGCGTGACAGAAACCTCGGCATTTGGGTAAGAATTGAAATGTGCAGATGCATAATCATATTTTTTTATATTCACTATTAATATGTGACGCGATCTGAAGAAAGGGACCTTAAAAGCAAACTTTATGTTGAAGACAGTTTTACCTTTATTAAAAGTTTCTTTTTGTTTCTATAAAATGACAATCAGTTTTTATTGAATATTTTGGATGTAATGAAGATCATTAGTTTGGATTATGAGTTGATTCTCTTTGTGTTTTCACTTAAAAATTTGAAAACAGAACCTAAAATTTTTTGCAAAATTTATTATCATTTTTATAAAATAATGTAAATTTAATTGTTTAGAAATTTTCCAGATGTTAGTCTATTTTAAAGTGTTTCAAATTTATGATTAGTTAGTTAAGCATTAAGTTAAAGGTAGATTCTATTTCATAATTTATTTGTAATAAGAAAGAAAATTAGTATCTTAAACAGATGAACTATGAATTTGCAGAAAGAAACTTATTAGACTCACTGAAAGTAATTTATTTTTAAACATTTTGCTCGTTCATTAATTATCTAATAATTAATTGGCTTGTAACAATCCATTCTCAAGTAGAATATGTCCTTCGGGTGTTTGTAATATAAAGGATATTTAGTATCTTGAAAAGGGAAAATTCGGGAAATCGGAAGAAAAAAACTTTCTACAGACTCTTTTTTGAACTCTCGTTATATGATAATAAAATTAAAGAGGATGTTTTTTTATAGACACCTGTTGGAATGGTTACCTTGAAGCACTGGTATGCCCTACTAAAAATTGAAAGAGAAGATGCTTTTAATTTAAAAGTTAATTTTAAATTACGAAAAGAACACCTAGACCCACTATATTTTCAAAAAATGAATGTGGCACTCGCCTTTCAAGTAAGATTTTACAGCTTAAATTCAGTGTCTTTTTATTGATGATTCTTATAATTTATGTCTTTGAACTGCAGTTTTTTGGAGTCGCAGATGCTATGGAAATTTTTAAAAATGAGCACGAAGATTTGCAAGATTCAGAATCATCTATAGCTTTCTGTCGAAGAGTTAAGTCCTTAATTACAGCTATGAATAGTAGGACTCCGATAAATAATTTAAAACCCGATAATGAAATGTGGAAGGTAAATTATTAAATAAATTTCTTAGCGAAGGATAAACGTAAAATCAGAAATACAAACAATTTGTTTAAATAAATAATTACTTAATAATAAATAAATATATATATATATATATATATACATAAATAAAAATTCTTTTTTCATTTAATATTGATTTTCTAAAATGTAAAAATTGACCAAATACAATTTTTCATTTTTTTATAGGTTATAAAAGATTTTATTGAATATCTGGATAATTGGGAAAACGAAGCAAAAACAAGGGAATTTGATTTTCTTCCTTCCCAAACGTGTTATGGACTCCAAATTTCATTAAGAGCAACCTTACAAATATGCCGTTTTCTCGTCGAGAAATGTGAATTCTCTTATTTAATGACGGCTAGGCTTAATCAAGACAACTTGGAGGTAAAGTTCTATATTGCATTTTAATTATTAACAATTTATAAATTTTGTGAATAATAACACTAACGGTTTTATAATATATGAAACATTGTTTTTATTTTAGCGTTTTTTCGGGTTAATGCGCGACTGCTGTGGGTCCAATGAGCATCCAGATCCAATTCTATTCATTCAAATGTATCGATTGGTGTCTACCTATTCTTTAGTGAAACCTCCTAAAGGAAGTAACATAACAGGAGGAGAGATTATGGACGTATTGATCAATTTAAAAGATGTGACTAATATTGATGAAAGGAGGGAACAGTGGACAGGACAGATTCATACAATCATTGATAAAGGAATAAATTCTCAACAAATTGTAGGCACAACTAATTTGCTCGAAGAACATGATTACTTTTCTTGCAATACGTCCGACTACGTTCTAACTTACATCTCTGGATTCGTTGCGCGGAAGGCTCAAAAATTTATTTTCTTTGATAAAAAGAAAATGTGTCAATCTTGTCATAGTACTTTACTTCTCGGACAGGAGGAAGAAATTCCAGAGAGACATAAATTATTTAACTTAAAGACTTACGGTTATTTAAAGCATCCTTCAACAAAACTGTTTGATTTGATTTCTCTTCTTGAGCAAGGAACTCTAAAAGCAATTAAAGAAAATAAATTGAATTCTGAAACTATCTTCGATGTAACAAAATCTATTGAAAAGATGCCTATACCTCATTTGATTGGTTGTAATGAACATGCAGCGATTTTAACTCACAGAATTATAACATTCTTTCTTATTACAAGGATGTACTTTCTCTGCAAACAGGAAAATAAATATGATAGTGTCGAAAAGTATAAAACCAAAGAGAAAAGAAAACTGTCAAAATTGTCTAGCGCTACCTCAAAAACCAGTGTAGAGAATGTTGAAAGCACTGATACTGTTTTGAGTCATTTTGAACCATCGACAACACAAATCGCACTAAAGCCCAAAAGATCGAGGAAAAAGAAAGTACCAGACATCGGCAACAATGATAAGACTGTAAGCAACGATCCATTACAACCGACAACTTAATCGACTTCTAAACCCAAAAGATCGAGAAAAAGGAAATTACCTGATAATGAATCTAACAATCCATCATTAGAATTGACAGTCAAAACTGCTCCAAAACCCAGAAGACCGAGAAAAAAGAAAATGGCAGGTATTGAAAACAACGATGAGACGTTATACAACAATCCATTAGAAATGAAAATTCCAAATGCTTCAAAGCCGAAAAAACCGAGGAAAAATATTAAGAACAGAAACAAAAAAAATGAAATGAACGTAAATTCTTCTTCGCAAAACACACAAATGTTTACGACTCCATTAACAATGTCAGAAGATATATTGCAAAATAACTGTTATTCTTATGTGACAGACAGTCAAATGTCACAAGATATTTCGAGTGTTTTATCGAATGTAACTAATTTCATTACAATATAAAATACCTAAGCGAAAATTGTCTTACCAAAGAAAAAAACCAAATAAAATTATATATTGCTAATAAGATAATTTTGTTACTATTGTATGTAATAATTCAAAAAATATGTTTCATCATTAGTAAAAAGGTATAAATTGCTATAAATTGAAATTTAAATTACAAAATTAGGACTTTTCAAAAAAATTGGTACATTCGTAAGTCTTAAAATATAGATATAACTCAATATTAATTAAAAATTTCATAATCTCAAGTAAACATCAATTGCATGATATTCATTAATTAATTTCTACTTCGTAAGAGGAAATTCATGCACTTTGTTTAAAAGTGCTATAAATTGCTGAACACTATTAATAGTTATAAATTCTGAAAACGGCATTATTTCATTATCGAAATAAATATTTACAGTTAAATTTGGAAAAACAGCAACTCTTCTTCTAATTCTACAGTCATCTTCAATTTTTTGCAATCCAAAAAATTTTTCATTTCCTTTTGTGTAACCCCACTGTCTATAAGGTAATGTTATTTTGTCAAGCTGTGATTTCAAGTAAGAAAACGACAATTTTCTCTCTTTCAATTTTCTTACTCTCATTTTCTTTTCTTTCATTTTTTTAATTTCCTCCTTCTTTTCAATTTTCTCTATTTGATCTGTAAAAAAATATTTGACAATTAAATTGAAAACTAACAATTTCTTGGTAAGAAAAATATTTTTCATGACATACATAATAAATAATATGTTTGTAATTACTATGGCTGCATTATTCTTTTAATAATTACATCAAGTTATTGACACTTTAAATATTCCAATTATATACTTACACATGATTTTGGAGATACAATATCGCAATGGTAAATAAAATTTCTGAAATAAACACTGAACACTAAGATTTTTTTTGTGACATATATGTATATCGCATAACCACACTTTTCATCTGTCAAAATTGAGGTCCAATGCGCATGCTCAGCTACTTCGGTGGTTGAGTACACTGCACTGAACCTGGCACTTATCGTACATGTTTTTCTGACATTTTCAAACGCAGAGATCGGTCTCCTTACTATTCCTCCGTGTCCGGATCCTTGCTGGGTTTTCGGTGACAGAGAGAAGAACAAGTTACGGTGAGAGAAAGGTATATCTTTATTTTGCAAATGAGGGTTCGCTTGACCTGCAATCTGTTAATAACTCTGAGGACCCAGGTAATTATTTATTTTTCCCTTTATCACGTGAAAAAGCTATAAAGAAAGTCTAAAACTAATTAGGTACCGCATACCTTTTTTTCTTACACCAAGGAATATAACATAAGTACTTCTTTGTTTAACATGGCGTTTCTCTATCTAGACGATTGAAAATGTCATAAGAACATCATCGTCTAAAATCTTAATCTTCTTCCTTTTTGTTTTAAAAATAAAAAAAATTCATATATCTGTATATATGTATATAAAGGAGAGTGACAAACAGTGGGACACTTTTTTTTCAAAGACATATTAATATGTCAATTTTATATATTTTTGGACACTTTTTGGTACTACAATAAAGTTTGAACTCTTTTCTACATAATGCATATATTCTATTTAAATTATATTGTGATTAAATAGAAAAATTTCAAGTTTTTGGAACTTGATACATTTTTCTTGTTTTGAAGGTTTGTGTTATACAGTGGGACACCTATTATTAAATAATGAATAATTGTTTCAATAATAATATTCTGCTTCATATACTTTGTAAATATATATGTTTTGCATTAAATAACGTTAACAAATGTTGCAAAACACTCATAATTTAATAATATTTTACATTTTTATAATACGATTTCAAGTTTCATATGAAAAATTTTTTATTATTTTTTTTTTCGTTTACAGTACTGCTGATCATACGTCATAATTTGGTCATATCCTAAAAACAATTTGGAGGAAAATTTGAATAGTCGTTCTCTTATCAAGTGTTATTTTTCAAATGTTGACGAACAATAATTGTAATAATTATAAATTTTCAATTTTTTAATGTTTTTAGCATAAAAAAATCACATTTTTAGTCACTGTGTAAGAATAAATGCTCATGCGTATAGCTGACACAACTTATAATTAGTGTTGCCCAAATCCACGTTTCATAAACTTAAATTTTTGCCTGTCCCAGTGTTTAATGTCCCAATGTTTAAATTAAGCAATCGCATAAATTATTTAAATAAAAATTGTTTGTAAAATTTTAAATTATTTTAAATTATTGGATATTATACTTAAAAACATGAGTAAACGAAGTAACAATTACACCTTTTTTTAAAACTGTCCTATTTATATAAAAATCAGCATTGTATTTCAAGAAATAATTTACTCCGTAACGTCAAAAACATTTTTTTTAAATTTTCTTTGTAAATAATGAATCAATGTGGCTAAAATTTTTGGAGGTAGTGTGTTGTCATAAACATGCTTTACATTTAAATTTTGGTCGAGTTTCTTTGAGTAGTTTTTCAGAAAATTAAAGTGTCCTACTGTTTTAACTGTCCCACTGTTTATCCCTCTCCCCTACCTGTATTAGAGCCCCAGAAAATTTTAATAAAAAAATTTAAAAATTATTACCAGGCCTCTCAGAATTAATCTTCATTAACAAAGGCTCTATTGTCCAAGGATTGGTATTGTTTGTGGTAATTGTTCTGAGGGTCTAATAATGGTATATACATATTTTTTTTATTTTGAAAACAGAAAAAAAGAAGAGTCAGATTTTTAGGCGAAGATATTCTTATGTTATTTTGAATACTCTAGATAGAGAAATGCAATATTAAATAAAAATATTTATGTTATATTCCTTGATGTGAGAAAGAAAGATATACATTACCTCTTCAGTTTTTGACTTTTATCTTTATATTTCCATGTGATAATACACGGAAAAAATTTCGAGACGTTAGACGTGCCAATGTCGATGTAAACCTACTGTACATTTCATTATGTACTCATAGTTAATCTTCATTAACAAAGGTTCTATTGGCCAAGGGTTGGTACATCTTTATTTTTCTATATAATAAATGTGAAAAAAGAAATTATTACCTGGGTCCTCAGAGTTAATCCTCATTAACAAAGGTTCTATTGTCCAATAACTGGTTTTTTTGTGGTATTTGTTCCGGGGTTTTAATACAGGTATAAATACGTATATATGTTATTTATAATGAACTACTGATTACTCATATAAGAGTGTCCTTTTTGCACTTATTGGCTGATCAGTAGTTACTGATTCATAGTTACACATAGTTCTCTCATTCTTTTGGATATTTTGTAGTTTTATTGTATAAAAGGCAAAATTGGTTATATTGGATTAAAGTAAAAATTGGTTATATTCAATTAAAGGAAAAATTGGTTATATTTAGTAAAAGGTAAAATTAGTTGTATTGAATTTAAGGAAAAATTGGTTATATTTAATAAAAGGTAAAATTGGTTGTATTGAATTAAAGGTAAAATTGGTTGTATTGCATTAAAGACAAAATTGGTTATATTTAATAAAAGGCAAAATTGGTTATATTAGAGGGAGTGAGCAAAAGGGTTAAAGATATTTAGATTTTCATGAATCAAAAATAAAATTAAACGAAGTATACTATGGCCAACATAAAAGAGTATGTTATTTTAAGTGATAAAGATTTAAAAATTATTGAAAATAGAAATAAATTGTTAAATTACATGCATATGTACAAATTTGAAGATTTATTAAGAAAAGATTCCAATCCTTTTTTCAATATGCAAAGTGCTTTGTATGTACAAATGCTTGATTTTATTGTCCCAATTAGAGACGGTGATAAACATATTAAAATACTTTTCAGCGGTAATAACAATTATGGTCACTGAATTTGTGTCTAATACGATAGAGTAAGGCTTTATATTTTTGATAGCCTTAATGAGGGGTGTTTAAATGTGCATCAAATAAAATATTTAATTAGATTGTTCCCTTTTAAACCAACAGTAGTTTTTGAAGCTTTTGATCAACAAACTTTTGGTAGTGTTGAGTGTGGAGTACATACAATAGCATTTGCAACATCTATATTATTTAATGTAATGCCAAACCGTGGAAATTATTAAACTGATAATAACAAAATGAGAAACCATTTTAAGTGAATGTTTGAAAATAATTGCTTAAATCATTTTCCAACAGTAAGAACGTCTCACAATAGGATTTCGATAATAGAGAATGATTAGAACCGTCTTTTCATAAATTGAACTCAGGAACATAAATATTATATTTTAAACTATTGTTCTGTTTTTAATACTTTTCCCAGTAATAATATTAACAGAGTTCTATTAACACAAGAGTTAAAAATTAAACATTCTCTAAATGACACTAGTGAAAAGAAAGTAATTCGTACAACTTATAATACTGTGAGCAAAATTTCACCACATGAATATTTAACAATGAAAAATTTTCTGAGTAAAGAAAATGATAAAAAGATAAATCGAGCAATTAAAGAGAAGGGAAGAAAAAGGAAGGCAAGGCGCGAAGTTACATATGAGCAGTAAATAATAAGACAGGAGAATGAGAGATTGAGAAAACGTAATCGTAATAAAACAGAAATAAAAAAGAAAGAGCGGAAAAAAAATTTGACAAGCAAAAAAAAGAAATTATCTATGAAAACTGAAGATGGAAAGAAAATACGCAAGGATAAAAATTTGGCATGTAGGAAAAGAAAAATATCAATGGAAACTCAAGATGGAAAGAAAGTGCGTCAAGAAAATAATTTGTCATGTAAGAAGAAAAAATTTTCTACGGCAACGGAAGATGAAAAGAATGTGTGAAGAAAAGAATTTGACATGTAAAAACGATAATCGGAATAAAAAAAGTGCAGGAGTAGCAATAATGTCTTTTGAAGATTTAGATGAAAGTAAAGTTTCACAGAATTATTTAGGTTTAATAAATGTAGAATGTAAGTTTTGTAACGCGTTACATTTTTTCTGTGAAAGACCGTAACATAGATACATTACGGAGGAATGTCCCCGTGAAGAGGACATTATGATATCGCCTGAATGTCACAAAAATATTCCCGGTTGATATCAGCTTGACATTCAAGCAATATTCCGTGCTACTTGGGTGGTAGATCAAATATAAAGATATTTTTTTTTAGATTTCCAATATTAAATTTTTTTGAAAAAAAATGAATAAAAAATATGGTTAATGCACACTAGCAACGTAGTCGGCCGCTTGCGGACGACAAAGTTATGTTTGCTACACTGAGAGAAGTTAAATACAGATTTCGTACTAAACACACGTGTACCTAACCTTTCGAGCAACATCGGTTCTAAATTGTATCACAGCTGCGCTTTTTGGTTGACAGATACTGTACTAAATCGTTTGTCCCACAAGTTAGATCATAATCAGTACTCAATTGGCGCTGCTGCTGTTCAATTTTAGTATTGCGTCGGCACATGATTGAGATACAATATCTGTCCCTCAAAAAATGCAGATGTTGCGTTAAACTTCTCTCAGTGTAGTTATTTTTAAAAAGAAAATTGATTGAATTAAAAGTTATACATAAAATTATTTCAAAAACTGTAATTTAAAAAGACAATTACACTCACCCGACCATTTACAACACTCATTAGTCTTAATAATTGTGTTGCTTCCAAGGAACTTGGTACAGATGTTTTTGATATGTGCAAAAAAAATTGTCCACTATTACAGATACTACTTGCAAATGCTTGATCAATTATTAATACTGAGGCTGAATTGTCGACATCATTTATTAAAATAAAATTTAAAGTGCCATTTTCATGCTGTTTCAAATGTAACCATTGTTCCTCATTTAAGATTTCCGTTAAATCTTCTAAAGAGTTTACCTCCTCAGGTGTATTATTTTTTCGACGACAATACATAATGCTTTGCATACTACTATAGGTAACACCAACAGCTGCTTCCTCATGGCTGTAAGTACATTTATGTTGACAAAAGAAATGAAAAAGCAGAACTTGAAGGGGAAAAAAGAAATTAACGAAAAAAAGATACATTTTTTAACAAAAATTATATTGTGACATATTTAAAAATTTTGTCATTATCAAATCTATTTAGTTATCAGGGTGTCCAACAAGAAGTAAAAAAAAATTCCTTGACTTTTCCCTTACCTTTTTACCAACTTTTCTTGAATAAATATTTAATATTTAAAAAAAATGAAAAGTATCAAATATCAAAGTATTTTTCAGATAATAAAAAATTTTTATTTATTAGCATTATAAATTTTATCTTGGATCAAAAAATTTAAAAAATCCATAAAAATGTTCATTTTTGGCAAATTATTAAATATAATAATATAATATATAATTTTTAGCACTTATTATTTGAAATGATAATTTTAATAATGTATTTATTAAAATAATATAAGTTCCGGAATGTCTTTAAAAAGAAATAATTATTATCCATTATTAAAATAAAAGATTAGATTCTGAATAAATAAAAATTTATTTTTCAGTCAAATAATTAAAAAAAAATAATAATAACATTAACTGATTATTTATATTTAACACTACCAAAGCCGAAGTAAATCTTAAGGAGGAATAGTACTCTTTAACATAACGCCAAAACTAAAAAATTATTTTTACTTTTACACAAACAAAATTATGATTAAAATTAATTGTTTAGATAGACATCATAGTTTTCATCTAATTTTAATAAACAAGGGTTTAAAAAAATTAAAATGTTAAAATAAAAATTATTTAAAAAAATATTTTGAATCAACTTTTTTTTTCTTGCAAAATGAATAACAAGATCTTCTAAAATTAGTAGCCTGCGACAAAGTGTAAAAGCCCCTTCAGGTACAATTTTTAAATGCCCATACAAAGGCAATAGGAAGTTATACATTAACAATAGATCTTTGCTTCTATTATTTATGGTGTTTACTCAGTAAATTGCATTTTAAACTTAAGGAAGCAATCGCAGTTGTAGCGCCAAAAAATAGACCTTTTCATGAAATTTTTTTCTCGTTTAATTTAATATATATGGGCAAATCCACAGAACCGGCCTATTTTTACTTATCAAGATGAAAATTTTCCAAATAGCAAGCACACCTTTTATTTATGGTTTACTTTCTTTAAAATATATTCAAGAACAATTATCTTCTTGCGTGATTCATTTTATTTTAATGCCGTTTGAGTTAAAAGCCAAAAACGAAAATATTATTTTTCTTCTGGAAATTATAATTAAAAATGGCATTTCTTTGTTTTTTTTTATATATTATTTGAAATATGTGCAAAACATTTTGAATAATAAAATATGATAAAATACAAATAATTAATTTTTTAATTATCAAAAATAAATTATTTATATTTTATCATATTTCATTATATATTTTATTTATTAGCATTTAATTTTTTATTTCTGTAAATTAAATTGTTTACTTACTAATTTTGATATTAACTATTTTAACCAACAAACTGACATTATTGACATCGATTTTGATATAACTTTGAAAATAAAACAAATGAAAGGATAATTCATTTTTCACGATTAACTAGTTAAATTTCGATAAATTTTTTTTTATTTTTAATTTTTAGACGTTATAAATTGAAAATATAATTTGGCGTTTGCATACAAGAATTATAATAATGTCTTTATATAATCACACATGTTTTTAACTCATCATATTTTATCCTGGAGTTGTGCTACTGAAAAAAGGCTAAGTTGAAAATGGTTCACGCTTAAACATAGAGTGATAATTATTGGAATATTTTCTTTAATTCTGATTGCACTCTATTCTATGATACATACATTTGTTCGTCTGTTCACAAGCAATAAGCTCCAATTTGAAAAATTCAAATCGAATAATCGCCGCAAAAGATATTTACAAAAATGTATAGACATTTCATTATTATAAAATAATGAGTAACGCTACTTTCAACGACTATCATTTCTTTTTATTTAAGAGCACATATTTTTTATTACTTTCAAAACATTCTTCAATAAGTAAACTATAATTCACCACAGTTTGGAATTGTTCGGATCTATGCCGAACAAGTTATACCTATAAGAATTAAAATTTATACCTGGAGTAACACCGTAAATTTCATTTTTTAAGTTACTTAATTCGATTTTATTTTTTATAAAAGACTAGAAGGTTCACATTTATTCAATTTTCTTATTTCAATAGGTTCTCAGAGATATTACAAAATGGTTGAAGTATGAAAATAATTAATATAATACTTCTAAAATAGAAAAATATGTGAGTAACATGAAATCGGCCGGTTCTGTGGATTTGCCCATATGTGACACGATCTGAAGAAAGGGACCTTAGAAGCAAAAAATTATAGGTTACGTTTTAAATTTTAAAATTAAATTATGCAAACACGTTTAACTTGTAATGCAAACTAATGATATTTATGTCTTCATTACATCCAAAATATTCAATAAAAACTGATTTCACTTTTAAAAAACAAAAATAAACTTTTAGTTTGAGTAAAACTGTCGTAAACATAACCTATAATTTATTTGCTTCTAAGGTCCCTTTCTTCATATCGCGTCACATATTTAAAATTTTTAAATATTTTAAATATTTAAAAAAATTTTTTTTTTAACTTCTTTACTTTTAAATTCATATTTAATATATGTACTTTTAAATAATAAGTCGATATTTTGAAAAAATTTAATGGTGTACGAGAAAAAAATTCATAAAAAGGTCTTTTTTGGCACTACAACTGCGATTGCCCCCTTAAGTTTAAAATGCAATTTACTGAGTAAACACCATAAATAATAGAAACAAAGATCTATTGTTAAAGTATAACTCCTTATTGCCTTTGTATGAACATTTAAAAATTGTACCTGAATGGGCTTTTACACTTTGTCGCAAGCAACTAATTTTAGAACTAATTTTAGAACCCATTTTGCAAAAAAAAAGATGTTGATTCAAAATCTTTTTTTAAATAATTATTTTTTTAACACTTTAATTTTTTTCTTTTAATCCATTGTTTATTAACATTAGATGAAATCTCTGATTTCTATCTTAACTTAAAAAACTAAAAAAATATTTCGGTAAAATTAAGTTGTATTGATTTTTTTTCTTAATTTTTGAAAACATAATTACAAAATACATAGAATACAAAAATTAAAAGTTTTGAATATAATGCTTACCTCTACTTGATAATAAAAACAATTGTGCACAATAAAATACAAATTATTTTCTAAATTATGAAAAAACTTTATAATTAGTTTTAAGTTTACTTACAATTGTCGCAGTTCGTTATAAATCTGCCTGTTATTTATGGGCTGTGATCTTGAAGCATTCAAAAGTTCTTGCCGAAAAGAACGTTGCGCTTGAATCCTTACGTTAGGTAAGTGCGTATGATTTTTCGTCAGAGTAAATATACCAAAACTTAATTTTCCACGGGCTGGACAGGCTTTTGTATTTTTAAATTTGCATATTAAATATCTGTAATAAACAGGTTAAGAAGATTACCCTGTGTCAACCCACAGCAACTAAAGGCCATTTTAAAAATTTTATACTTTAGTTTCTAATAATAAAAAAATAAACATAAAATATTAATAGGCCTAGGCACGACTCCAAAGCGCAAAAAAATGGTTTTATGCGATTTTCGTTCCAGCAAAAGATTTTAAATTGAAATTTTTGGTAATTTTCTTTGATTTGTTTTTAAATTATAAACAATTGTTGAATTAGATAAAAAAATTTAATTAAAAAATAATTTAAGATACATAATTTTGTGAAGAATTTCATTAAAATTATTAATAATAATTAACTAATTTAGAGTAAAACTTGTTAAATAATTGAAATAAAGAAAATCTGCATTGCATACAAAAAAAAGTATTTTGTTTAATGCCTATTTTATTATTACTAGGAACTAAACCAAATGTTATTTAAGAAAAACTAACAAACAAAATTATAGAGAATATTTTATAACGCAAAATAAGCCGTAGTTTATAAAAAAGGGTCATAAAATATGAAATAATTAATACTTGACAATCATTGTAAAAATATATTCCAACAATTAATAAGATAAATTCTTTAAGAAAATATGCTCGAGAGTAAAAGTCACTGTGTTACCAGCAGTGGGATTACTAATAGCGCTAGTCGCTATGTAGCGCTTTTTGTTATTTAGAATTATAAACTTACATATTTTTAGTGAAATTTGTTCCAAATCATGGCCAAAATAAAATACCCTTGACAATTTCTTCAAAGCTTAAACTGCAAGATGGTAATTTAGAAGAAACTATAAACATAACCCCTCTAAATAAGGACATTGACATAGAATGCGTGTCAATTTCCTAAAATATTTTATCTACGATCAAACAAATACAACATGAAGGTGGAATCAATTCTCTAACTTCATGTTTGCCAACTGTTAGTTTCAAATAAAATAATTAACTAGTGACGAAATAAATTATACTTTAATATTGCCTAAATTTAAAAATTGATAAATTTTTTAAATTAAATTAATTATTTTTTAATTTTTTAATTAAATTAATTTAAATTTTCATTTTTTGAAAAAAAAACTCTTTAACTCACAAAAAATGCCCTATATGTACATTTTTTTAGTGAACCCTTGCGTGAGAACAAAAATTCTATTTCTGAGGTTATATTTTCAAACTTTTTTTAATTAAATTAAATAATAAATATAAATGCAATAAATATTTAATTATTAATATAAAAAAGAAAAGTAAATAGTTTATTATTATTGGATAAAGTTGAATTATTTTCTTGATTTTTTGTAAGGATAGAAATTGGAAATAAAAGTGTTAATATAATAATATTAATAATTATCATTGCCTCGAATTGCCTTTTTATAATATTTGAGATTTGAAGTGTTACACTTGAAAAATTTGTCAGCCTTTTAGATATTTCTTTTAATTGCTTCATTTCTTCATCGTGGGAAATCCTTATGAATTTGATACATTTTTTTAAGTCACCCGATAGCTAGAAAATTTTTTAATGTGAGTGTAGCTTTGAATCGCTACGTAGCGAAATCTTCGTAGCGCTGTCGCTATTTGTAATCCCACTCCAGAAGTCTACGGTTCTACGAGGGGACAACAAAAATCATGAGCGACCCCCTTTTAGAATCAAATCCATATTTTTTTACACTTTTAAGGTGAATTACGTATTTTTTCAAAATAACTCTTTTTTACTTGCTTTTTAGCACTTCTCAAAAATGTAACATAATAGTATTATATTACAATAAATAACACAAAATTTTAATATAATAAAAAAATAGTTTACGACCGACTTAGTTAAATTTATATAATGGATTGAACCCAATAATAATTAAATTAAAGCTGTTAAAATTTTAAGGTTAAAGAAATGTAATAAAAAAAAGTTTACCAAAATTAACACGTGGTTTTTAGGTTAAAAATTTCATTAAAAAGATAAATTACTTACGTTGTACCATTAATTACACGATTTTCAACATATAAATGATTCTCAAATATATACTCTCTATTTATGAAAGGTTCTCCTCCAAGAAAACCATTTGCACCAGCCATCGAAATTTTTGTACATTAATTTTAAAAAATTTAATTCCTTTTGCCGTTTTACGCAATGGAGAGAGAGAGAAAGAAAGAAAGCCTTTCTTTTTGAAACTTCTAGAAGAAACGAATATTCACGAATGAATTTAAATATTTACGAAAATTTCCGAACGCTATGTAAGCGAGTAAGAGGGAGAGAGAGAGAGAATTTGATTTCAGTGGAAATTCAAATCTCTCTCTCCCTCCACCCCTCTCTCTCTCTCTCTTACTCAAACGAGGTGTGTGAGTGCCTGTACTATTAATGGTTTCGAGACGCAAACAATATATCATCAACGTATATGGCTATTAAAATCTTGTCATCTCCTGATCCTATTACATATAGGCATGGATCCGAATTTGTGGGTATAGCTCCCAAAGATCGAAGAATTTTATCGAATTTTAAATACCACCGTTATCAGTTTGTGAACACTTGACCGTTTTACCCTTTTGATTTTCAACGAGATTAATGTACTCTTTTGTCGCTTGGAACACTTCTGATTTCGATTTCAAAAATCGAATTTCGCACCACTTTGATTTATCGTCGATAAACTCCACGTAGTATCTCGCACCTCTTAATGATGGAACACGAAGAGGACCACACACGTCAGAATGAATGATTCCCAAGATTTTCGATTCACGATTCGATTTCTTCGAAAAAGTGTTTCTCGACATTTTTCCATGTACACAGATATCACAATTCGACTCTAAACCTCCGTTTTGTAATTGCACACCAGACACATTCTTTTTGTAAATAGCATCCTTGATATCTGTGAAGTTCGCGTGACCAAGCCGTCTGTGTAGCAATAACAATAACACTTTGTTTAATTTCGAATTAGAAACAACATTACATGTTTGATTCTCTGTTTCACGAACAAAATATAAATCACCAATTCGATCCGCGTGTAATTCGATTTTTCCTTCCGCGTTTAAAATTTCGGCTTTATCTTTTTCGAAAATTACCGTATGACCTCGATCCGTTATTTTTGAAACTGATAAAATGTTTGTCCGGAGATCTGGAACGAGCGACGCGTTTTCGAGAGAAATCATTTTCATTCCGGTTTTCGTTTCTACCGCGAGACGTACTTTACCTTTCCCGTCAATACTAGTTGTCGAATTATTTGCGAGATTTAACGTACTCGAATTTAATCGATCTATTTCACTGAATTTTGACAAATCACTACAAAGATGCGTTGTCGCACCACTATCAAGACACCACTTTGTTTTTCGAATATCTGACTGAAATGTTGAAGCTTCAACACTGTTTAAACACAAATCATCATCCGCGAGTTTTGCAGATTGTTTCTTGTTTTTATTATGCCAACATTCCGACGTCTGCAAAACTCGCGGATGATGATTTGTGTTTAAACAGTGTTGAAGCTTCAAGATTGTTTACGATCTTTCCAATTGTTACCTTGTTTCACAAACATAGCGTTAGATATCTTTGCTCGCACACTTGCCTTCCGAGCATCGTTCTCTTCGATAATTTTTGTGCGAAGGTTATCGGCAGTCGGTAAATCGTCGCGCGATTCAATCGCGCAACGAAAATTCTCGAAACTAGAGGGCAAGCTGTATAATAACATAATCGTTAATTGATCAGGATGAATTACAATGTTCATATCTCCCAGCTTGTCCACAGTATCGAAGGAATCATTAAGATGATCTCTCACGTCACTGCCCTCAGCCATTTTATGTAGAGTAGACTTTTTCAAAAGCGTTGCTTTCCTGGCTGGTCCCTGAGACTGATAAATATCACGCAATCTTGACCACAAAGCTCTCGAAGTTTCACAATTTTTTACTTGTTTTAATTCACTAGGCGAGATAGACAAAATTATGTCTGATCTTGCCTTTTGATCACTTTTTTCCCATGCTTTCACTGCGTCGGCATTCGCGTTGCCCGCCTCCAATATCGGTTTTACATTGGTCCCATTTACAAATTCCCACAGATCATTTTTAATAAGCGCAGCTTCCATTTGTAATCTCCACGTGTCATAATTGTTCTTAATTAGAAGTTCGATCCTTGAAATAGAACTCATGACGACGCGACACGATGCGTTGAAAAACGCTTTGGGAAGTTGAAAATGACAAAACTCGATTTCTCACAAAATAATTACACTTAGGCACTCTGGGCCCATAACCTGTTATAAATTATAGAAATGAGATCGAAATAAATAGTAAAAGTACACATATATATTAATATATGATTTATTAGATATAAATATCAAAATGGTTGTGTGGACAATAAAGAGATTTATTTCAGACTGACGCGACAATTGCCAGATTCCTTTTTAGTTCAATTATAGATGTCGCTATAGAAAAACCGCGGGATATTCAAAAACAAATAATAACGTGATTTAAAACATCTTAACATTATTCAATACAGAATTTTTTTTCACTAAATAACTTAACTTTTTGAGATGTATTTTAACACTGGTCTGTAGGATTGCACTCTTTTTAATAAAAGATAATATTCAAACAAATCCTTTATTAAAAGTTTTTTTTATAAATATTTCATTAATAGTTGAAATAAATAAATTTTATTTTAAATTTTACAGTTATTACATTTGTAAAAATTACAAAAGTGGCCAATGTCCAGCACGCGCAACTTTTAAAAATAATACATTTTATGTGCGCAAGAATCACACACATAAACCTAATTTACAAAATATTAAAGTAAAATTATTTAAACAAAATTTATATCGTGCTGTGACTACAACTAATGATATTTATAGAAAATGCTAAGATGCAGTCCGCACTTCGTAAGTATTACTTTTAATTTTGAAAATATAGTTTAATTTTTTCTCAATCTGCTTAATTGTAAAATAAAATATTTTTTAAATAAAATTTAAAAGAAATAAAAACAATAATAGACCTTGGGGTATACAACTACGGCGACAAATTTTTTTTTGATAAAATATTCAACACAATAATATTCCTCGAATTTACTTGAAAAATTCTTTATACTAATTTTCATAAAATTATAAATATTTTAAAATAATTTCGATTAATTCATTGAAGAATTAACGATATCTGAAATTGTTTCAATAAAATTTGAAGATAACTTTAATTATTTGATTGAATAATAATTAAATATAATTTTAGAGATAGAAAAACATTTTACCTGGTCGATTTGAAACTTATATTTAAAAAATTAATGTTTAACATAAATGAAAGATTATTAGGGTCAACCGGGGTAAATCCGAACGCTTTTAGTAAGTTTCAACAATAACATAAGTTTTTTCTTTAAAAAAAAATACTTCCGGTATTCTGGTGCATGAAGTTGTTACTTTACTTCCATAGAACAATTTTATGGGGTAGCAAAAATTTTTGATAAATTACAATCGCAGGAAACTTAGCGTTCGTATTTACCTCTATACTTTGCAACTTTCCTAAAATACCGGGGTAAATACGAACGCCACTGTATTTCAGAAAAATCTTAGGGAAAATAAATTTAAATTATTGCAATTGTTAAACTTATATAAAAACTCAAAAAAATACGATAATGCATCATATATAAATACAAAAATCAAACAGGTTAAAAATTAAAATGCATTACACAATTAAAACCTTCAATAACTTTATCAAATCATAACGGATTTTTGCAAAACTTGCTACAGAAAGTATTTTGGAGTGATTGAATGTAAATACAAAAATAAAAGTCAAATTTTTTAAATTCAAAATGGCGGACTTTCCTAAAACTTATTTTTAAAAGTGATCAAATTTGCTAACTCCAAATTCGTAATCAGCGACCCTGAAACCCCCCGAGTAACAATTTTCAAGCGAATCCAATGAATTTTTTAATTCTCGTCCGCCATTTTGAATTTTGAAAAACTGACTTCAAATTGGTAATTAGCGACCCCAAAAACCGTAGAATACCAAATTTTATTAAGATCCTGAAAAACTTTTTTCAACAAACCATTTGGCAAAAAAATTGAAACACTCCTTCGAGAGAACAGAGATTAAGTTTCTGCTTATTAATTACTAACGAGGATACGTATAGAAAGAAAAACTTTTTTCTATGTACTTTTATAATGTTAAAATAATAGTGTAATGAAATAAAAAACAATTTTGTGTGGCTCTGATGTAAAAAAATGATTGACAATACCGTTCGGATTTACCCCGGTTTTCCAATTTTCCTGGGTAAATACGAACGGTCTGATATTATTAATAAAATTTTACAGAAGGCAAAAATGAAAAATAGTTTCTGTTCTAGTATTCATAACAAACAATTATAAATAATAAAATGAATTTTTAGCTTCTTTTTCTTCAAATACGAGACAAAATACTGAAAGAGTGTCATCTTTGATTTTCAATCTTTTTTGCAATACTCGTTATCTTTGTTTATGCTGTTGCTAATTAACAAACGAAAAATGGGATAATACTTAGAATTTCTTTAAGAGGATCTGAGGTAAAAATTCTCATATCGAACTTATTTTTAAAAATTTTAATTAAGCTGAAATAATTAGCGTTCGGATTTACCCCCCGTTCGGATTTACCCCGGCTGACCCTAATTATTATATTTTTATTTAAAATTATAAACATGATATTTATAAAATAAATTACCAATTTCTAATCAAATTATTTTTTAAAAGCTGTTTTTTATTTCAATCAAGATGTCGAGGAAGAATTAAAAAAAATTTCCCGATTTTTCCCTCACTAAACTTCTTTATTTTTTGTAAAAAATAATTATTTTTCCATATTAAAATAATTTGAAAATTATAAAAATAAAACTTTTAATTTTATAACAAAATTTTTATAAAATTGAGTACAGTTTAATTTTAAAAAATTTCGTTTTAAAGTAATTAGAATGTTTATATAATTGAATGTTTTTAAATGATTGATTTTTATTGTTAATAAATCAATATCAATTTATTTAAAAAATTTTTTTAAGTTTAATCAATTTTGACACCATTATTTTTAATCCAAATTTTTTTAAAATATTTGATTCAACAATATTAAATGAGTTATTTTTAAAAACAATTTTTGAAAGCCTGAATTTTTTAATTAATAAATTAATTTCTTTTTGATTGCATCTTAAAAAAGAATATAAAATTGATTGGTTTTTAAAATTTTATTTTACTTTACTTTTCGTGAAGAGTAATGTAATTTTTTTTTTAAATTTTAGTCATCCGGAAGCTTGTGTTACTTCTACCTTCGCAAACAACGAAAATTCCATGTACAAATGGCGTCAACACTATTTACCTCCAGATTCTCTACGTTCTTATGTTGATACTGTAAATTCGCAAGTTTGGAAACACTTGAAGAATTATCAAGGTAGCACATTAAATATTTCCTCAGCCGTGGGAGATGATTTAGATATCTCGGTTGTTTATGTCGATTTGGAATTCGCTAATAAAGTTTGTGAAAATTGTTACGTCTTTATTGATGTCACTTTCAATGTTGTTCCAGTCATAAACAATGCATCACAAGTTTTAACCTTTATGGCAGAGAAATATAATTACGTAAGAAATTTTAACTTTTTAAAAAATTAAAAAAATCTCTAATTTATAGATATAAGTTTATTGATAAATAATAAGTTTTAATCATTTTTTAAAAGTGTTTTTTGTAATATTATTGTTATTGGAGAGTAAGAATTAATTATGATTATTACTATATTATTTTAAAGAATTGCAGTTAACTTAAAAATATAATTTCAATAACATGAACTGGATTAAGGGGAGTCACCACCTTTATATTGACCTCATTAAATTTTAATGATCGCACAATTTTATATTTTTTCATTGCATTATTTGGGTCCTAAAAATATGCAGATGTTTAAAAAAGAATCTTAATTTTTTACCGTTTTGCAGTATATAGTTTTGAAAATATTAAGATTTTTTAAAATGGAACTACTTTAACAATGTCGACTATTTTTCATTGGCAATTTTTTTCAAGTTTTTTTAATGATTGTTTACAATTTCTCTTATGGATTTTCAAACATTTTATTTTTTTAACAAAAGTATAGGAAAAAATGAGTTAAAATTTCATTAATATTTCCTCTTCTATATTTACATAATTTTATAATTTTTGATATTTTTTATAGATAATTATTTTACACCCTTTTTTGAAGATTCTTTAAAATCTCTATCAAGGATATTCAAAAATGTTTATTTGTTTAAAAAATACAAATTCTGTATTGGTAAAAAATTAAGAAATAGGATACGAGTTTAATTAAAATGTAAATTAAACAATTTGTAATTAAAGGAAACTCGTTAGTTTATTTTTAAATTTAGAATAATTTTATATTTGGTGTTAATAACAATCATTCCTAATATTTAGAGTATTCCATTTACTTAGGCGCTTATGAAGCGTAAAACAACAAGTGCCTATGTTGCTGTTTTCGAGGAACTTAGAAGACTGCTTCCAAACTTCAACATACTTGAAGCAATGTGCTATTATGAACCAGCTTTGAGAAATGCGTTACGATTGGTATTTTATTAAATCAAAATTCATGGCTGTTTCTATCATTATGTTCAGGTTATTTAATGCGTAAAAAATTTTTTTTTTCTTAAACATTTTTTAAAGTACCAAAAAAAAATTTTTTCCCTTTTTTTTAATATTTAAACTTAAAAATAATTCTAAAAGTTTTTTTTTTTTTTAATTAAATAAAAAATTTATAAATTCATTTCAATAAAAAGATAAAAATTCTTTTTTTATTTTTAAATAAAATAGACCGCCACGAAATGAAAACAAAATTTATAAAAAAGTATTTTGTTTCTATTAAAATAAGGAAATCAGAATAAAAAGTTAGTTTTGATTCCGATATCAAATTTAAAACTTGATCTTGTTTAGTTTTGATTCAAATATTAGAATCAAAAATAAATATCCTAATTATGAGTGAATATTTTTATTTCCGTTCTGTTCATTAAATCAAATCGAAATTAAATTTTACTTTTGTTTCATTAAACAAACCGATTCCAACTTATATTAAATAAGACAAATATTTTTATGTCTTGCTTAATGACTAGTCATGTACGTCAGATGTTTATACAATCATGAGTAAACTTTTTTTTAATACTTCACTATCAAATAATAACTGTTTCATTTGTAGGCAAATTTGAAAAATGCGATGTTATTAGGACTAGAGCAATTTTTAAAAGATTCTGTTGAAGGTCATCTTTGTCTGAAACTAATCAGGGCACTCGCCTTACTGCCCGCAAATGAAATTATAAACAATTACCTTGAAATTAAAAATCCACTAACAAGAGAAACACGGACTGTTTTACAGCCTTTTTCGTTTTAGAACAAAAATAAAAAAATAAATTTATTTCATTTGAATGGTGAATTTCGAATAGGGCTCAACTCTAAAAAGGCTAAGAGACATTTTCACTATCAATTGTTATGCGAAAATGACACTTACGCTTTTTCGAGTTGAGCCCTTTTCGAAATTCACCATTCATTTATATTAATTGTAAAAATAATTTTTATAAAATAAATAGAGGTTTTATGAATAAACTTTTAAGAATGTACTTTTTAATTGCAGAGATTCTTGTAAAGCAACAAAGCGGTCTGAAAATTGATTTGCAGTCCCTTCAACGAGGAAATAGCATCAGCAGATTACGTAAAGTAAAAAATATTCTCAAGGATGAGCTGATATTTAATGCGTGGAAAAAATGAAATAAACCAGATGGCTATACGAGACGACAATTTTTAGAGGAAATTGTAACAATTTTCATTGATCCTATCGAAGTTTATATATTTATATTTAAGACTGAAGGTTTTGCACTTTTTTTACATTGTAAACGTTTTAATGTTTTATGTATTAAATTTTATAATATTATTAATATAATTTGTCATAATTATACTTACTTTATTATATATTTCTGTATAATGTTTATACTATTCCTCATTATCACTTTAAACACACAATTGCTCCCTATTGAAAATAAATTAAAAATATATATGCGTTTTAAGAAGTATATACTTACTATATATGCCATACTAAGTATGGCATGTAATATTACTGGTTAATATTACTGTTATGTTACAATAATATTACGTTAAACTTACTGTAATATTTTAACAATATTACACGCATATTTGAAATACAAAAAAATTTCAAACTGTTTTATGATAAAGCAAAAAAAGATCATAATTATAATCAGTCAAATATTTTAATAATATTAATATTTACAAATATCTCATTAGTTTAAAAATAATATTAAAATGTTATGACGCTCTGGAAGGGTATCTTAAACGGTATTATAAAGTTAGAGTTGAATGAAAAAAAATTATTAGTTTTCCTCATTTTTTCAAATTTAATTTAAGAAATTTTTTTTTAAATTTATACATATTTACAAAAAACAACATCAGAAAATAAAATATGTGATACGAACAAATAAAAAAATTTTGTATTTCTCAAAAAATGTCCAATAGAGGCAGCAGTTGACAACAACATAAAAGGAACAGGATTTCATTTTTATATTGTTAAATTCATAATCAAAATCAATTTCTATGTTTATTAAAATAATAATAATATTATTACTGGTAAATAAAAAATAATAATAATAATATTAATTATTATTATTGTTATTATTATGATATTTGTTTTAAAAATAGAAATTATTGGTTCAAATACAATTTATTTAATTCAAATAAAAATTATTTGTTTCAAGTAAATATTTATTTGATAATACTCGAGTGATCGAGTATTTGAGTCAAGTAAATTTTTTTCAGTGCAATGATCTTATTAATGATTCATTTTACAATATTACTGGACAAAAAATGTAAATAATTTTATTAACTAAAAGTTCTTGTTTTAATTGAATTTTTTTGAAAATCAAATTTTTAAATGCACAAATAAAAAATTAGATAAAAAATAAAGAAAACAAAAAAATAATATACAGACATAAATTTAAATTTTGCGTTATATTGATAAAAATAACTAGTAACGCCATCTTCATCTACTTTACCGACTATTTTAACCAAAATTTATACAACAGTTAGATGGGAAACAACTACTTCAAAATTGTCGCATAAAAGTTTAGAAAAATTAAGTTTTTGTTGTTTGAATTATATGTAATTTCATATTTTGAAGCAAGTGAATTTATGTATAGTGATTATTAAGGAAAATAGAAATTATGAAAAATGATATATCGGCTAAACAAAATTTAGGACATAGAAATTTTCCGTTTTTAAAAAATTATGTGAAATAGCAAATATTGAAAGTTAATTTTAGGTTATATTGATATTAGGAAAATAACAATTATAATTGACATAATTTAGTAAAATGAAATTTATGCAAAATAATATTTCGAAGCTATAAAAATTATACTAACTGCAAATGTGATAAGATAAAAATTCTATATAATTCAAGTTCAAACATTTAATACTTATAACGAATGGTCATTCGTCAAATAAAAATTATGTTAAATGATAATTCTATTATTTAAATATTAGAATAAGTGGTTATTCAAAAAAATAAAAATTATATTAAATGGTATTTGAAAATATTAAAATTATGGGAAATGACATTTCACAAACATACAAATTATATTCAATGGCAATTAGAATGAATGAATTTCAGGTTAGATAAGCATTCGGAGAATTAATAATTATGACAAATAACCATTAGGAATAACAAAATTTATACTAAAGAATTTTTCGCCAAATAAAAATTATGTTAAATGATAATTCTATTATTTAAATATTAGAATAAATGGTTATTCAATAAAATAAAAATTATATTAAATGGTATTTCAAAATATGAAAATTATGTGAAATGACATTTCGATAATAAGAATTTCTGTGATTTGAAAATTATGAAATTGAAATTTGGGGAATAATCATGCGCCCCAAGATATTTATATCTTTTAAGATCACAAATTTTTTTTTTGAACAGTTTATTACATACCCAATAACATGTAAAAACTTTTTACGAATTATATTTTAAAACTTATATGCAAATTTTTTTTTAAAAACCTTCATTTTTAGGCCTAAAAATGTTACAAAATCCCTTAAAGAGTTCGAACCCCGTTCGGGTATCCCTATCACTATAATGGGGGGTAAATGTGGAGGGAGTATCTTGAAGGGAAGACGGCTCGAAACACAACATGTACCCTGTGGTAATTTGTCGGTAACAATCTCTGACAAATCAGAAAATCGAATTTTCAGTAATGACTCTCTGGTCAGGACGCATGTACCTGCACAGAGTAAGAAAACTTTGACAATCAATGCCTTCAAAAATGACTCTCTGGTCAGGGCGCATGTACCTGCACAGAATCAGAAGGCGAAGATTATGATATCCCTGAGCGATGCAAAGGATGTAGTTCTCACGTATATGACGTTTGTGGCCATAAAGTATTTCATGAGCAGAGTCATGAGAACTACAATTAGTTAGGTGAGTGTGATGGCAGCTTATCTCTTCCTGCATCAGATCACGATTTTTTTAGTTAAATCTGAGAAACTGTCAACGAGAGTGCTTTTCAATTGTTTGGCTATTAATAACGCAGGTTAATCTTCAAATGAAGATGTTGATAAGAATCAATCTAATAATAACGAAAATAACTCTAGCCTTCCGAGTCCAAATTATTCTGGTCTAAAATCCTCGAGGGATAAACTCTTTATGAGAAACGATAATCTTGTTTTATTTATACCATCAGACAGAAAATTAACTACGGAAACAGCCAGGGAATTAATTAATAAATATAAAATTGATTTAAACAACTTAATGAACAAAAATCCTGAAGATTCCTTCGTAGGTAATGTCTTATCGTACATGTAAGATGAATTTACTGTGTTCAAATTAATTATTAAAGAAACCTTGGTTTCAAAGCCATCCTATGTCGACGTCGTACTGGCACTTGAAGGGTGCCAATTTAAAAAAACAATGGATAGAATAAATAAAACCACCAAAAGCATTTCACAAATTTGCCATGGCCTCAATCAAATATCGTGGCCTACCGTTGAATCCGCTATTACAAATACTTTTAGTAACGACGATTATACTATCACAATCTGTCGAGGTGACAATGAAATCCCACTAGAGACCGATCGTATGGATATTATTCGCAAAAATTCGCAAATTCACTAAACTTGTCTGAATTAAAACAAAGCAGCCTATGACAATAACGGACACTCCCTCGGAAGTTTCCGGAAACATTGAAATCTATATATTTGGTCCCTTCAAACCACCAACTGAAGAAGGCAATACTTGTACTCTCACAGTACAAGATAACCTCACAAAATACTGCGAAGCCGTCTTTTTTCATCGTTCAGATTCTGTCAGTGTTGCTAATTCTCTGGCAGAAACATTTATCACTCGTTTTGGTTGTCCTAAAATAATCCACTCCGATCCGGGTTCAGAATTTTTAAATGACGTCATGAACCAATTTTGTAAAATTTTTATAATAAAAAAGATGTGATCCACTGCTTTCTATCCTCAATCTTTGGGTTCCCTGGAAAAAAGTCACCATGTTTTAGTACAATATTTAAAAAATTATTGTCAAAAAACAAACTGGGATTGATGGTTACCTTATGCTATGTTTTCATACAATACCTCTGTACACGAAGCAACAGGTTTCACCCCACACGAACTCATATTTGGGAAAAAAGCGCTCGTACCATCGGGATTTGCAAAACAAGAAGTTCCGTTTATCTACCACTTGTTTGTGAAAACGTTAGGCGATAAATTAGCTGAAACACAAGCAACAGCTAGAGAAAAATTACAAGCTGCAAAAGATCGTTCTAAAAGTTATTATGATCAAAAACTTAATTTACAATCTTATGAAGAAGGAGATTTTGTTTATCTTTTAAGAAATGATAAAGCTTTAAAATTGGAACCAAATTATGCTGGTCCTTTTAAAATTCTTAAATTTTTTAATGATAATAACGTGGAACTTGAATTAAAAGGAGCTAAAACTAAAATTGTACACACTAACCTTCTTCGACCACAAACACTCAAAGTGTTTTAATGAAGTCAAAATATTTATAAAATTAATTAAACCTTACCACTATTCTTTTTTATATTCCATTTATAATAAAAATTCGATCAATAAAGAATAAACATAACCTATATTTTTCTCATAATGCAAATGTTATTCTTTAACTTTTTCCATATGCACTGCGGCTGTTTGTTTATACCTCTCTTGGGGAGGGAGTGGAAGGCGAGCAACTCGGACTTGCTCTATATTAATTTTCTCTTACACTACGGTCCGAAATTGTGCGAACTCTGATTTTTCAACAACTATAAAACTGTTCAAATCTTCAAAAATATTAAAACTAAAATTTTTTCCTCTTTATTTTATTAAAGCTAATAAAATTCTGAAAGAAATGACACCTTGACAAAGAGAATATGTTAATTTTTCAATTAGATATCTAAGAAAAACCCAATTTTCAATGTTTTTACTATTTTTTTTATTTCTCTGGCAAAAATTAATATTTTTAAACGTTCTTAGGCTCATTGAAATCGTATTTTGTTATGCAATTCAAATTATATAAAACAATTCATGTACACATTCTTCCCTAGCGTATGCAAACCGTGAAAGTTGGCTCATAAAATGTCAAAAAATTGTGATTAATATTTATATGACAAAAAATGATCAGTAAAATGTATAAATCTTAAATTTACTTACATAAATCAGAGAAGTTTAGAATGATATATATACTTGATTTTTAAACATTATATTTTATTGTAGAATTAAATTTAAATTTTTTGACATTTTATGAGCCAAATTTCACGGTTTGCATACGCTAGGGAAGAATGTGTACATGAATTGTTTTATATAATTTGAATTGCATAACAAAATACGATTTCAATGAGCCTAAGAACGTTTAAAAATATTAATTTTTGCCAGAGAAATAAAAAAAATAGTAAAAACATTGAAAATTGGGTTTTTCTTATATATCTAATTGAAAAATTAACATATTCTCTTTGTCAAGGTGTCATTTCTTTCAGAATTTTATTAGCTTTAATAAAATAAAGAGGAAAAAATTTTAGTTTTAATATTTTTGAAGATTTGAACAGTTTTATAGTTGTTTGAAAAGCAGAGTTCGCACAATTTCGGACGGTAGTGTATCTTATTAAATTATTCTCAAAATTAATAACATATTACTTCACATAAACAAATATCACGATTTGACACTGAAATGTTCAAAACAAAGAGGTTACGTTAGGTAACATTAAGACTGCGTCACAATGACTGCAGCACATTAAGACAAAACCACATAACACTTCGTAAAATACGCTAAACACTTACGTTATAAAGTGCGTAATACAAATTATTATTCATAAACATGTTCATAAATAACTTTATTTATATCTTATCTTGGTTTTAAATTTAAGTATAATTATAATCGTTTCTTAAAATAATTTATAAAAAAATATACAAAAAAACATAAATAAAAAATTTATAGAATGTTCCATAAAAAACAAAAATAAATATAAAAAGAAAATAAATAAAAAAATATAATTTCTATTTAGGCATTTAAATTTAATGTTATTATTTAAATAAAATTCTTTTAAGTATATATTAATTATATAATTATAATTTTTATTTATCTTAATTTAATTTATAATTATTTATATTTATATTACAAACGTATGTTTATCTACCGTATCAATTTTATTTTTAATTATTTTATTATTAATAAATAAAATGTATCTTGAGATTAAGAAGGACTTCCTACAGAAATATAACAATAAGTTATTTTGTTAATATATATTTTATACGAACCTATTGTTCAACATATTTCTAAAATGTAATAAATTAATAAAGTGCAGATGTTTAACAAATCTACACTCTTTAAAATAAATTCATAAAATTATTTAGATTTTAAAACATATTTGTAGCATTACTAAAAAGGTCTTTTTGTAATATTTCATATATTACATTCTAAAAATAAGCATAGTTGTAAAGATAACCAAAAAAGATTTTCCCTGAAAGCCATAAAACGATGCTGGCTACATTTCTAAAGTAAGACCCTTTTTTTTAGTAGTACTGCAATAAAAAGTACATACCGGTATGCAAGAGCAATGTTTATCCATTTCCTCACAAAAATGTCACGTATTAAGAAATCTCAATTTTCTTTATTTAAAATAGCTAAAAATATGTAAATTAATATTTTCAACGTTAAATACTTATTTTAATTATCCAATTGAAATAATATGCAATAACACTATTACCGTAATAATATAAATAATAAAACATAAATATATAATATATATATATATATATGTTTATGTATGGGACGTTTCATGTCAACCGGGCCACATCGATGGCCAAAAATAAGAGCATTCAATTGCATTGGTCATACGCAGAAGTTATTTGTATATATATGAACCTTCAAAAAATGCATGGCCTTTAGATAAATGCAATATGGCGGCTTTAATATAACCCTAAAAAGCGACTAAATTCAAAAAAGTATCTGAAAAATGTTAACGAAACTGATTTAAACGTAGGAATGACCTTTATATTAACGGAAAAATTATCACAAAGCTTTCTACTGTACATACCATAATCAAAAATAGTCAATTTAAAGATGACGGCACTAATATAGAGGTTAAGTATTGATTTTTTTCATTTTACATAAACTTAATTTTTTTTTGTTAATTTACATGTTATTATGATCAAATAGAACAAATTTGATGTCGATTTTCAAAAATTAAAAATGGCGGATCCAATATGGTTGACAGAAAAATTTCAAAATCCTCAAGATTCAGTTAAAACATGTTACTCGGGGGTTTTTGGGGTCGCTGATACGAATCTGCTCTCGATTTTAAAAATTTCACAATGCCTGATCTACTATGGCAAACTGAAAATTTAAAAATCCATCAAATTCGATTAAAACGTGTTACTTAGGGTTTTTTGTGGTCTTTGACAATAAATCTTTTCTTTCTAAATATTAATATGGTATAATTCTTATAATTAGAGCGCATTATAATTACACTGTGCGACAGCCGAAAAACACCTTTTATTGGACCTACTAGGGGTTGTAGGTAACAAAAAACAAAGAAGAAAGGTATATTGAAAATTTCCCTAACACCCCCAAATTTTGATTTTACAGCCAAAAAACCGTTTTCACATATATTTATGACTAAAATCCTTGAAACTTTTTTATTTTTGCACCGATTAAAAAGTTTTTTTTCATTTTGAAGCTGAAAAGCAGGACTTTTCAACCCACATAGAGTTTTTTTGTTAAAAGTAATATTTACAAGAGAAAAGTTCTAAGAAAGTGTGAAAATTGTCAGTTTTTTCTCAATTTTACAACTTTAACTGATGTTTAGCGCATTAATTATGTTTTAAACATTTTTTTCATCATGCAATATTCAAGCGTACTAAATTTTGCGTCGAACGAGCCCTATTTGAATAGTTTTCTTTAAAAATTGACTGATTTATTGTAGTTTTTCTATTTGCAAGATCAGTAGCAAATTTAAGTATTTGTCAGTTTACCTTAATTTTTTATTCTTAATTGTTTTATGTAAAGTGCTTCTAAAGTTTCGACCATTTTTTTGTATCTTGGTCTTTCTAAGAATAAGTTTTTCTGTAAATATTAATTTTATTTTCCATATAAGAAAAACGGAGCTAGCCTCAAAAATGAAATTGCAACATATTTTACAAATATACTTTTTGTGAAGAATGTTTTAATTGCTAAATAAAATTCAAGTTTAATTCTTAATATTAGTTACTAAATTAAAAAATATCCGCAAATTCAAATTATATTGAAATTAGAAGTGTTCATTCAGCCTTTTTATTTTCATCTTCGAATTGTCCTCGTGACATATAAGCGTCCAGCAATATTAAGAGATCATATTTACTGTGCTTTCCCCTTGGAAGTGTTTTTTATTCTTTATATATTTATTGATGAAATCTTTTACCTTGATCATCATTTACTTGCCCATGGTTTACGAGAAAGAAGACCAAATGAAAGTACCAAAAATGAATTTTTATAGATATTGCAGTTTCATTTTTGAGGCTAGCTACGTTTTTCTTATATGGAAAATAAAATTAGTATTTACAGAAAAACTTATTCTTAGAAAGACCAAGATACAAAAAAATGGTCGAAACTTCAGAAGCACTTTACATAAAACAATTAAGAATAAAAAATTAAGGTAAACTGACAAATACTTAAATTTGTTTCTGATCTTGCAAATAAAAAAACTGCAATAAATCAGTCAATTTTTAAAGAAAACTATTCAAATAGGGCTCGTTCGACGCAAAATTTAGTACGCTTGAATATTGCATGATGAAAAAAATGTTTAAACATAATTAATGCCGTAAACATCAGTTAAAGTTAAAAAATTAATGAAAAACTGACAATTTCTAAACTTTCATGTAACTTTTCTCTTGTAAATATTATTTATAACAAACAAACTCTATGTGGGTTGAAAAGCCTTGCTTTTTAGCTTCAAAATGAAAAAAAAACTTTTTAATCGGTAAAAAAATATTAAAGTTACAAGGGTTTTAATAGTAAATATACGTGAAAACGATTTTATGGCTCTAAAATTAAAATTTGAGTGCGTTAGGTAAATGTTTAATATACCATTCTTCTTAGTTTTTTGTTACCTACAACATCTAGTAGGTCTGATAAAAAGTATTTTTCAATTTCTTTTGTAACACAGTGTTGAAGCATTATTAACTCTCACACCGGGGATATATACTATTATACGTGTTTATGTTTACCTTCTTATCAATTTTAGTCTTGATTTAATTCGGTTCTGAGAAATTAATAAGTTCAAAAATGTGGTTAAATGACTGTAAACATAAATGTTCAGATAGAAATCACCCACATTACGTAAGTTTATACAAAAGAAAGAATGGCTATTGTCTAAAGGGACATTATATTTTGAAATTTAATTTATTAGATACAATGAACACGTGCTAGCTATATCAACAGATATGATTGTAATTATATAATAGAATAATGTAATTTAGATTAATCCTTAAATTTATTATTCTGATATATATTTTTGAAAGAAAATATTTATTTTATTTTTAGAAAATTTATTGCTTGTTTACCAAATTAGAGGAATCTTTCCTATAATTATTCGGTAGATCAGCTGTTTATTTTCTTATTCACTTCTACTTTTATAAATGAATAGATGTCATGTATCCTTTCGAAGTTCAATATTTTTACTTTACAAAAAAAATAAATATTAGGGTAACGGCACCAGTGAAAGAACATTTAAGGAAATGCATACTTTAATCATTTATTATTTTTGAATGCAGTTATTAAAAATTTTTTTACCAATCTTATTTCGATAGCTAATTAAGTGTAGAATGCGAAGGTCATATTTAATTTTCATAAATATAAGATGTTAATTAAAATTTTAATTAATAAGTAAAACATACCTATTTCACCAGTGAAAGAACAAATTGTCTAATGAAAGAATTTTCTGCATCCAGTGAAAGAACGATGTGAAATATATATTTAAAATATATTTAAAAAATATATTAAAACGAAGATAAAGTAATAAAATGTTTGTAATATACTAAATTAAGGTAAATTAATGATAATTATGAATATTTTTTAACTAAGTTTGCAGAATCTTATTTTTAATTGAAAATGCATTTATAACCTACAATCAATCATCTACTTGCAATTTATTTTGACAATATTATTGTAACCTAACAGTGTTAACCTATTTGATTTTGTCATTTTTTTGTTTGACTTCAGACTATTCGTTGAAGGTGTTCCTTCATTGGATTGCATTGGAACCAGTGAAAAAACATTTCTGTTCTTTCACTAGTAAATAAAAAAAAAACCCCCCAATGACGGAATTTGCTTTTCTTATGGCAAATTAATATTTTATTAGCTTTTAAATGAAAAGAAGTATTTCTAATACACAAGATAAATTTAGTTTAAAAAAGACCGACGATTTAAGGCAGTTTAAATTAGTTAAATGTGAAAAAAGAAATAACGTGTCAGAGAAGAGTTCTTATTGTTGAAGATAAATTTGCAACACAACATTTTTAAAAATTTTTTTTTATAAAATTTACGTGTTAACTCTCTAGGTATCTTAGATACTAAAGACGTAAATTAAATAAGGAACATAAAAATATATAATTTATAATACCAAATTGCTTATTACACTAATTAGAATGCAAAACATGAAATTTGTTCTTTCACTGGTGTCAGTTCCTTCACTGGTGCCGTTACCCTAGTTATTAATAAAAAAAGAAAATATATAATCAATCATATGATATAGTTATTAATTGTTTAGGGCTGAATAATTAATTTTGAGTTCGTTCTGAATGAAAATAAATGAAATAATTTTTAATAATTAATTTAAATTTTTCATCTTTTTGTAAAATTTTTTCTCTAACTTTGTTTTCTCAATTTAATTCAAAATTGCTCATAGGTTTATCTTTAAAAAAATATAAAATAAAATTTAAACAAAATTTAAAAATTGCCTGTCAGTACCTAACAGCTACCAAGGTCAAATCATCTATTCCCTAAATTAATAAATCTATCATAAGTAAAGTAATTTATCAAATATATCCCCCAAAACTTGATTTATTTAATATGTTATTTAATACATAACATATTAAAATGCTCAAACTCTTGTAGCAAATAAATGAAAAACTCATTTACTTCTCTGAAAATTATACTAAATAAAGAATTTAAATAAATTATTTATTTCCAAAATTAACTAATTAATTGGAGAGCAAGGATTCATAATCAATTGAATCTTACACATTAACCAATTGACCGCCTATTGCAATGAATTTGAGATATATGTATCTTCAAGAGACTTACGATTTGCTTTTGTTACCACTTAAGGATTCAGATAATAAGGTGGTACTCCGAGTTATCAGAAACCCCTCAAGTCTTTCACCATGGCTTGACTTTGTAGAATTTTTGTAGTTTAAGTCAAAGTGATTATTCACTTTTTATTTCTTCTACTTGCCTAACCTTGACTTTAAATATTGAGTTTATGATTTGTTTAAAATAGTATTCACTTATATAATTATGAGTTGGAACGGTTGTTACATCAGCCCCCCAAATATTATATAAGATTATAAAATAAAAAAAATACAAAATAAGTAAAATAAAAAAACTAATATTTTAAATAATAAAAAATTGAATTGAGCACTTGTTTTTTTTATTCTTTACAACTTACTTTAATTTTGTTAAATCCTATCTCAACGGGATTAAAAAGTAGACATTCCAAGCTAATTTTTCCAATATTATAAAATTTTTTTAAATTAAACCAATTATGGAGAGATGGGGTGGTCCGGTTGACAAAGAACGTCCCATATATATGTTAGTTGCCTGAATAAATTTCAGAGAGTGCCCGAATTTGGTCTTTTTCTCTATTTATTAACTCGAGAAGACGCTTCATCCCCCAAATTTCACTCTATCCCGTGTAAGTTTAAATTTAGCAAATGTGTAAGTGAAATTCTGACAGCTGATTGCTTGAAAATCTGCGGTTTTCCCTTCCTACCTTTCTTCGTATACTTTTACTGTATATTTCTTACCGCCAAATTCTTCCTCTAATCGCATTTTTCGCGGCGTCCTATTTTCTCAGCCAATAGTATTTAAATTATTTTGGTAAGGACAGAGCGATTCTTCTCTTTCTATTTCCGTTGTAACGTATACAGAGAACAATGCCATTGTTCAGCTGTCAATCACTTTTCTATAATTGAATATAATTTCTTTAAATCTTTAATACCTTAAAAAATAATAATTTGACGATGATTTTACTTTTGCCATTAATTTTTAATAATTTTTACTTTTATATGAGATATAATTTTTATTTTATTATTATTAATTTAAACAATTAAATAAAATAATTTGCATCATTTTATTTTAAAAAAATGAAAAATATGGTTTATTAATTTTATTATAGTTTATATTCATTTTTAATATTCTTAATAAAAAAATATTTAAATTTATATTAAATTAATAATTTCCTTTTATTCGAAATTATGTCTTTCTTCTCTTACTATTATTTTTCTCATGTATATTTCTCTATAGTGTTATCTATGAATGTCTTCTATCTCTTTTTATTATTTCTGAAATTCTATTTCTCCAGATTTAAATTTATTTCTTAATATTACATTTCTTTGATTTTTATAAATAATTTATAACTTTTCTTTTAAATAATTGATTATTTTTATAGTAATTTTACAAAATAAAATAATTTTTATTATTTTATTTATCAATATTTAAATTAATATTAAAAGATATTTTATTTATATATTATTAATTATTTAATATTTTTTTATAATATTTAAACATTAAATTTATTCTTCCTATAATCATATCATAATCATATGATAATCATATCAGACTCTAGATTTTCCTTTATTTGCATCTAAATATTTTTAATCTTTTGACTATTGGAATAACTTTTCAGTGTTATCATCGTAGTTAAATTAATTCGTATATATAATATAATATGTGAATTATTATATACTATGTATGACGCATATACTAAGAGTATCTCCAGTATTTGTGTATGTATGTCTAATACAGTGAAGTGCAGTATAGTGTTAGTGTCGAAACGCTGGATACACCAGCAAGGAATGCGCGTCCAAGCTGAGCATGCGCATTCCGCCTAAAATGGACCTAAACCAGAGAGTACCTCCGATGGACTTGCAAATCTATAAATATAGTTAGTTGTAATCTCTCTCTTGACTTAGATCGTTTGATTCCTCAAACCTCCTAAGTCAACTTAATCTCTACTTTTATATTTAATAAATATTAACGGTTTTACTCTTGACGAAGAAATAATATAATTCTTCCTCAAGGGCAACTCGGTGCGACCACGTGGTGACGCCTTAGATTTATTTGAATGTGTACATTGGATTTTTCTTCCGAATTATGTACATGAAAATAAAACAATTTACTAACAAATGAACTTACAGGAATGTAAAAGATTTAAATTTAATAGATTTACATTTTAAAAAAATATAAAATATATAAAAAAATTATACATACCATTCTTTTTCTTCAAAATGTAAGTGGATTATGAATATTTTAAATGAACAAATCACTTTTTTCACTACTCTTTAACGATAATGAAATTTTTTTTATAAATTATGAGTTTTTAAAAAAATGGAAAAAATTTCTTTTTTCACTGAACTGTCTTAAAAGAAAAAGTATGTTTTCACTGAGAGAAGACTTTTCACAATGAGAATTTTTCGCATGTCTGATGAGTTTTCTCTTTTATGGTACATATTTAAATTTGTATTTTAGGGATGCAGGTAAACTTAAGACAATGTTTAAATGGTGGTAATATTTAAAAAAAGACATATGCAAATTAGGGGGTGGTTGGAGGTCAAAAAGGTGGAATTAGAGCAAACGAATACATTTCCGCGGTTAGTACCACATCTTCATTATTCTTTTCAAATAGTTTTTTTAATTAAACAATTTATTTTATTTACTTCAAACTTGTTTTACATGAAAGAAAGGGTCATATACTATTCCCAGTTGAAAAATCTTATACAAGATCATGTACATTTTCTTGTAAAAATAAATGCTTTCTTCATTAAAATCTCAAAAACGTAAAGAGATAGAGAAAAATGATCAATGACGAAGATGTAGCTGATAAAATTTTGAAGAAAAAGTTTCTGGGCTCATTATGTCAAGATGAATATATTACGAGATAATTGAGTCAGAAAGTCTGATGTTTGTGTAAAAAAATTAAAATAATATGTATTTACAGTGTTTTTTTGCAAAAATGCTATTTTCTTCACTTATATCATATTTTCTGAGTCTATTGTGATGAGAATGTGTTAATTTTAAGAACTGATTTTTTCACCTCATTAATAAAATTTAATTTTTAATGAAAATTGTCTTTTTTGATATTTTTCGACATTTAAATCTCTGTAACTTTTACAATGTCATTTTAATCAAAAAATTTTACATTGTGGCAAAAAAGCCATTTTTTGACACTATTGGCCCGTTTTTTTCAAAATTGAGACGTGATGGACAAGTTGCGTTGACGGATTCGTAATCTACAGGAAAAATCCTATAAGAAGCATCAGCGATTGCTCCTGTTGCAAAAATATATGTTTAAAAGTTCAAGGATGTACCTTTATTTAAAAAAACTACAACACTACGTCATAACCGTTCTCCGCAAAAAATTGTCAAAGTTTGTGTTGATTTTGACCTCCGCAATAGGAATCTCCCCTTATACCGTTTTTCTTAAAATTTAAGAAAAAAATTTTATTTTCGTTGCTTAATGCTGTTTTAAAATTTTTTGTTTTGGTCTCAAAAAATAGCATTTTTTGTGTACTTTAAAATCACACTTTGACAGAAATGGGATCTGCTTATTTTCAAGGTCATATTTGACAAAATATATATATTTATTTTTAAGGCCATTTGAGGAGTTAGATCCTCTCTGATATCCAGTAATTTCCAACTCGCTCTTCTCATATTCTCTTCGCTACTTGTCGATAATGAGAGAACACTGTCAATTAAAGTTGCTTAAGACACATTATATCAGGCTTTATCAACCTAATTTATTAGCTAGTTTAATCTCCTAAAAATAAGTAAAACTTATAAAATCTTTCACGCTTAAATATACAGCTTGGCACGTAACTTAAGAGATATAATAAAATGTGAACCGACAGTTGGTCATTTAAGAAGATCAGTAGTTTAAGACGTAACTTAAGAGATATAACAAAATGTGATCCGATAGTTGGTCATTTATGAGGATCAGTAGTTTACATTCACAAAAAATACGTTAATAATATAAACTAATGTTAAGAAAAGATCACTTTCGTTTAAGTAAATATAAAAGAATCTTTTTTCAGTAAAACCAGCTATAGTAAAGATTTTCTTCAGTGAAGATCCTGTTTTATCCGGACGTCCATTTACGGCTAAGTGTCAAACTTGGGGAAGTTCACCGGCAGCAAGAATTATTTGGAAACTAGGTGGATTTGAAATTGGTGAAACTAATATTTTGACTACTCAAAGAAGTAACTCAACAATTAGCAAAATTAATATACTCCTTAGTAAAGATGATGATGAAAAAGATCTAACATGCAGAGCAGAAAATCCAAGATTTCCTGGTGGTGTTCTTGAAGAAACAAGAACAGTACATGTTACACGTAAGTATTTGCTACGTTGAAATTATTTTTAAGTCTCCATATCTTTTTAGAAGTTTATTTTCAAACATACACTGATAAAAGAATTATAGCGAATACGACAACGCCTTTTTAATAAGATTCACATATAATTACATATGCAACAAACGTCTAAACAAATAATCGTTGTGTAATTTAAAAATATTTTACACAATTAAATCAGTTGGTGCAGAAACAGCACACGGTGTTCTTGAACGAATCGAAGGTTCTTACAAATTCAAGTGAAAAAACCATTTACTTCATTTAAACTAAAAAACAAAGGTTTCCGTACCTCGATTTAAAAGAAAAGTCCACTATTTAAAAAAATTTTATTTTACGAAAAAAGCTGAATTAAAACAATTTCCTATCATGTTTGTTAAATTTTTCCTTTAATCTACACATAAAAACATGTAAAAATGTATTAATTTGAAGCCCTTTATTAAAATTTTCTTTGTTTTTTGGGGAAATACAGGATTTTTATCAAAAATGATCAGTTTTTTTTGTATTTTTTATTTGAAAAATCCCTGATTTTTTCTAAAAATATAAGTTTTTTTAAAAAACAATATGATCTTGACAACGCTATGTAAATCGTATGAAGTCGTGCTCCACCTTAATGTTTTTATTAAGGCAATTAGTATGACAAACTTCAACTATTGGCATATTATTTTCTCGTTAAGAACGAACTTTTCAAGTGGTACCCGTTATCTTTAGCAGCATTTTTCGTGTCTTCACAGATAGTGAGTAAAAATTTTTTTCTGAAAGTTTTTTGTCTCTTAATGTTTAGATATTTCAAAATTTTTTAAAGTGATGACAATGTTTGATGCATATCAATTAGCTGTTATTAATAACTTTTCGACGTACAAAAAAAATTCACATAAACATTTGATGTATTCATTATTTTATCACTATTTTGAAAATGTAGAAAATGGGGAGTTGTGCTCCAGCGTTAGTGGAAAGTTGTGCCTCACATCCTATATAACAGTTTTTAATTCTAATTCGCACTCCCTATTTCTATTTCGCATTATTTATCAATAATTATAATGTTTTATGCAATTTAAATATTGTTCTTTGGTAAAATGAGAGTTTTTACATCTGTATTCACTGTAAATAAAAATAATAACCTAGTTTAATTTAATTATTTTTAAAATAGTTTAACTTTACATAAATTAATCTTCTATTATCTTATCTATTACTTTATTTTACGTAAGTTATATTAATTTTCCACATATCATAATTTAAATAAAGAATATTCTTAAAAATATACGTTTTTTTCTTCAATTTTCAACGGTGGAGAATAACTCCCCATTGTTTTCGAAAAATAATCAAAATTTATATTTCTGTTTTGAATTTTAATTAATCAATCATGCCAAAAGTTGTGTTTGTACGTGTACTAAAAGTTTTATATAATAGAATAGTAAAAAAAAAATTATATAATAGTTTTGATCGAAAAAGAAAACCTGAGAAACTATGGGCAAAGTATGGGAAAAATATGAGAGAAGTATGGTATAGTATGGAGAAACAATGGCTTCCGATTACTTCCCATACTTTCGTTTACACAATAATAAATGACCAGAGAATGGAGAAAGTATGGGAAGAGTATGGGATGCAAAAATTATCAATTTTCTTCAAAAATTTGATTTTTTCGTCGAATTTTTAAAAATTTCAAACTTTTGGAAAAGTCTTTTAAAGAAAAGAAAATTATTTGTTTAAAAAACTTAGTTCTTTTTCTCAAATTTCACAGTTTTGAAAAAGTATGGGAAAAATATATGAGGTGTATGGAAGGCAAAATTTTTTAATTTTTCTTAAAAAATTAAGTTTTTAAAAAAAAATAATTTTCTTTATTTTAAAAGGACTTTTCCAAAAATTTAAATGTTACGGACGGATTTCCGTAATATTTTAATTTTTTTTGCTAAATATTATTTATTAGAAATAATATTTATGTTTATATTTTTATACTATATTGTTATTATATTATAATACTTATACACCTACAACATGAACAACACAAACACATTCACCTATTAAGTTTCGGGAACTAGAATATTTAAATAATACTTCTAAATAATTCAATTAATATTTATAATTTCGTTTTTTTTTTTATTTTATTTAATTTCTAAATCAAAATTATTTCGCAAATGAATTCAGATTATTGAACCTCATATTGCGAAATAATTTAAAATAAATTATTGATCGATTGCACAAGTTGTGGGACTTACACTGTAAAGAGTTGCCACATTATTTTGGAAAATAAGGAAACATATAAAGTATAAAAGTAAATTAGGTGGTTGAACCGATCACGCCAATAGTAAAATGCAAGTTTGCCAAAACTTGCATGGAGACAACGAGGTGTTGATTGCAAAATCAACCCTCCCACCTCCTAAAAATCGCATACCAACAGGGCGTGATCGTTGCCACCAAATTATTGTTCAAGGAGTCCTTAATTGTATTTCCCGCAGAGCGGATGGTTTTTTCCTCCTAAAAGGCGGATGATTATAAAGTTTATTTCACACTGAGAGTGGTTGAGTGTATTGTTTATTCCCCGCAGTAAGGGTTGAAGTAGTTGAGTTTACCTATAAATACAGAGAATATTCCACAATCAGTGAAGTCGATCATTATATAAAAGTGCGTTAAAAAGAGTTTAAAAAAATTAATTATCAAATATAAGTGTTATTGGTGATAAAGGTGCAAAGTCTATTTGAAATTTAAAGGTTCTTATTTAATGTCACAATTATTTATATTTCAAATTAACTGTAAAATAAATTCAGACTTGTTGAACCCAATGTTCTGAATTTTAATACTGGATTTGTGATATTGAAATAATTGTTGAAAAGCAATATTTGAGGCAAGCGTATTAAAAAGAAAATATAAAAGATTAAAAGGAAGGTATAAGACTTCCGCAGATCTGAGAATCATATGTCAAGCACGAGTTTTTAAACTCTATGAGTTGGAAAAGTAACTTGATACTTTTCATAACACTTTATTCTTTATTATTCTGGTGAGTCGCATTAATATTACATATATTAATTAAAACATATCGCTGGGTTAGTGGAAAAAAAGGACACGTCTTGGTTAAATCAAACGGACGTGTCCTTTTTTTCCACTAACCCAGCGATATATATATATTCTAAAAACGAGAAACATACATTACTATACACAGACCACACACACAATTTGTCTTCTTTTATTGAAAGTTTTTCTTTTATTAATTCTTTTGTTTTCTTTGTCATTTCTAATAAATGACAATTTTTTTGTGAGACTTGATTTTTTTTAATGAAGTAGTAAACGGTAAATAAATTGTAAATCTTTTCTAACTAAAACCAATTGGGGAACTGTATGTAAATTATTGGGGGTTCAATGAATAAAAGTAATCTTGTTTTATATTAATTCAACTCTTGATTTATTTAATCACCTTTATACGTATTTATCTCATTTCTTTCTTTATAATCATTTTCGATAAAATACCGTCTACTTGGGGGTGTTGAATGGATAACACTCTGAACAACAGTCCACTACCTTTTTTCTAATTTGCTTAGCGAAGAGCTATAACGCTTTCCGAATAAGCGGAAATGTTAAGTAATAAAAATTAGTGTTATTTCTAATCTTATTATTTTTCATCAAAATTATTTTACTTTATTTTATTTTTGTTAATTAACATCCGTCTTTAACATTAAATTTTTAAAAAATTGGACGAAAAAAAAAATTTTTTTAAGAAAATTGATCATTTTTGCATCCCATACTCCTCCCATACTTTTTCAAAACTTTTAAATTTGAGAAATCTGACGAAAAAAACTAATTTTTTTCAGGGACTTTGTCAAATGTTTGAAATTTAGTTTTTTTTCAGGGACTTTGTCAAATGTTTGAAATTTGAGAATTTCTACGAAAAAAAGTAAATTTTTAAAAAAAATTGATAATTTTTGCATCCTATACTCTTCCCTTACTTTCCCCATACTCTGGACATTTTTATTTTGCAAACGAAAGTATGGGAAATGATCAGAATCCATACTTCCCAATACTTTCATTTTTACGCGGATCCCCACTCTCCCCTACCAAATTTGAGATCTCTATGTGAAAAGATGTGGGCGCCGGAGGGGGGTTCATAGCCATTTTGAGGGATTTTTTGTAAAAATTTATGATTTTTCCTTGATAATCAATTCCAATCAGGTTCGCTATATTTTTTGTAATCTACACGCGAAAATACATATGTGTATCTTTCAGCCCTCTTGACAAATTCATGTGGCCGCTAGAGAGGGGTACATGCCTTGCTTCATTAAAATATTACATTTCGTCAAATAATAGGCAAGTTTTGCATTTTTGCTATTATTATAAAAAAATTATTAGATCGATTTATTTAACAGTTATAAAATTAATAATTTTGTTTAATTAAATGAAAATATTATTTAAACTATGTAGAAAATGGAAGAGGTCTTGGTGGAAATGGCAAAGATAAGGGAAATGTGGACACGGTATGAAGAAGAATGGAGAAAAGAAAAAGATAATGTATTGGGAAAAATTGAGTAGTTTGGAAAAGGGGATTAGTGATAAAGAGGAAGAAAGGAAGGAAGATGTAAGAAGAATAGAGGAAAGAATTAAAGGACTAGAGGGCCTAGAGAAAAGAATGGAAAGTTTAGAGAAGAGGGGAGAAGTTGAGAACGTGGATGGGATAATAGAATTAAAGACGGAAGTAAAAGAGCACAGAAGAGAGATGGAGTTCATGGAGAGGGAAAGAAGGAAGAAGAACATCGTGGTAAAAGGAGCAAAGGCAGATAGAAAGAAGGGGAGAGAGATGGTAGAAAGAGTGCTAGAAGAGATAGGGGTAAAAGTGAATTTAAGGGAGGTAAAGCCTGTTGGTAGGGAAGATGAGGAGGGAAGGGTTGGAATGTGGCTGGTAGAATTGGGAAGCGAGGAGGAAAAGCAAGAGATCATGAGAGCAAAAAGTAAATTAAGGGGGACGGAAGTAAGAATTGATGAAGATAGGACGAGGAGAGAAAGATGGATTAATAAGGTATTATTAGGGAAGACTTGGGAAGAGAGAAGAAAGGGGAACGCAGTAAGGTGGGGAAGGGAATGTTTATGGATTCAGGGAAGAAAATGGATAGTAAAGGAGGGGACAGAAGAGGTGGTAGAGGACGGAGGGGAAGGGGGGTTTGGAAGAGAGAGACAAGAGAGGGAAAGGAGGGATATGTTATTTCTGAGTGAAACATGGGTAGAAAAGAAAGAATGGGAAACGATAAGGAGAAGATTGCCGAAAGGATATAAATGGTTAATGCAGGAAGCGAAAAGGGATTATGTGAGAGGTAGGAGCTCTGGAGGCATGATATCAGGAGTAAGGAATAACATCAAGGAGATCGGGACGGGAGAGGAATGGAGAAGAGAGGATAGTATGGTAAGAAGAATTGAAGTGGGAAAGCAGAAGGTAAATGTGGTAGGGATTTATAGAAGAAGGGGGGATGTAAGGGATGGAGGATAGTAGAGGAATGGATGGAAAAAGGGAAAGAAGAGTTAACCATAATAGGGGGGGAATTTAATGCATGGACGGGGGAGTTAGGGGGATCATTGGAACAGTGAAAAGGAGAAATACGAAAGGAGATCAAAGCATAAGGAGGTGGATAAAGAGGGTAGAAAGATGTTGGGTATAATAGGGGAGGGGGGTTGGACAATTTGTAATGGTTGTACGAAGGGGGATATGGAAGGAGAGATTACGTTTATGGGAAAAGGGCAGACGGTGATTGATTATGTGATAGCGGACGAGAAGACAAAGGAAATAATAAAGAGTGTAGAAGTAGGGGATGAAGCAGATTCGGGACATTTTCCGCTAATAGTTGAAATCGAAGGACAAGGGAAAAGAGTGGAGAAGAAAAGGACAGGAGTAAATAAGAGGGATAAAATGGGAAAGTGGGATATATCGGAACTAACGGAGTTTGAAGGGAGGGTTAAAGAAAAAAGTAGGGAATTTGGGAAGGGAGGAGAAGTGAATGAGAGATGGAAGAGATTGAAGAGGGTAATTGGGGAGGTTAAAAGAGAAATGGTGAAGGAAAGGGAAGGAAATGTGGAAACTAAAAGGGGTTGGTGGGATGAACAGTGTGAAAAAAGTAGGATAAAGTTAAGGGGTTGTATAAAGAAGTGGAGAAAAGGGGAAATAAAGAAGGAAGATTATAATAGGGAACATAAGGAGCACGGAAAATTGGTAAGTAACAAAAGAGAAGAAGGGAGGGAAAGGTATATAAAGGAGGTTGAAAAGGCAATAGAAGAGGATAGGGAATGGGAAGTGATCAATAGGGAAAGAAGGAAGGGAAAAGAGATTAATAAGGAAATTAGCATAGAGGATTGGACGAAATATTTTCAGGGATTAAGCGGGGGGATGGGATATAAAATAAGAGGGGAAGGAAGAAGAAGAGAGGTAGAAATGGAGCAGGAGGAGATAAGTAGAGAGGAGGTGAACGAGGCGATAAATAGGATAAAAAGGAATAAGGCAGCAGGAGAGGACGGAATGGAGGGGGAAAGCTTAAAATATGGAGGAGAAGGGGTTAGAGAGGAGATGTGGAAAATCATAAATTTAGTATGGAATGGGGAAGGATGGCCAGAAACGTGGAAGACAGGATTGGTTGCACCGATCTTAAAAAAAGGAGAAGGGAAAAGGGTAGAAGATTATAGGGGGGGTGACGCTGATGCCAGTTGGTTATAAGGTATATGCAGAAGTAGTCAGGAAGAGGCTAGAGGAAAAAGTAGAGGAGCTGGAATGCATACCCTATAATCAAACTGGTTTCAGAAAGGAAATGGGGACGATGGAGAATATATACGTCCTGAATTACATAGTGAATAGAAATTTAAGGAGAAGTAATGGGAAGTTGGTGGCTACTTTTGTAGATTTGAAAGCGGCATTTCCATCGGTGAATAGGGGGATTTTATGGAGGGTTTTAAAGGAGAGGGGAATAGAAAATGGATTGGTAGAAAGGATAAAGCAGTTGTACGAGGACACCAAGGAAAGGGTGAAAATTGGGAATAGGTTGGGGAGGGAATTTTGGTTGGGTAGAGGGTTGAGACAGGGCTACCCCTGAGTCCAATACTGTTTAATATGTTGATTGCTGATCTGGAAGAGAGAATGAGGAAGAGAGGTAAAGGGGGGGGGGGTTATACTAAGGAATGGAAGAATATATACGCTGGCGTATGCGGATGATGTGGTTTTGATGGCGGAAGATGAGAATGGAATGAAATTGTTAATGAATGAATTTGAGAAATATGTGAGGGAAAAAGACTTAAGGGTGAATGTGGAGAAAACGAAAGTGCTGAGATTTAGGAAAAAGAAGGATAAAGAAGAGATGGAATGGAAGATGAATGGGAAATGTGTGGAAGAGGTGAATGAGTTTTGTTATTTGGGGTATTGGTTTATGCATAGTGGAAAGCAGGATTTGAATGTGGCACAAAGAGTGGAAAAAGGGGGGAAAGCAATGGGTCAAGTATGGGGAATCGGAAAAAGGAGGTTTGAGGATGACTGGAGAAAAAGAGTGTGGCTGTTTGATGCGTTGATATGGTCGATAGTGAGTTATGGAGTGGAAATATGGGGGTGGAATGAAATCGGGAAGTTGGAAAGTATGCATGAGAGATATTTGAGATGGACGATGGGGATAGATTGGAACTGCCCGGGGTATATGTTGAGAGAGGAAATGGGTAGGGAAAAAATGGTGACGAGGCAGAGAAGGAGGGCGAGAAATTTCGAACAAAAATTGGAACAGGGAAAGGGAAGTAAAATAGCGCAAACATGCTGGGGATTAATTAGAGAGGGTGAGAGGGGGTGTAAAAGATGGGAAAAAGGAAGAAAGGATGCGATACAAGAGGGGAGAGAAAATATGGGAAGGGGGAGGGATTTAATCGAGGCCTGGGGGTGGAGAGATAGAGAGGAAAGGTGGAAAAGGATCAGAGAATCAAAGTATAATAAATGGTACAAATTTATCAAAAGGGAGGAAATGCCGAAATATTTGGGTAGAAAATTAAGGTACGAAAGGTGGAGTAGGGTATGTAGGTTTAGAATGCAAGTATTGGTTGGAAGAGGATGAAAGGAAATGTAGAGTATGTGAGTTTGAATGTGAAGATTGGGAACATGTGTTGGATAGATGTAATGGATGTATGGATGGGGAAAAAAGTGTTATGGAAAGAGTGATTTGGATATTGGATGAGAATGGTCAGGGAGAAAGATGGATGAATGAGCTGGAAGATTTGAGGAAAAAGAGGACAGAGGGGTTAATTTAAGATCGTATCCGTGGGGAGGGTTAGTAAAAAAGTAAATTTGAGGATGCCAAAAAGGGCACAAAAGTACTGGAAACGGAAGCCCTGGCACTGGTTGACAAGGCACGAAAATGTTTTTTAGATTGTAAGAATAGGTAGTTATAAGTTAGGTAGTTTTAAGTTGCGTTAGTTTTAAGTCAAAATGTATTTGTAGGTTAAGATTGTATGGTTGGGAGTCTCAAACCCTGTATAATGCAGGGAGAGTAAATAAAGATATATATTTAAACTATGAGTTTTAGTATTAATCAATTTATTGCAAGAAAAAGTAAAACTTGAGATCACAATTTATATCAACTCTAGCAATGATTACTAATTGTATTTTTAATATATTTCGAACTTGGGATAATAATAATTAGTGATAATTAGTATATGACAGTCCCTACAATATATGCTATTAATTCATTTATGTTAATAGTAAATCTGTTGTTAACTAAACTCTGTAACTGTGAATATAGGAACACAAAAAACATATAAACATATAAAATTGATACCCAAAAAAATAAACCACCATGCGAAAAACAATTAGATTGTACCAGATACAGCAGTAAAATTGATAAAAGTGATAGTCTATAGAAACTTTCTCAAAATGAAATGTACTTTAAGCATGGTTTTAGAGGTCATTTTTTCAAACAATGCCAAATAGCGACAAATAAACATAAATCTAAGTAAAATAATGAAAATATTGATGTAAAAAAAGTCGTCTTGAGAATGAAAAAATTGGTGAAATACGAGTTACACTCGCTTATCTAGGATTCTGTTCACGATTATTTAAATGTTTAAATAAAAAAAAATTAATTTTTCTATAATTTTCTTTCAATTTGCTAGTAAATATATACCTATATGTGTACAAAGTTTGAGATGGTTGCTAAAAAATTGTTAAAGTTATGATAAAAAAGAATTTTGAGCTTTTCTCAAAAATTTTGAGTTTTTCTAGCCAATCAAAATTTAAGTCAATTTTAAAATGGTTAGCTATATTTTTCGTGAAAGGACCCCGCACCAAATACATGGAAAAAAATATCCCGGTGAAATTTTTTTATACTTTGCAATTTTATAGTTTATGACCTCCTGATTAAAAAATGTAAATGACAAAACTCAAAAAAATGGACAGATTTTTTGATATATAACATTAAAGACATAAAGAGCAACATAAAAACTACCACTTAAAAGGGTAAAGCGCAAGATTAAAAACGATAAACAGAATGAATTAAATATTCGACAGCTCTCAAAGACAAAAAACATTTATTTCAAAGTGTATAAAGTTCATGTATGGTAAACATGACTACAACCATACAACAACCATTGTTCATACAAAGTCACACAAAACCATTTTATGTACCTAAAAAGCTTATCTGATTTTGTTTTATCACTTGCAAGCCCAGATTGTGTAGTCGGATGTGTAAGAAAAATATTATAGCAGCTACCAACAACCATACAACAACCATTGTTCATACAAAGTCATTGTTCATACATTCATTAAAAGTACCTTAAAAGTCTCCCTGATTTTATTTGATTCTTATAAAGGTTAAAAGAAAATCAGCAAGGATTTTTAAGAACTTAAAATCTTTTTGTGTGACTTTGTATGAACAATGGTTGTTGTATAATTGTTGGTAGCTACTATAATATTTCTTTCACACATCCGACAACACAATCTTAGCTTATAAAGATTAAAAGAAAATCAGGGAGGCTTTTCAGGTACTTTTAATGTATGTGTGTGAATTTGTATGAACAATGGTTGTTGTATGGTTATTGGTAGCTATACTGTATGTTTTTACATATTCGACTACATAATCTTAGCTTAAAAGATTAAAAGAAAATCACGAATGCTTTTCAGGTACTTTTAATAAATATTAAATAAATATTAACTATATTATATTCAATTCCAATTGGGTTCGCTATAATTTTCCTTTAATCTACTCGCGAAAAAACGTATGTATGCCAAGTTTAAACATTCTAGCTCCAAAATTGTAAACGTTAAACAATAATAAATAACTAAAAGAAATATAAACAATAAAACTAAATAAACAAAAGAAATTCTAAAAATTATAAATAAATAACAATAAACAAAATGCTAATTTTATAAAAAGATATCGATAGTTTAAGCCAAAGTCTCTTAGTCCAAGACAATTTAGGAGAGGGGGAAATAAGGAGAAAGCCATTTCAATATTTTATCAACTCTGCAGCGCTAAACTCAGCAAAAGTTGGGCGCCATTCCTTTCTTGAAGCAGTTTTCTTAAAAACAATTAAAATAAAAATGAAATTAAATTCCAAGATACGGGATCAAACACCCAAAAATTAAAAGATAAATTAAAATTTAGCTGCAACATTGAGAAATGTTAAATGCTTTCAAAAGGAGGGGATACTAAATTTGCTGGCTAGTCAGGGTCACACGACCAAAGGAATAAAGAGTCGGGGTGCGAAGAAAATATACCCTTTTGACAAAAGATTAATTACAACCACGGAGGAATAGTAAGGAGACCGATCTTGCTGTAGTAGCGCTTCTGAAAATGTCAGAAAAACATGCACGATAAGTGCCAGTTTCACTGCATTCTACTCAACCACCAAAGTAGCTGAGCATGCGCATTAGCCATGTGCTCTCTCTTTCTCTCGCAAAAAGTGTGCGAGTGAGATCTGGCTGACGTATATTTCTCAAGTCTTCTATGCGTGTTAATTAATTAATAATAATATGATAATAATTAATTAAATTAATTAATAAAAAACAAATGAAGCATTATTTTAAAGAAATAATGCTCAAACACCAATTTGCTTGAACAAGAGGCCGGTCGACCATATTAGAAAAATCTAATATTTTACATTTTTACAAGAAAAAAGAATATTTACGAGTGTTGCAAAATTACTCACTTTTTCTATTAAAGAAAATCAAACGTCCAAAAGAAGTTCCTTGTTAGAAGATTCACTTGTTACACATAAATATGGGACGTTTCACGTCAACCGGCCCAAAGCTCCATCCAAAATTCTAATCAACTTATTACGGCTCAAAATAATCGTCAGCTCATACTGCTTCGAATAAAAAGTGGCGAATTAAAAAATTCAAAATGGCGTCCTTACTGTACCATGTTTTGCAAATTTTTTTAATAACTCAGCAAACAAATGTATTAATTACCTGGAGAAAATAATTGCAACTTGTTGGATAATGGATCACTCTTATGTTTTTGGGGTCGCTGATTACGAATCTGAAGTCAGATTTTAAAAATTTTTTAAATTTAAAATGGCTGATCCAATATGGCGAACAAAATTTTTTTAAAAATTATCAGATTTGCTTGAAACTTGTTACTCGGGGATTTTTGGGGTCGGTGATTACGAATTTAAATCTGGATTTTATAAAATAAGATTGGTGGTTCCAAAATGGCTAATAAAGTATTTAAAAATTGGATGGATTCGCCACCCTTAACTCCATAAACCACCCCTTTCACATTATTCAATTAGTTGTTTTAAATTTTTCTTCCATACAAATTTAGGCTTCATTTAAAAGATCTTAAATATCATAAAAGTAATTTTTCAAAATACTACCCTTAATCCCCAAAACTACCCCTTAATATAGAAATTTAAGATTTTTTTAAATTTACTCTACATAAATCTTTTATAATTTTAGCTAATTTGAGGCTTTTAAATAGCCTTAAATTAAATTTTTAAAATTCTGCCCTTAAATTACTTTTTTAAAATTTTTTCTTTCCTTTATAAAAATTTCCTCTATATCATTTTTTTACAATTTAAGCACAACTGAAACTTTCAAATATTCTGAAACTGAATTTCAAAAACTGTCTACCATTTTGAATTTTTAACAACTTTTACATCAGAATCGTGATCTGTGACCTGATTTTTAAAAGTTGACGTAAGATTCGTGATCCTCGACCCCAAAAATCCCCGAGTAACAAGTTTCAAGCAAATCTGATAATTTTTAAAAAATGTTTGTTCGCCATATTGGATCCACCATTTTGAATTTTGAAAATTTTTAAAATCTGACTTTAAATTCGTAATGAGCGACTCCAAAAACCCCCGAGAAACAAGTTTCAAGCAAATCTGATTATTTTTAAAAAAAGTTTGGTCGACATATTGGATCCGCCATTTTGAATTTTGAAAATTTTTAAAATATGACTTTAGATTCGTAACCAGCGACACCAAAAACCCTTGAGTAACAAGTTTCAAGCAAATTTATAAATAATTTTTAAAAAAAATTTTTGGTCGCCATATTGGATCCACCATTTTGAATTTAAAAAATTATTTTCTCAAGGTAATTAATACATTTGTTTGTTGAGTTATTAAAAAAAGTTGCAAATCATGGTACAGTAAGGACGCCATTTTGAATTTTTTAATTCGACACTTTTTATTCGAAGTAGTATGAGCTGACGATTACTTTGAGCCGTAATAAGTTGATTTTCGTTGATTAGAATTTTGGATGGAGCTCTGGGCCGGTTGACGTGAAATGTCCCATATATATAACGTTATAAATTACAAATAGATTATAAATAATTATAACAATAATATTCATAATTAACAAATTATAATTGTTGCAATAACAATTATAATTAATAATTAGTTAATAATAATTGATTATGATATAATAATTATTTATAATAAATTATAAGTTATATGTTATATATAAGGTTTTAAACCACAACTAACTTCGAACATAACCTTTTATTTAAATAAATAATTGAAAATTTGGCTCCGAAATGTATCCGGCGAACAGGAGGTTAAAAGAAGCGGCGCGAGGAAAGCAAAGGGCCTGTAGCGTTGAGAGTGGAAGGTGCAAGGATGAATGAAAATGGGCCGTGCGGTGAAAGCAGAGAGAGCGAATAGGGAAAAGAGTGGAAAGCGTAGAGTGAAAAGGGGCGCGCCGATAGGATGTTTGGAAAAGTGTAGAAAAACACGTTACCAATGACTCAGCTAAAGACAAGAATTCATGAAGATGTAGCAAAGTTTTTGCATTCTTCATGAATTTTCGTTACCCCCATCAGTGACACGTGTCAGAGTAAAGAGATAACTTTCACATTTATAAGAGTCGGTAGATCCGTGTGTACTGTACAATTATCAATGAAAAGAAGAATTTTTTTATGCTGAGTTTCCATTTTCTTTTCAATTTTGTTATCCATTCTTTAAATATATCTCTTGACAACCAAGCCATTGAATTCTTATAATAATCCACGGGTAAACTTTTTAGACATGCAAACCCCAAAATTGTAATTTCAAAAAATAATTTAAAAATTTGATATTTTTATATAGATTTCTCTGTCTTAAATTTAATTAAAATGTGAATTACAATGCATATGTAGCACTCCTCGTGAAGAGACTAGGGTCGAAATTTGAAATGTCTGGGATCTGGTTAACAGTTTGCACAAACGGAAGTCCTATTAGATACAATTACAAATACCAAATATTTAATAAAAAGTTGAGAAAAATTCGATCTTTCGAAGGAATAAAATAACATAAAAAATGTATGTTAGTAATGTTGTTTATTGACACAAAACAAAAAACGACGTTTTGATGACTTGGTTCGTCAATCAATATCATTATTATAAAAGATTTCTTTGAATTTTCACAATCAAAATTTCTGTCTATTCGCAATAATTTAAAAAATACATATTATAAAAAATTCAATAATATATTATTCAAAGTCAATCGCCCTCCTCGATTTGACAAGAGCAAGTGGAATGTTAATTTAACAAAAGTAAATTTACCAAATGAAGTTATTATTTAGGACGAAACTATAGTTCAATGAAAAAAACAACCAACAAATCAGATGGTTTAGACATATTGAAAAATATTGAAGATACTGTTGGTAAATTAGATGTTAATAATAACATAAAAGATGAGATTCGAAATAAGGTTTCCAATAATATCAAATTTAACTCCAATAATAATCCACACATTACGAAGGATGAAAAACTTTTTACTAAAAAATTAAAATTAACTAACAATTTTTTAACCCTTTAACGCCCAAATGAGCTGATTCTCGACTTGAATTTCAACCTTGTACCATTAACAGAAAAAATTTTTTTAAATATCAGACAAATCATTTCCGACTGATTTTTTATCGCTCTTTCAAATTGCGTGGTCAAAATTTTCAAAAAATAATATTTAATCCCCCTTTTTTTCAAAAACACCCAAAAAATACAAGTTTTTGTCATGTAAAATTTTTTTCAATTGCAATTCTTCCCAGTATATCATTTTTTGCTTATTCTTTAAGATATAAAAAACGTGCTCCCGATAGCCGTACTTTAAAAATATGCATTGCAACTTTTTATTTTTCTATATTTTTAACTCAAATTGCGCCTGAAAGTCAAAAAATTTTCAAAAATAATGTTTGTAAATTTTTTTTTTCAAATTCGCTTAAATTCGCCTGAAATTTGTTGCTCGGGGGTTTTCAGGGTCGCTGATTACGAATCCGATGTCAGTTTTCAAAAATTCAAAATGGCGGACGATTTTTGCAAAAAATTATCGGATTCTTTTCAAACTCGTCACTTAGGGGTTTTCGGGGTGGCTGATTACGAATATGCACTTGGTTTTCAAAAATTCAAAATGGCGGATCCAATATGGCGGAAGACTTTTGCAAAAAATTATCAGATTCTCTTGAAACTCGTTACTCGGGGGTTTTCGGGGTCGCTGATTTTCGAATCCGATGTCAGTTTTCAAAAATTCAAAATGGTGATTTTAGTTTAGTATATTTTATACTTTTGTAATAAACAGTATTGGCATTTAGGGCAGTACTGTACATTTCGATAATTAGGTCGAAGCGAACAAGTTTGTCGCACATATTTCTATTGCTTATTAAAAGATAAATTCATAGTTTTTGACATAATAATTTGTTATTACTTTTACACCATGCCACCCAAAAGAAGATCAGATTCTATGCCTAATCAATCAATTCCTTCTAAAACTTCTCGCAATAAGTCCAATGATTGAGCATTTTGCACAAAGTCAGAATCATCTTCAATCTCAGAAAAATCAGGTTCAGAATCATCCTTTTCATTTATGGAATCATCATCACTATCAGATTCACCAGAATCATCAACAGATGGAATAATGTTAGCATTAACAAAATTTTCCATTTCTTCAATTTGAAATGGTATTTCAATAGTCAAAAAAATTTTTATTACAAAATAATTATAAATTATAAATGAATAAATATTAAAAATTAAATTATATAAAGTAATGAAATTAAAACTAGATAAATTGAATTTCTGAAAATAATAGAAAGAGAGAGAAGATATCTATAGATAACACAATGAAAACATAAACAGGAAAAATAATAGAAAGAGAAGGTAGATATAAATACGAATTATGAGAATTATTAATTTAATTTAAATTTAAAGTTTCTTTTTTATAAATAAATAATTTATATGGATTATTATTTAAAGAATAAATTTATTTTATATTTTTTCTTTAAATTATTTGGAAAATAAAATAATAAAAATTATTTTATAAATTGCTGAAATTAATAATAATTGAATAAAATTTTATGTTGCATTAAAGTAAAAATTATTTAAAAATTAATGGTAAAAGTTAAATAATTTTAGAATCAGTATTTTTTGAGAAATTAAAGTTTTTAGAAAATGAAAATCAGTGAGAGAAAAATGATTGACAGCTAGACAATGGCATTGTTCTTGGCGAACGTTAGAAACGGAATTAGAGAGAGAAAAATATCTCTGTCCTTTGAAAATAATTTAAATGTAATTGGCTATTCGAAAATAGACGCCGCGAAAAATCCAAATAGAGGGAGAAATTGGCGGTAAGAAATACATGGGAGAAGCGCCTTGCGTAAAGTGGTGAGGGAAACTCGCGGATTTTCGCTCAATCAATTTGAAATTCCTTACTCACACACTTGCACATTTTGAATTTTACTTACCCCAGAAAATTAAGGGTAGGGACGCAACTATATAAGCCGAGTAAATGCACGTTTCTGTCTCTTTTGTCTGAACAGTTTTAAACTGGTAAGAGCTTTCTTCTATATTTTATTATAAAGAAATTTCAGAACTATACGAATCTACAAAGTCAAGTCTCTCGAACTTGAGAGTTACAGATTGTTGGGGGCTTTCTAACGATCTCTACCTAAACGATCTGTATCTCTGGGCGAAAGAGATCTCAAAGATTAAATCGTAATAAAAAATAAAATTTATTTTAAAGGGTTAAATTTGAGAGACCAATTGTTAGGGGCTCTCTAACGATTTCTACCAATACGATTGGTTCTTCTCAAATTAACAATTGATAATTGTGGAAGAGGAAAGTCTGTTGTCAGGGGCCTTCGAAAGATTTCTACCAACACGACAAACTTTCCAAATCTTCAATTAAATAAATTATTATTTAACAACAACAAATATACCAACAAAAATCTTCAAAGTCACGCCACGGAAAATCAATGGTCAGGGGCATTCTAACGATCTCTACCAACACTGTTGATTTTCCAAGAGTGGTATCAAAGACGAAATCGTAATTCTTGTTTAATATTCTTATATGCCATGTGCATTGCAATAGGCGATCCACATGATAATTTGAAAGATTAAACTATAAGAGATGATCCTGACAACCCCAAAAATTAACTAGAATAGGATATAATTAATTAATTAAATTAATTATCTAGTAGGGTTTTCAGAGATAAATCTATTAAACTTTAATGTATACATCATTGTTTAACAATATTTTGTTAAATTATGATTGGTGATTAAGGTTTAATCTTTTTAATACCAAAAATAGAAAATTTAAAAATAGAATTAAGAGAAACTAACCCTAAAGGTTTTGTTAGGTAAAGTTTATAAAATCCTTAAATAATTTATTTCATATTTTTTTTGTAGATTTTCAAAGCAATAAAAAAACCAATATTCGAAACTTCTTTAACAAGTGATATAATCACTGAATCAAGGTGTGTTAATATTTATTTCTATTTGTTTATAAATATTAAGTTGAATTCAAGTAAATTTTATTCTATTCAGAACTGGGAGAATTAATGAGGAAAGACTCACAATCGTTTATATAAACAAAGAATAACTATATTGTCAGATAGTTTGTTTATTTATATTACTTATACAAAAACAATTAATTCTTTTATTTATTATTTTCTTAGCATCAAATTCTTTGAAACGATAAACAATCAATTGTTTAAACAAGTAAAAGAATTTTGAAAAGTTAATAACAAAAGCTAAAAAACTAAATAATTATTGGAAAGATTCCTCTAATTTAGTTTGAAAAGCGACAACTAACTTAAAAATAAAAGAGAAGAATATAAAAATATAGATATAGAATTTGGTAAAGCAAAAAAAAAAGAACAAGATAAATACTAGCGTATTTTCATTCATAAATTTTACTACGTGTTTACAATCTTATCTGGTAATATAGTTAGCACGTGTCTCATTATATTGAATAATAGAAATTAAGAATATAATGTCCCTTTAAATTTTGACAATACCATTGTTCCTTTTATATAAGAGATAATGGAATGTGGGTGATACTTCCCTAAACATTTATGTTTATGACTTATCAATCACATGTTTGAACTCATTTGCTTCTCAGAATCGATGTGTCATGTAAATTTAATTAAATTAGAATAAGAAATTACATAATATATTAATAATCCCCGGACTGAGAGCTTATGAATGTTTCAACTGGTACCCCTGGTGTTTATTTACTTTCCTTTCTCTCTTATCTCTGGATAGAATGAGATTTAGTATATAGATATACGCATGCATAATAGAATAAAATAAAAATAAATTTTAATAATCATTCTGAATTGGAGAATTAGATTTATTAAAATAAAATATAAACTTAATTTCGCGAATAATAAATCTTTCGTTATTAAATAAATAAAAAAATGGCGGAAAAACAGATTGAATTACCAAAATCTCTTTCAGATGATATAAATATAGAAGGGGATAAATCAAAACAAAAAGATCAAAATAAAGATACATCTAAAAATAAAAAGAAAAGAAAAAATTGGGGTTTTATGGATATTTTTGATGAAAGTCAAATAGAAGTAACTGAATATGAAGATGATGATGATGATGATTTAAATTTAAGTGAAGAAGATAAAGCAATTTTAAATAAAACTCAAAGAGATTTTGATAATTTCATGACCGAATTGGGTGTAGGCGTAAAAAAAATTAAAAGGGATTTAGCAACTGTAGCAACTCAACAAAAAGAAAATTTTGATATTTGTACTAAAGATAGATCTACAATTAAAAATAAAATCGAACAGAATAAACGCGAAATAGTGGAATTAATGAGCAAGCTAAATGACAGAGTAGACACTAGTATAAATATAAACAAAAGAGTATGCGAGAATGTTAGACTCAATGTCGACGAGACGATAGAGAATGTCTCAAGAACAATTGATAACATTGAAAAAAAAGTAAACGATATACACTTGAGTACAGAGGAAAATTTTATAATGACAACTGATAATGAATTAAAAATAAAAAAAATAACAGAAAATCAATATAAAATAGAACAAAAAGTTAATAAAATTAAAAGTAATGATTCAGCATCCAGAAGTTCATGGATGAAAGAAATGCCATTACCTAAATTTTCTGGCAGTACTCAAGAACGTCCAATAACCTATTTACGCGAGTTAGAGGATTATATGAATTATAATGAGATAAATGATGTAGAATTTAAGTATTTTATACAAGCTAGCTTAGATGGGATTTCTAAAGAATGGTGGAATTTAGTCAAGGCAGAAGATGATAATTATAATAATTTTAAAGAAAAATTTATAAATCGTTTTTGGAATCAAGAAATTAGATTTAAAATAGGTACTAATTTACAATTTGGAAATTATAACCCAAATGGTAAATTATCAAGGTCAGCTTACGCGATAAAGATGATTAATAAAGCTAAAGACTTAATTCCACCACCTTCAGAAAATGAAATTATTATGAAAATTTCTAGACATTTCTCAGAGGATATTCAAACTGCAATAATTGTTAGAGGTATTCAAGATGTAAATAATTTGTTAGATTTATTAGAAAAATTTGACCAAGTTGGTCCAGTAAACTCTCAAAGAAATTTTTTAAATAGAAATACTGGAAATTTTCAAAATAATTCAAACAGCCAACAAGGCTATCAAAATAAACAAACCACATATCAAGGAAATCAAAATAAAAATAAATATAATCCTAACGGAAATGCGAATCGAAATTATTATCAAGGAAATAACAATCAAAATAAATATCAAGAAAACAATAAACAAGTAAATGAAAGGGTTAATAAACAAGAAAATTTTCAAAATAAAAGGGAATTCCGTGATAATAGTTTCGAAGGTAATAAATTTCCAAATAATAATTTTAAACAAAACAATTATCAAAATTATAATTATTCACGTCCAAATTATAATAGTGGAAATGTAATAAATGCAAATAACACACCGCGACAAGATGAAAGAATATCATCCACGGTAAATAATTCAAATCAACAAAATATTAAACAGCGAAAAATTAATAAAAAAAAGTCTAATAACGATAATAGTAATAAAAATGATAGAAATACTTCAGATGAACAAGAAAATAATTGGTCATTACCGTCAACTAGTTCGGAAAACTAGTGAACCTCGGGTTTGTTGACACAAACTCTGTAGATACAAATCCGAGGTCAATGACACTTTTAAATAGAAAAGAGTTTGTCGAATCTTTACCTTCTAATTTACGCGAAGAATTATTGGAAGAACAAAAAGTAAATATTCATGATCATTTAGGAAAATGTCCAATAATTCAATTTTTAATAGAAAATATAAATGTAAAAGCATTAATTGATACGGGAAGTCAAGTAACTTGCATTTCAGAAAATTTTTATGAAGAAAATATTAAAGTATTTGAAAATTGCCCAAAACTACCAATAGTAGGTATGAGTATAGTAGGTGCAACCGGAGCACGTCCAGTTAAACTTAAACTTCAAATATTAGCAAAATTCAAAATGGGAGATTGGTTAGGACAATTTGTTTTTATTATTGTACCTAAATTAAATTGCGATTGCATTATCGGTTCAGATATGTTAAAAATATTAAAAACTAAGATTGATTATAAAAATGATGTAATTGTTGTAATGAAAGGGAAGGAGGAATTGTCTATGGAGATGCTAAAAGAAAGCATAAATAAAATGAAAATAATATATGATCAAAATGTATCAGAAAAAGAAATTGAAAATAAAATTCAAAATCAAAATAAAATTATAAATAATTACAATGATAACAACATTCATTTTAATTAATTTGTAGATTTAGAAAATGAAAATCCGGGCATAATTAATGACGTTTTTTCGATAAAAACATATGATGATCCCCATTCTGAATTTGAGCTAACTGAAGAAGAAATAAATGAAAAAATAATTGAATGTACTTTACTAGATATCGAACAAAAAGAAAGATTTTACAAGCTTATATCGCGTTATAAACACGTATTCTCGAAAAAACCGGGTAGAATAAATATATATGAACATGAATTAGAAGTGAAAGATGACAAACCATTTTTTAAGAAAACATATCCAATACCAATTAAATTGAGGGATAGAGTGAATCAAGAATTAGAAAAATTATTAAAATTAAATATTATAAAAAAAATGAATACAAGATTTATAAGTCCAATTTGTACTGCGTTAAAAAAGGATGGAACGATAAGATTTTGTCTAGACGCGAGAAAATTAAATGAAATTTTAGTTGAAGAATTCGAGCGTGCGGAAACTACCGAAGTTTTATTTCAACGTTGTAGTGGAGTGAAAGTGATGTCTTCATTAGACTTAGTCAGTAGTTTTTGGCAAATTCCGTTGGCTGAAAACAGTAAAAAATATACGGGATTTATTATTGAAGGAAAATGTTATGTATTCAATGTAGTACCTTTTGGTCTAAAAACCAGTACGAGTGCATTAGTAAGAGCGCTAGATCAAGTATTATGCGGGATAGGTAACTTTGTAATCACTTTTATTGACGACATGCTGTGTACTTCACAAAATATCGATGAACATCTTTATCACTTAGAAAAAATTTTTAGAAGATTGGAAAAACACAATATGACTATAAATTTTGCGAAATCACATTTTTTTCGTCCAGAAATAAAATTTTTAGGACATATTTTATCATCTGAAGGTATAAAACCGGATCCTGAAAAAGTAAAAGCAATTCATGATTTTCCGCGACCGAGAAATTTAAAAGAACTACGAGGATTTTTAGGTTTAGTAAATTTTTATACTAAATTCACAAAAAACTATGCGCAAGAAATAGTCCCTCTACTAAAATTATTAAAAATCGGAAACAAATGGGAGTGGAATTCGTCAAAAGAAGAAGCGTTTAAACGAGTTAAAAATCTTTTTTGCGAATTTACTATTCTTAGTTATCCAGACTTATCGAAACCGTTCTATTTACAAACAGACGCGAGCGACGTAGCGATAGGAGCCGTGTTATATCAAATAGATAAGGACGGAAATCAAACACCTATAGCTTTCGCAAGCCGTACGCTAAAAGGAGCGGAACTTACATACTTTACAACAGAGAAAGAACTATTAGCTATTGTATGGAGTTTATTAAAATTTAGATCATACATTTTAGGTTGTTATATTGTTATAAGAACCGATCACAAAGCGTTATCTTTCGTGAAAAGTTGTAAATTATTAAGCGGTAGAATTACGAGATGGATCTTAGCAATTCAGGATTTTAATTTCGACATTGAATATATCCAAGGCAAGAACAACATCGTAGCGGATACTTTAAGTAGAGCACCAGTTTATGAGGAAACAGGCATAGGACTAGATTCCCATGAAGGAAAACTATTTCTATATAATTTAGCAAAACGACCTTCATCCCAACTGCGAAATAAATTTAAAAACATTATAGAGGAGCAAAATAATGATTCTATTTCAAAACAAAGAATGTCAGATGTTAGACAAGGAAAAACAAAGCGTTATATAATCGATAAAAATGTACTTTATTTTGTCGTAGGAGATAATAAAAAATTATGCTTAACTAAAAATATAATAAATGATTTAATTGATGAAACGCATGAAATATATGGACACGTCGGTCCACAGCGAGTTTTTCGTATGTTAAATGAATATTTTTATTATCCACATTTTGCAAAAATAATAAGACATAGAATAACAAGTTGTGACTCATGTCAGAGAAACAAAGTTTCTAATCAAACAAACTTTTCTGAAATGAGAAACTACGCACCCAAAAAACCAGGTGAAATTTTATCGATAGATTTTTATGGTCCATTACCAACTTCTAAGGGAGGATTTAAATACATATTATCTACTATAGATGCGTTCAGTAAATATGTGAAATTATATCCTATTAGAAAAATGACAACAAAAGCGCTTATAAACAAAATTTTCAATCACCATATTAAAAAATTCGGTAAACCGGAGAAAATAATAACAGACCATGGAACTCAATTTACTTCAGGGATTTGGACTGGTAAACTAAAAGAAGAGGGGATACAACCGGTATTTTCATCAATTAGACATCCACAAGGAAATATTGTTGAACGTATACATCGGGAGTTATCGAGATTTTTTAGGACCCTTACTAACGGTAAACATAGTTCTTGGTGGAATTGGATTAATATAATAGAAACTTGTTTTAATGAAACCCACCATGAAACAACCGAGTTTACGCCAGTCGAATTACATCTTAACAAAAAACCTAAAAGAGCATGGGAAAATTGGTTTAATTTTTCACCGATTCCGAAAAATATGGATTATGATAGGAAATTAGAATTAGCATACGATAACATTTGTAAGAAAGGTAAAAGAAGAGCAGAAAAATTTAACATTTCGCATAAATTAACGGAATTTAAAGTTGGAGAAAAAGTCCTCATTAAATTATTAAATAGGTCGGATAAAGAAAACAAAATAATAGCTAAATTCCTACAAATATATGAAGGTCCTTACGAAATAAAAAAAGTAGTAAAACCAGGAACACATATTTTATGGAATTCGAAAACTAAAATAGAAAAAGGAATGTACCATAGTCAAGACTTAAAAAAATATATAGATAGATTATAATAGATAAAATACAATAAATAAAAAAGTATTAAGTGCAATAATCATTAATATAAAAACATATATAAATAAATTAAATACAATAAACAAGAAATAAGTGAATAATAAACAATTTAAAATTACTAAAAATAAACGATTTCATATAAAAAAAAGTGATTTAAAACAAAGTGTTAAATACTAAAAATAAGTATAAATAAAACAGTGAATAAATAAAGTGTATAGTGATAAGTAGTCGTGTATTTAAAAAAAAAAAAAAAAGAAGAATGAAGAGGAAATATAAAAGTGATAGAGACACTAAAATTAAAAAGAAAATTTAAAATGCGTACAATAATCATATATTTTCAAATTCGAAATAAATAGCGCCAAAATCATATAAATAATATAACTGGTCAATTATCTTATAATAACAGAAACCAACTATATAAATACAAAAAAAATAATCAAAAGAAAATTGAAATATTAAAATTAGGTAGGAAAATCTAAATTGTAGTGTATAAACTGTCATTTAGTTGATTCAATGAGGTTTCGTAATCATCAAAACAAACAGTGTTTGGATTAACTAAATTTCGAGGTATGCTACAGTGCTAATACTTACCATAAAAATTAGTATAGATTAGAATTAAATAAAACTGCATGCATTAATAAAAATTAGAGAGATAAAATATATATATGGGACGTTTCACGTCAACCGGCCCAAAGCTATGTCCAAAATTCTATGCAATAAAAATAAACATGTAATACATGAAAATACTAGTAAACTCATCCACTTTCAATTGCAAAGTGGCAGAATTGAAAATTCAAAAAGGCGTCCTTACTATGTCAAGTGGAAGCGGCTAACTTCAGAAATAAGTAAATATATTTATAAATTTCTTTTAGAAAATTATGCAAAAATTTTAGGTCACCACATATTTTAATGTTTTTGAGGTCGCTGATTACGAATCTGAAGTCAGTTTTTCAAAATTCAAAATGGCGGATCCAATATGCGGATTATTTTTTAAAAATAATTGAATTTGCTTGTAACTTGTTACTCGGGGGTTTTCGAAGTCGCTGATTACGAATCTGAAGTCAGTTTTTCAAAATTAAAAATGGCGGATCCAATATGGCGGATTATTTTTTAAAAATTCATTGAATTTGATTGAAACTTGTTACCCGGGGGTTTCCGAGGTCGCTGATTACGAATCTGAAGTCAGTTTTTCAAAATTAAAAATGGCGGATCCAATATGGCGGATTATTTTTTAAAAATTCATTGAATTTGATTGAAACTTGTTACCCGGGGGTTTCCGAGGTCGCTGATTACGAATCAGAAGTCAGTTTTTCAAAATTAAAAATGGCGGATCCAATATGGCGGATTTTTTTTAAATATTCATTGAATTTGATTGAAACTTGTTACTCGGGGGTTTCCGAGGTCGCTGATTACGAATCAGAAGACAGTTTTTCAAAATTCAAAATGGCAAATCCAATATAATTACTTTGTGGCCTTTAAAAAGGCCGATTGTTATAATTATGAACTGTAAGAATGTGGTAGCCTTGACAAAGGCTGATTGTTTTAATTTTTAAACCATAATTTTTTGGTAGCCTTAAAAAAGGCCGTTTGAATTAAATTTACAAAATACATCCAAACCAATGTAATTATATTTTAATATTGCATAACTGCAATAGGATGAGGTGCATTTGAATATTTGAATATTTTTAATTGTTCTTCTGATGTTACAATAAAAGAATGAGCAGATTGAATTTTTGTAACACTAGGTGCTCTAGAAAATCTACTAGCAAGTTTTCGTTTCACTCTCTCGTGTTGTTGCTTGTTGTAAAAGAAAATCTGCGAAGTCTTGATATTTTGCTTAGCCCATTGGTAAAGAGTCTCTGCATTTAAAATGGCTTTGTCTGGTGAGGATTGCAAGCTAGCACGAGTGGCTTCTCTCTTTAAAATAGCTCCTATGCCATCACATGATCCTTTACAGTTGACACACTGAGGGTTTAATAAAAACATTTGAACATCGTGAAAAAATGACAATCGCTAAAACATATCTTACGAAGTCTGAATAAGCTCTTTTATAATTTAGATATCGTCCATGTTTTTAAGATGCTCAAATGTTCTTACTACTTACATGAACATTCATGAAAAAAATTATTATTACAGCCGCATTTAAAAAGTTACTAAAACTCAGTTAATCAGTTAATAATGAAATGCACTGAATCAGCCACATTATTTGATTATTCGTTTTCTTCCTTTCGATTTATACAGTTTCTTTGACTCGCAACAAGGTGAATAATTTTATCTACAAATATTGTACCTAATTTCCATCTAAATCATAGCAGGGGGTAAAGAAAAATTAAGGAAAAGTTGTGTTTGAGGAAGACCTCAGGCATCTCAGAACGCTAGGACTTCAGATTCATAATCAGCGACCTCCAAAACCCCTAAGTAAAAAGTTTCAATCAAATTCAATCAATTTTTAAAAATTCGTCCGTCATATTAAATCCGCCATTTTGAATTTTGAAAAACTGACTTCAGATTCGTAATCAGCGACCTCGAAAACCCCCAAGTAACAAGTTTCAAGCAAATTCAATGAATTTTTAAAAAATTCGTCCGCCATATTGGATCCTCCATTTTTAATTTTGAAAAACTGACTTCAGATTTGTAATGAGCGACCTGGAAAATCCCTGAGTAACAAGTTTGAAGCAAATTCAATAAATTTTTAAAATATAATCCGCCATATTGGATCCGCCATTTTGAATTTTGAAAAACTGACTTCAGATTCGTAATCAGCGACCTCGAAAACCCCCGAGTAGCAAGTTTCAAGCAAATTCAATTAATTTTTAAAAAATAATCCGCCATATTGGATCCGCCATTTTGAATTTTGAAAAACTGACTTCAGATTCGTAATCAGCGACCCCAAAAACATTGAAATATGTGGTGACCTAAAATTTTTGCATAATTTTTTAAAAGAAATTAATAAACATAATTACTTATTTCTGAAGTTAGCCGCTTCCACTTGACATAGTAAGGACGCCATTTTGAATTTTCAATTCTGCCACTTTGCAATTGAAAGGGGATGAGTTTACTAGTATTTTCATGTATTACATGTTTATTTTTATTGCATAGAATTTTGGACATAGCTTTGGGCCGGTTGACGTGAAACGTCCCATATATATATTTTTTTTCTCTCTCTCGTTACAAAATTTTTTTTTAATTTTTTTTCTCAATAGATGGCATTAGTAATCAAAAAGAGTCAGGCGACGAGCACTGTATGCGATGGCGCAACAGAAGAGGCGGGTCCTCTTGCAATATCTGCCAATGATTACTTTATTACTAAGCGCATCATATCCATAGAAGTAGCCAATAAAGCCACTCAAACAAAAAAAGATGACAACAATAACAATAGAAAGAAAAACCTAATAAAAAAAAATGAAATTAAAAAGAACAAAATGTTAAAATTAAAAAAAAATAACAAACCCACCATCACAAAAATTGAAAATGCAAAATTAAATATAGATAAATATTTGTTCAATAACAAAAATAAAAAAACTGCAATAGAAGAGGAAGAACCCTTTCCTCTATTTGTAGAAATAAACGGAATAATATATCCCAACATAATCCATTTAACGGATTATAAAGAATAAAATTTTTTTTTTTCACATACTTTATTTTTTATTTTTTTTACCTTCTTATTATAAAAAAAAAAAAAAAAGGGAAAGAAAAGAGCACATAAATTATAAATCTACTTTCTCCTATTTATTACCATTAGTATCTTTAAATTAAAATTAAAAATTATAATTATTATTTTATTATTTTCTTTGTTTTTTTTATTTTTTTTTCAAGATGCAACATCAAAACATAAACGAAAATGATATAGTAACATCATATGAACAATATCCTGAAATGGTCCTAAACATAAAAAAATATAAAATGAAAATAATAAATGCGATAAATCCATCTGCCATCAAAGCCAAATTAATAGAGAGAGAACTAACACAAGGAGAAATGAGGAAGGAAATTTTCAATTTTTACAAGGATAAAGAGGAACAATACAGGATAACTAATTTAGATAATAGAATTTTGGCGGTTCCGATAATATACAAAAAAGAAACACAAATTTTTGAAAGAGGTTACATTATCCTAATCAATACCGGTATGGAAGACCTAGTTCTAGTATACAATATTGATGATCACGTACACACATACATAAAAAAAACAACATTTTTTACATTACCTACAAATTTTTAATTATACCTAACTTCTCACTTAATATCGCTCTATGTGATATTTGTCCACCACATCGCCAAATTTGGGAATCTGGAACCAATTCCAGATTCCAAGATTTTATTAAAGACATGATAGTTGATTTCTATATAAAAAAATTTGTGAACCACCATTATGTGGGATGGGCAAAGATCGATCAATTATCCTCATTGGATGATTGGCTACTGGAAAATGAGTTAGCCTTAATCAAACCTGATTCCTACGAATTATATTTGAATTATGATGAAGTGTTAGAGGATTTTGATGAGGATGAAATTGAAGATGAACCAATAAGAGCCCCAGGAGCATAATAGCTCAACAGTGTAAATAAATTAAATAAAATTTTTTTTTTCTCTTTATAAACGAATAAATTTATTCATAAATTAAGAAATTCATTCGTTTAGGGGGGCATTTTGGAGTCAAAATTAATAAATTTTTTTTTTTTAAAAAATTTTTTTTTTTTTTTCTTGTTTCTCTCCATTTTTTTTGCCAATTGAAATTAATTTTTTTTTAAAACAAATAAAATTCCCTTTATGTTAAAAGAATTCATTTGTTTAAGGGGGCATTGAAATGGTATTTCAATAGTCAAAAAAATTTTTATTACAAAATAATTATAAATTATTTAAATTATAAATTAATAAACATTAAAAATTAAATTATATAAAGTAATGAAATTAAAACTAGATAAATTGAATTTCTGAAAATAATAGAAAGAGAGAGAAGATATCTATAGATAACACAATGAAAACATAAACAGGAAAAATAATAGAAAGAGAAGGTAGATATAAATACGAATTATGAGAATTATTAATTTAATTTAAATTTAAAGTTTCTTTTTTATAAATAAATAATTTATATGGATTATTATTTAAAGAATAAATTTATTTTATATTTTTTCTTTAAATTATTTGGAAAATAAAATAATAAAAATTATTTTATAAATTGCTGAAATTAATAATAATTGAATAAAATTTTATGTTGCATTAAAGTAAAAATTATTTAAAAATTAATGGTAAAAGTTAAATAATTTTAGAATCAGTATTTTTTGAAAAATTAAAGTTTTTAGAAAATGAAAATCAGTTAGAGAAAAATGATTGACAGCTAGACAATGGCATTGTTCTTGGCGAACGTTAGAAACGGAATTAGAGAGAGAAAAATATCTCTGTCCTTTGAAAATAATTTAAATGTAATTGGCTATTCGAAAATAGACGCCGCGAAAAATCCAAATAGAGGGAGAAATTGGCGGTAAGAAATACATGGGAGAAGCGCCTTGCGTAAAGTGGTGAGGGAAACTCGCGGATTTTCGCTCAATCAATTTGAAATTCCTTACTCACACACTTGCACATTTTGAATTTTACTTACCCCAGAAAATTAAGGGTAGGGACGCAACTATATAAGCCGAGTAAATGCACGTTTCTGTCTCTTTTGTCTGAACAGTTTTAAACTGGTAAGAGCTTTCTTCTATATTTTATTATAAAGAAATTTCAGAACTATACAAATCTACAAAGTCAAGTCTCTCGAACTTGAGAGTTACAGATTGTTGGGGGCTTTCTAACGATCTCTACCTAAACGATCTGTATCTCTGGGCGAAAGAGATCTCAAAGATTAAATCGTAATAAAAAATAAAATTTATTTTAAAGGGTTAAATTTGAGAGACCAATTGTTAGGGGCTCTCTAACGATTTCTACCAATACGATTGGTTCTTCTCAAATTAACAATTGATAATTGTGGAAGAGGAAAGTCTGTTGTCAGGGGCCTTCGAAAGATTTCTACCAACACGACAAACTTTCCAAATCTTCAATTAAATAAATTATTATTTAACAACAACAAATATACCAACAAAAATCTTCAAAGTCACGCCACGGAAAATCAATGGTCAGGGGCTTTCTAACGATCTCTACCAACACTGTTGATTTTCCAAGAGTGGTATCAAAGACGAAATCGTAATTCTTGTTTAATATTCTTATATGCCATGTGCATTGCAATAGGCGATCCACATGACAATTTGAAAGATTAAACTATAAGAGATGATCCTGACAACCCCAAAAATTAACTAGAATAGGATATAATTAATTAATTAAATTAATTATCTAGTAGGGTTTTCAGAGATAAATCTATTAAACTTTAATGTATACATCATTGTTTAACAATATTTTGTTAAATTATGATTGGTGATTAAGGTTTAATCTTTTTAATACCAAAAATAGAAAATTTAAAAATAGAATTAGGAGAAACTAACCCTAAAGGTTTTGTTAGGTAAAGTTTATAAAATCCTTAAATAATTTATTTCATATTTTTTTTGTAGATTTTCAAAGCAATAAAAAAACCAATATTCGAAACTTCTTTAACAAGTGATATAATCACTGAATCAAGGTGTGTTAATATTTATTTCTATTTGTTTATAAATATTAAGTTGAATTCAAGTAAATTTTATTCTATTCAGAACTGGGAGAATTAATGAGGAAAGACTCACAATCGTTTATATAAACAAAGAATAACTATATTGTCAGATAGTTTGTTTATTTATATTACTTATACAAAAACAATTAATTCTTTTATTTATTATTTTCTTAGCATCAAATTCTTTGAAACGATAAACAATCAATTGTTTAAACAAGTAAAAGAATTTTGAAAAGTTAATAACAAAAGCTAAAAAACTAAATAATTATTGGAAAGATTCCTCTAATTTAGTTTGATAAGCGACAACTAACTTAAAAATAAAAGAGAAGAATATAAAAATATAGATATAGAATTTGGTAAAGCAAAAAAAAAAGAACAAGATAAATACTAGCGTATTTTCATTCATAAATTTTACAACGTGTTTACAATCTTATCTGGTAATATAGTTAGCACGTGTCTCATTATATTGAATAATAGAAATTAAGAATATAATGTCCCTTTAAATTTTGACAATACCATTGTTCCTTTTATATAAGAGATAATGGAATGTGGGTGATACTTCCCTAAATATTTATGTTTATGACTTATCAACCACATGTTTGAACTCATTTGCTTCTCAGAATCGATGTGTCATGTAAATTTAATTAAATTAGAATAAGAAATTACATAATATATTAATAATCCCCGGACTGAGAGCTTATGAATGCTTCAAATTTCGATTGCCATTGACCTTGTGCGACGAGTGTTTAGAATAATCGAATCATTGGACTTATTGCGAGAAGTTTTAAAAGGAATTGATTGATTAGGCATAGAATCTGATCTTCTTTTGGGTGGCATGGTGTAAAAGTAATAACAAATTATTATGTTAAAAATTATGAATTTATCTTTTAACAAGCAATAGAAATATGTGCGACAAACTTGTTCGCTTCGACCTAATTATCGAAATGTACAGTACTGCCCTAAATGCCAATATTGTTTATTACAAAAGTATAAAATATACTAAACTAAAGTCACCATTTTGAATTTTTGAAAACTGACATCGGATTCGAAAATCAGCGACCCCGAAAACCCCCGATTAACGAGTTTCAAGAGAATCCGATAATTTTTTGCAAAAATCGTCCGCCATATTGGATCCACCATTTTGAATTTAAAAAATTATTTTCTCAAGGTAATTAATACATTTGTTTGCTGAGTTATTAAAAAAAGTTGCAAATCATGGTACAGTAAGGACGCCATTTTGAATTTTTTAATTCGACACTTTTTATTCGAAGTAGTATGAGCTGACGATTACTTTGAGCCGTAATAAGTTGATTTTCGTTGATTAGAATTTTGGATGGAGCTCTGGGCCGGTTGACGTGAAATGTCCCATATATATAACGTTATAAATTACAAATAGATTATAAATAATTATAACAATAATATTCATAATTAACAATTAACAAATTATAATTGTTGCAATAACAATTATAATTAATAATTAGTTAATAATAATTGATTATGATATAATAATTATTTATAATAAATTATAAGTTATATGTTATATATAAGGTTTTAAACCACAACTAACTTCGAACATAACCTTTTATTTAAATAAATAATTGAAAATTTGGCTCCGAAATGTATCCGGCGAACAGGAGGTTAAAAGAAGCGGCGCGAGGAAAGCAAAGGGCCTGTAGCGTTGAGAGTGGAAGGTGCAAGGATGAATGAAAATGGGCCGTGCGGTGAAAGCAGAGAGAGCGAATAGGGAAAAGAGTGGAAAGCGTAGAGTGAAAAGGGGCGCGCCGATAGGATGTTTGGAAAAGTGTAGAAAAACACGTTACCAATGACTCAGCTAAAGACAAGAATTCATGAAGATGTAGCAAAGTTTTTGCATTCTTCATGAATTTTCGTTACCCCCATCAGTGACATGTGTCAGAGTAAAGAGATAACTTTCACATTTATAAGAGTCGGTAGATCCGTGTGTACTGTACAATTATCAATGAAAAGAAGAATTTTTTTATGCTGAGTTTCCATTTTCTTTTCAATTTTGTTATCCATTCTTTAAATATATCTCTTGACAACCAAGCCATTGAATTCTTATAATAATCCACGGGTAAACTTTTTAGACATGCAAACCCCAAAATTGTAATTTTAAAAAATAATTTAAAAATTTGATATTTTTATATAGATTTCTCTGTCTTAAATTTAATTAAAATGTGAATTACAATGCATATGTAGCACTCCTCGTGAAGAGACTAGGGTCGAAATTTGAAATGTCTGGGATCTGGTTAACAGTTTGCACAAACGGAAGTCCTATTAGATACAATTACAAATACCAAATATTTAATAAAAAGTTGAGAAAAATTCGATCTTTCGAAGGAATAAAATAACATAAAAAATGTATGTTAGTAATGTTGTTTATTGACACAAAACAAAAAACGACGTTTTGATGACTTGGTTCGTCAATCAATATCATTATTATAAAAGATTTCTTTGAATTTTCACAATCAAAATTTCTGTCTATTCGCAATAATTTAAAAAATACATATTATAAAAAATTCAATAATATATTATTCAAAGTCAATCGCCCTCCTCGATTTGACAAGAGCAAGTGGAATGTTAATTTAACAAAAGTAAATTTACCAAATGAAGTTATTATTTAGGACGAAACTATAGTTCAATGAAAAAAACAACCAACAAATCAGATGGTTTAGACATATTGAAAAATATTGAAGATACTGTTGGTAAATTAGATGTTAATAATAACATAAAAGATGAGATTCGAAATAAGGTTTCCAATAATATCAAATTTAACTCCAATAATAATCCACACATTACGAAGGATGAAAAACTTTTTACTAAAAAATTAAAATTAACTAACAATTTTTTAACCCTTTAACGCCCAAATGAGCTGATTCTCGACTTGAATTTCAACCTTGTACCATTAACAGAAAAAATTTTTTTAAATATCAGACAAATCATTTCCGACTGATTTTTTATCGCTCTTTCAAATTGCGTGGTCAAAATTTTCAAAAAATAATATTTAATCCCCCTTTTTTTCAAAAACACCCAAAAAATACAAGTTTTTGTCATGTAAAATTTTTTTCAATTGCAATTCTTCCCAGTATATCATTTTTTGCTTATTCTTTAAGATATAAAAAACGTGCTCCCGATAGCCGTACTTTAAAAATATGCATTGCAACTTTTTATTTTTCTATATTTTTAACTCAAATTGCGCCTGAAAGTCAAAAAATTTTCAAAAATAATGTTTGTAAATTTTTTTTTTCAAATTCGCTTAAATTCGCCTGAAATTTGTTGCTCGGGGGTTTTCAGGGTCGCTGATTACGAATCCGATGTCAGTTTTCAAAAATTCAAAATGGCGGACGATTTTTGCAAAAAATTATCGGATTCTTTTCAAACTCGTCACTTAGGGGTTTTCGGGGTGGCTGATTACGAATATGCACTTGGTTTTCAAAAATTCAAAATGGCGGATCCAATATGGCGGAAGACTTTTGCAAAAAATTATCGGATTCTCTTGAAACTCGTTACTCGGGGGTTTTCGGGGTCGCTGATTTGCGAATCCGATGTCAGTTTTCAAAAATTCAAAATGGTGATTTTAGTTTAGTATATTTTATACTTTTGTAATAAACAGTATTGGGATTTAGGGCAGTACTGTACATTTCGATAATTAGGTCGAAGCGAACAAGTTTGTCGCACATATTTCTATTGCTTATTAAAAGATAAATTCATAGTTTTTGACATAATAATTTGTTATTACTTTTACACCATGCCACCCAAAAGAAGATCAGATTCTATGCCTAATCAATCAATTCCTTCTAAAACTTCTCGCAATAAGTCCAATGATTGAGCATTTTGCACAAAGTCAGAATCATCTTCAATCTCAGAAAAATCAGGTTCAGAATCATCCTTTTCATTTATGGAATCATCATCACTATCAGATTCACCAGAATCATCAACAGATGGAATAATGTTAGCATTAACAAAATTTTCCATTTCTTCAATTTCGATTGCCATTGACCTTGTGCGACGAGTGTTTAGAATAATCGAATCATTGGACTTATTGCGAGAAGTTTTAAAAGGAATTGATTGATTAGGCATAGAATCTGATCTTCTTTTGGGTGGCATGGTGTAAAAGTAATAACAAATTATTATGTTAAAAATTATGAATTTATCTTTTAACAAGCAATAGAAATGTGTGCGACAAACTTGTTCGCTTCGACCTAATTATCGAAATGTACAGTACTGCCCTAAATGCCAATATTGTTTATTACAAAAGTATAAAATATACTAAACTAAAATCACCATTTTGAATTTTTGAAAACTGACATCGGATTCGAAAATCAGCGACCCCGAAAACCCCCGATTAACGAGTTTCAAGAGAATCCGATAATTTTTTGCAAAAATCGTCCGCCATATTGGATCTGCCATTTTGAATTTTTGAAAACTAACATCAGGTTCGTAATCAGCGACCCTGAAAACCCCCGAGTAACAAATTTCAGGCGAATTTAAGCGAATTTGAAAAAAAGAAATTTACAAACATTATATTTGAAAAATTTTTGCCTTTTAGGCGCCATTTTGAGTTAAAAATAAAGAAAAATAAAAAGTTGCAATGCATATTTTGAAAGTACAGCTATCGGGAGCACGTTTTTTATATCTTAAAGAATAAGCAAAAAATGATATACTGGGAAGAATTGCAAATTGCAAATTTGACATGACAAAAACTTGTATTTTTTGGGTGTTTTTGAAAAAAAGGGGGGTAAAATATTATTTTTTGAAAATTTTGACCACGCAATTTGAAAGAGCGATAAAAAATCAGTCGGAAATGATTTGTCTGATATTTTAAAAATTTTTTTTCTGTTAATGGTACGAGGTTGAAATTTAAGTCGAGAATCAGCTCATTTGGGCGTTAAAGGGTTAAGAGAGAATCCGGAAATAATGTTTACAATCTCCGATAAGGGTAAACGTACAGTTTGTCTTTACAAATCCTTTTATCTAAACGGTGTTTCTAACTTACTTTCTGATACTTCTTCTTATAAACTTCTCAATAGCAACCCACTTAAAAAACTTCAAAATAATACTAGTAAAATTCTCCAATATTTAAATGATAATGAATTTTTAAAATACAAATATCACCACAATGCATACAAATATCACTGTTTTACCAAGATTAAAAAATAATTAAAAAATAATTATATTCCAAATGATTACATTTTAGTGTCTCTTGACGTTAATTCTCTGTTTACCAACGTACCTCTTGACTTGGTCATTCAAAGTCTTGAACGTACACCGAAAAAACGATGTTCTAATTTTAAGAATTTTCAACTTATTTTAAGAATATGCGAGACTTAAATAGGCGCCACGAATATATTCTTAAATTAAGAATAGAATCTTCTTATATTAAGAATATTGTCTTAGAATCACTTTTTTAGAATATAATCTTAAAATAAGTATATTTTCTTCTTGTATCAAGAAATATACTTTCAGCAGTTTTAAGAATACTATAAACTTAATTTAAGAATAGTAAATACTTAATACCAAAATATACATAATTTCAAATAAAGAAAAAGTACAGCATTTTTATTTTAAAAATATTACTTTTATTAAAAATTTCAAAAAGGAACACAATTTTAATACTTAAAGACAATGGTAACCAATTGTCGAACATTTTTTTCAATTTGCGATCACAAAAACTTAAATTACGTAGATAAGATTAAGAAACGCAATAATATTTTTCTTATAAATTTTTAAACGTGAAAAATTAAAACTAAACAACAATTATTACAATTACACTCCGACGCGCACGACGACTCGTTAGTCAATGGCGACGCGAATAAGCTAGCAGCACGTCAATTCTAGCGCATATTCTTGTTTTAAGAAGAAGAAGATTTAGTACATAGAAAATATTCTTAAAGTTAGAATCTGCTTAAGAATATTATTAAGAATATTTATGTAAGAATATAACATTCGTAAAACTAGAATATTTTAAGAATATTTTTTTAAGAAAATAATAATCTTAAAACTAGAATACCGTTTTTCGGTGTAGAATCACAAATATTAATAATTGTAAAATCCATTTTAATGATATCTTACACTGCACTGATTTTCTTTATAAGTTGTGTCTTTTGCGGACATTTCTGAATGTTTTCTGATGTCGTTGATATGTATGTATAAGTTTTGGGGTCGCTGATTACGAATCTGAAGTCAGATTTCAAAAATTGTCAAAATTTAAAATTGCGTTTTTCTCGAAGTGACATTTTTGAAGTTCGTGTTTACGATGTCTTAAAATCTACTAAACCAATCGTTCTAAAATTTGGCACAGTTCTTCTTGACTAAATTCCCCACGTAACTACGAGAGCTTTTTTTAATAATTATTAATTATACAGTAAAAAATAGACCGATTTTTAAACGATAATCGAGGTTTTGGATTTCAAGTGCTGCAAAAAAAACCCTTTCGTAGTTACCTCGAAAAACATCTCCTTTAACAAATTTTTTTTTATTTAGATGATTCTGTTGCGAGTTACGTTGAACACCAAAAATTTTTACGAGGCGCCTGAAGAGATTTACTGCCACTTGTTCAATTTGCAATATTTTTCAATGAGAATTTAGGAAAATATACTTAAAATATTGTATTAATATGTGGAAATTAGGTTAATAAAGTAACACACTTCATATCACCGAAAAAAATTATTAAAAAAGTACCTTTTTTACATCGAATTAACCATACCCTCCCTTAAACTTTTAGTACATGTCTCTTCTAAAATAATGAACCGATTTCAAATTTTTTTGTCTTGTTTTTTTAGTAAGGTTTCAAGATACCAATTAAATAGTTTGACATGATTCTGACTTCTTTTGAGGAAAATATACATATAAGCATGAGTAAAAGACAGTAATTTTTTTATCAGTGGGTTTATATGTTTATCAGAACATTTGTTGTCAACCTGCAGTCTTGTAACTATTTGATTGAGTACTTGACTATATCTGTAATTGAATTAAACAAAACCCAAAGCGATAAATTAAATAGTTTTTAAGAAACATGTACCGAAAAATGGCTCTTTTTGCATTAATTTGAGGTGATTAGGCGTCCCCTTAATTATTATGTATTACATAGTTCTTTAAAACTTTATTAATGCTCTCTGCATTTTACAAGGTTGAGGCTGTCATTATTTTAATACCTGCATTACGCTCGTTGTTTAATTTTCAAAATAAGTTAAGTTCTAAATAAATATTGAAAAAAATTGAAATTTTAAATGTTTGAACTTGTGAAGACAAAAGATTGTAAACTTTTTATAAATGCAGAGAGCGTTAAAAAATTATTATTTATAATGTATTAAAGAACTATGTAATAGTGCATAGATGGTGCACTGCAGAAGTTAATGCTTAATTTCTCAAGTAAAATTTGCTTGTCCCACTTTTTAACCTATACATTTTTTTAGGAAAAACGTGAGCTTTATGAAAAAAATAAATAAAAAAAATAAAAATTGTCCATTGTATAAAAAACTGTAATTTTATTTTTTATTTGCATTTTTCAAGGTCAACAATTTTTCAGTTTTTAAATTGTTTTCACCATTAAAAAGTGCGTAAAAAGAGCTACAAATCCATATGTTTGTGAGTATGAGAGGTATGAATGAGTTTTGAATTTTAGCGCCTGACTAAAGGCATCTTTAACTCCCTCTTTATAATCGCATTTTATTTTCGGCATTTGGAGGGAAATTCTTGGAATATTGTTCGCCATATGCTGTGTGTGAGAGAACGAGGGACGCGTTGGAGTTCGATTATACTGCTTTTATTTTAAACAAAGTTTTAATTGTTAAATTAACGATAAAGTGGTTTTTCATTAAAACATTGAACTCAAGTTGTGAATTAATTAATAAATGACTGATTTGTTATATTTTAATCGATCTGTGACTTATTTAATTTAAGGGGGGAACACCAGTTGTAACTTTCGAAAAATCGATTTTTTTTGCATTTTCTTAAAGTATACATATTTAGAAATGTGTCTGTAAATTTTAAACTTGATCCGGTGAAAAATAAATGAGATATACAGAACACTGCAGCGGCGCGTCCCGTGGCTTCATTATATGGTCCAGGAATCGATGACTCTTTGTAAATTGGAAACAAAATTTCTTCTGAACAAAAAAAAGTAAGTTGAAACTTTGAATGCGTTTTTTTCAAAATGACATTTTCCAAGTCGGTGACCACGATTACTCGAATACCATTAAACCGATTTATTTAAAATTTAGTGTGCTTCATTTACACATATAAGTCTAGTTCGTGATCGAAGGATTTTTTTTTATGCAAAACTTTTTTTTATATAGCTGAAAATCGACCGTATTTTTTTAACGAAAATCATACTTTTGACTTTGACAGGTCGCCATTTTGTCAAATTTTTTTTTTTTTAAATCCTTCGATCACGAACTAGATAATCTTATAATAAATGTAAATCAATTTCATTTTTGTATTTCAGACGAAGTATACTTGCAGAATGTTGGTCACCGCAATTCGCCTTTTTTCTTAAGGCGCCACTTCAATGGCTCATATCTCTAAAAGTTTTTGTTATAAAAATTTTTTTTTTCTTTTAAATTACAGCTTTTAACATGTACTTTTAACTAATAAATAGTATTCTTTAAAAAGATTCATTGTTCTTTTGGAAAATATTCTTGTAAAAAGCATTATTTCTTGAGTTACAACTGGTGTTCCCCCCTTAAATCACTTTTACCAGTCCCTTTATTCGATTTACTTAACAAAACTTTATGAAATTAAAACATAGTCCTTCGAGCCGGATTTGGAAAAAGGTGAATCGAGTGATATTGTGAAGGAGAAGTAAAATTTTTTATGAATAAAAATTTGATAAAGGCAAATTTTTTTAAAATGAAAATTGTTCTATGCAAAAATTATTATAAATAGAAAATATTTTATATGAAAATTTTGTTAAACAAAATTTTAGACAATTAAAATTTTTAATAACTTGGTATAATGTCTTTAAAATATTTTAATAAATAGACAATCGCGCACAATTCTATTTCAATTAATTAAAAATCTTATAAAAGAAATTTTCTTTCAATAATAATTGTGTCTTATAAAAATTTACACAAATTTTATTTCTGTAAAATGTAAATTTGTTAATATAATAATTCCTACTAATGAATAATCAATTAAACAAAAATTTCATTAGATAACATTTTATTAAAATGGGTATTGTGCTATATGAAAATTCGATTAAATTAAAAATTTGACACCTGAATTATATTTTACACACATTTTATACCAAAATGTAATTTTCTTTAACAAAATTTACTACAAATAAAATTTTTAATTAAAGAAATTTTAGTTCAACAAAAACTCTAATTTTTAAAAATTCTTTGAAATACATCTTCTTTCATTTAAAAAGTAATGTCACTAAATATTTTTATTTGTAATTATTAGTTTATTACATCTTTTGTTTACGTATGCATTTTGATGTATACTAATTTCAACAAACAAAACATCTGTAAAACAAAAGTTTTATCACATGAAATTCTACCTTTTCAAAGTGATTTGAAATGAACTCTAGGGGATTATTATGCGCGCCCAGATTTTAATAATTATCAAAATCTGACATTAGAAATACATAAAAATTTCAAAGTTTTTTATGATAAAATAGAAAAGATAATAATTAATCAGTCAAATATATTTAAGTGGTTTTTGAAATTTTTGTAATATTACTGTAATGTTACTGTAATATTATAATGATCGGCTTTACAACCAAAACTCAGGTGTCCGAAAGGGCCATGTTTACATCTGTAATATAAAAATTATTTTTTGAATGTAGTTTTCTGAGGATTATAAAAGTTTTTAAATGTATTTATAATAAGCAAGAAAATGAAAAATTGATCAACATTTATAGTTATTTGTACTGATATTTTAAACATGATTGTGGAAAATAATGTTTTACTAAATAAAATAGTTTAAATTAAAGTTTATTCAATAACCTTTCGTTCACTGTTTATTAATAACACGTATTTTAAATGTTTAGTCATCATAACGAAATGAAAATAACCAAAAAAGCATAAATACTCAAAACAACCTTTAAGCTTTTATTTAATTTGCTAAATATAAAAATTTAATCCAATTTTCTTGATCCGCTATTTTGAATTTTGAGAATCTTATTTCAGATTAGTAAACAGCGACCGAAAAACACCCCGAGTAACGAGCTTTCAGAGAATTCGATTATTGTTTAATTTTCTTGATCCACCATTTAGAATTTTGAAAATCTGTTATTATATTCGTAATCAGCGACCTCAAAAACCCCCGAGTAACGTACTTCCAGAGAATTTATTAAAAGTTTAATTTTTTTGTTTCGTCATATTAAATTCGTCATTTTGAATTTTTAAAATTTGTTATTATATTCGTAATCAGCGAACCCAAAACCCTCGAGTAAAATGCTGATGGAGAATTTGATTACGTTTTAATTTTCTTCTACTAGTTATATTTTATTACATATTTTGAATTTTGGAAATCTGATATCAATTTTGTAATTAGCGACCCCGAAAACCTCATAATAACATTTTTTATGAATATTCAATAAGTCTTTAGCATTCTTTGCTTCCTCGTGGAGGAAGCTTTGTAGTCCTTTCGTTTATAAAATTTTTAGAAATGGTGAAAACAAATTTTGCTTTATATAGAAACATGTTATATGAGATCCTGATCAATTGTCCGGATGTATGTATGTGTGTGTCTGTGTATGTGAATCATTTTTGTGAACTCGATATCTTTAATAGGTTTTAATGTATTTGGGTAAAATTTAGTAGGCTTATTTATCACATTTATCTCTCAAAAATGACGAGCGGATTTTTCAAAATACACAAAAAAAAATTTTATCATCCTTTTTCCAAAAAAATCTTTTTAAATGAAAAATTTTTTAAATAGAAAAATTTAAGGTAATATATAATATAATCGTCTTCCTTACGACAAGACGAATCCATTGATATATATAAAGTATACATTTGATTGAAATTTAAAGAATTAATGAAAGTTAAATATCAAAAATTCACATTTTAGCTAAAAAATGTTGTTTTTTTCAATTCATGTTTATATATGAAATAATTTTATTCCCTGCATTCAAACGAATTGGTTGATATATATAAAGTATAGATTTGACTTAAATTTTAAGAATTAATTAAAATTGAAAATTTATATATTAACTAAAAAATTTTGTGTTTTTTTAAATTCAAGTTAATACATAAAATAATTGTATTCCTTGCATTGAAACGAATCGATTCGTATATATAAAGTATATGTTACACCCAAAATGAATTAAAATGTTCTTAATTTTTCAAAAAAATTTAATTAATTTAAAACAGTTTTCAACTCGAAATTTTTTAAATCAATCAATTGAATCGGAGAAAATAATAGCTAAACGCGTTGGATCCATCCGCTAGAGAATTGTAAAGGAAAAACCATGAATTTTTACGAAAAATACTTAAAAATGACTATGTACCCCCCCCCCTAGCGGTCACATCTTTTGACATAAAGATCTCAAATTTGGTACACTTATGTATTTTTACGTGAAAATTACAGGGAAAAAGATGTGATCCCGTTTGGAGTTAATAATTGATTTTTATCAAATTTTTAAAGAAAAATGATAATTTTAGGGAAAGAAATTGTATTTTCCGACCTAAAACTAAGAAAATTTTATCTAAAGTAATTCAAATTTATATATTTTTACGTGTAGATTACAAAAAAAATATAGCGAGGACGATCGGAGTTGATGGTCCTGGTGCTGTCAGGAAAGAACTGATAATAATAGAAAAAATCATGAATTTTCTCCCAATAACGAAAAGTTTTTTATCTAAATGGCTTAAAATTTATTCATTTTCACGCATTTTTGTGTGTAGATTGGAGAAATAATTTAACAAACATGATAAGAAGTTGTTTTAATTAAGTTTTTTTCGAAAAAGAATTTTTTTTGAAAAAAGTGGACTTTTCCCATAAGATTTTAATTGTTTCTCTGTTCTATTTATTTTTTCTAATTCTTTTCTCTTCCTCCTATTCTTCCTTTTTTAATTCGATATTCTTTTCACATTTTTTTAAAGAAAATGTTTATTTTAATTGATAATAAAATCGGACAAGTGTAAGTTACACTCGCACTGAAATCGAGGGTTCCTTACACGAAGCTAACTTATTTAGTATAAAAAAATATGTTAAAAAAATATGAGTTTTGTATGTCAAATAACACAGCCCTACAAAATAAAAAAAGTGTCATGTACTTTTGACCGGAATACCCTAACCCTATGTATTTTTTTTTGGTAGGGGGTCATTATTTTACGAAATTTTTTTAAAAATTAATGTGCAATAGTGTATCTGGGGGTTTTTTGGGTCGCTGATTACGAATCTGATGTCAGTTTTCAAAAATTGATAATGGCGTATCTATGATATGGCTGATAGAAGTCCATGTTGGATATGCCATTTTGAATTTTTGAAATCTGACATCAGATTCGTAATCAGCGACCCAAAAAACCCCTAGATACCAAGTTTGAAGTAAATCTTATAATTTTTTCAAAATTCGTCAGCCATATTGTATCCGCCATTTTGGATTTTGAAAATCTAACTTCAGATTCGCAATCATCGACACAAAAAACCCCAGATACCAAGTTTAAAGTTAATACATCAATTTTTTAAAAAATCGCCTACTTCTCAAAATCCGACATGTTTTTTGAGGTTAGAAAAAAATCCTGACGTGATGGAGCATAACGGACTTCGGATTCGTGTTCAGCGCGTCAAAATACATAGGGTTAGGGTATTCCGGTCAAAAGTACATAACACTTTTTTTTATGGGGCTGTGTAATGTAATGAAGAGTTATTCCAATAGTCAAAAGATTAAATATATTTAAATGCAAATAAAGGAAAATATAGACTATGATATAATATATAATTTGTCCAATATACAATGATATTAGATCTTCCATCTTTTAACAACCAAAGGAAGTCACGCAAAGGTCACAATATTGGGTATACTTATTAGAGTCTAACTCTCCGAGTGAACTACGTAAAATAGCAAACTTTATTGTATCCCTACTGCGTCTGCGCACTGGTATAATTGAAACTTAGAAATTATGTGGGGAGTGCCTAGCGAGCTGTGATACCGTACGCATCGTGTGTTGTGAAAAAAACGAAAATCCATGCTACTCGCCGGTTTTTAACAGTGTACATTTTGCGATATCTGTTCTCGGACAAAAACAGTTTGTTGTCGTGAAGTGGCCTTCAAATTCTTGTGTTTCTGGCACAATCTACAGCCTTCCTACAGTGTGCCTTTCTGGCTGACCGGCCGGCGTGGCCATCTTTTTTTTTTTTTTTTTGTACGTAAGTAGTCTTTTTTTCTCTTCTTTTCTTTCACTGTCCTGTCTTGGCATAAAAGTCTACTAACCGGAGGTTCTACCTCCGGTTCTTCAAGCATGGAGACCGACTCTGAGAATGGGTTAACTGACCCTCCCTCACGTTCCCATTTGGAAATTGATCCCGCAAACAATTTGTTGCTCTTAAAGCAAATCTCCTCCAGTCACGATGACTTGTCAAATTTAGCTGCAAAAAGCCGTGCTATGGTGACCATAAAAAATCAAACAAAGACTTTTCTCCATCATTTCAACAGTTAACAAACGAATCAAACTCGAACACCAACAACAACAACTCTACTTTCAAACTCACTTATGACAACGCTTTAAAATCAAATTGCACGATATTTATACAACGCGATCCTAAATCAACCGATTTCAAAAAAGATCTCGGCCCTATGTCTGTCGGTCGTCTCTTACACCCACTATTCCCTAACCAAATAGTAGAAATCAATCAAAGCGGCCGCGGTAAGGTAAGGGTTATCGTTAAATCCGGCCAAGCTGCAAATGCGATTCTTAATCACTCGGAATTAAAATCTATAGGTTTGATTGCCGTCATCCCTGCAAGCTTCCTTACTTGTCAGGGAATCATGAACAACGTCGATACTGACATTACTATCGATGAAATTATCGCACATGGTGAGGTTATGGGTCCTCACGTCAATAAAATTAAAATTCTCCAGGCACGACGCTTTAACCGAAAAACCTACGATGAAACAACAAAAGAGGTTAAATCTGTTCCATCCAAAACGGTTCTTCTCACCTTTGAAGGCACAGTCCTCCCTCAGAGAGTAGCAGTTTATAAAGGTTCCAGTCCTATTCGACCCTACTTTCCTGATCCGCGTATGTATTTGAATTGCCTACGTTTTGGTCACATCGCCAAACACTGTCGTTCAAATCTGCGCTGTAAATCCTGCGGTGAAAACGTGTCTCATGATTCGACTAATCCTTGTCCCCTCATTGCATCAAACACGCCCAAGTGCGCTAACTGCTCCGGCTCTCACTTAACTACGTCGAAAGATTGTCCAGAATTTGAATTTCAGAAAAAAGTTCACATTTATGCCACAATGCACAAACTATCATTTGCTGAAGCAAAAGCTGTTCTTCGCCCCAAGAAATCGGCTATTGAACCGAACTCCTTCAACTTCTCCAACTTTCCTCAACTGCGTGAAACTCCAGCTCCTTCTTTCACAAATCACAACTCCTCTCAACGACTTTTTTCAGACATCACAAGTCTTTCTTCTCGTCAACAGAAAAATTCGAGGGGCACCAACAACAACCCCCTAATTCCAACTCCATCTCAACCGCGTAAAAGAACCAATTCTTTTTTTGCCACTCAATGGAACAATGGAAGAAGCAATTCCGATCTTCCTAATGGCTTCGCGCTATCCTCTACTTCATTCCAATCTCATCTTCCACTTCCATCACCTGACGCGAACTCTTGTCCCCGTCCTCACAACATTGAATCTCTTTCTTCTCATCTTATCTCCATTATCAACAACTACGTCACACAGATCTCTCCTAATTCTTCGCCTGAAATATCAAAGCGTAACCAAAGACTTCTAAACTCTATTATAGAGAATATTCATTCACTGTTTAGCTCTCCAAACCAGAATAACTAATTAACAATATTATAATTAACTATGGATAACCTTTCTAAATTAAACATTTTACAATGGAACTGTCGTGGTGTCTCTAACAAGACACCCGATATCCAAAATCTATCTAATAAATTTGACATTCTCCTTATTTGTGAAACCTTTTTGAAACCTGGTAAAAATGATAACCTTAAATCTCTAAAACAATTTAATATTATCAGACAAGACAGAATGGTAAATAGGGGTGGTGGCCTCGCCATTGTCATCCGTAAAAACATAATTTACTCTAAAGTCTCAACAATATTCACTCAGGAAGACGAACTTGAGACACTTGCGGTTTCAATTGACTCTTCCATGGGTGAATTACTAATAGTTTCTGTCAACAGAGTTCCCGGCAAACAAACCCCCCCTATTTACTGGAAACGTTTCTTTAACTCTATTAAAAATTTGAATTTCAAATCAATTTTTATAGGAGGCGACTTTAACAGCCACAGTACTCTTTGGGGAGGCTCTTACGTCTGCTCTAACGCACGCAACCTTTGCGAACAATTGGATGAGATAGATCTTATAATCCTCAACAATGGCTCACCTACTCTAGTAGGTCGCCCGCCTAACCCTGGCTCTGCATTGGACCTCACTATGGTTTCTCCGAACCTTTACACATCATCATCTTGGAATGTTCACGTCGACCCGTTGGGCAGTGACCATTTTCCTATTCTCACTTCGTTGGGTGTCACAATTCCAATATCAATCTTCTCCTCTCACAAATATAATTTAAGATCAATAAACTGGCCCCTTTTCTCCGAAAATCTTCGTTCATCTATAGAATCAAACATAAATCTTTTAAATACTAATGACCCTATTGCTGATTATAATAATTTTATCCAACTTGTCGATACATCAATTTCTGAAGTGTGCCCCCAACGAAAAATTTCACATACACATACAACTAGAAATGCTACTCCGGCCAGAAAACCATTTGTTCCTGCTCCCTGGTGGAACAGCAAGTGTGATGAGGCAATAAAAAATAGGAAAACGGCTTTTACAAATTACAAATTATCTTCAAATTACTCAAACTATATCAACTACAAAAAAGCTGAAGCCATTGCCAAACGCACACTCAACGAAGCTAGACGCCAATCCTTCAGAACCTTTTGTGACTCTGTGGACAGACACACTTCTTTGACAAAGATATGGTCTGTAATAAAATCTTTTAAAAACCGTTTTACTCAACCACCATCAGCTTCTTGTTCAGCAGACAGGGAAACTATAAATAAACTTCACTCTCTTGTGGACGAACTGTACCCCCCTACTGTATTTCATGACAATTTTCCCAGTAATTTTGACAATAACCTATTTCTAGAAGCACCCTTTTCTTTACAAGAACTCCAAATAGTGATCAACTCCTTTAAAACTAAATCCTCTCCAGGCCTTGATAAAATAGATTACCAAATTATTCAACATTTCCCAACCGAAATCTTGACAACTCTTTTATCAATCATTAATAGAATAATTTCCAGCGGTAACTTTCCCCCTTCTTGGAATAACTTTCTTATCTTTTTCCTTCCAAAATCCTCACCTGGCAAATTCCGCCCCATCTCTTTGGCTTCCTGCCTTTTTAAAATGGTTGAAAAACTTATATACAACAGAATGATTTGGCTTGTGGAACGTGATAAAATACTTAGCCCATACCAATTCGGCTTTAGAAAAGGCAGGTCCTGTTCGGACAATCTCGCCTTAATATCAACAGAGATTTGGTCGGGCTTAGCCCAACGTGAATTCACTGGTGCTCTGTTTCTAAACATAAAAGGTGCTTTCCCAAGCGTAGTCCCGAATATTTTAGCCGAAGACCTTAGATCATTAGGAATCCCTGAATCAATAGCCCGATTCATTTACAACTCAATTAAATGTAAAAACATATTTATCAAAATAAATGGCGAAATTATAGGTCCAAGAACCAGTACGGTTGGTCTTCCTCAAGGCAGCATTCTCAGCCCGTTAAACTACGCAATTTACACTAGAAACCTCAAATCTGTTATTCCTGCAGACTGCGAAATTTACGAATTCGCGGATGATATTTCAGTTACTTGTCGTTCCCCTAATTTATCTCAAGTTATCAACTCTCTTCAAACTAGCCTTAACGGTCTGTCCGAATTTTTATCTAATAGAGGTTTAGAAATCTGCCCCGTTAAAACCAAATTTGTCATTTTTAATAATAAAAAACTCATTACAGACGATCCCGATTTATTTTTATCTTTAAATGAATTCACTATTAAACCTTCCCCTTCAGTAAAATACCTCGGTGTTCACTTTCAGGAATCATCTTCATCTGATACTCACTTTAATTACTTGTGTGACAAAGACAGAAAAATTTTAAACATTCTTAAAGTCCTTAGGGGTACGTGGTGGGGAGCAGACCCTCAACTGCTTCTTCACATTTACGACTCACTTTTTAGAAGTCTTGCCGATTTTGGCTCTCTTGCCCATAACTTTAAATCTCACAAAAATTTTTCCCGTCTAGAAAAACTCCGTAATCAGGCATTGAGATTAGCCGTAGGTTACAGACAAAGCACACCCATTAACGTAATGTTGGCTGAATGCTGCGAGCCCCCCTTGAGATCAAGATTCAATTTCCTTTCTGAAAAATATCTATTCAGAGTCTATTCCAATTCTTCTCACCCTCTTCCAGCTAAACTTTCAGAACTTTCTCGTCTCACAAATAATTCTAATACCAAATTTAACTACCCCCTCTTAATTGCATTCGAAAAAACGAAAACATATAGCGAATTAATAAGGAGTAGGGATCTTGATCCTTACTTCGAATTCCTTTACGAAGATCACTTATTCACTCCCCATATTATTACTACTTGGGGCAAATCACTCCAAGACACACCAAATGCTTCAATTCTTTTTAATGATCTAATTAATTCTAACTTCCCCAATCACACTCTATTTTTCACCGACGGCTCTAAATCAGAAAAAGATCATTTGGCTGGTTGCACTCTAATCTGCCCGTCCTTAAACCTAACCTCTAAATTCAAAATTTCAAATCATGCTTCAATTTTTTCTCTAGAAGCATTCGCAATTTTATTCACTTTAGATTACATTATTAACTCTAACCTTTCTAACACCATTATTTGCACAGATTCTCTTAGTGTTCTCAATAATTTAAAATCGACAAGTATTTACAAAATCAAATCTTACATAACATTAACTATTAGAAACCGTTTGAAAATTCTTTCTGATCTAAAACGTCCTACAACCCTAGTATGGATCCCCGGTCACGCGGGAATCGAAGGTAACGAGGAGGTAGATAGAGCAGCTAGAGAATCATCAACTAATCCCACCGAAGTTAACATTCCACTAGCATTTTCTGACTTCTTTTATATAGCGCGTAAACAATTATCAGATAGTTGTACTTCACACTTTCTAGACCTAGGAAAAATCAAAGGTATTCATTACACCCAATATTACTTTAAACCCAGAAAGAAACCATGGTTTGCGAACTTCGAAACTCGCAGACTATGGATCACTACAATCTGCCGCTTAAGATCCAATCACTATAATTTAAATGCTAGCTTTGCAAGAAAAAATTATATTAAATCGGGTGACTGTCCTCGCTGTCCCAACGTCGAAGAGGATTTTGACCACATTCTCTGGTCTTGTCCCAGATATAACTCATTCCGACCGAATCTAATAAAAGCTCTTTCTAGGGCTCTAAAATGTTCCCCTCCTTTCAGCTCAGTTCAATTTCTCACTAACCCTACTCCCAGAGTTGTCTCTCATGTGTTTAGATTTTTAAAACTTATTAATATAAAGATTTGAATTAATAACTTTTTCTAATTTGCTTTTATCTCAGGAGCTCCAGAGAGAAAGTTTTGTCGGGAACTTTTCCCTCTGGGTGAACAGTAGAGTAACTTGGAGCTGCGGTTCCCTTCGGCAAACTACTCTCTGGAATCCCTCCTCTTTGTTATTTTTCTTTATTAATCTAATTTTCCTTTCTTGTCTTTTCTTCTATTTCAAATTTACCGCTCTTCTATTTATCCAGTCATACGTTCTCAGCGTTTACATAGTACGTATATTCACTTTTAAGCAACATCCACTCACCAGGTCATGGCCAGATATATGCAGGCGCAAGCCAGTATAGTGCCAACGTTAAACAAACTTAACTTAACTTAGAAATTATGTCTATTTAAACCTCCCACGAGTTCGTTAATTGTATATTTAATGTATTGGCTTCATGGACTCAAATTAGTGTATTTTATTGTATAGTATATATTTGTAATGGTTTTTACCTAAAAACAAATAAATTGAATAAATTGAATTGAATCTATAATAATCTTCGTATTCATTCATTCATTCACTCATTCCGTCCGGACCCTTGCTGAGTTTTCGGTGACAGAGAGAAAAACAAGTTATGGAGAGAGAAAGATATATCTTTATTTTGCAAATAAGGGTTCGCTTGATCTGCAATCTGTTAAAAAGGATTAATTAATAACTTTGAGGACCCAGATAATTATTTCTTAATTATTTAAAACTGAATAGGTAACGCATACATTTCTTTCTTACACCTATTATTAAATAATGAATAATTGTTTTAATAATAATATTCTGCTTCATACTTTGTAAATATATATGTTTTGCATTATATAACGTTAACAAATGTTGCAAAACACTCATAATTTAATAATATTTTACATATTTATAATACGATGTCAAGTTTCATATGAAAAATTGCTATTATTTTTTTTACGTTTACAGTACTGCTGATCATACGTCATAATTTGGTCGTAACCTAAAAACAATTTGGAGGAAAATTTGAATAGTCGTTCTCTTATCAAGTGTTATTTTTCAAATGTTGCCGAACAATAATTGTAATAATTATAAATTTTGAATTTTTTAATGTTTTTTAGCATAAAAAAATCACATTTTTAGTCGCTGTGTAAGTATAAATGCGCATGCGTATAGCTTCAGTCATAACCTAAATTCTACCCGCTTCTCCAATTCCCCTCAAGTGTTCCCTTGCTCTGTTTTCGACAGACGTGTTCTCGATTGACCTTTTAGTGTATACTTAAAAACATGAGTAAACGAAGTAACAATTACACTTTTTTTTAAAACTGTCCTATTTATATAAAAATCAGCATTGTATTTCAAGAAAAAATTTATCCGTAACGTCAAAAACAGTTTTTTTCAATTTCTTTAAGTAGTTTTTCAGAAAATTAAAGTGTCCTACTATTTAAACTGTCCCACTGTTTATCACTCTCCCTTACCTGTATTAGAGCCCCAGAAAATTTTAATAAAAAAATTTAAAAATTATTACCAGGCCCCTCAGAATTAATCTTCATTAACAAAGGCTCTATTGTCCAAGGATTGGTATTGTTTGTGGTAATTGTTCAGAGGGTCTAATACTGGTATATACATATTTTTTTTATTTTTAAAACAGAAAAAAAGAAGAATAAGATTTTTAGGCGAAGATATTCTTATGTTATTTTGAATCCTCTAGATAGAGAAATGCAATATTAAATGAAAATGTTTATATGTTATATTCCTTGATGTGAGAAAGAAAGATATACATTACCTCTTCAGTTTTTGACTTTTATCTTTATATTTCCATGTGATAATACACGGAAAAAATTTCGAGACGTTAGACGTGCCGATGTCGATGTAAACCTACTGTACATTTCATTATGTACTCAGAGTTAATCTTCATTAACAAAGGTTCTATTGGCCAAGGGTTGGTACATCTTTATTTTTCTATATAATAAATGTGAAAAAAGAAATTATTACCTGGGTCCTCAGAGTTAATCCTCATTAACAAAGGTTCTATTGTCCAATGGCTGGTTTTTTTGTAGTATTTGTTTCGGGGTCTTAATACAGGTATAAATAATATATATGTTATTTATAATGAATTACTGATTACTCATATAAGAGTGTCCTTTTTGCACTTATTGGATGATCAGTAGTTACTGATTCATAGTTACACATAGTTCTCTCATTCTTTTGGATATTTGGTAGTTTTATTGGATAAAAGGCAAAATTGGTTATATTGGATTAAAGTAAAAATTGGTTATATTGAATTAAAGGAAAAATTGGTTATATTTAGTAAAAGGTAAAATTAGTTGTATTGAATTAAAGGAAAAATTAGTTACATTTAATAAAAGGTAAAATTGGTTGTATTGAATTAAAGACAAAATTGGTTATATTTAATAAAAGGCAAAATTGGTTATATTAGAGAGAGTGAGAAAAATGGTTAAAGATATTTAGATTTTCATGAATCAAAAATAAAATTAAACGAAGTATACTATGGACAACACAAAAGAGTATGTTATTTTAAGTGATAAAGATTTAAAAATTATTGAAAATGGAAATAAATTGTTAAATTACATATATATGTACAAATTTCAAGATTTATTAAGAAAAGATTCCAATTCTTTTTTCAATATGCAAAGTGCTTTGTATGTACAAATGCTTGATTTTATAGTCCCAATTAGAGAAGGTAATAAATATATTCAAATACGTTTTAGCGGTAATAACAATTATGGTCACTGAATTTTTGTCTATTACGATAGAGTAAGGCTTTATATTTTTGATAGCCTTAATGAGGGGTGATTAAATGTGCCTCAAATAAAATATTTAATTAGATTGTTCCCTTTAAACCAACAGTAGTTTACGAAGCTGTTGATCAACAACCTTTTGGTAGTGTTGAGTGTGGAGTATATGCAATATCATTTGCAACATCTATATTATTTAACGTAATGCCAAACCGTGTAAATTATGAAACTGATAATAACAAAATGAGAAACCATTTTAAGTGAAATTTGATTTGTCAAAACAGCTTTCGGTTGAGGGTTCGTAAGATGGTCGATAACCTTTTAAATACTGTCCTGAAAGGTGAAGTTGTGTCCCCCACTTTACCAGCCCGGTTCGAAGAATCACCATGTGGTTATATGTACTGGAGAATAAAAAACAAGAAGAAAATTTTTGGTGTCAGCACCATTGGGTTAAATCGATTTACAACACATCGTGTAGGTTTATTGAATTGAACTAAAATTATAAAACTTTTGAATATTAACATTTATTACACAGTCCTGCGAGGGTGAGTTTCTAGAATGGCTGTACTTGTTTCTTGTAGTTTTTTATGCGCTGAAAACGAATCTGACCTTCAAAATGCTCCATCCCGTCAGGATTTTTAGTAAATGAAGCCTAAAAGGTCAAAAAATGTCCATTTAGTTATTTTTGATAATTTTTTTTGGGATAGAAATTTTTTTTCAATTTTCGACGAAAAAGTCGTATAGTACAACTCTATAGCTTTAAAACCGATTTTTCAAAATTATTGTACGATTTTTTAAAACAAAGTTATGACATTTTAAAATTAACAGTTTCAGTTACGCCAATAGACGTTATACCCAACGAATCTTTAGACAGTTCTTGGGGAAAATATTTTCTAAAAAATCTTGTTTCTATCTTATTGGCTTGAAATTTGTTACTCGGGGGTTTTTGGGGTCGCTGATTACGAATCTGAAGTCGGATTTTAATAATTCAAAATTGCGGATCCAATATGGCGGACGAATTTTACAAAAAATGATCGAATTTGCTTGAAACTCGTTACTCGGGAGTTTTCAGGGTCGCTGATTACGAATCTGAAATCTGATTTTAAAAATTCAAAATGGCGGATCTAATATGGCCTGCCTTAACTGGTTCAAAAACCTCAGAGAAACGAATTTCTATTGAAATTCTTTCATAAATGTAGGCCATTTTGGATCGAACATTTTGAATTTTATAAACTGACAATAGATTTTGTATAAGTGACTACAAAAACCCTTGAGTTACAATGTTCAAGGTATTTCGATAATTTCTAATAAAATACGTCCGCCATTTCGAATTTTGAAATTTTGATTTCATATTCGCAATCAGCGACCCCCAAAACCCCCGAGTAACAAATTTCAAGCGAATACAATGAATTTTTAATTTTTTCTGACATATTGGATTCGCCATTTTGAATTTTTAAAATGCGATTTCAGATTTGTAATCAGCGACCCCGAAAACCCCCGAGTAACGAGTTTCAAGCAAATCCGATCATTTTTTGTAAAATTTGTCCGCCATATTGGATCCGAAATTTTGAATTTTTAAAATCCGACTTCAGATTCGTAATCAGCGACCCAAAAAAACCCCGAATAACAAATTTCAAGCCAATAAGATAGAAAAAAATTTTTTAGAAAATATTTTTCCTAAGAACTGTCTAAAGATTTGTTAAATTTTGCAGGCCTGTGTTATTATTAGTGCAATATATGCTCGTAATCGTGAACTTCTGAGAAAAACGAATATATCAAAATAAATTAAACAATGTTTATATTTAAAACTTTTATAATTTTTTTGAAAAACTCATTAAGCGTCATAAAAAAATATTGTCATCAAGCCCGAGAACGCCACACAGGCCCACCGCTGTAATTGACTTATTCGAGGTCTAAGCCCGGGTCAGGCCGATAGAGTGAAGGTATACCACTTCCCTTTACAGGACCCAATCCGTGATCGCTCGATTCGTCCAAACAGCCTTGGGTTGAGGGAAAATTTTTTTTTAATGTATACGTGATATAGATGATAACCGTTTAATTCTCGTGAGTGGAAGTGGTGTATCCATACTTAACTTACTAACACCTATCCCCGAGGACGCCACTCAGGCCTACCGTAATATCTGCCTCACGCGAGAACTTAACATAGGCCCGGGTTGGAAGAATGGGGGTATAACACTTCTCCTCAATGGAGTGAAACGGCTACTGCTGATGTAAGATAAACATAGAGCAACCGTCTACCGTTGCAACAACATTGTAGTAGTGTCGCTAAAAAAAAGCTTCTAATACTATCAGGTAACTTAACTTGATTATTATATAGTTTATATTATTTTTCTGCAATTTGTCGATCAATAACTTACTGCATGTATTGAATTTTCATATATTATATTTGTCTTTTTTATTTTTGTATTGGGCCAAAAAAATAAATTCCTATTTTTGTATAGTATTAATAATTATATATGTATTTTGAGGATAAAACATTGATTATTGAATAATTTTTTTATGCATAAAATATGGATATTGCATAATATTGGTATAGAAGATATTTGTTTCTTTTGCTTGTCTTAAATGTTTCATATAAAAAATACTTCAATCTATTTAATTTTTTTGGTATTGGATAACATTGGCATTAAAGATATTACGATTTTGAGAATAAAGAAAGACATTGGATAACATTGGTATTGAATATATTATGATAATGCAACAAAAATATTGATTGTTTGATAATAGTGGAAGCTGGCTTTTGGAAAAGTATTTAAATAGAAAGAAAGAGGGTTGAATATTGTTTTAAGGGTTAAAGTTGTTTTATGGGTTAAATAATAGTTTGTGAGTTGAATATTGATTTGAATATTAATAAAAAGTGCAGAGGAAAATAAGTGAAATAATAATCATTATCGAAAATAATTAGCTGAACTATAGTTAATGAAATGTTATATAGGTGAAACACATGTAAGTAAATTTTTTTAAAGCAAGAAACTAAAATAAACGATTAGTTTTGAAAATTGGCTTTATCTGCAGTTTAAAAGTTCAAGAAGGATACCATGTCGAACATAAAAGAGTATTTTATTTTATTTAAGTAATAAAGATTTTAAAAATATTGAAAATGTAAATGAAATGTTAAATGATATGCATATGTATAAATTTCGAGAATTATTAAAAAATGATTCAAAATGGATATAGTTCCGAATAGCACATACCTCCGATTTCAATAAAACTTAGTATCCCTACGTAATTTGGTGCGCTGATTACCAAAATCATAGTGAAAATTGGCGGAAATTTAATTATCATGGTAAAAACCATAAAAAACACCATAAAATCATGGTTTTTTTCGATTATCTCGTAAAAAACAAAAAACTTCGAAAAAAGTTTTAGACGAAAGTTGTAGATCTCTAAAAAACACACATTTCATGTTTTATGCATTTTTTACCAAAAGTCATTATTTTTCGAGAAAAACGCAAAATAGTAAACACGGCCTTCGGCCGCGTAAGGTACTGCTCGCTTCTCTTTTTAAGAAATCTTGGCGAGAGGGGGTGGATGTGTCCGAAAGTAATTTGCAGAAATTGTGGGGTGGAGTATACAGCAGCGGTAAACGCAAAATAGTAAACACGGCCTTCGGCCGCGTAAGGTACTGCTCGCTTTTCTTTTTAAAAAAACCTTGGCGAGAGGGGGTGGATATGGCCGAAAGTATTTTGCGGAATTCGTTGGATCCTGATTAATGGTGAATATGATAATTTCTGCAAATTACTTTCGGACACATCCACCCCCTCTCGCCAAGATTTCTTAAAAAGAGAAGCGAGCAGTACCTTACGCGGCCGAAGGCCGTGTTTACTATTTTGCGTTTTTCTCGAAAAATAATGACTTTTGGTAAAAAATGCATAAAACATGAAATATGTGTTTTTTAGAGATCTACAACTTTCGTCTAAAACTTTTTTCGAAGTTTTTTGTTTTTTACGAGATAATCGAAAAAAACCATGATTTTATGGTGTTTTTTATGGTTTTTACCATGATAATTAAATTTCCGCCAATTTTCACTATGATTTTGGTAATCAGCGCACCAAATTACGTAGGGATACCAAGTTTTATCGAAATCAGAGGTATGTGCTATTCGGAACTGCACCCAAATTCTTTTTTCATTATGCAAAGTACTTTGTATTTACAAATGCTTGATTTACTTGTTCCAATTGGAGAAAGAGATAAACATATTAAAATAGTTTTTAGCGGTAATAACAATACTGGTCATTGGATTTGTGATTATTACAACATAGTTCTGTCTACTGAAACTGAGAATGAAAAGAAAATACCCAAAGAAAAAAAATTTGTCATGGAAGATAAAGAAATTATCTACAAAATTTGAAGAGGGATTTACATGTTGATGTAAATTCAGTATGCACAACAGAACATAATAAGAAAATAACATCTAGTCTTATTGTTAAGGAAAATTTTGATACCATGACATATCCTACAATGTTTCCTTATGGTGATCCTGGATGGACTGTTAACCTTACCCTACTGAAAATCCCTGTATAAGATCTTGTACAATTTCCTGTACAGGATCAGCAACTGAACTTGTACAAGTTCTGACCAGTTCGTGTACAGGAAAATGCATACGAATTTGGAACAAGTTCATGTATGAGATCTTGTACAAGAATGATACTTGTACAAGAAAATGTACATGATCTTGTACGATTTCATGTATAAGTACTTGTACATGAACACGTTCATGTTCTTGCACATGCATAGATGTAAAAATTTTTTTAAAATAAAATTTGCGATTTTGATAATTTTTAACCACTAAGATTCGTAACTCATGCATGCTAAAAACTATTGCGCAGCTATAAAGGTTAAAGTAAACTATTGCGCAGCCTTTGAAGTTTTTAATTTTTAGTAAAGAAAAAAAAATTAACATGTGCAAGAACATGGACGTGTTTATGTACAAGTACTTATACATGAAATTGTACAAGATCATGTACATTTTCTTGTACAAGTATTTTTCTTGTACAAGATCTTGCACCAGATCTTGTACAAGATCTCACACATGAACTTGTTCCAAATATGTATGCATTTTCCTGTACAGGAACTGGTCAGAACTTGTACAAGTTCAGTTGCTGATCCTGTACAGGAAATTGTACAAGATCTTGTACAGGGATTTTCAGTAGGGTAAGCATACTCAAGGTACTTGTAATTTTATTCATTTACAATTTTATATGTATCGTCTTTCATAGAGAAGAAAAAAACGTGGATTGCCACATGTGCGTTTAACTATATGTTTACGTACACAAATTTGCGATTCAGAAACTTTAAATAAAATGATATGTGCTGAAATCACAGACGAAATAAAGAATCCAGAACTTTTTAACATTGTAAAGCGATTTTAAGTTCATGAACCTTGTGGTAAACAAAGTTGGAATTCACCCTCCATGGATTCTGAGATGGGTCAATTAAATGTATTGCTGACAATTCGATGATCGTAGCATATAATCTTTATTTGAGTACAAAATTTAAAGGTCATATTGACTGTGCAATAATACGTATTATATTATATATATATACCTCGCGCCTTTACGCGCGTTTCTTTTAGCTAGTAAAAATTATTTTTTTAGTAATTATATTCCCAGTAATAATATTAACAGAGTTCTGTTAACACAAGATTTAAAAATTTAACATACTCTAAATGACACTAGTAAAAACAAAATAATTCGTACAACTGATAGTAATGTGAACAAAATTTCACTACATGAATATTTAAAAATGAAAAATTTTCTGAGTAAAGAAAATGATAAAAAGATAAATGGAGCAATTAAAGAGAAGGAATGAAAAAGGAAGGCAAGGCGCGAAGTTACATATGAGCAGAAAATAATAAGACAGGAGAATGAGAGATTGAGAAAACGTAATCGTAATAAAACAGAAATAAAAAAGAAAGAGCGCAAAAAAAATTTGACATGCAAAAGAAAAGAAATTATCTATAAAAACTGAAGATGGAAAGAAAATACGCAATGATAAAAATTTGGCATGTAGGGAAAGAAAAATATTAATAGAAACTCAAGATAAAAAGAAAATAATTGCGTCAAGAAAATAATTTGTCATGTAAGAAGACAAAATTTTCTACGGCAACGGAAGATGAAAAGAATGTATGAAGAAAAGAATTTGACATGTAAAAACAATAACCGGAATAAAAAAGTTGCAGGAGTTGCAATAATGTCTTTTGAAGATTTGATGAAAGTAAAGTTCCACAGAATTAATTAGGTTTAATAAATGTAGAATTTAAGTTTTGTAATGCGTTACATTTTTTGTGTGAAAGACCGTCACATAGATACATTCTTGAGGAATGTCCCCGTGAAGAGGACATTATGATATCGCCTGAATTTCACAAAAATATTCCCGGTTGATATCAGTTTGATATTCAAGCAATATTCCGTGCTATTTGGGTGTGGTAGATCTATATAAAGAAATTTTTTTTTACATTTCTAATATTAAATTTTTTTGAAAAAAAAATGAATAAAAAATATGGTTAATGCACACTAGCAACGTAGTCGGCCGCTTGCGGACGAGAAAGCTGCTAGTTAAGAAATAAATTTAAATCTGTAGAAATAGAATTTTAGAAATAATAAAAAGAGATAGAAGACATTCATAGATAACAGTATAAAAGAATATACATGGGAAAAATAATAGTAAGAGAGGAAAGATACAATTTCGAATATAAAGCAATTATTAATTTAATTCAAATTTAAAGATATTTTATTAACAATATTAAAAATAAATATAAACTATAATTAAATTAATTAACCATATTTTCCTTTTTTTTAATAAAATAATGCAAATTATTTTATTTAATTGCTTAAATTAATAATAATAATAAGTAAAAATTATATGTCATATAAAAGTAAAAATTATTTAAAAATTAATGGTAAAAATAAAATCATTGTCAAATTATTATTTTTTAAGATATCAAAGATTTAAAAAAATTATATTAATAATAGAAAAATGATTGACAGCTGGACAATGGCACAGTATACGTTACAACGGAATTAGAAAGAGAGGAATCGCTCTGCCCTTACCAAAATAATTTAAATACTATTGGCTTAGAAAATAGGACGCCGCGAAAAATGCGATTAGAGGGAAAATTTGGCAGTATGAAATATACAGTAAAAGTATACGAAGAAAGGTAGGAAGGGAAAACAGCGGATTTTCAAGCAATCAGCCGTCAGAATAGCACTTACACACTTACTGAATTTAAATCTACACGGGATAGAGGGAAATTTGGGGGATGAAGCGTCTTCTCGAGTTAATAAATAGAGAAGGAAACCCAAATTCCCCACGTGAAAAGGTTCCCGGAATTTTTGCAAAGTGACTCTGGGAGTAGTTCCCAGAACATTCTGAGAACATTCCCGGAAATTTTTGGTTTTTTCCCAGAATTCATGGAATTTTCGTTTCAATCAAGTAATTGATACTCCAGGATGACTCCAACGTACATCCAGATATCCAGGAGTCAATTGGACAACTTCATCAGGGAATTTTAGCTGTAATCAAACAATCAATACTCCAGGATGACTCCAACGTTCATCATGATGACTAGGAGTCAATTGGACAACTTCTCCAGGGAATTTTAGCTGTAATCAAACAATCAATACTCCAGGATGACTCCAACGTTCATCATGATGACTAGGAGTCAATTGGACAACTTCTCCAGGGAATTTTAGCTGTAATCAAATAATCGATACTCCAGGATGACTCCAACGAACATCATGATGACTAGGAGTCAATTGGACAACTTCTCCAGAGAATTTTAGCTGTAATAAAACAATCGATACTCCAGGATGACTCCAACGTACATCATGATGACTAGGAGTCAATTGGACAACTTCTCCAGGGAATTTTAGCTGTAATCAAATAATCGATACTCCAGGATGACTCCAACGAACATCATGATGACTAGGAGTCAATTGGACAACTTCTCCAGAGAATTTTAGCTGTAATAAAACAATCGATACTCCAGGATGACTCCAACGTACATCATGATGACTAGGAGTCAATTGGACAACTTCTCCAGGGAATTTTAGCTGTAATCAAATAATCGATACTCCAGGATGACTCCAACGAACATCATGATGACTAGGAGTCAATTGGACAACTTCTCCAGAGAATTTTAGCTGTAATAAAACAATCGATACTCCAGGATGACTCCAACGTACATCATGATGACTAGGAGTCAATTGGACAACTTCTCCAGGGAATTTTAGCTGTAATCAAATAATCGATACTCCAGGATGACTCCAACGAACATCATGATGACTAGGAGTCAATTGGACAACTTCTCCAGAGAATTTTAGCTGTAATAAAACAATCGATACTCCAGGATGACTCCAACGAACATCATGATGACTAGGAGTCAATTGGACAACTTCTCTGGGGCATTTTAGCTGTAATCAAACAATCGATACTCCAGGATGACTCCAACGAACATCATGATGACTAGGAGTCAATTGGACAACTTCTCTGGGGAATTTTAGCTGTAATCAAACAATCGATACTCCAGGATGACTCCAACGAACATCATGATGACTAGGAGTCAATTGGACAACTTCTTCAGGGAATTTTAGCTGTAATAAAACAATCGATACTCCAGGATGACTCCAACGTACATCATGATGACTAGGAGTCAATTGGACAACTTCTCCAGGGAATTTTAGCTGTAATCAAATAATCGATACTCCAGGATGACTCCAACGAACATCATGATGACTAGGAGTCAATTGGACAACTTCTCCAGAGAATTTTAGCTGTAATAAAACAATCGATACTCCAGGATGACTCCAACGTACATCATGATGACTAGAAGTCAATTGGACAACTTCTCCAGGGAATTTTAGCTGTAATCAAATAATCGATACTCCAGGATGACTCCAACGAACATCATGATGACTAGGAGTCAATTGGACAACTTCTCCAGAGAATTTTAGCTGTAATAAAACAATCGATACTCCAGGATGACTCCAACGTACATCATGATGACTAGGAGTCAATTGGACAACTTCTCCAGGGAATTTTAGCTGTAATCAAATAATCGATACTCCAGGATGACTCCAACGAACATCATGATGACTAGGAGTCAATTGGACAACTTCTCCAGAGAATTTTAGCTGTAATAAAACAATCGATACTCCAGGATGACTCCAACGTACATCATGATGACTAGGAGTCAATTGGACAACTTCTCCAGGGAATTTTAGCTGTAATCAAATAATCGATACTCCAGGATGACTCCAACGAACATCATGATGACTAGGAGTCAATTGGACAACTTCTCTGGGGCATTTTAGCTGTAATCAAACAATCGATACTCCAGGATGACTCCAACGAACATCATGATGACTAGGAGTCAATTGGACAACTTCTCTGGGGAATTTTAGCTGTAATCAAACAATCGATACTCCAGGATGACTCCAACGAACATCATGATGACTAGGAGTCAATTGGACAACTTCTTCAGGGAATTTTAGCTGTAATCAAAAAATCGATACTCCAGGATGACTCCAACGAACATCATGATGACTAGGAGTCAATTGGACAACTTCTCTGGGGCATTTTAGCTGTAATCAAACAATCGATACTCCAGGATGACTCCAACGAACATCATGATGACTAGGAGTCAATTGGACAACTTCTCTGGGGAATTTTAGCTGTAATCAAACAATCGATACTCCAGGATGACTCCAACGTACATCATGATTACTAGGAGTCAATTAGACAACTTCTCCAGGGAATTTTAGCTGTAATAAAACAATCGATACTCCAGGATGACTCCAACGTACATCATGATGACTAGGAGTCAATTGGACAACTTCTCCAGGGAATTTTAGCTGTAATCAAATAATCGATACTCCAGGATGACTCCAACGAACATCATGATGACTAGGAGTCAATTGGACAACTTCTCCAGAGAATTTTAGCTGTAATAAAACAATCGATACTCCAGGATGACTCCAACGTACATCATGATGACTAGGAGTCAATTGGACAACTTCTCCAGGGAATTTTAGCTGTAATCAAATAATCGATACTCCAGGATGACTCCAACGAACATCATGATGACTAGGAGTCAATTGGACAACTTCTCCAGAGAATTTTAGCTGTAATAAAACAATCGATACTCCAGGATGACTCCAACGTACATCATGATGACTAGGAGTCAATTGGACAACTTCTCCAGGGAATTTTAGCTGTAATCAAATAATCGATACTCCAGGATGACTCCAACGAACATCATGATGACTAGGAGTCAATTGGACAACTTCTCCAGAGAATTTTAGCTGTAATAAAACAATCGATACTCCAGGATGACTCCAACGTACATCATGATGACTAGGAGTCAATTGGACAACTTCTCCAGGGAATTTTAGCTGTAATCAAATAATCGATACTCCAGGATGACTCCAACGAACATCATGATGACTAGGAGTCAATTGGACAACTTCTCCAGAGAATTTTAGCTGTAATAAAACAATCGATACTCCAGGATGACTCCAACGTACATCATGATGACTAGGAGTCAATTAGACAACTTCTCCAGAGAATTTTAGCTGTAATCAAATAATCGATACTCCAGGATGACTCCAACGTACATCATGATGACTAGGAGTCAATTGGACAACTTCTTCAGGGAATTTTAGCTGTAATCAAAAAATCGATACTCCAGGATGACACCATAGTACATCATAATGACTAGGAGTCAATTGGACAACTTCTTCAGAGCATTTTAGCTGTAATCAAATAAACGATACTCCAGGATGACTCCAACGAACATCATGATGACTAGGAGTCAATTGGACAACTTCTCCAGGGAATTTTAGCTGTAATCAAATAATCGATACTCCAGGATGACTCCAACGAACATCATGATGACTAGGAGTCAATTGGACAACTTCTCCAGAGAATTTTAGCTGTAATAAAACAATCGATACTCCAGGATGACTCCAACGTACATCATGATGACTAGGAGTCAATTGGACAACTTCTCCAGGGAATTTTAGCTGTAATCAAATAATCGATACTCCAGGATGACTCCAACGAACATCATGATGACTAGGAGTCAATTGGACAACTTCTCCAGAGAATTTTAGCTGTAATAAAACAATCGATACTCCAGGATGACTCCAACGTACATCATGATGACTAGGAGTCAATTGGACAACTTCTCCAGGGAATTTTAGCTGTAATCAAATAATCGATACTCCAGGATGACTCCAACGAACATCATGATGACTAGGAGTCAATTGGACAACTTCTCCAGAGAATTTTAGCTGTAATAAAACAATCGATACTCCAGGATGACTCCAACGTACATCATGATGACTAGGAGTCAATTAGACAACTTCTCCAGAGAATTTTAGCTGTAATCAAATAATCGATACTCCAGGATGACTCCAACGTACATCATGATGACTAGGAGTCAATTGGACAACTTCTCCAGAGAATTTTAGCTGTAATAAAACAATCGATACTCCAGGATGACTCCAACGTACATCATGATGACTAGGAGTCAATTAGACAACTTCTCCAGAGAATTTTAGCTGTAATCAAATAATCGATACTCCAGGATGACTCCAACGTACATCATGATGACTAGGAGTCAATTGGACAACTTCTTCAGGGAATTTTAGCTGTAATCAAAAAATCGATACTCCAGGATGACTCCAACGAACATCATGATGACTAGGAGTCAATTGGACAACTTCTCTGGGGCATTTTAGCTGTAATCAAACAATCGATACTCCAGGATGACTCCAACGAACATCATGATGACTAGGAGTCAATTGGACAACTTCTTCAGGGAATTTTAGCTGTAATCAAAAAATCGATACTCCAGGATGACTCCAACGAACATCATGATGACTAGGAGTCAATTGGACAACTTCTCTGGGGCATTTTAGCTGTAATCAAACAATCGATACTCCAGGATGACTCCAACGAACATCATGATGACTAGGAGTCAATTGGACAACTTCTCTGGGGAATTTTAGCTGTAATCAAACAATCGATACTCCAGGATGACTCCAACGTACATCATGATTACTAGGAGTCAATTGGACAACTTCTCCAGGGAATTTTAGCTGTAATCAAATAATCGATACTCCAGGATGACTCCAACGAACATCATGTTGACTAGGAGTCAATTGGACAACTTCTCCAGAGAATTTTAGCTGTAATCAAAAAATCGATACTCCAGGATGACACCATAGTACATCATAATGACTAGGAGTCAATTGGACAACTTCTTCAGAGCATTTTAGCTGTAATCAAATAAACGATACTCCAGGATGACTCCAACGAACATCATGATGACTAGGAGTCAATTGGACAACTTCTCCAGAGAATTTTAGCTGTAATAAAACAATCGATACTCCAGGATGACTCCAACGTACATCATGATGACTAGGAGTCAATTAGACAACTTCTCCAGAGAATTTTAGCTGTAATCAAATAATCGATACTCCAGGATGACTCCAACGTACATCATGATGACTAGGAGTCAATTGGACAACTTCTTCAGGGAATTTTAGCTGTAATCAAAAAATCGATACTCCAGGATGACTCCAACGAACATCATGATGACTAGGAGTCAATTGGACAACTTCTCTGGGGCATTTTAGCTGTAATCAAACAATCGATACTCCAGGATGACTCCAACGAACATCATGATGACTAGGAGTCAATTGGACAACTTCTCTGGGGAATTTTAGCTGTAATCAAACAATCGATACTCCAGGATGACTCCAACGTACATCATGATTACTAGGAGTCAATTGGACAACTTCTCCAGGGAATTTTAGCTGTAATCAAATAATCGATACTCCAGGATGACTCCAACGAACATCATGTTGACTAGGAGTCAATTGGACAACTTCTCCAGAGAATTTTAGCTGTAATAAAACAATCGATACTCCAGGATGACTCCAACGTACATCCAGATATCCAGGAGTCAATTGGACAACTTCTCCAGGGAATTTTAGCTGTAATCAAAAAATCGATACTCCAGGATGACTCCAACGAACATCATGATGACTAGGAGTCAATTGGACAACTTCTTCAGGGAATTTTAGCTGTAATCAAAAAATCGATACTCCAGGATGACTCCAACGAACATCATGATGACTAGGAGTCAATTGGACAACTTCTCTGGGGCATTTTAGCTGTAATCAAACAATCGATACTCCAGGATGACTCCAACGAACATCATGATGACTAGGAGTCAATTGGACAACTTCTCTGGGGAATTTTAGCTGTAATCAAACAATCGATACTCCAGGATGACTCCAACGTACATCATGATTACTAGGAGTCAATTGGACAACTTCTCCAGGGAATTTTAGCTGTAATAAAACAATCGATACTCCAGGATGACTCCAACGTACATCATGATGACTAGGAGTCAATTGGACAACTTCTCCAGGGAATTTTAGCTGTAATCAAATAATCGATACTCCAGGATGACTCCAACGAACATCATGATGACTAGGAGTCAATTGGACAACTTCTCCAGAGAATTTTAGCTGTAATAAAACAATCGATACTCCAGGATGACTCCAACGTACATCATGATGACTAGGAGTCAATTGGACAACTTCTCCAGGGAATTTTAGCTGTAATCAAATAATCGATACTCCAGGATGACTCCAACGAACATCATGATGACTAGGAGTCAATTGGACAACTTCTCCAGAGAATTTTAGCTGTAATAAAACAATCGATACTCCAGGATGACTCCAACGTACATCATGATGACTAGGAGTCAATTGGACAACTTCTCCAGGGAATTTTAGCTGTAATCAAATAATCGATACTCCAGGATGACTCCAACGAACATCATGATGACTAGGAGTCAATTGGACAACTTCTCCAGAGAATTTTAGCTGTAATAAAACAATCGATACTCCAGGATGACTCCAACGTACATCATGATGACTAGGAGTCAATTGGACAACTTCTCCAGGGAATTTTAGCTGTAATCAAATAATCGATACTCCAGGATGACTCCAACGAACATCATGATGACTAGGAGTCAATTGGACAACTTCTCCAGAGAATTTTAGCTGTAATAAAACAATCGATACTCCAGGATGACTCCAACGTACATCATGATGACTAGGAGTCAATTAGACAACTTCTCCAGAGAATTTTAGCTGTAATCAAATAATCGATACTCCAGGATGACTCCAACGTACATCATGATGACTAGGAGTCAATTGGACAACTTCTTCAGGGAATTTTAGCTGTAATCAAAAAATCGATACTCCAGGATGACACCATAGTACATCATAATGACTAGGAGTCAATTGGACAACTTCTTCAGAGCATTTTAGCTGTAATCAAATAAACGATACTCCAGGATGACTCCAACGAACATCATGATGACTAGGAGTCAATTGGACAACTTCTCCAGGGAATTTTAGCTGTAATCAAATAATCGATACTCCAGGATGACTCCAACGAACATCATGATGACTAGGAGTCAATTGGACAACTTCTCCAGAGAATTTTAGCTGTAATAAAACAATCGATACTCCAGGATGACTCCAACGTACATCATGATGACTAGGAGTCAATTGGACAACTTCTCCAGGGAATTTTAGCTGTAATCAAATAATCGATACTCCAGGATGACTCCAACGAACATCATGATGACTAGGAGTCAATTGGACAACTTCTCCAGAGAATTTTAGCTGTAATAAAACAATCGATACTCCAGGATGACTCCAACGTACATCATGATGACTAGGAGTCAATTGGACAACTTCTCCAGGGAATTTTAGCTGTAATCAAATAATCGATACTCCAGGATGACTCCAACGAACATCATGATGACTAGGAGTCAATTGGACAACTTCTCCAGAGAATTTTAGCTGTAATAAAACAATCGATACTCCAGGATGACTCCAACGTACATCATGATGACTAGGAGTCAATTAGACAACTTCTCCAGAGAATTTTAGCTGTAATCAAATAATCGATACTCCAGGATGACTCCAACGTACATCATGATGACTAGGAGTCAATTGGACAACTTCTCCAGAGAATTTTAGCTGTAATAAAACAATCGATACTCCAGGATGACTCCAACGTACATCATGATGACTAGGAGTCAATTAGACAACTTCTCCAGAGAATTTTAGCTGTAATCAAATAATCGATACTCCAGGATGACTCCAACGTACATCATGATGACTAGGAGTCAATTGGACAACTTCTTCAGGGAATTTTAGCTGTAATCAAAAAATCGATACTCCAGGATGACTCCAACGAACATCATGATGACTAGGAGTCAATTGGACAACTTCTCTGGGGCATTTTAGCTGTAATCAAACAATCGATACTCCAGGATGACTCCAACGAACATCATGATGACTAGGAGTCAATTGGACAACTTCTTCAGGGAATTTTAGCTGTAATCAAAAAATCGATACTCCAGGATGACTCCAACGAACATCATGATGACTAGGAGTCAATTGGACAACTTCTCTGGGGCATTTTAGCTGTAATCAAACAATCGATACTCCAGGATGACTCCAACGAACATCATGATGACTAGGAGTCAATTGGACAACTTCTCTGGGGAATTTTAGCTGTAATCAAACAATCGATACTCCAGGATGACTCCAACGTACATCATGATTACTAGGAGTCAATTGGACAACTTCTCCAGGGAATTTTAGCTGTAATCAAATAATCGATACTCCAGGATGACTCCAACGAACATCATGTTGACTAGGAGTCAATTGGACAACTTCTCCAGAGAATTTTAGCTGTAATCAAAAAATCGATACTCCAGGATGACACCATAGTACATCATAATGACTAGGAGTCAATTGGACAACTTCTTCAGAGCATTTTAGCTGTAATCAAATAAACGATACTCCAGGATGACTCCAACGAACATCATGATGACTAGGAGTCAATTGGACAACTTCTCCAGAGAATTTTAGCTGTAATAAAACAATCGATACTCCAGGATGACTCCAACGTACATCATGATGACTAGGAGTCAATTAGACAACTTCTCCAGAGAATTTTAGCTGTAATCAAATAATCGATACTCCAGGATGACTCCAACGTACATCATGATGACTAGGAGTCAATTGGACAACTTCTTCAGGGAATTTTAGCTGTAATCAAAAAATCGATACTCCAGGATGACTCCAACGAACATCATGATGACTAGGAGTCAATTGGACAACTTCTCTGGGGCATTTTAGCTGTAATCAAACAATCGATACTCCAGGATGACTCCAACGAACATCATGATGACTAGGAGTCAATTGGACAACTTCTCTGGGGAATTTTAGCTGTAATCAAACAATCGATACTCCAGGATGACTCCAACGTACATCATGATTACTAGGAGTCAATTGGACAACTTCTCCAGGGAATTTTAGCTGTAATCAAATAATCGATACTCCAGGATGACTCCAACGAACATCATGTTGACTAGGAGTCAATTGGACAACTTCTCCAGAGAATTTTAGCTGTAATAAAACAATCGATACTCCAGGATGACTCCAACGTACATCCAGATATCCAGGAGTCAATTGGACAACTTCTCCAGGGAATTTTAGCTGTAATCAAAAAATCGATACTCCAGGATGACTCCAACGAACATCATGATGACTAGGAGTCAATTGGACAACTTCTCTGGGGAATTTTAGCTGTAATAAAACAATCGATACTCCAGGATGACTCCAACGTACATCATGATGACTAGGAGTCAATTGGACAACTTCTTCAGGGAATTTTCGTTTTAACCAAATAATCGAGTTTTTAAGACAACTCCAACGTACATCCGGATACTCAGGAGTGTATTGGTCAACTTCTTCAGAGAATTTTACACAAAGAAAATTTAAGTATTACTTTTTGTTAAACTCATATGTATTTTTAGTAAATTGACTACTAAAGTGGGGCAAAAACGAGAAGACGAAATTTCTTATTTAATAGAAGTCTCTTTAACAATATATGACAATATATGACGTTAAGGGTAACATTGTCATTTTCAAATCCGTATAACTATGACAAAAGTTAATGGATTTTAATTTATCTATAATGAATTTTGATGCATTTTTCACGTACTTTTCAAAAATGTATACTAAATTTAAAAAAAAAAATTTTGACCCATTTTTTTCAAAATCAACCCTTTTTTTCGATTTTCACCCCTTCGGTAAAGTAAAGTGGGACAACAATAATTTTGTGAGAATCCTAATATTAAATAATCATAAAAATTAAATCCAAGTTTATAATTCTTTTAATTATTAATAATCAGTTTGAAACGAAAATTCCCTTAAGAAGTTGTCCAATTGACATCTGGGTATCTGGATGTACGTTGGAGTTGTCATAGAAACTCGATTATTTGGTTAAAACGAAAATTTCTTGAAGAAGTTGTCCAATTGACTCCTAGTCATCATGATGTACGTTGGAGTCATCCTGGAGTATCAATTATTTGATTATAGTTAAAATTCCCTGGAGAAGTTGCCCAATTGACTCCTAGTAATCATGATGTACGTTGGAGTCATCCTGGAGTATCGATTATTTGATTACAGTTAAAATTCCCTGGAGAAGTTGCCCAATTGACTCCTAGTAATCATGATGTACGTTGGAGTCATCCTGGAGTATCGATTGTTTGATTAGAGCTAAAATTCCCTGGAGAAGTTGCCCAATTGACATCTGGGTATCTGGATGTACGTTGGAGTTGTCATAGAAACTCGATTATTTGGTTAAAACGAAAATTCCCTGAAGAAGTTGTCCAATTGACTCCTAGTCATCATGATGTACGTTGGAGTCATCCTGGAGTATCGATTATTTGATTACAGTTAAAATTCCCTGGAGAAGTTGCCCAATTGACTCCTCGTAATCATGATGTACGTTGGAGTCATCCTGGAGTATCGATTGTTTGATTACAGCTAAAATTCCCCAGAGAAGTTGTCCAATTGACTCCTAGTCATCATGATGTTCGTTGGAGTCATCCTGGAGTATCGATTATTTGATTACAGCTAAAATGCTCTGAAGAAGTTGTCCAATTGACTCCTAGTCATTATGATGTACTATGGTGTCATCCTGGAGTATCGATTTTTTGATTACAGCTAAAATTCCCTGGAGAAGTTGCCCAATTGACATCTGGGTATCTGGATGTACGTTGGAGTTGTGATAGAAACTGGATTATTTGGTTAAAACGAAAATTCTCCAGAGAAGTTGTCCAATTGACTCCTAGTCATCATGATGTTCGTTGGAGTTATCCTGGAGTATCGATTTTTTGATTACAGCTAAAATTCCCTGGAGAAGTTGTCCAATTGACTCCTGGATATCTGGATGTACGTTGGAGTCATCCCGGAGTATCAGTTACTTGATTGAAACAAAAATTCCATGAATTCTGGGAAAAAACCAAAAAAATTCCGGGAATGTTCTCAGAATGTTCTGGGAACTACTCCCAGAGTCACTCTGCAAAAATTCCGGGAACCTTTTCACGTGGGTCGGGCATTCTTTGGAATTTACTCAGGCTGTTTGCATATACCCATATCTATATATTCAATTTTGACAGATAGTTTTTGTGGATTGTAGTTAATTTATTTTGTGATTGGATATTACAATATTAAAGTAAGTTGTAAAGAATAGAAGAACAAGTGCTCAATACAATTTTTTTATTATTTAAAATATTAAATTTTTTTATTATTATATTTTTTTATCTTTTTATATAATCTTATACAATGTCTGAGAGGCTGGTGTAACAACCGTTTCAACTCAGAATTATATAAGAAATTAATCTTTTAAATAAATTATAAAATTAATATTTAAAGTGAAAATTAGGCAAGTAGAAGAAATAAAAAGTGAATAGTCACTTCAACTTAACTACAATATTCTACAAAGTCAAGCCATGGTGAAAGACTTAAGGGGTTTCTGATAACTCGGAGTACCACCTTATTATCTGGATCCTTAAGTGGTAACAAAAGCAAATCGTAAGTCTCTTAAAGATACATATATCTCAAATTCATTGCAATAGGCGATCAATTTGTTAATGTGTAAGATTCAATAGATTATGAATCCCTGCCCTCCAATTAATTAGTTAATTTAGGAAATAAATAATTTACTTAAATTATTTATTTAGGTTAATTTCCAGAGAAGTAAATGAATTTTTTATTTATTTGCTACTGAGAGATTGAGCATTTTAATATGTTGTAAAATAAATAACATATTAAATAAATCAATTTCTCAGGGAAATTCTGGAAAAGTTAATTTACTTATGAAAGATTAATTAATTTAGGGAATAGATAACTTGACCTTGGTAGTTGATCGGCATTGGCAAATTTATTTTATTTCGTTAAAATTCTATTTTGTATTTTTTTTACATAGATAAAACTACGAGCAGTTTTTTTTAAACCCAATTGAGGAAAAGCGAATTTGATAAAAAAAATCAAACAAAATGGTGAAAAATTTAAGTTAATTAATAAAATTATTTCATTTAATATTCATTCAGAACGAACTCTCAAATTATTATTCAGACTTAAATAATTAATAACTATATCATATGATTGATTGTATAATTTCTTTCTTTATTAATAATTAATATTTATTTTTTTGTAAAGTAAAAAAATTCAACTTCGAAACAATATATGACATTTATTCATTTGTAAAAGTAGAAGTAAATAAGAAAGTAAACAGCTGATCTACCGAATAATTATGGGAAAGATTCCTCTATCAACAAGTTTTCTAAAAACAAAATAAATATTTTCTTTCAAAAATATATATGAAAATAATAAATTTAAGGATTAATCTAATTTAAATTATTCCATTATATAATCACAATCATATCTGTTGATATAGCTAGCACGTGTTCATTATATAAAATAATTAAATTTGAAAATACAATGTCCCTTTAAATTTAGACAATAGTCATTCTTTCTTTTGTATAAACTTACGTAATGGGGGTGATTACTATCTAAACATTTATGTTTACGGTCATTTAACCACATTTTTGAACTTATTAATTTCTCAGAACCGAACCAAATCAAGGCTAAGATTGATAAGAAAGTAAATATAAACACGTATAATAGTATATATATCCCCTGTGTGAGAGTTAATAATGCTTCAACTGGTACCCCTGGTGTTTTCGTTTTCTGAATGGATTTGAATTGAATGAAATTTTTTTTTCTCTCTTTTTCTGTTTTTCTTTTAAGAATATAAAAACACAAAATAACATAAACAAGAGAAATTATGAGGGTGCGCTTAAAATCATTCACAATTATAAACATAGAGATATTGAATAAATAAATACAACATTAAATTTTATTATTTTAATATTTAAAATGGATCCCGATCAAAATAAAAACAATGAAGCATCTAAATCTATTTCAGATAAAGAAAATGCAACGTCTTTAAATGAATAAAATAATAACTTAAAGAAAACAGATACTATAACTAAAAAACTAAATGAAGATAGAGGATTTTTAGAAATTTTTGATGAAGCAACAACTCAAGCTTCTCTTATTGATAGCAATGAAGAACTTGACTTAAATGATGCAGAAAAAGAAATAATGAATAAAACTGAAAAATATTTTAATGATTTCATAAAAGAATTAGGAATAACCGTTAAAAAAGTAAAAAAAGGATTAGTTAAATTGAATACTAAATAAAAGGAAAATCTTGATTTATGCATAAAAGGAAGATCTAAAATTCGTAAAGAATAGAACAAAATGAAAGAGAAATCGAACAATTAAAAGCTAAATTATATGATAGGGTAGATACCGGTATTGAAATTAACAAAAAAATATGTGAAAATTTGAAATTAAATGTAGATGAATCACTGGACAAAGTAGCTAACAAAATTCATGATATGGATGGCAAAATTAATAACTTACATTTGAGTACTGAGGAAAATACAATTTTAAGTTTAGATAATGAAAATAAAATAAAAACAATTCAAGAAAATCAAGTATATTTTGAACAAAAAATAAGTAGAATAAGAAATAATGATAATTCTAATAAAAATTCATGGATAAGAGAATATACTCCTCTTAAATTTTCTGGGACTACTCAGGAAAGGCCCATGATTTTTTTTGAAAGAATTAGAAGATTATATACAAGTTAATGGTATTTTAAATTCAGAATTCAAATATTTTATTCAAACATGTTTAAAAAGGTTTTCTAAAGAATGGAGGAATTTAGTTAAATCTGAAGATTATAATTTTTTGAGCTTTTGAGAAAAATTAATCAATCGATTTTGGAATGAAAACATTCGTTATAAAATAAGCACAAATTTAGAATTTGGTCAATATAATCCAAGCGGAAAATTATCAAGGTCAGCTTATGCGATTAAAATAATAAATAAAGCTATAGACTTAATTCCATCACCTTTAGAGAATGAAATAGTTATTAAAATTGCCAGACATTTTAATGAAGATATACACACAGCGGTATTAATGAGAGGAATTAATACAATTTATAATTTATTAGATTTATTAGAAAAATTTGATAGGACTGGTCCAGTAAATTCTCAAAGAAATTTTCAAAATAAAAGTAATAATTTTCAAAATAATCCAAAGAATAATTTTGATAATTATGGTCGACAACAATATGATAGTAAAAATCAAAGTAAAACAAATAATTTTAATCGTAACCCTAATTATAGTAATACGAATCAAAATTTTTATCAAGGTAATAATTATCAAAACAAGAGTAATGAGAATAACAGACAACAAAATTTTCAAAACAATTTAAATTTCAAATTTAATCCAAATTTTCAAAATAAAAAATTACCGAGATCAAAATTATGATAGAAACAAATATCCGGGTAACAATTTTAACAACTATAATAATAGACAAAATAATTATCAAAATTATCCAAATCAGCGTCAAAACTATAATAATGGTTATGTAGAAAATGCAAGATATACACCTTATAATGTTAATCAAGAGGACAAATATTCACAAAATGTAAATAACCAAAACAATGAAGGTTGTCAACAAGCAAGCATAAATGTAACAAAAAAATGTAAAAATTCAAAAAGTGAAATAAATGATTGTGGAGAACCTTCATCGACTTCGGAAAACTTATAAACCTCGGGTTTGTAAACACGAGTATGATGTATACAAATCCGAGGTCAATGACGCTTTTAAATATAAATAATGTAAAAAATATACAAAAACAAAATAAAAAATTAGAAGAAATTATTCCTCTAGTTTTGCGTAGAGAATTGTTAAAAAATATAAATTATCGTTTATTAAATCAATTATGTAGATGTCCTATTGTAGAACTAACTATGTTTAATAAAAAAGTAAAAACACTAATAGATACCGGAAGTCAAGTAACATGTATTTCGGAAGATTTCTATGAGAACAATATAAAAGAAATGGAAGAATGTCTTTCATTACCGGTAGTAGGAATGAGTATTGTAGGTGCAACTGGAGAACGCCCTTTAAAATTAAAACTTCAGCTATTAATACAACTCGAAATGTGTGGTTATAATGCACAATATACATTTATAGTAGTTCCTAAATTAAATTGTGATTGCTTAGTAGGTGCTGATTTCTTAAAAACATTTCAAACAAAAGTAGATTTTCAAAAAGATATTGTTATTGTTATTAGAGAAGAAGAAGCATTAACTATGGAAATGCTTAAAGAAAATATAAATCAAATTAAGATTATTCGTGAAAATGAAAATATAGAAAATAATGAAACTGAAAGTGAATTAGAAAAAGAAATTTTAAAAGAAATTAAATATAATGAAATTAATAAAAATCAAAATAATAATAATAATGATATTAGTAAAATCATTGTCAATCAATTAACGGGAATGGAAATGTTAGATGATGCCCCAAATATAATTAAAGATTTAGAAATAAATAATGATTATGATGACACACAGTTCGAATTTGAAATAACTGAAGAAGAAATTAAAAATAAAATTGCGGAATGTACTGTTTTGAACAAAAATGATAAAGAAAGATTTTACAAACTTATTTCACGGTATAAAAATATTTTTTCTAAAAAACCGGGTAGAATTCCAATATACGAACACGAAATAAAAGTAGATGATAGTAAACCATTTTTTAAAAAATCATATCCTGTTCTGATGAAATTGCGTGATAAAGTTAATAATGAAATAAAAAAATTAATTAAATTAAAAATTCTAAAAAAAATGAATACGCAATACGGGTGTAAAAGTGATGTCTTCTTTAGATTTGGTCAGTAGTTTTTGGCAAATTCCTTTATCGGAAGAATCTAAAAAATATACGGGCTTTATAATATAAGGTAAATGCTATGTATTTAATGTAGTACCTTTTGGTTTAAAAACAAGTACTAGTGCGTTGGAACGAGCGTTAGATCAGGTACTATGTGGTATAGGCGAGTTTGTAATCACTTTTATTGACGACATGCTGTGCACATCACAAAATATTGACAAACATCTCTATCACTTAGAAAAAAATTTTCATCGTCTGGAACAACATAATATGACAATTAATTTTGAAAAATCTCATTTTTTCGTCCGGAATTGAAATTTTTAGGACATATTTTGACCCTACTCGGAATTAAACCGGATCTTGATAAAATAAAGGCAATACACAATTTTCCGCAACCTAAAAAATTAAAATTAAATTTATAAAAATAATTAAATATATTTATATAACTAAAAAATTAAAACTATTATTAAATTATAATAAATTTTATATAATATTTTTAATAATATTTTTAATAATGTCATCAGTATACTATTGAGTAAACAATAATTCAAATGACATCAACGAAATGTCAATATCATGAAGCTCCTTCAAACCCAAAATGATGAAAGGACCTAAAATGAAATTTTCTTAAACGTAACCAAGTAACTAATAAAAAAATTGAACCAACAACTACATGAATCCCATGAAACCCAGTTGTTAAAAAAAAATTGACCCAAAAATCGAGTCCCTAAATATAAATGGGGCCTCCCTATACTCAAACATTTGAATACAAGTAAATAATATTCCTAAATAAATTGTTATCAATAACCTAAATTTGGCTCTTCCTCAATTTTTATTTAAAATTGAATAATGTCTTCATGTAATTGTAACTCCAGAAGATAATAAAATTACAGTATTAAATAATGGTAATTGATAAGGATTAAACTGTTCAATATTTTGTGGAGGTCACTCTCTTCCAATTTCAATATTTGGAGAGAGAGAAGAATGAAAAAATGTTCAAAAAAAAGATACAAAAAATATTAATTCAGAAACAATAAATAAAATTATCCCCAATTTTAACCCCCTAACAACAATTTTTGTATGCCTCCCTTGTAAAGTACCCTCACGAATTACATCTCGCCACCACTGCCCCCTACATAAAAGTAATAAAATCAACCCTCAATTTATTAAATATGTTTCTTTTTCACTAAATATTATAACTCTCCCTACTATAAATACAAAAGTTCTAAATGACCCTAAAATTGGTCAAGGTCTAAAAGTCACTAAATGAAATGAATAATTTATATTTATTTTCATTACCTCATTTCAGAAGAATATAAAGTTCTTAAAATTGAATAAACATAAGATTGAATTAAAGAAACAGCTACTTCCAATCTTATTAAAACACACTGAACTAAAACAAGAACAATAATTATAACAATATTTAATATTTTTGAAGATTGCCTTATTAAAGTAATTAATAAATGACCTGCAATAATATTTGCTGAAAGACGAACAGATAATGTTAATGGTCGAATAACCCTTCTAATTAATTCAATTATAACTATAAAAGGTATTAAAACCTTTGGGGTTCCTAATGGGGTTAAATGAACAAACATATGATTCCTAAAATTTCCCCAACCAAATAACATTATTCCAAATCAAATTATTAATGATATCGAGATTGAAATACAAATATGCCTTGTTCTTGTAAAAATATATGGAAATAACCTAATAAAATTATTTAAAAAAATAAAAATAAATAAAGAAATAAAAATTAAAATATTTATTACACCATACTTATTTAAAGCTGTTTTTAACTCCCCCCTAATACCTTCTAAAGTTATATTTCAAAGTATCTGATATTTTGAAGGGACCCTTCAAAATATCACTGGAATCACTAAAATAAAATAAACTATTCTTAATCAATTAATAGATATAGATGTTCTTCTTGATGGATCAAAAATATCAAATAAATTTGTTACCATTTTATTTTCCACTCAAATTTATTTCCAACCTTTTTATCTTTTTTAAAAAAATAAATTAAAGTCATATACCTTACTATAATTAGATATGAAACAACCACTAAAATTATGTAAAATAATAAATATAATCAATTAATCGGTTTTATTTGAGGAATTAATTAAGAGTAATTTTATACTATAAAAAGATTAAAACTCTTTCACTTTTCTTAAGTTACTTAATTATATTTAAATTATATCAACAAAATCTAAAAAATTTCTAATTGTTGTCGACTCAACTATAATAGGTATAAATCTATGAGCTATTCCACAAATTTCTGAACATTGACCATAATGAATCCCTGGTATTAAAATATTTACTATTATCTGGTTTAACCGACCAGGAATAGCATCCACTTTTACCCCTAAAGAAGGAACTGCAAATGAATGAATAACATCTTCAGATGAAACTAAAATTCGAATAGAAACTAAAATAGGTAAAATTAAGGACTCTGTAGCGTCTAATAATCGAAATCTATCTAACCCAATATCTTTATCTATATAAGAATCTAACCCTTTTAAGTTGAAATCTGAATATTCATAAGACCAATACCATTGATGACCAATTCCTTTAATAGTTATTAAAGGGCAATAAACTTCATCTAATATATATAAAATTTTTATTGAAGGAATACCCAAGATAATTAATAAAATAATTGGAATTAAAGTTCAAATAATCTCAATATTTTGTCTCTCAATTGAAAAATTAATATACTTACTTTTCATTATAATTAAAAAAATCCATATAATAATAACTGTAATTATTAAATTAATAAATAAAGTAAAATCATGAAATATTATTATTCACTCTATTATTGGTGAATCAGAATCTTGTAATATTAAAATAAATCACTCTTTAATAATTTAAAAATTCAATTTTGACTCTTCTAAATAAGAATGTAATAAAGGTGGAGCTAAATGCTTTCACTCTACAGAAATATTTAAATAATTTTTAAATAAAATTAAACGTTCCACAATTATTCTTTCTCAAATAATAAAAATTAAATAAATTAATCTAGTAATTGAAATTAAAGACCCTATTGAAGAAACAACATTTCATAATAAATATCTATCAGGATAATCTGAATATCGACGTGGTATCCCTCTTAACCCTAAAAAATGTTGAGGAAAGAAAGTTAAATTAACACCAATAAATATAATTAAAAATTGAATTTTCAGCCATTTAGGATTTAAAGTTAATCCACAAATTAAAGGGTACCAAAAAATAAATCCCCCAATAATTGAAAAAACTGCCCCTATAGATAACACATAATGAAAATGAGCTACTACATAATATGTATCATGTATAACAAGATCAATTGAAGAATTTGATAATGTAATTCCAGTCATTCCCCCTAAAGAAAATAAAAAAATAAATCCAATAATTCATAAAATAATAATATTAAAATCAATTTTTCTCCCCATAATAGTAGCTAACCACCTAAACACTTTAATACCCGTAGGAACTGCAATAATTATTGTTACTGATGTATAATAAGCTCGAGTATCCACATCTATCCCAACTGTAAATATATGATGCCCCCATACAATAAATCCTAAAACACCAATTGAAATTATTGCATATATTATCCCTAACCTCCCAAAAGTCCCTTTTTTCCCACCTTCTGTAAAAATTATATGAGAAATTATTCCAAATCCAGGTAAAATTAAAATATAAACTTCAGGATGTCCAAAAAATCAAAATAAATGTTGATAAAGAACAGGGTCCCCCCCCAACAGGATCATAAAAAGAAGTATTTAAATTTCGATCAAAAAGTAATATTGTAATTCCTCCTGCTAAAACAGGTAATGACAATAATTAAGAGATTTTTTGGATTTATTAATTTTTATACAAAATTTTCTAAAAATCATGCCCAAGAAATAATAGTTCCTTTACTCGAATTATTAAAAAACAAAAATAAATGGGAGTGGAATTCAAAAAAAGATATAGCATTCAAACGGGTTAAAAATCTTTTTTGTGAATTAACAATTCTTAGTTATCCTGACTTATCAAAACCGTTTTATTTACAAACAGACGCGAGCGACGTAGCGATAGGAGCCGTATTGTATCAAATAGACAAGGACGGAGAACATGTACCTATAGCTTTCGCGAGTCGAACGTTGAAAGGAACCGAGTTAACGAAACTCAAGAAATGTATGGACATGTAGGACCACAAATTTCGCATGTTAAATGCATAATTTTATTATCCACATTTTTCTAAGGTTATTAGGCATAGGATTGCTAGCTGTGACTCATGTCAGAAAAATAAAATTTCTAATCAAACTAATTACGCTGAAATGAGAAATTATGCACCGAAAAAACCGGGAGAAATTTTATCAATCGATTTTTACAGTCCTTTACTAGCAACAAAAGGCGGATTTAAATATATTTTATCGACAATCGATGCGTTTAGTAAATATGTTAAATTATAACCTATAAGAAAAATAACAACAATAGCGCTAATAAATAAAATTTTCAAACATCATATAAAGCAATTTGGAAAACCAGAAAAAATTATTTCGGACCACGGAACACAATTTACTTCAGAAGTATGGACTAACAAACCCAAAGGAGAGGAGATACAACCTGTCTTTTCGTCAATACATCATCCTCAAGGAAATATTGTCGAGAGAATTCATGGGGAGTTATCAAGATTTTTCAGAACTCATACCAATGATAGACATAATTCCTGGTGGAATTGGATATTAATTATTGAAGATTGTATCAATGAAACTCACCATGAAACTTCCGAGTTTACACATATAGAACTTCAGCTCAACAAAAAACCAAGAAGAATGTGGGAAAAATGGTTCGATTTTCCAGCTATTGCAAATAATATGGATTATGAAAGAAAATTAGAACTCGCTTATAATAACATCTGTAAAAAAGGTAAAAGAAGATCGGAAAAATTTAATATCACACATAAATTAACTGAATTTAAAGTAGGTGATAAAGTCTTAATTAAATTACTTAATAGGCCTGATAAGGAAAATAAAATAATAACTAAATTGCTACAAGCCTATGAAGGACCATATGAAATAAAAAAAGTAATAAAAAAAGGTACATATATCATATGGGATAGTAACTCAGGACAGGAAAAAGGAATATTTCATAATCAGGATTTAAAAAAGTACATTTCTAGAGATAATGACTCTAATTAAAATAAAGTGTTATAATATATAAATAAAATAAAATAATATTAATAACAATTATAACATAAAGTGTAGTGAAGTGTTTACAGTAAACAATAATAAATAGTTATTTATTAATATTTAAATTATTAGAACATTTAATAATAAATAATTTAGGACAATGATATTAAATAAATAATAAAAATTTAAAACATAAACAATTACTACATATAAAAAAAATAAATAAAATAAAAATTTTGTTACGTGTTTAGTGATTAGTAAGAAATATTTACTTTAAGAAGAAAGAAGAGGATAGATAAAAGTGATAAAGACATTAAGTATCTATTCTCTATATGAGAGATTCTTTTTCAATCGCCCCAGCCCAAAAAGTCAATGTTCTGGGATTGGCTTCATACTTTCGTAAATTGTTGTCCTATATGATAGTAATAAATCCCTAAAATATAAACTCATTAAAAAAATATTTGTAGAAAGTAGAGGGGGTTAAAGTTTTGACGTTAAGGGTAACATTGTCATTTTCAAATCCGTATAACTATGACAAAAGTTAATGGATTTTAATTTATCTATAATGAATTTTAATGCATTTTTCACGTACTTTTCAAAAATGTAAACGAAATTAAAAAAAAAAATTTTTGACCCCTTTTTTCAAAATCAACCCTAATTTTTCGATTTTCACCCCTTCGGGTATTTTTTTTATTATTTTCATTGGAAAGCTGAGGTTTTTTCTCATGAGCTTTGTAAATATGAAAGTGGGACAACAAATTCATTATAGATAAATTAAAATTCATTAACTTTTGTCATAGTTATACGGATTTGAAAATGACAATGTTACCCTTAACGTCAAAACTTCAACCCCCTCTACTTTCTACAAATATTTTTTTAATGAGTTTATATTTTAGAGATTTATTACTATCATATAGGACAACAATTTATCAAAGTATGAAGCCAATCCCAGAACATTGACTTTTTGGGCAGGAGCGATTGAAAAAGAATCTCTCATATATAAAAATATATTATATATATACATAAAGAAAAATATAAATAAGTGAATAAAAAAAATGTAATAATAATATGTTATTGTTAAATATAAATATATACATGGGAAAAACAATAGTAAGAGAGGAAAGATACAATTTCGAATATAAAGCAATTATTAATTTAATTCAAATTTAAAGATTTTTTATTAACAATATTAAAAATAAATATAAACTAGAATTAAATTAATTAACCATATTTTTCTGTTTTTAAATAAAATAATGCAAATTATTTTATTCAATTGCTTAAATTAATAATAATAAGTAAAAATTGTATGTCATAAAAAAGTAAAAATTATTTAAAAATAAATGGTAAAAATAAAATCATTGTCAAATTATTATTTTTTAAGATATCAAAGATTTAAAAAAATTATATTAATAATAGAAAAATGATTGACAGCTGGACAATGGCACAGTATACGTTACAACGGAATTAGAAAGAGAGGAATCGCTCTGTCCTTACCAAAATAATTTAAATACTATTGGCTAAGAAAATAGGACGCCGCGAAAAATGCGATTAGAGGGAAAATTTGGCGGTATGAAATACACAGTAAAAGTATACGAAAAAAGGTAGGAAGGGAAAACCGCGGATTTTCAAGCAATCAGCCGTCAAAATAGCACGGAATTAGAAAGAGAGGAATCGCTCTGTCCTTAAAATAATAATTTTAAAACAAATTATATAAAAAATGTAAGGTATAACCAATGTATTGGTGTATGACGTCACTCGAAATAAGAGAATAGAGAGAATCTAATTGCATTAGTCAGTCTTAGCACGGAAGCCAAGCTATATAGTCATATATTAATAAATGTCATTTTACTTTATTTTAATTAATTATATTTATTTATTTAATTATTACGCCCTCACCTCCCTCACAATCATCAGAAGTGGGATCGCTAATCAGTACGCAATTTTTATTATTATTTGTGAGCAGATAAGTCGGAAAAGTGACAAAAATTTTAATGCTTCCTCGTGGAATAGACTCCTAGCTACTTATTTCGAATAAGTCGTTTCGTGGCTAGTTTCGGTTTTATTGGCTATATTAATTTGTATAAATAATTTTTAAGTTGATCGGACGATTTAAGAATCTCCGTGAATATTAAATATTGGTGAAAATCGGTGATTGTGTCCTGTGATTCGGTTGTGGAAATTTTCGGAAACCGTTGAGGTGACGCTTTGTTTAAATTATTTAAGGACAAACAAGTGATTACGTGTCTCGGTTCTCGTGAAAGACGACGAAATTACGTGAAGTTTTGAATGATAGTGCCGCATGCGCAAATCATTTCCCTTACAAATTCGACGCGAGTAAGTGAACGATTTGTGTTTCAAAATGCTTGAAAACGAAGCGACAAATCCTTATCGTTTCACTATAGCCATTCTGAAAGAAGTATTGCGGGAAAATGAATTGTCAGTCACGGGATCAAAACTGGAACTGATTAAGAGGCTCTATCAACACGATCCGTCAGGATTATGGCAGGACAGAGCTGCATGTATCCAGACTGGAGAATCGTTTCGTGATGACAGTAACACATTAAGTCCCGACGAGAATTCCGGTAATGATAATAGTACCAATGGGAACCCCTCTACTTCCCACCAAGCTCCGCTTGAGAATACGGAACATGGTAACCCCACTACGCATGGAAATAGGAGGAATGCTAACCCCACTACACATGGAAATATGAGTATTGGGAACCCCTCTCCTCCAAATCACCGCACATCTGAAATTGGGGATAACAGGGACGACGCCTATTTCATGAGGAGGGAAATGGATCTCCTTAGACGCGAATTGGATCTGTCGAGACGCGAAAATGAATTATTGCGGAATAATCACAGACCAAACGAATCACAGCAGGGACCATCCCGATCACCAAATATTGGAGTAATTAAGGAACTCCTTGGAGAATTTGACGGAAATAATACGGATTTCCGGAAATGGAGAGAGCAGTTTTAGTTGCTATGTGACGTCTACAAGCTGGACAATGATATGAGTCGACTGTTGCTGGGAACGAGACTGAAAGGAAGAGCTTTGCAGTGGTTCCAGTCAAGCACCGAAAACATAGGGTTATCGATAGACGCATTATTAGTCGAGCTTGCAGTAATGTTTGACCATCGACCGAGCAGATTGGCGCTACGGAAAAAATTCGAGGAAAGAACGTGGAAAGCTTCGGAATCTTTCGGAGATTATTACCACGAAAAATTAATCCTTGCCAATTCTGTCCCAATTGATGAAGCAGAATTAATTGACTATCTGATTGATGGAATACCTGACACGTCAATCCAGATTCAGGCGAGACTTCAACGTTTTAAGGACAAGGCAACCTTGCTCGAAGCTTTCGAAAAAATAAGTTTGAGACAAGAAAGAAGGGGCAATAGAGGGGAGCAGCCACCGATTCATAAGGAGGAGTCTACGTCTAAAATTGAGGATAAAAACATCAAAAAGAATATAAATTCGAGGGTTCGCTGTTACAACTGTAACAAACAGGGTCACTTGGCGCCGGATTGCAGAATGCCTAAGAGGGAAAAGGGAGCGTGTTTTAAGTGTTTTGAATTAGGCCATCAAATTCAAAACTGTCCAAAAATTAAAAGGGATCCGCAGCAGGAAAAATCTTTACAGTGTGCTAATGTATCGGGACATTTAGCATTGAACGAGAAGTATTTCAAGGACATCGATTACGAATTTTCCACTCAAGAAAGAAGAGTCAACGTCAACCTGGACACTCTTTTCGACACTGGCAGCCCGGTAAGCTTCGTAAAAAATTGTGTTGTACCCGATGTAATAATTGAACCTATAAATAATGTACAAAATTATGTGGGAATTAATAACAGTGGGTTAAATATAATTGGAAAAATAAATTGCAAAGTACGTATAAACGATATGATTAGAGAAAATTTGACACTGTTAGTAGTTCCCAATACTACAATGAAAACTTCGGTTGTTCTTGGTAGAGATATTTTAGATTGTTTTGGTTATAGTTTGCGCTCAACCGAAGAGGAAATTAAGGAAATTTTAAATGTTGATATCGGGAATAATGACGAAAAAAAAAATTTTCTTGATTCTCTTAATATTAATCCTGATGTTGATATTGAAACTCAGAATGAAATTAAAGAATTATTTTATCTCGAATATTTAATAGCAGAACGTCCTGAATTTCCTAATGTAAAAACTGAGTTAAAAATTAAGCTCACAAGTGATCGTGTAATTTGTTTTAACGCGCGTAGATTATCATTTGAAGAAAAAGGTAAATTAGAAAAATTGATTGAAATTTTGATAGCAAAGAAAATAATTCGTCCTAGTGAAGCGCAGTATGCGTCGCCAATTGTATTGATTAGGAAAAAAAACGGCGAAATACGTCTTTGCGTAGATTATCGTTTTTTAAATAAAATTATTGAGAATATTAATTATCCGATACCTCATATTGAGGATCAAATTGATAAATTGAGAGGTAAAAAGATTTTTTCACTATTGGATTTGAAAGACGCTTTTCACCAGATTAAAGTCGATGACGATTCGGTCAAATACACGGCATTCATAACGCCGCTGGGCCAATTCGAGTATCTTAAAATGCCGTTTGGTTTAAAGACAGCACCGCCTAAATTCCAGAGCTTTGTTAACTCTATCTTACGGGAATTAATTGCGTCGGGCGATGTTTTAGCCTATTTAGATGACTTTTTGATTGCAACAGAAACGAAAGAAAAGCATTTAGAAGTTTTGAAAAAAGTGCTAAAATTATTAGTTGCTAACAAACTCGAACTAAGAATGGATAAATGTCTATTGTTCCAAACTGAAATTGAATATCATGGCTACTATGTCACTAAAGATGGAATACGTCCAACTAATAGAGGCATAGAGTCTGTGGTTGAATATCCGACTCCAAGGAATATAAGGGACTTGCAAAGTTTTCTTGGAATGTGCTCTCATTTTAGAAAGTACATGCAAGGATTCTCGGTTTTGGCCAAGCCCTTATACGATTTGCTTCGGAAAGGTAAAGTTTTCAATTTCGGGGAAGAAGAATATCGCGTGTTCGAGCTATTAAAGAAAAAATTAGTAGAGTCACCAGTTTTGTGCATTTTTGATCCGAAGAAAGAAACAGAGTTACATTGCGATGCCAGTAAATTTGGCTATGGGGCGGTGTTGCTCCAAAGGCAAGAAAACGGAAATTTACATCCGGTCTTTTATTTTTCGAAAAGATCAACTGATACAGAAAGTCGGTATCATAGTTTCGAACTCGAGACCCTTGCTATTATTTACGCCTTGCGTCGATTTAAAATTTATTTAAAAAATAGACCATTTAAAATTGTTACTGATTGTAATTCTTTAAAGCAAACTTTGGATAAAAAAGAAATGAACACAAGAATAGAGCGATGGGCACTCGAGTTGGAAAACTATAATAAAGTAACCGAACATAGATCGGGAGAAAAAATGAAACATGCAGATGCTCTCAGCCGTATGAATTCTGTGATGGTGGTCGAAGAAAATAGTTTTGAGGCAAATCTGATAGTGAATCAAAACTGTGATAAAAAAATTCTTGAATTGCGCGAAAAATTAGAAAAATCGGAAGATCAAAATTTTGAAATGCGAAACGGTATTATTTATCGAAAACGAGGCAAAAAAATATTGTTTTATGTGCCTGAAAGAATGGAATGTAACGTAATGCGAAAATATCATGATGAATTAGGCCATCTGGGATGCGAGAAAACATGTGAAGCCATGTTGAGAAATTATTGGTTTCCTAAATTGCATGAAAAAGTTAAAATTCATATTGCTAATTGTTTAAAATGCATTGCATTCTCTCCTCCTAACGGTAAACAAGAAGGTTTTTTGAATCCGATTCCGAAAGGCGATAAACCGTTTTTGTTATGTCATATTGATCACTTAGGTCCGGTTGATAAAAGTATTTCTACAAAACGACATGTGTTAGTTGTTATTGACGGGTTTACGAAATTTGTTAAACTTTACGCCGTAAAATCAACTGACTCGAAAGAAACAATTAATTGTCTAAGCGAATATTTTCGAAATTATAGCCGTCCAAAAATGATTGTGTCCGATCGAGGAACTTGCTTTACTTCCGACGATTTTGACAAATTTGTAAGCGATAATAATATTGTTCATATTAAAGTTGCAACTGCTTCTCCGAAATCGAACGGACAGGTTGAACGCGTAAATAGGGTTTCAACCCCGATGTTAGCGAAATTAACTGACGTTCAAAACGGAAAATTTTGGTATAAAACTCTGTGGGAGGCAGAATTTGCTTTGAACAATACAGTAAATAAAAGTACGGGAGAAACAGCGAGTAAATTACTTTTCGGCGTGATTCAGAGAGAAGAAAATGTAGATGCTTTGGGGGAATATATTAATGACATACAGGTGAGCGATGAATCGTGTGAATTAGACGAGCTAAGACTCAAAGCGAAAGATAGAATAGAAAAATCGCAAGAGTATAACAAGAAATATTTTGATGCGAAACGAAAAGAGGCGCACAAATACATTGTCGGCGATTTAGTTGTCATTAAGAATTTCGATTCGACTAAAGGAGTTTCAAAGAAAATGATTCCCAGGTGGAAGGGTCCATATCAAGTTGACAAGGTGTTGAGAAATGATCGTTATGTGGTCAAAGACGTAGAAAATTTTCAAGTAACGCAAAAGTCATACTCTGGTACCTGGGAGGCATGTAATTTGAAACCCTGGTGTGTTGATTAGAATTGTATTGACGAATTTGACATTTTTATTTGTAAATAAAAGAAATTAATTATTTTTATCAACGAATTTTATGTAAAATGATTTTTATAAAAAGCAAAATGTAGTTGTATTGTTTTATATTTATTATATTTATTATTGTAAAATAAAATATTTATGAAAGACTGACAAATTAAATATTAAAAAGCATGTTGTTTCAGTTCGAGGTCGAACTTTAATCAGGATAGCCGAACTGTAAGGTATAACCAATGTATTGGTGTATGACGTCACTCGAAATAAGAGAATAGAGAGAGTCTAATTGTATTAGTCAGTCTTAGCACGGAAGCCAAGCTATATAGTCATATATTAATAAATGTCATTTTACTTTATTTTAATTAATTATATTTATTTATTTAATTATTACGCCCTCACCTCCCTCACAAAAAAAAGATCATCAGGCCCACTCAAAAACTTATTACAAAATTTTCTTTTCATTTTCATGTGTGTAAAAATTAAAAAAAAATAAAAAAATCGCGCCTAAATTTAAAAAAATTTAATTTGTTTATGAAAAATCGCTGTTTTTTATAAACAAATTCAAAATTTTTTTTTTCGCTAACATATTTTGAAAGTCGATAAAAAACTTAAACTTTTTTGTATGTTAATCACAATTCATAAATTCAATACTTTTAGAGTTACATGTCATTGAAATTAGGTGTATTTCAAAAGAACTTGAAAAAATCAGATTTTTAAAAATTCATAACTCGAAAATTTTTGCACTTATAAAAACATAAAAAAATACGTAAACCTTTTTTTTCTACAAAGAATAAGAAAAAATAAATTTAGACAAATTTAAAAGGTCATAGGTAAATCTCACGTGGAATCGTCCATATGTTTTTATACCAAATAAGTTCGCTTCGTTTACGGAACCCTTGAACTCGCACTTGTCTGATTTTATTTAAGTTCATTCTAATTTGAAATTTTCAAAATGCTTTAGAATTCGTTCATTATGTAATTAATATGTAAATTCAAATCAGATTTCCTTTTCTTTTTTTGAATTCAACAAAACTACATCAATAGATTTTCTCTAATTTTTCAGTTCATTTAAAATGTCTTCCCAACCACCGTGCGTCTGAAAGATTAAAGCAATGTAACAAGTAACTTATTTTACTTATTATTTGAATCAGCCATTTTCAGAAAGTCTTTTAACGGAAAATGTATCATTTAACCACACCCTCTCCTAATATTTACATTTTACCGAGTGTGACCAAGTTCCATTGGAAACAAACAAAATATTGTTTATTTCGGCTTCCGTAGGATTTAGGAAGTATTAATTTAGTCAAGATTTTTATATAGATATTCCAGCAGCTACAGTTCACCTAGCAGCGGGTTATTCAGTGCATACTCTAAAAGAAGGAGATGATCTGAAACTGGCTTGCAAAATTCAAAGTAATCCATTACCAACAAGTATTGTATGGTACAAAAACGTAAGTTAAAAATAATTACTTCTTAAATTTTAAGGCTATATTTAAATAAGATAAAAAAGTATCCTAAAATTACCCAGTAAAAATAACTAATTCAGATGATTTGAAATGAATTAACTTTTTTGTCAAGATCCAATTCGTATTTGTTGCTAAACGGGATTCATTGAAGCCCATATGGTATATTCATTTCAATTCAACTAAATTAGTTTTCGTTTGCTGGGTAAATATTTAGTTAAAATTTATTTATTAGACGTTTAATTACAGAATTTATTTTTATATCCTTTTAATTCCTAAAATGATGCAAAAATCGGGTCACCATGGCGGGAGGCAAACTACGAATGTGTCACGAACTCGTTACACATTCGTGACACTTTCGTAAATTGTTAAAATTGTGAGAAAAATGAATGAAAATTGAAAATAAATGTTATTGAAATAAATTGATGAAATTCTTTTTTTTTAAATTACTCATGAAATTACAAACTTTTTGAAAATATTTTTTACAATTTTGAAACTTCATTTGTTATAAAAATTTTTTTTTTATAAACAAATTAAAAAATTAACATATTCTGGATGAGTATATTCAATTTTATATACATAGACTTGAAGAGAATTTATTGAGGATTGAAATAAAAAAAAGAAAAAACGGTAATTTGGAATAGTTTAATAACAATGAATTTTTTTTGAAAGCGCGATTTTACCCTGTGCAACGCGCACAGTGGGACGTAAAACATTGTATGTATGTATGTATTTCAATAAATATATAAAAACACGGCCGTGGACAAATTAATGTAAAGCCTACAAATTTCAACCGATTTTGACGTTCTTGGTCTTGTTTTAAAGTTGATAAAATTCTACAGAACGCCTAATTTTGTTTTTTGAAAAAAAATTCTTCTCAATTGTTTATTTAATGTTGAATATGAAAATTTTTTTTCCTCTTACCACACACAGGTGCGAATTCGCACTGCCAAAAATTTTAAGTTGCTGGCATTTCACGTAGTAAAATTTCCAAGGTCTATCACCACCACAACAAATATGTAGGACCCCTCACGTGTCTATTGTCATTGAGTGCGCGCTTATTTATCATCTAGAAGCAGTAGTAGCAGGTTTGAAATCTCCCGTTAGTGCAAATTCGCACCTGTGTGCGGTTAGTGAGTGTGGATTGTTAAAAATTAAAAAAAAAAATTTGAATTTTGCCTGGGAAATCGAGTAAGAAAAAAAGTAAGTATATTTAATCATGTTTACAGTAATATTTGACTGTTATTATATAATAATTTAACATTTTTAGTAAAATTAAAAAATAATTTTTTTTAGTTGATTATCATTGTAAATTTTTATAGTTTATGTATTTTCGATAATTATTTACAAAATTAATTATTAAATTATTCATTTTTTATCGAATAATGTTTTAGTATGAGTGAACGAGTCTCTAATCTACGGAGTGCAGTAGCTGTGGCAGCAACCTTAGAGGATTCGGAGCCTGATGATTCTTCTGACGACCGTTACCAAACCAGCGAATTCGCAGTGTCTAATGATGAAGGTGAATTGATAATCTATTTTCTTTTTGTCTTTCTCTTGCTCACGTTTACCTCATAATAAATTATTGTTATTTTATTATTATTTTTAGGTGACGACAGTGAACATGTTGATGATGAGGGAAGCGACGCTGAAAGTGAATTTGATTCTGAGTTAGATTCAGAAGCGGAGCCGGCATCGAAACAACGCCGTCTCAATGATAGTTTCCAGAGACAACGTGGTCGTGTCCGTCCTCGCAAAACCGTTCCAGCAGCTAAATCTGTTTACAAATGGTCTGAAATAGCATTTGACAGACGTGGTCGTCGTTTAAGTGGGTATCCGAATTGTATTTTTAGAATTTATATGAAAAACAAGCCCGATAAGTATGGGATGAAAATTCTTATGCTAAATGATGCCGAAACATTTTACAGATTAGTGCTATTCCATACGTAGGAAAAGTACAACCTGCTGCAAACGATTCCGTGCCAACTTATTTCGTAAAATCATTGATCGATCTAACTTCTATTTCTGGCACTTGGAGAACAATTACGATGGACAACTGGTATACATCACGGAGAGAAATAGATGGTAAGAATTTATGATCTTAAGATGGTAAAAAGTAGATGTTATCCGGTACTATCGTTATGCTACTCGGTACTATCAAAGATGTTACAAAAAGTATGGTTATGTTACCCACTAGAATCAAGATGTTACCCCGTACAATCTGGATAGTAACTGATAGAATCTAGATTGCTGTCCGTATATGTAAGATCAAATATGGTACCTGGTACTATCTAGATAGTACCCCGTACCATCTATTTCTCTCCGTGATCTATTCCCCTTTTTCAAACGCTAAAAACTGATTATCAGTTGCGAGCAGTAGGTACGATAAGAAAGAATAAAAGGGAAATTCCAAATACTGATGCATTCGATCAAAAAAGTCATCACCTTTCTACTTCTCGTCGTACTCGCAGATGGCCATTACGATTCTTTTATAACATTCTAGACCAATGTGGTGTCAATTCGCAAATTTTATACAACTTGAATGTAAACAATGCATCGCTCACAAGTGCTAAATTTAATAAAGAATTGGCATCTGAATTGATTGAACCGTATCTTCGGCGACGCTTGACCAATCCCACAATACGTACTTCAATTAAAAAGATAATATACACATTTTTAAAAATTGACCCGCCTGCACCGGTAGTATTGTCGGTTATCAGAGAGGTAACAAGGTCAAAATGTAACCTTTGCGATAGCGATGCATCAGGCCGAACACGCATGAAATGTCGAAACTGTATGCGCAGAATGTGTGATGAGCATCGTGCAGCTGTTTGCGTAGAGTGCGAACAATTTTTCGAGCAATAAAAAATTATTCTGTATTTCTTGTATTTTCCTACATGTTTTTTTTATAATAAATAAATGATTTAAGTGTATTTTGTTGTTATTTGTTGCTTATATCACCATATAACAACTCCCAAAGCTGATATGTGCCTAAATTCCCCTTTTAAAACAAACAGTAACTTCCGAGGGGCAGGAAAAATACTTATATTAATTTAAATAAAGTCTTATATTTTTTTCTCAAAAGAGGACATATTTAATCGTTACATCACGTTGGTTTTGTTCAATTTAATAAAAAAAATTTTAAAAATTTTGATTTTTATGTTTTTTTAATTTTTTAACAAAAGTAATTTTTTAATATTAATTTTTCTATAACAAATTTTTATTTTTTGTAAAATTCAACGGCTCCATTGGATTGTACGGAAAATTTCACCCCAAAATGATATATAATTGAATGTATTTACAAAGATTTCTTCATCCCTAAAGCGATTATTCAAAATGCGAAAACCCAATTCGCACTTGTGTGCGGTATATGGGTGCTGGATACAAGTGTGCGGTAAGAGGGTTAAGAAAAAGCGATTATTACGTCAACAAAAGCGAAAAATTTTATTGTATTAACCTAGAAAAATATTCTGATAGTTAATAAAATAATAAATAATAAAATTGTTATAAACAATTTAGTGGAGTAATTGCAAATAGCTTGTTTTTTTTAACTTTTAGTAATTGAAAACCATCTAATTTTTTATATTTGAGATCCAAAAGAAAGTACCAGTTCAATAGGTATTAGAAACTAATTATTTTTAATTGTTAAAACAATTTTTATAAACAATTTAAATGATTTTAGTTCCAACCCTGCAAACACTGTTACAGGTCAGTTATAGAACTGTTACAAATTTTTTGAGAACCTGTTCTGTAACCTGTTGTGAACCTGTGAGTCACTGGTTACACAAAATTTCGTACTCAACGGATATGTAAGATTCTGTAACAGATCTAGAATATGGTTACAAATGTATTTGTAATAGTTCTAGAACTGTTTTGTAACAACTATAAAATGGAACATAACTATTATCGCAAGATTATTACCTAAAAATACATGCAAAATATTTTTATTCTTAATAAAAATATTAAAACTTGATGTATTAGAAAAAGGAAACTCTAAAATAAACATAATTAGATCCGTGTCAAATTTCAACTGTTCTATAGCAATATCGCTCCACAGGCTAATGCGCTAACCGTTACGCTACCCTAACGTGCGAATATAAATACAAAATTGATTTGATAACTTGCGAGTGAGGAGAATTAAAAACTGTATTGCTTATATAAAGAAAAAACAATAAGACTATGTGATATATAACAATTTTAGAGTTGTTTAAATTTAACTACATACTTAAGTAAAATGAACTATTTATTTATTAATTCCATAAAAAATAGTTAAGCTACTTATGAACACTTCAAATTTTTAATCTCACAAGTAACACTACCCAACTGTTAATCACCGATTTTGATGAAACTTGTCACACTTCTAAAACATGGAAAAATATTGAATACGTATTTTTTTATATCGGCCCGTTTTGAGTTTTAAGGGTAGAAAACACCCTTTTTCAATTTAAGGGATGAAAAGCAGTATTTCATACGGAATTTACTAGATTTGCTTGAAACCTATTACTCGGGGGTTTTTGAGGTCGCTGATTACGAATCTGAAGTCAGATTTTAAAAATTCAAAATGGCGGATCCAATATGTCGGACAATAAAATAAACAAGTAGGGGGTCCTTTATGTTTATTTCATAAACATTATGCTTCCTCATAGTGAAGCAAAAAATTCGCTTCCTCGTGAAGGAAGCAATGAATTTGTCCAATTCAATTGATTCATTTAAAAACTTTCGAATTAAAAATGTTTTAAATTAATTAAATTTTTTGAAAAATAAAGAAAATTTTAATTAATTTTGAGTGTAACATAAACTTTATATATTAATTCTTAAATTTTAAATCAAATCTATACTTTATATATACCAACCAATTTGTTTCAATGCAGGGAATAAAATTATTTCATATATAAACATGAATTTAAATAAACACATCATTTTTTAGCTAAAATGAGAATTTTTTATTTTTTAACTTTCTTTAATTCTTTAAATTTCAATCAAATCTATACTTTATATATATCAATCGATTCATCTTGACATAAAGAAGACGATTATAATATATATTACCTTAAATTTTTCGATTTAAAAATTTTTTCAATTAAAAAAAATTTTTTGGAAAAAAGACGATAAAATTTTTTTTTTGGGGTATTTTTAAAAATCCTCTCGTCATTTTTGAGAGATTAATGTGTTAAATAAGCCTACCAAATTTTATACAAATCCATTAAAACCTGTTAAAGATATCGTGTTCACAAAAACGATCCACACACACATACACACACACACACACACATACACACACACATACATACATCCGGACAATTTATCAGGATCTCATATAACATGTTTCTATATAGAGGAAAATTTGTTTTCACCATTTTTAAAAAGTTTATAAACGAAAGGACTACATAGCTTCCTCCACGAGGAAGCAAAAATTAATCGGATTTGATTGAAACTCGTTAGTCGGGGGTTTTTGGGGTCGCTGATTACGAATTTGAAGTCAGATTTAAAAAATTCAGAATGGCAGCTCCAAAATGACAGAGAACTTTTTAAAAAATTCATTGCGTTCGCTTAAAACTTATAACTCGGGGGTTTTTGGTGTCGCTGATTACGAATCCGATGTTAGTTGTTTAAAATTCAAAATTATGGATCCAACATATTCAATAAAGCCATTATTATAAAGACAAGATCTAATACTGCGACCAACAAATGCAAGATATGATAAACGAACCAATAAAGGTAAGAAGCAATAATCCAACCAGTAAAGCCGAGATGTGATAATCCAACCAGTAATGGCAAGATGTGATAATCCAAACATCAAAGGTAAGAAGCAATAATCCAACCAACAAGGGTAAGAAGCAATAATCCAACCAGTAAAGTCAAGAAGCAATAATCCAACCAGTAAAGGCAAGAAGCAATAATCCAACCAACAAAGGCAAGAAGCAATAATCCAACCAGTAAAGGCAAGATGTGATAATCCAACCAACAAAGGTAAGAATTATTGCTTCTTACCTTTGATTGTTGGATTATTGCTTCTTGCCTTTACTGGTTGGATTATTGCTTCTTACCTTTGTTCGTTGGATTATTCTTTCTTTCCTTTACTGGTCGGATTATTGCTTCTTACCTTTACTGGTTGGATTATTGCTTCTTACCTTTGATGGTTGGATTATCACATCTTGCCATTACTGGTTGGATTATCACATCTCGCTTTTACTGGTTGGATAATTGCTTCTTGCCTTTACTGGTTGGATTATTGCTTCTTGCCTTCACTGGTTGGATTATTGCTTCTTACCTTTGATGGTTGGATTATCACATCTTGCCATTACTGGTTGGATTATCACATCTCGCTTTTACTGGTTGGATAATTGCTTCTTGCCTTTACTGGTTGGATTATTGCTTCTTGCCTTCACTGGTTGGATTATTGCTTCTTACCTTTGATGGTTGGATTATCACATCTTGCCATTACTGGTTGGATTATCACATCTCGCTTTTACTGGTTGGATAATTGCTTCTTGCCTTCACTGGTTGGATTATTGCTTCTTACCCTTGTTGGTTGGATTATTGCTTCTTACCTTTGATGGTTGGATTATCACATCTTGCCATTACTGGTTGGATTATCACATCTCGGCTTTACTGGTTGGATTATTGCTTCTTACCTTTGTTGGTTCGTTTATCATATCTTGCATTTGTTGGTCGCAGTATTAGATCTTGTCTTTATAATAATGGCTTTATTGAATATGTTGGATCCATAATTTTGAATTTTAAACAACTAACATCGGATTCGTAATCAGCGACACCAAAAACCCCCGAGTTATAAGTTTTAAGCGAACGCAATGAATTTTTTAAAAAGTTGTCTGTCATTTTGGAGCTGCCATTTTGAATTTTTTAAATCTGACTTCAAATTCGTAATCAGCGACCCCAAAAACCCCCGAGTAATGAGTTTCAAGTAAATTCGAGTGAATTTCAATTTTATTGTCCGCCATATTGGATCCGCCATATTGAATTTTTAAAAATTGACACCGTATTCGTAATCAACTACCCGACTGATATCAGATTCGTAATCGGTGACCCCAAAAACCCCCGACTAACGAGTTTCAGTCAAATCCGATTAATTTTTTATTTTATTGTCCGCCATATTGGATCCGCCATTTTGAATTTTTAAAATCTGACTTCAGATTCGTAATCAGCGACCTCGAAAACCCCCGAGTAATAGGTTTCAAGCAAATCTAGTAAATTCCGTATGAAATACTGCTTTTCATCCCTTAAATTGAAAAAGGGTGTTTTCTACCCTTAAAACTCAAAACGGGCCGATATAAAAAAATACGTGTTCAATATTTTTCCATGTTCTAGAAGTGTGACAAGTTTCATCAAAATCGGTGATTAACATTTGGGTAGTGTTACTTGTCAGGTACAAATATATTCCAGAACTGAACTTCATCAAAATTTTAGAACAGTTACACATCATTGTTCCGATATAGTTCTAGATATGCGATGGAACCTTAGTTACAAAAAATTTGTGGCTGTAGTGTTATAGAAACATTATGTAACACTGTTGCAGAATTGTTCCCCCTATTGAAAAAAAACACGTATAATTATACGTATAATAATACGTATCATTATACGTATAATAATACGTATAATAATACGTATAATAATACGTATAATAATACGTATAAATATACGTATACTAATACGTACTATTATACGTATAATAAGACATACGAATTTGAAACAAGAATTATACGTATAATTATACGTGTCTATAATTTTTAATATTTAGGAATATATAAATGTGGAATATATTTTTGTTTATTAATATATACCTAAATATTATAAAATATTGACAAGTATAATTATACGTATAAATATACGAATAATTATACGTATAAATATACGAATAATTATACGTATAAATATACGAATAATTATACGTATAATTATACCTATAATAGTACGTATAATTTTACGTATAACAATACGTATAATTATACGTATTATTATACGTATAATTATACTTGTCAATATTTTATAATATTTAGGTACATATTAATAAACAAAAATATATTCCATATTTATATATTCTTAAATATTAAAAATTATAGACACGTACAATTATACGTATAATTCTTGTTTCAAATTCGTATGTCTTATTATACGCATAATAATACGTATAATAATACGTATAATAGTACGTATTATTATACGTATAATTATACGTGTTTTTTTCAATAGGGTAATGTTCTATAAAACTTTGTCCTCACTGTTATATAACATTTATAAAACGTGTTTGCTGGGATAATTACGAAATTGCTGACATATTGAGTGAAATGTACAATATTATTAGTCAAGATAAACGATTAAAACTTTTTTTAATTAATTTTTACACACAGCATTATTTAAACAACCCTTAATTAACAAATACATAGTACCGCTGTTTTTGCAGGTTTCAGGTTCGGTTTTTTATAAGTTTCTTTTAATATAATGTATTTTTATAATATTTAATAAAATCAATAATTAATTAAATAATTTATATATTTTTAATAACAATTTTATATAAACAAAATATTTTTTTTGTTACTTATAGTCTCTTTATAGCTCTATTCTAAATTATTTTTATATATGAGGAAAAATTCCTGTAGCGTGCAAAGTAGAAAAAAATTTGATCGGATCGGAACTCACCTATGGGTGAGTACTTTAACCAAGAAGTATTGTTAAGTTCTATCAAAAATTGTATGAGGGTGCACAGTGGCCGATTTCCAGAAAAACCTTGGCAAAAATCGAAAAATGATACGATTTCAACCAAAATTGGTATACCCATGTTTTTTGGGCTTCTGAATTCAAATTTTACATTGGTTGTGTCAAATTCAAAATGGCGGATCCAAAATGGCCGTTTAGATTTAAAAAAACTTTGCTGAAAATCGAAAAATGATACGATTTCAATCAAAATTGGTAGACCCATGTTTTTTGGGCTTCTGAATTCAAATTTTACATTGGTTGTGTCAAATTCAAAATGGCGGATCCAAAATGGCCGTTTAGATTTTAAAAAACTTTGCTAAAAATTAAAAAATGGTACGATTTTAACCAAACTTAGTATACTTACGTTTACTGGGTTTCTGAAATCAAATTTTACATTTGTTTTATCAAATTCAATATGGCGGATCCAAAATATTTGCTGGTATTATAAAATTGCGTATATGTGTTAGAGTTTATTTTTTTTAAATTACAGAAAGTGCTTAAATTTTAGTTTAAAGCGAATGCGAATGAAGAAAAAGTCAGTCTTTCACGCTCAGTTGCACCGCCGGCCCGGCCGGTGCAACGCGCTGTCGGTAAACCGCGCTGGGTGAAATAAAAAGTGATACCAAAACTGCAGGGGCAGCTTGGGGCAGCTGATTTCAATTAAAATGAATCAAAAATATATTCTAGTTTATGATAATACCAGGTAGGGTGCGGATATCGGTGGATTTCACAACTATTTTCATGATTTACGTTGATAAAACAATACAAAAATCGTAGCCATGAATAGCGATGTTTAATGTCATTTTTTAAAAACTGTACGTTGTAAATATGATGATAAATACATTCAACCTATTTCATACACCTTTGTTAATAGTTCCCAAAAAAAGATATTCAAAAATCTGCTGTATATTAGTATATTTTCACTATTTTAACTGTGACGAAAATTTATAGTTATGAAAGGTTCTGAGTAAATCTCTGGCAAAGATCACTTTTACTTGTTCACATAATAAATTGGTGATGAAAAAAGTGTAATTTTTTTTGTAAAATTATGCAGTGAACCCTCCTTTATAATATTCAATAATAAAAAGTATAAATTTCTAAAAAAAATTTTTTGACTTTTGGCCAGGTTTTTCGGGAAATCGGCCACTGTGGGGTGAGGGGATTGAATTTTTTTGAAAAATGTTATCAGTACATTTTTGAAGAGTTATAACTTTTAAACCATTCCAAAGAGCACGAAAAAAGCTTTCGAAATTTCTTTTTCAACTTTAACATTTAATAAACAATTGGAAATTTTTTTTTTTTAAATACAAAATCAGGCGTTATGCAGAATTTTATCATCTTTAGAACATGACCAAGAACGTCAAAATCGGTTGAAATTTGTATGATCTCGTTAATTTGTCCACGGCCATGTTTTACGTCCCACTGTGCGCGTTGCACGGGCTGCGAGCGCGCTTTCAAAAAAAATTCATTGTTATTAAAGTATTTTAAATTACCGTTTCTCTTCAAGTCTATGTTTATAAAATTGAATACACTCATCCAGAACACGTTTATTTTTTAATTTGTTTATAAAAACAAGTTTTTTTTATAAGAAATGAAAAGTTTAAAAATTGTAAACATTATTTTCAAAAAGTTTGTTATTTCATGAGTAATTTAAAAAACAGAAAAAAGAATTTCGTCGATTTTTGTCAAAGTTATGCAATTTTGAAAAATGTTATGCATAAAATTTAAATTATTTATAAATAATAAACAAATAAATATTTTTTAATAAAATTTCGGGGATGTTTTTAAATATATTGGAACTATATTTTTGTGAAGTTTCGATAAAAAATTCCGACCTTTGGTAAATCTGGGGGCATTTTAGGATTTCTCACCCTAATGTCACTTTCTAAATTTTAATACACTAAAATTAATCAAAAATTCACATTTTTTAATTATTAAATTATTAAACATTATTAAGGGGAGGGACCGCTGAAATTTTAACACATCAAAATTAAAGCTGTTTAAGGGTGGTCAATTTTTTTCTGACAATATTAATTATTTAAATGTATAATATATCATGAAAAATTGAAAAACTATAAATTTGTTAATAATTTTTAAAATCAAATTCAAAATTCTCGAAAATTTAAAATTTAAACTTCTCTCACAATTTTAATTATTTTTGACTGCCGATTTTTTTATACGCTTGTTTCATGATTCTAAACAATCAAGCGTATGGATTTTGAAAAATTTCAATTTTTTCAAAAAATGAAAATTTTGAAAAATAAAAATATTTGTAAAATTGTTAAAAATTACCTTTTGTTGTTTTTCTCAGTAGAATAAGATATTTGGTTGAAAAAAAAATGTTAAAAAAAATTATTACCCCTAAACAAGATCAATTTTGATTGCTTTCAATTTTAGTGGTAATTTTGAAAAAATTCAACTACTTCCACAATTTTCATTATTTTTTATTGTCGAATTTTTTTTACGCTTTTTTCACAATTTTAAACAATCAATCGTATGGAATTTAAAGAAATTTAATTTTTCCAAAAAATAAATTTTCTAAAATGGCTAAAAAAATTTTTTTTTGAAATTTTAATAATTTATAATAATTTTGGATCCTAAATTATGCCAGAAAAAAAATTGACACTCTTTAACAATAATAACTTTAGTAGGCTGAAATTTCACCGGTCCCTCCCCTTAAACACTACTCAACTTCAAATGCATAAAATTTACACTACCGTTGGAAATTGTACGAACTCTGTTTTTTCTACAACTATAAAACTGTTCAAATCTTTAAAAATTTTAAAACTAAAATTTTTTCCTCTTTATTTTATTAAAGCTAATAAAATTCTGAAAGAAATGACACCTTGACAAAGAGAATATGTTAATTTTGCAATTAGATATCTAAGAAAAACCTAATTTTCAATGTTTTTACTATTTTTTTTATTTATCTGGAAAAAATTGATATTTTTAAACATTCTTATGCTCATTGGAATTATACAATTTAAATTATTTAAAACAATTCATGTATACATTCTTCCCTAGCATATGCAAACCGTGAAAGTTGTCTCATAAAAAGTCAAAAAATTATGATTAATATTTATATGACAAAAAATGATTAGTAAACCCAGCAAACACGAATAGCAAACCGTGAAAGTTGGCTCATAAAAAGTCAAAAAATTATGATTAATATTTATATGACAAAAAATGATTAGTAAACCCAGCAAACACAAATACGTAATGGTTTTAATTAGTAAAGTCATTTGAAAAATTAAAATTTTACTATAGAAAATTCAAATGACAATTTTTATTAAGAATTTTAGAAATATCATTATAAAATGATTACGTTAATAGCTTCAATATTTTCATATTTTGGTATAGCCGATACGAAAATTTCAAAAAAGAAGGTTGGGGAAGAGGGACCGAAGGCAACCGAGCGAGTCTGAATGAATTTGACCGATTGCTAACGAAAAGTCACGATGATTACTCCTGTATTTGCCTATTTTTTTCCATTCATTCTATTTCAGTTATATTTATTTAAATGATTTGTTTTTCGAATTTATGTAAAATATATATTGTATTTCTTTAATCCTTATTAAGATTATACTGAATTGAATGTGGATCTGATAACCGAGCAACTTAAAAGTTCACATAACAAGTAGTAATTAATTTTTAAAAGTAAAAACATTTCTCAAAATTTGCTAATAAAGTTTTAAATATTTACTCCATTCACTAACTAATTAAATTAGCATTAAATTAGCACACAATGTTAAACCCAGACTGTTCATATTTGTTGTATAAATGTATGTTTGCGTGAAAATTATAGGGATGAAATGTAAGCACGATTGGAGTTGATAATCAATTTTTATCAAATTTTTAAACAAAAATGATAATTTTAAGGAAAAAATGTATTTTTCCCCAATAAACGAAAAAACTTTATATCAAGTGATTCAAATTTTACATTTTGAAGTATTTTTACGTGTATATAACACACGAGGATGATTGGAGTTGAATTTTCAGGTGCTGTCAAGAAAAAACTGATAATTTTAGAAAAAATCATGAATTTTCTCCCAATAACGAAAAAAATTTTATCTAAAGGGCTTCAAATATATTATTTTCACGTATTTTTATGTGTAGATTATAGAAATAATTTAATAAACATGATAAGAAGTGGAAAAAGTGGACTTTTTCCTTCAGTTTATTTTTTCAGTCGTTACAACTGTAGAATTAAAAAATCGGACAAGTGCGAGTTACACTCGCACTGAAATCGTAGGTTCCGTACTCGTAGCGAACTTATTTGGTATAAAAAAGAATGTTTAAAAAATATGTGTTGTATGTCAAAAAAAACAGTGATTCAAAAAGGAACAATTTTGTAAAATTCAAGAAAATTGTTCCTCTTCGTATCACTTATATTATTTATCATACAACACATATTTTTTAAACATTTGTTTTTATACCAAATAAGTTCGCTACGAGTACGGAACCCTCCATTTTAATGCAAGTGTAACTCGCACTTGTCCGATTTTTATTAATAAATATCCTTAGTTTCCATGACTTGCTAAAGAATATACTAAATTTTTGTATCATTTTTAACATTTATTGTAAAGGATTTCCGTGTAGTGTACCTACACTGCAGGGCTCAACCGTACTGGGAGCTGCGCCTAGACGCGCTCGACCAAGGGAGACTATAAAGGTTTCTTAAGAAATGTTCCTTGTAACAAACACATGAAATAGATAGGTTTATTATTTTGTAAAACCATTAAAAAAAATTTCAGTTGTTTATTATTTATTACAATGAGTATATTAGCATATCATTTCTAAAATATTAATAATTTTTAACAATATAAATAATTTTTATTTGTTAATTCTTAAATATGTTAATTAAAATAAATGTAAAAATTGTTAAATCGCAATAAAGGGAGCGAATCGAGAGCAAAATCAATGGACTTACCTGTGGTTGAGTACTCTCTGAATGGACCTCGCTGGTGGACCTTGGAGCAATAATTATTGTTATCCTGTTAATTACACAGCCACCTAAAAAAAATTGCCCGGGTTGGGAGATCAGAGTACCCTACCCCCATGTATTTTGGGCTGCTAAACACGAATCTGAAGTTCGTTTTGCTCCTGCACGTGTACGTTTGTTCTTAACCTCAAAAAACATTTTACATTTTTGGTGGTAAACGATTTTTTTAAAATTGATAGATTTATATGAAACTTAGTGTTTAGGGGTTCTTAAGGTCGCTGATTACGAATCTAATGTCAGATTTTAAAAATTCAAAATGTCGGATCCAATATGTTGCAGGAAAAAATAAAAATCCTTTGGATCGGCTTGAAAATTGTTATTCGGGGGTTTTTGAGACCGCTAATTAAGAATCTGAATTCAGTTTTTTTAAATTTTAAATGGCGGATCCAAGATAGAGGACGAATTTTTAAAAAATTGTCGGATTTTTATGAAACTTAAAATAAACTTAACCTCATCGGGTAATGCTAATGCCGAAGGTGCAGGTTGAGTTTATTTCAAGTTTCATAAAAATCCAACAATTTTTTTTAAAATTCGTCCTCCATATTAGATCCTCCATTTTGAAATTTAAAAAACTGAATTAGATTCTTTATCAGCGACCCCAAAAACCCCCTAGTAACAATTTTCAAGCCGATCCGAATGATTTTTATTTTTTCGTCCGCCATATTGGATCCGAAATTATGAATTTTGAAAATATAACTTCAGATTCGTAATGAGCGGCCCTTAAAACTCCCAAGTAACAAATTCTATAAAAATCCAAGAATTTTTAAAAATATTTTTAAAAAATCGTTAATTTTCAAAAAATTTGTCCGACATATTGGATCCGCCATTTTGAATTTTAAAAATCAGACATCAGATTCGTGTTCAGCGGCCTAAAATACAGGGGGGTAGGGTACTCTGATCTCCCAACACGGGCAATTTTTTGTGTGTGTCTGTGTTATGGACAAATCACAACACTCGCGAATCAAGAAGATTAGATTAAATTAGGTTTTCACAAATAGCTTTAATTAGTGAAATTAATACAAAACAAAGTACAAAATGGTGCAATTAGTATCGTAGTGCGGTCCACGTTATCGTGCGCGTAGCTTGCTTAGGTCTGACAGCCGTTCCACATGGGAGCAAAATCGCCGCGACGAGACGACTGCCTTACCCCCACTGCGCCATCTAACTAATGCTTTCCCCTTCTGACGTCACGGAGGGGAAAGCAGTAGTTAGATGGCGCAGTGGGGGTAAGGCAGTCGTCTCGTCGCGGCGATTTTGCTGCCATGTGGAACCGCTGTGATGCAGGTTCCACACTTGAACCAAATGGACGCCCGACCCGTGAAACGTGCCCCCCCCACTAGCATGGCAGTGGAGGAGAAGTGAGTGGCTCTCAGTCAATGGAGTCAATGCTTCTTACATTAAATGAATATACTTTTCGTTATTGTAATTAGCTAAAAGTAATAATAATTATCAATTATTATAATATAACTAATTCTTGTAAATAAAAAAAGTAACTGCAATAGAAGTGTTTAAAATATTTTGACACATGCATAATTTATACATTGTAGTAGAATGTAATAATAGAGAGTAAATGAAGGATTAAAGTAAATAAATACTTATATAAATATATAAATTTATCAATTTATTTTAAAATTTAAACATTAAATAATGTGAATACAACAAAACAGTGAGGTTACTTTAATATAACAGGAACATAACCTCAATAAACAATAAAGAAAAATAAAAAATGTATTAAATATATAAGTTTATCAATTTATTTTAAAATATAAACATTAAATAATGTGAATACAATAAAACAGTGAGGTTACTTTAATATAACAGGAACATAACCTCAATAAAGAATAAAGAAAAACAAAAAATGTTGAATAATAATAATAAGCTTGATTAAAACAAAATTGGTTTCTAAAGTTGTATTGAGATTTTTTAAAAAAGAATTATATCAAAATCAATTTATATTCTTATTTTTTTCTAATATATAATATCATTTTTATTTTACAGTATATATACTTTTTAATATTTTAAATATTTTATTTTATTTTTTATTTTAAATACATATACGGGCTTACAAATAGAAAAAAACGCCCTTTCGTTCAGATGCACTAAATAATAAGAAATAAGATAATTATTAAGCAATAATATCAAGATATCACGCCGGCAACTACGCTTTTAATGTTAAGTTACGCAAACATCTAGCAAGAGTAAAATATAATGATTTGAGTACACCCATGCTCCCAAAGTGACACGCTATTCTATTAATGTAACCAAGAACTCTAAGTGTCTCATTGACAGCATTGGTAATGTGGGTGTCAAATCTCAGGCTTGAGGAAAAAGTGACTCCCAGATCACTCAAACTGGATACCCTCTTTAAAGTGATTCCATCAATGATATAATTGTAAATAATAGGTTTCTCATGCCTAAAAAAAGATATTACACTGCATTTATCGATATTAAAGCGAAGCCGGTTATCAATAGACCATCTCAGTAAATTATTTATATCAGTTTGAACATCCCTGCAATCGTCATCACAAGTAATGACTTTATAAATTTTTAGATCGTCAGCAAACAACGAATAAATGCAATGTAACAATGGGTCACCTACATTGTTTATAAATAATAAAAAAAGAAGAGGTCCCAGGTGAGATCCCTGAGGAACACCAGAAGTAGCTAAGAAAGCCTGTGAATATTCACTATTAACGCGAACCGTTGAATATCGATCGTTAACATAACTAGCAAACCAACTAGTAAACATCTTAGTAAAACCAAACTAGTCAAGCTTCTGTAGCAATATACCATGGTCTACTTTGTCAAATACCTTAGAGAAATCCATATAGATAACGTCAACCTGTTTACCGTTTCCCACATTATCAAATAAAAACTCAGAAAATTGAGTTAGGTTAGTAACTACTGATTTTCTCTTCATAAAACCATGTTGTTGAGGAATTATGAAGTGAGAAACATGATTATAAACAATGTCGAAAACAATACTTTCAAATACCTTAGAAATGGAATTTAGAATCGTGATAGGCCTATAGTTTGAAACATTATTTTTATTACCAGATTTGTATATAGTAACAACGATTCCCTTTTTCCACTCATAAGGAAAAATTCCTGAATTGAGAGACATGTTAAACATTATAAATAAAGGTTCAATGAAGGACGAGTAGCAAGATTTTAAAAGAGAGGGGGGTATATTATCCGGTCCAGCGCCTTTATTAATATCGAGATTTTTAAGTTTTTCATGGATCATGGCTTTACTAATAGAAACTGCATGAAGATTATTAAAGTTTGAGAATTCAGAACTTAAGTTATCATTAATCGTACTAACATGGTATACATTCTGAAAATGACACGCAAACAAATCAGCGATATCCTTATCATTCAAAGCCTCGACGTCACCCAATTTCATTATTTTGGGTATCGATCTAAATGATCGAGAATTTAAAGCACTTGAAGAATGAATGTAATTAGTATTAATTGATAATACAATAGCAGGATGTAGAGAGTCAATAGGAACTACTAAATCAATCGCCAAAGACAAAGTGTAATTATGTGAGTTATAAAAGACAAGGTCTAAGATAGAGTCACGGCTGTTAGTGAACGTATTTAACTGAATTAAATTTAAATAGTTCATTAATTCAAAAATTACATTAGCAATATTTCTTTGTGATAAAGATGATCCAGGATAACATTCAAGAACGGAGTTATTTAAATTCTGATCCCAACAAATAAAAGAAGTATTAAAATCGCCAAAGATACATAATATAGCGGACGGATATATCAACGCAATGTTATCCAGGATTCTAGAAACTGTAGAGTAAATATTAATATCTGAGTTGGGAGGGATATAAAAAACGCAAAAGATATATGTAACTGAGTTCAAAACACACTTAACTGACAAATGTTCCACCGATTTCACATAAGTCTCAATTAAAGAAGCACGCAGTAAGGTACTCACAGCAATCAAAACACCCCCACCGCGAGCAAAAATACTAGAATGAGGACCCCTGTCAAACCTAAAAACACTACAATTGTGAAATCCTAATTCATTGGACTGGAAATCTTCATTCAGCCACGTTTCAGTAAAAATAAAAATATCGTTGAATGTAGAAGATAAACTAAGGCGCAATGTTTCTAATTTCGTCCTGAGGCCTCTCACATTTTGATAATAGATGTTAATGTCTGTTTTCAAGGAGTGCCTTCGTATAACAGCAGATGATAGATCACGTTGACAGGAATTACTCGTAGTGGTAGGCGGAAAGTGGTGGGGAGTATGCTGTGTGTGGGGGCAAGAGCTCACACACTGACCGACATGAGCTGATTCACGTCGCGACGAATATGCTAAGTCGACTGGCCTGTTACAGCTGACAGTGTTCGTTTGATTATAACAGGCGCACCACGACGATAAGCGATTTGAAGGTCCTTTTCTCCCTGAGAAAGACGATGCTCCAATTTTATCTTCAATGATGCCAGCTCCTCCAACTGTTTTTTTGTTTTGCTAGTCGTAGTGATATCCCTTTTAGAGTGGAATTTTCTCGTGCAGTCTTCTTTGATATCATGAACTTCTGGTGTAGTGTCTTCGCTATAGTTTCGTTCGGTAAAGTGATTTTCAGCGGTCTCGATCTCTGGTGTTCCTGTATAAAATGACCAATTCTTTGAAAACTAGCATTAGTGATACTTGAGAAATCATAAAAAGTAGAAAACAGTTTTAAGGCATTTAGTTTATCATTGCATGTGTCATCTTTATTATTGGTAGTAGACTTAGATTCAGGAAGCCCAAATAACATGAAATTGCATTTACGTTTAATTCTCTCTTCAAATTCATTTATGCAATCATTTAATTGAGAGAAATTATCCGCATTAGCAAACGTATTGCTAGATAAATCTTGCAAATTACCTTCGATATTCGAAACTCTTGCCGCCAAATCATCATGTCAGTGTCGCCAACCTTTGATTGCAAAACACCAATGTCCTCAGCTATATCGTGTAGCTATCTTAAATATATTTAAATGCTATTAATTTTCAGAAGTTGGTAGCAGTGAATAATATGGAGCTGCGTCTAAGTTCACAGTTGTTTACGTAAAGTTGTGATTTACTGCGTTTCGTTAGCATCTTTTAAAAATGATTTGCTTCTGCGTTTTTCTTATGTTTATTAATCTTTTTTAAAATTATTTTATCTTTGTGAAAGTTAATTTTTAACTTTTTATTTGTTCATTTTTTTCTGAAAAATGTCAGAAATGCTCTGTGAAGATTGGTATTATTGCTTTTAAAGACCTAACCTCATCATATTCTCTTAATATTTCTTGTGTGTTTCGATTGCAGTATAGTTTCATTCTTGCCTAGCGATAAAAATTTTCAGTTATTATTATTTTTGTTGTTAAGATTAATTGCTGTTTTTATTAATCTTTTTTTTATTATTATTGGAGAGTATATTTGTTATACTTATTGTATAACATGGACATAGTTCCTCTATTATACACTTCTTTGTCTTTTTTAAGAATTGTAAGAATATATTTAGAGTTGAAAAAGAAGAAAAAGCGTTTTCGAAGGTGGTGGGTAAAACCTCACATTAGAGTAAACGTACGTAATGCATATGGATCATTTGCTACATTTTTTGCGTACTTCAAATTAGAAGATCATGAGGAATTCAACAAAATGTTTAGATTGACAGTAGACCAATTTCTTGAGTTATATGAATTGTTGAAATCAAATCTTAAGAAATCGATCCCTCGTAGAGAACCAATAAATTCGTAACTACAATTAGCAATCACTTTACAGTAAGTACTGTAAAAATAGAATTTTTTAACTATTAAATATATTTTAAATAGTATTTTAGCATTATTCACAATTATTTTTGCTTTTTCTTTATTATATTGTAGTTTTATAGCGTACGGTGACAGTATTTTCACATTGTCAAAGATGTACTTCATTGGAAGATCAATTTTATACAAAATTGTTAATGAACTATGCCTGAAAGTATAGGAAGTTTTGTCGCCAATATATCTTCCCCCCAAAAAAATTAAGGATTGGATTGCAATTGCAGACAATTATGAAAAAAAATGGAATTTCCCTAACTGCATAGGTGCTCTTGATGGGACACATATTAGGATTATAAAGCCCCCAAAATCTGGTTCAGCCTTTTTTAATTACAAAAAGTATTTTAGTTTTGTCTTGATGGCAATTTGTGATGCTGATTATCGGTTTATTTGGACTGATGTAGGTGATTATGGTTAGTGCTTGCTGAAGAAAAATATTTCCAGTTACATCATCATAATATTTATAAGTCGTGTACAATTTTTTTTAATTATAAATATTACAGGGTCTTTGAATGATGCTAGTATTTTTAATGCAACGGGATTTGCTTAAGAATTGGAAGCAGAGAGATATCCTCTTCCTAAACCAAAACCTTTAAAAGGAGAAACTGAGAAAATTCCATATTTTTTTATTGGGGACGAAGCTTTTGGTTTAAGCTCTTATATAATGCGACCATATTCAAGGCGATATTTAAAAAGTGATGTCGAAAGAATATTTAACTATCGGTAAGTTTTAAATACTCCTGAATGAAATTTATGTGAAAACATAATGTTCTTAATTATTCCTATTACAGCTTGTCTCGTGCTAGAATGACAATAGAGGATTATTATCTCTATTACAACATTTTCTTTCTGCAACTTAACCCTTTTCTTTGTATTGTAGTAATCTTCCATTGCTTTCGTTAATGATTGAAAATCATCTATAGCGCCTTCGAATTTGCTCTCACGTTCATCAATACTTATTTTATTTCTTTTAGCAAAATTATCGATGGGCGGATGAATTACTAAATACAAAGAGTGCAATTAATATAAAGATACTACTAGAGAAAACAAGTACTAGAATATACTGAGTGTGCTCCAGAAAATGCATGAAATGATCTTTAAAAATATTTCAAATTTTGAAAAGTAGGAATTAAACTTGCAATGTAAAATAATTTCTAGTGGTATGATTACTTAATGTAATAAATTATTATTTCCTAAAACCTTTTTTTGGCATCTTAAATAAATAAATTATTCAGTATGTTATATAATATACCTCTTCTTCCATTATTAGTTGCCGGCTGCTCAAGATGTTGAAAATTTTTCTTAACAAAATTGTTAAAATCTGTTGACTGCTCATTTGTGGCTTTTCGTTTTATTAGCAAGTTTCTTAATGTAGAGCCAGACGCATTCTTACTAACTGGTATTTTATTATCATTAAATCTTATAGAAACCGTTTCAGAATCAATAATTTTTGGCTTAATCTTTGATTGTTTAATATCTTGCGGAATATTTTTTTCAATAACAGTATGTTGAAAAACTTCACTTTGTTCATAACCTGCAGAAAAATTCTAATTCATTACTGTCAATTATACGTATAGGTTAATAAAATTTTTAATTTTATGTATGAATTATGCACATTACATGTGGGATATATGTTTTACTTTCGTCTCAAGAAACAAAACTTTCATATTCGCCAGTCCTTGGAAAATACTATTTACTTTGAAATTTTACCTTCGTCACATCCTTCCATTGGATTTAAATTTTCATTTTGATATCTAGCAGGAACTATTTCATTACCAACAATAGTTGTAATAACATGTTCTGAAAATCAATATGAATAATTTTAATATAAAGTAATGAATTCAAAATAATAATGAATAGTTTATAAACGATAACATACTTTTTAAAATGTTTTATAACCTAATTCAGAATTTTATTTACCTGAGTTGGCTTTCACAGCCTTGTCATATGTTATTGTTTCATAAAATTGGCGGATAAGTTCATAAGAGGTGCCTGTTGAAGTACCAGGAATTACTGAAAATGAATGTTAATAATGAATTTTTAATAAATCAAAAATAAAAATGAATTTTTCAATAAATAAGGTCAGTTACAGTAATTGTAAACAGTAGATTTTTAAGCTTAATCTACAGAATTTTTCGCGATTCAAGTTTACGTAAATTTTTGCTACCCCATAAAATTGTTCTATTGGAGTGACGAGAAATGTTCATGCAAAAAAACAGAATATATTGACTGCTAAAATAAAAAAAAACTTATGTTATTGACGAAACATAGAAATTATTTTATAATTATACCTCCATCATTATACTCCGAATTATTTACCAATACATGGTCTTTTGTAAGAAGAAGCAAATCTTCATCGATAACAGGTGGTGGTGGTGCAATAATCATTTCTGAAACTTTATACAAATTATCATATCATCATAAAAAACTGAATTAATTTAGTAAATTACATTAAAGAATACTAATAAAATAATAAAACATAAGGTTAAAAAACAGTTATCATATCAAATACTGTAGATAATATTTTAAATAGACAACAACTTATTTTATAATAACAATCTCACCTGCATTGTTGTCTGATAAAAATTTCTTTTCATTTAATAATTGACTATTTGCATTTTCATAAACATTAGTAGCTTGTGATTGTGTAGGTACTCCTGAAAATGCATCATACTTGCTCTGTAAAATTACCTTATCAATTACCCTGTTAAATTGCCTAGCAATATCTTTATTTTCAAAATTAGCTTCTGATGGTGCAGATATTTCTGAAAGAAAATAATGCTTATATAATACAATTAGCATTTCAGTTTAGTAATATAACATTTTACTTTTCGCCTGAAAAACTTGTAAAAACATTAATAATAATAAGGTACCTTTATTAAATGACGAACAACTGGTAGAATTACTCCCCTCATTTAAACCATCATTTGATGCATTTTTCTCTATTTTCACTGCATGTTTAATACTATTACACAAAACAAGAAAATTATTAATCATCATAAAACAAAAGCCGAGCTGTGCATATATTTTACTTCAATAAAGTTTAACTCGACTTGAAAAGAGTTAATTTATCTTGAATATAATCTTAAAGATTCTTAAGATTCCTTAAGATTGTAATATTATTATTTTATAGATTCTTTAAACCATAATCATCAGTTTTTTAACTAATTTTTTCTAAGAATTTTTTATATATAAAAAATGGAAAAAAAGAAAATTTTATTTTTTAAACCAAAAAATTTACAAGAAGCCTTAATTTGAAAATTTTAAATTACTTATTTGAATAACATTTCAGCGTTGAATACCTCTTATTACTTTTCTTAACATGAGAAATATACGGGTCTAAAAAAGCAATTCATTTTTGTATTTATATTTGCTTTCATTTCGATGTGCTCGAACAAATCCATCTCTAAAACTTGTCCATTTAGTTTGTAATTCTTGCACTATAAAAAATACATATTATTAGTGAATATTTTAGTAATAAAATTCTTTAAACTAATTTAATTTTGTACTCTAATTTACCTGTGATATTTGGAAATCCATTTATTTTCATTTCATTTTGTACTTTTGTCCATGCTTTTTGTTTGGCATCTAAGTTCATACGATTTATTGTGTCATATAGACAAACATAATTCTTTACAATATTTATTAATAATATATCTTTTTTAGTGAGCACGTCACTTTCTTAAGGAAATGTCATGTTTCATATTGAGAAAAAAGTTTAACGGAGAAAAAATGAACAAATAAAAAGTTAAAAATTAACTTTAACAAAGATAAAATTATTTTAAAAAAATTAATAAACATAAGAAAAACGCAGAAACAAATCAGTTTTAAAAGATTCTAACGAAACGCAGTACAACACAACTTTACGTAAACAACTCTGAACTTAGACGCAGTGCCATATTGTTCACTGCTACCAACTTCTAAAAATTATTATTATTTAAATATGTCCAGTTAAAAAAATTTAACTTTATCCAAGTATTCTAATCTCCTTTTATATATTAATGGAAAGAAATTAATATTATTTTGACGAACCTTTGATTTTTCAATAGATTGATAATTTAAATGTAGTGTAGAAATATTTAGAGTTAATTCGCTCATGCGCATTTCGAATATTATGCCGCTTCAGTTCCTAACCTAATTCAACAAATGTATTTCACTTCGTGTGTATTTCTTTCTCTTAATAAGCTATAAAATTTCGATTAATTTTCGTTGATTTATTATATTATTTTTAAAATTATCATTTGTTTCGCATTTTTATTTTGTTTATTTTAAATAATGGAAGAAGAGCACAAAGGATTTGATAAAAATTTAATACTCATTAAGTTGGTTAAAAGTTATCCTAACCTGTACAACAAAAAAAATGATCATCATAAAAACAATGTTTATAGTGAAAATGCGTGGAAAGAAATTACTGCAATTTATTCTTCAATTTCCACAGAATCCGAGAGTGGTGAGTTTCAAATATTAATTATTATAAATTATTATTATAAATTATTATGAATATTATAATTATAAATAAACCAATAGTTTATTTTTTTAATTTTTATTATTTCCTTTAAGACTTTAGGGCATATAAAATAAAATATAAATAATGAATTTTATTTTCATTGACATATGTAGCATTGCATATGAAGCATTTTATCTAATGTAATTATCCTTATTTGTCATTAACTATTATTAAAAACGATAATATAAATTCTAAATGTAAAAAAATATAATTTTCAGAAGAAGTATTAAAGCAGAGGTGGACTTCACTTAAAAAAGAATTTATGAAGCAACATAAAATTAAAAATAAATATATTCCTAGTGGGTCGGCAGCAACATCAGATGATACAACCATCTGGAAATATTATCCTGAATTGTCGTTCCTCGATCCTTATGTCAGGCACCATAAGTATGTAAATATTGCATTATTTGAATCAATTTAAATTTAAATTATTATTTATTTATTAATATTAAAAATTAATAATAATAATACTTATGCTGAAAGAGAGTCAGAAATCATTGAATTAGAAAGTGATAAAGAAAATGAGGGTAAAGTCTACAAATATTTATTATTTATTGTCATAAAATAATTTTTTAAATATATCGTTTTAACATTTTACAGAAGCAGACAATTCAGAAATGGATTGCGCAAATGATGCACTCTCCAATTTGGAAAGTGAATTATTTGGAGATTACACTGAAGAACAAAATATTCAACGGTTAACAGAAGCCAGTAACTTCTCTTAGTGGCTATGAAAAAATAATAATCGAAGCCTTTAGGAAAGTACCGCAATCAAAAGAAGGACTAAATTTACCAAAATAATGGATATTTTGGAAGATAAATGTTAATTTTTTTTTAAATATTAATTCGCATAATTCAATATTTTGTCATTAACATACAGTTACTTTCATTAAAATTATGAATACTCACCTAAAACGAATAACTGATTTTTAATAATAAGAGAGATATCTTAAACCTACTGTACAAAAAAAATTAAATGAAAAATTACAACTTACCCACATATTATTATTTTATCCATATTTAAGTCAGTTTCAAAATAAAAAATGTATTCTTACAACAAAGCAATTTTTTTCTTTAATCATGTATTATTAATTTCATTAATTTTTTACCATTTTTAAATTGCAGTAAACAACCTTTTTTTATTTTTCTTTATTGTTTATTGAGGTTATGTTCCTGTTATATTAAAGTAACCTCACTGTTTTGTTGTATTCACATTATTTAATGTTTAAATTTTAAAATAAATTGATAAATTTATATATTTATATAAGTATTTATTTACTTTAATCCTTCATTTACTCTCTATTATTACATTCTACTACAATGTATAAATTATGCAAGTGTCAAAATTTTTTAAATACTTCTATTGCAGTTACTTTTTTTATTTACAAGAATTAGTTATATTATAATAATTGATAATTATTATTACTTTTAACTAATTACAATAACGAAAAGTATATTCATTTAATGTAAGAAGCATTGAGTCCATTGACTGAGAGCCACTCACTTCTCCTCCACTGCCATGACAGTGGAGGGGGCACGTTTCACGGGTCGGGCGTCCGTTTGGTTCAAGTGTGGAACCTGCATGACGGAATCTGCCGGCAGAGCAAAAACGTGCTTTTGTCGTCTGCTCTCAGACGACGAATGCGCGACTACTTGACATCCGGTCAAATAGCGCGCGAAAGTTGAAAAATGAGAAGCCAACGACAACGTCATTTATATTAAAAAAATGGGTGGGTTAACCAGGGTCGTCACAATTCCCCCCTTCTAACAATGAGTGACGATGAGAATAATTGTAGTATGGGAATTCACAATCAATCAAATTTAAAGAAATAAGTTAATAGAAATGTCTGATATCTTTTGGCTTGATTGCCTGCATTGTGAATTATATTTTTAGGGAATTCTCGATGTTCTGTCTTATATGTAAGGAAGATGTTATGCCTATAACGATCAAATTTGATGATTATAGTAGTTGTTAATATCTAGAATAATTATGGGAGAATTTTTCTGATTGTAAAAATTATATATTGCGTATTTTAATAGTTAATGTGTGGTACTTGCATCCGTTGAAGATGCACAACCAATCCAAGGGTGTCAGTGTAGGAAAATTATTGATTTCCATATCAAAGTTGAGCCACCTGTATTTAGGCAACTCGTTTGGTTGATCGAGATCGACAAACTTTGGCGAATGTGAATATATATATTTCGGAGAAACGAGTGATGGGTTCGTAGAATCGGCTTGGGGGATAATCTTGTCGCGATATTAAATAATCTCCCCTCCAGCTCTCTGCCTCATTATACTTTTCAAAATTATAAGTAAAATTCCGCCCAATGTGTATTTTTTCAATATATTTAAATCAACCAAAATATAAATTTTTAAAAAATATTTTACAGCTAATAAAAGGTGTAGACTATTGTTCATATAATGAGCATGCAAATGTTGTGGCGCCCAGTGAAACACTACCTAACTCAATATTTATATTTGATGATGTCGCGTGCGAGAAACAATATAACATTAAAGCATTCTTTTCAATAGGTCGGCACAAGACGGTTGATTGTTTCTACTTATGCGAGACATATATGCTCGAATTCCAAAACATTTGCTTCGAGACAATGTAAATTTATTAATTTTATTTAGACAAGATAAAATGAATCTCAAACATACAGTGCCGCTCAGCAGATTTTGCCCACCTTTGAGAATTTTACGCTTGGCGAAAAGTTTTATATTTCGGTTGCTAATAAAGATATAATAATGAGTGAGGACTTTTTTGAAAGCTTATATCTTCTACTTTTATGATATCTAAAACAGACATTAAAAAAAAATTTTTTTATTGTTTAAATGCTCAAAATAAAAATCCAAAATTTCCGGTTTTTTTTGTAATTTTAAAATCGCTGCAGTTTTTAAACCAGTCATCACATTTTAATCGTTGATAAGCCATTTGAAAGCTAATTTTATCACCTTTAAAATGATTCCTTGTAAACTTTAATACAATAATTTGTAACAAAGATATGGACAATTGTTTAAAAAAACTGCACTTTTTTTCAACTAGTCATAACTCAAAAACGATTGTTTTTTGAAAAAAATTGTTGAGAAGAAAAATGCGCCTTTTTATGTATAGAATAAGAAAAAAAATATTTAGACATAAAAAAAAAAAATTTTTTTGACATATTTTGATTTTTTTGAAAATCAGCACTTTTTGTAATTAGTAATAAGTCGAGAACGGTTAGCTTTAGAAAAAAAATTTCAAGATAAAAAATGCCTATTTTTATATATAGAATTAGAAAAACAATATTTCGAATTAAAAAAAAAAACTTTTTTTTTTACATATTTTGAGTTTTTTTGAAAAACAAAATTTTTTAAATTACTAATAAGTCGAGAACGGTTAGCTTTTGAAAAAAATTCTTAATATAAAAAATGTGTATTTTTATGTTTAGAATTGAGAAAAAAATATTACGAATTGTTATCCAAAGCTAACCGTTCTCGACTTATTACTAATTACAAAAAGTGCTGATTTTCAAAAAAATCAAAATATGTCAAAAAAAAAAATTTTTTTTTTTATGTCTAAATATTTTTTTTCTTATTCTATACATAAAAAGGCGCATTTTTCTTCTCAACAATTTTTTTCAAAAAACAATCGTTCTTAAGTTATAACTAGTTGAAAAAAAGTGCAGTTTTTTAAACAATTGTCCATATCTTTGTTACAAATTATCGTATTAAAGTTTACAAGGAATCATTTTAAAGGTGATAAAATTAGCTTTCAAATGGCTTATCAACGATTAAAATGTGATGACTGGTTTAAAAACTGCAGCGATTTTAAAATTACAAAAAAACCGGAAATTTTTGAATTTTTTTTTTTTATTAATTAAACAATAAAAAAATTTTTTTTTAAATGTCTGTTTTATATATCATAAAAGTAGAAGATATAAGCTTTCAAAAAAGTCCTCACTCATTATTATATCTTTATTAGCAACCGAAATATAAAACTTTTCGCCAAGCGTAAAATTCTCAAAGGTGGGCAAAATCTGCTGAGCGGCACTGTATATATGATTCTCATGTTAATATAGATATGTCATTTACAAAATTTAGAGACATGTGTATTTCTTGTGGGAAAAATCATCATGATTTTTTGGTTATGGATAAAGGTTGTGAAATTAATCAAGGTAGATATATAAAGTGTTTTGATTGTTTCATAAAATTAGAGGACTAATATATTAAAATGACAGCATCTTTGCATTCTTTGAAGAAACAACATGACTCCTTCACATGTAAAAAATTTGTAAAGCAAAAAAATATTTTGGGTGAAAGCGCTAAAGTAAATGATGCGATTCGACGCAAATATAAATTGATTAAATTAGGTAAACAGGAAATGAAACAATTATTAAATAATACATTTAATCCAATAGTAACTCCAAATCAATCATTAGCTGCCGAATTTGAAGTAGTTAAAAATAATATTCACCAAAACAAAGAAGAAATACAAAATGAACAAGGATTGAAAAAAGAATTGAAAGAAATAGACATTTTTGACTTAAGTCAAAATGATGTTGATGATAATGACATGTCATTTAAAACAGCATCTTTAGATAACAGCATACATAGTTGAAAAAACTGTAAATTCAACAGATAGTGTGGAAGAAACAATTATAAATGATTATTTGCATTTATTGGACAAAAAGAAAAAAGATTTTAGTATATATACCATAGTATATATGGTATTCGAAAATCAGCTAAAGGAAAGTTAATGATTGGTGTTTCACCTATAAGTTTTCCAGAAAATAATATCATAATAAACAATTCAATATATCTAGCAACAAGAGATTTACTTAAACTATTATTTACAAAAATCCTAGGCGAAAATTTTATTAGTTTATATGATCATGTAAATATTGTTATTACAACTAATGCGCACAAAAAATATCATAAATCTGAAGAAAATATTCGGGAAAATAAAAGTTTCAAATTTCAAAATTTCATTGCAAAAAAATTGTCATCTCTAAAATCTGAAAAAAGACTTAGTGGATGATTCATACCACAGTATATGATTAATAAATAAAATGCAAATATTAACTATGCTTATTGGGATGATCCATATGAATCAGTAGACCGCTTGAGATTACTTTTAGCATCTCAAACTGCAGGAAATCCTAGTCATCATAATGAAATCATATCTATAATTGAGGAATTACGTAAAGCGAGAATTATTTATTAACTCAGGTTTATGGAATTCAACTCCATTTACAAGAAAAGTATCGACATATTCTGTCGTCAGTTTAAGAGTACAGAAACTCCAAATCGCGGGCCTCCAGGACTTGGTTTTAAGTTTACATATGAAGGAAATTTTAATGTGGAAAATAAATAAACTATGTAACAGGATTATTGAAAAACAACATAATTGACTGTTTAAATAGTTTATTTTTTCTTTATTGTTAAATCAATATTTGAATGACAATTTTATACTAAATTTATAGAAATTATTTTAAGTCAAGAATTTTCCATTTCCTCCTTTTCCTGTGTCCATTAAAAATGTAGTAGGGTGTAATTAACTAGACAGTAGAAAACTCTCCTTGCTCTATTGTTGTAGTAATCACAAAAGGCAATTTTGCAGTTACTACCTAAAACAAAATAAAAACTATACTTTGATGGTTCTATATGTTATATTCAGATTTAGCTAATAATGAGATTGCCGCTGGTAGGGATCTTCCTAATCCTTCTCGGTAGTTATTTTTAAATGGAAGACGTACAATATATTGTCCATCTTCATTTCGAGAAAAGTTATTACAAAAATGTTCCTTACATTTTCAATCATCTTGCTTTAAAAGTGGTAATTCCTCAATTGCTCAGAATCTTTGAAGACTTTTTTGGAGAACTTGGATAGTTATATATAGTTATAGTTATAGTTATATATAGTTATACCTTGTTTGACATAGTACTAATCAATTGGGAGTCTGTTGGGCCGGATATTACACAGTCCAATATCGTCAATTGGGCAGTCGGAGAACCTACGGGACCTTTAACTAGACCTGGTAAAAAGAGGGATCCGTAGTATTTCGCGCCGATTATTATATCAAAGGATTTGCGATTTTCATGTGGTAATGGATGTGCAAGTTGGAGACCTTGTAAATGATTCTATTTCGTTAAATCTCCACCTTTAGTGAGGGTATAGTTATTGAGTTTCGAAAGTACTAAAGCTGAAATTGGGAAAACTGTTGTTTCACTTTATATAGATGATATCATTATGTCGACTTAGGATTTCGCATTACCAATAAAAATATTATCAATTCTTGTTACTTTAACCATTGTAGGTTGTCGTTTAACGTGAAGAATTTGTGCAAGTTTTTCTGAAATGTGACACATTCTCCGTAATGTGTTTCTTTTTCTCTTGCACCCCTTGACATAAACCAAAACGCTATTTTTAGGGTTTTCAACCCCTTTTATTCGAAAACCTGACGTGATGGAAAGTTTTTTAACCCAGATTCGTGTTCAGCGAGAAAAATGCCTTCGGAAACGCCTGGAGCCAGTTTATTTGCAAAACCCATGCAGGGCTGTGTAATCAAAGAGGCTTCATCTTCCAAACTTCATTTAAGATAATGCATCTTTTACACAACTGGTAGATTTGCATCAGAAGCAATAATAGAACGAAAAAGATTTTTAAAATTTTGCCATACTGAGTAATTACCAGAAAAGAATGGAAGATCTATGCGTGGTAATTTTTATATACGAGATGAATCGAAATTTTCACAAGAAATCCTTGTAAATTTACTAGTATTATACTCTTTACCTTTTTTAAGTTTATTATTTAATTCGTTAAAAATCTAAAGTTTCAAGATAAACCCCTTCGGTTTCAACAAACGCATTTTCTGAAAAATAAGGAATTACTGACTTATCAGATCCATGTGAGACAGAATTGATTTTCACGTCGAGTTTCTGACAATGTCTCCAATTGTTAATCAGCACTTGACGGCGGCCTTCAACAATAGCTATTGTATCTTTACTGTGTGTTTGCTTTTAAAAGTTTTGAAGTTGGCGTGGTTCTCATAGCTCCAGTAACCCCTCTAAACACTATTGCTTGCAGTTGTTCAAGTTTCAATTTCACCGTTTTCAACTGGCTTCTAATCCACCAAACAACTGATGCATGCAGAAATCTTGGCAACAGGACCATACGATAGAGCCACTGAACCATATCTGGTTTTAGACCCCAAGCTGATCCAATAGCCCTTCTGCAAACCCAAAATGTAGTGCAAAACTTACTATATTGATACTCTAAGTGCTTTCTCCAGATCAGCTTCTTATCCAGAATCACTCCTACATATTTAACCAAATCGGAAAAAGACACTTCTTTTCCATAAAATACAGGTTTTCTCACAATGGGAACCTTGTATTTCCTAGTAAAGATAACCATATCTGTCTTGTCTGGATTAACAGAGAGGCCAGTTCGTTCACACCATCTCTTGACGATGCCTAATGCCCTCTCTGTCAATTCCAAGAGTGTATCCAACGAGAGACCTCTTACAATTATCAGGAAGTCGTCCGCATAGCTGTGCGTATAAAATCCTTGGCCGTTAAGTTCTACTAGTAACTCGTCTGCCACCAAGCTCCACAATAGAGGAGATAAAACTCCGCCTTTTGTCAACCGTAGGAAATTAGGCCATTTATTTTGGCCTCTCCATACTCTGCTTCCAGGGCTCTATTATGGAGCATACCTTTAATCCACCTAATCAATGGATCTGGTATGCAGCATCTTTTAGCCGCATTGCATATTGCTTGACTACAGGTGTTAGGAAAAGCACCCTCTATATCTAGAAAAGTGCCCACCGCATAACCCCCTGAGTTCTTCCCCAATTCTGCTAATCGCTGAATGAAGCGCTGTTTCTACAGAACAGCCTGCTCTAAACGCGTGCTGTCCCGGATGTAATGGTACTTCCATTACAGTTTCTCCAACATCTTAAGGATGAAGGAGGTTGAACTGATCGGTCTGAAGTCATTGGCTGCTGTATAACGAGCACGCCCAGCCTTCGGAATAAACACTACTCTGGTCATTTTCCATGCCTCAGGAGTGTAACCTAGAGCTATACTTGCTCTCATGATTTTAACCAAAGGTAAACGAACATACCGCAGTCCTTTTTGTAAGAGAACCGGATTTATGCTGTCTCCCCTTGGTGCATTAAATGGCTTAAACCGGCCTAAAGCCCAATCAATCTTTTCCAGAGTCACAATTTCGGATGCAAGTTTCCAGTGTAATCGTCCAGGACGAGATTTACGTGGATTCCGATCCCCATTGCTCTGCTCTGATTCTCTGATGTCTGGGAAATTAATTCTTACAAGATGCTTCAGGCACTCAGCTCTGTCACGGGCGAATCGTCCGTTAGGTAGCTTAATTGAAGATAGCTTAGCTGTGGCATGTCTGGATAGAATTTTATGAAGTCTGGATGCTTCTGGTATCTTCTCAATGCCTTCGCAAAAGCTCCTCCAGCCGGATGCTCTAGCCTTATCTATCCCTTTCTTATAGGAATTACGTGCGTTATGGTACAAAGCCCATGCCTGTTGATTCCTACTTTTCTTTGCTCTATGCAGCAACTTTCTCACCTTACCCCTAAGACTTTCCAACTCAGCATACCACCAAGTACTTTTCCTGCTAGTTTCTAGTCTTTCAGGGTTACAGTTTCTCTCAAAAGCGGAAATAATTGAACCCTGCAGTAAATTTGCTGCAAGTTCCAACTTCCAAGCATTCCATGGAGTCCCTAAGGTCTTTACAATATGAAAAACAATTGGTACTTCTAGGATTACGACACCACCTAAATTCACGAGCAGCTGACTCTATTCTGAACGTTATATGTCTGTGGTCTGAAAGTGAGTCTTCATCCGACACTTTCCAATCCTGCACTTCCTCCCACAATGACCTCGAAAAGATAGTAATATCCAAACCCTCCCTCCTGTTTTTAGTAACAAAGGTAGGCTCGTTTCCCTGATTAAGGAAATCTAGGTCTGAATCAACTAGAAAGTCTAGATGTTTCACTCCCCTATCATTGATGTCTGTTCTACCCCAAATAACATGGTGTGCGTTGGCATCACAACCCAGAATCAGAAAAAGTTCCTCCTGATGACAGTACTCCACCAGTCTTAACACCTCTTCTGGTGGTGATGGTTCATTTTCTAATCCCGGAAAGTAACCAGAGGCAACAGTCACCTCTTTGTTACTTAGATTTTTATCTCTATACATGACTTTTATAACTGCCAGATATCGACTAGTTAACTCTAAAAGAGGAAACGCATTTACTCCCTTATAGGCGATACACGCCCTGGGTGCCAATTCCTGTGGTGAACTCACTAACTCCCCACAGTTACTCAAACCTCTCATCTTACCCTTGTAATCCCAAGGTTCTTGAATAAAGGCAATAGCTGTATGCATCGCTGTCAAGCTCTTGGCTAGAATTGCCGTTGCGCTTTTACAGTGATGCAAGTTAATCTGCGAACATTGAATTCCGTGGCCCGTCAAGTTTAGGACTGACCCTCGGAAACCTCCGTCGCTTTCCTACTCGTGCCTTGTCCACCACTCACCGTGTTAGTTCTGTGCTTACTCACCCTAAGAGTGATCTGCCCAAGACCGAGACACAGTTTGTAGTGAAGAGACTCGAGCACACCCAGCTGAGTCTCTGGCACACCCACCGCGAGAGTCCAGCCTGTAGCCGTAGAGACTACGCCTGAGTCTGTTGTCTCGCCACCCGAATACAACCTCCAATTAGTTGTATCCACCCCAGGATTCTGTCTCCTAAGGTTAGTCAGGACTGCAGCTTTTTCGTGTCCTAACCGACAGACCCAGCCTTGCTTTTATCAGGCATAGAAGTCGAGGAAGAAACAGGTTGAGACCTTTGTCGGTTCTGCTCCCTAAGCCTCTTCAACCTTCTTCTTGCGCTGCCACTGAGCGTTTTACCCTTAACGGATAAGCTCGCCATTAGGTCTTCAACCACAGGAACATGGGACGGTCCTGAACTGTTCTTCGTCAGAGCCTCAGAACTTAGTGGTCCCTTTCAGGTTCCATTTCGTTGTGAGGCGAAATTGCCGAGGTTGAAGGTACCGTTAAAGGTGCCCTTTCTTCCTGCGGCAAAATCTTCAGCCCTGAAACCCGACTCTCCGAAGAGTGTTCGGTATTCTCGGGCGAAACACTTTTATTTTTATTGTCTGTATTATTTATATAGATCCCACGAGTACAGGGGAACAGAAGGTCCATCTTCACAGAGCCCCTTATGCAAGGATAAGACTAAATATTACTGAGATTTCGTCTGGTGTCTCAGAGTCTCCGTTTGCGATACCTTCATCACAACCCCGCAGAACGCCAGAGCGACCACAGATAGGCACAGTCGCCACCCGAACATTAAGAGTGCTAAACATGTGCAAGACTGAAAGCCAACCCACGCCCGCGCCCACTCTCCGCAGGAGCGAGATGAATTTGGTAACCCTGGTACCATTCATCCATCGACACGGCGAAAACATCTTGGATTGGAGGGGGCTAGATGACTCGCGCCTCCTTACTCCAGATTCCTCGCCCCTCAAGAGGAATTTAATGATACGTTATAATATTAATCTGTAAAATGGTTAGGTTTTTACAGTACACATAACAGTTAGGTAAATAAATCTGACATGTAATAATTTTTTATTTATAATTAAAGCATATTTATTTCTAAGTACAATTTGTTCACATTAATGTAGATCCAATTCCATTAATTTTAGGAATTATTTCACACCAAATTTTGCATAAATTTTTTAAACCAAAAGTCATAATATCAATAAATGTCTTAAATTTTAAACATATAAAATCATATTTTCTTTCCATTTTTATGATTAATTGGGACATTTCATAGGAGATTAAAGTTGTAGTCTCAAATTTTTTCTACTTTTGGCTACAAATGCATTATTCCCTCCTTTTTTCCCTTTAACATATCTAATATCAATCTTCTTTTCATCCAAATACTTACTTTGTCGCCAGCCTTTGCAGCGAGAAGTTGCAAGTTACGTTGTAGTTTCTGCAGTAAAAGTATAGACGAAATGAGAAAACCAACTAAATTGTGTTGTAATCCTTTTAATTTAGAAAAACATAAAAATATTAGTAAAAATATAAAATTAACAACAACAATTAAATTAATAATTTATTGGAAAGTATTCTAATAGACCCCAAGAAAGTAATGAAGAACCATATCCTTGTGGAACGGAAAGCTGAATTAGGAGTGATGAGGAATATTCATATGATGATTTTAAAAAAGAAATGATAATCAATCTTCAAAAGAAAATTAGTTAATGCCTGGACAGAAAGAATGTGTACCTGTGAAAAATGAAACGACGGGAAAACGTGTGTGTTTACAAAAAAGATTAATTTTGTGTAATTTGAAAGAAGCCTTTGCAAGTTTTAAAGAATTATATCTAAATATAAATATAGGATTTACTAAATTTGCTTAATTACGACCAAAAGAGTGCATTTTAGCCGATCATAATGGAACTCACAACATTTGTGACTGTGAGACACACAAAAATTTTAAGTTATGTTTAGGGAAGTATTAAAACCAATTTTAGATGCATCTTCAGTACTTTCATAACATAAATTTTTAAAAGAAATGTTATGTGAGGTTCCAAAAACGTCGTGGCATTTTTCTAAGTGCAAAAATTGTCCAGGTTTTTCTCGAATTGAAAAAGAATTAGAATTTCTTTTTTAAAATTTTTAATTTATTCAGTGTCTTATCCACAGTGGACTAATACTGACCGTTGTTCTATAGAATCAATCACTTTAGAAGTTCCGGAATTTATTAAAAAACTTGATTCAAAAGCAAAAAAAGATCGTTTTTAATTCATTAAACGCGTTCTCTTGTTCGTCTGTACATTTAAAAGGTTGTTTCTTTTTTGTCAAGCGCGCTAACGGCTCGTAAATTTGTGCATAATTTTTAATAAACCTTCAATACCACGAGGTGATTCCAATAAACCGGAGAAGTTGTCGCAACGTTTTCGGTCGAGGATAATTTAGTATGGGGCGAACTTTTTCGTCATCGACTGACAAACCTTCTTGATTTACACAAAACTTACGTTTATCCGGATTAAGGATGTGGTCTGATTTAGTTAATTTATTTATAACTCGTTCAAGCCATACCAAATGGTCCTCGTATGTCTCAGTCACGTTTTTTAACTCTTTCCGTGTTTGAGAAAAAATTCCATGATGTGGTCCCAAAATGTCCAGAAATTTCTGTCCGACAGATTTTTATGAAACTTAGCATATAAGGGTTTATGAGGTTAATAAAGAATTACTTAATTATTGTAAAAAATAGAGTCAGTTATATTTGTAGTGTTTCAAAGATGATGTAAAAAATATAATTTTGCAATCTATATAACAAATTGCATATATTTTGTGATAAGATGTTCACGATCCAACGTTGGGTCGCTGACAAGGAAAGGGTTAAGTCATATAAATATGCCAATACAAAGGGTTTCATATCAGGAGTTATTATTTTATCAATAAGCCTTTGGAAGGTGGCTAGTGCACCGCAAAGGCTAATCTAATTATTTTATACTGCATTAGGCGTAATCCCGGTACGAAGGAAGTAGTTTTTGCCTTACTTTCTTTGCTTAATAATATTTGATAATATCCTAATTTCAAATCCAATTTGGAAACATATTTATTTGAGCTAAGTTTATCCAAAATCTCTGCCATGAAAGGTAACGCATAGGAGTCTTTAACTGATACAGTGTTAACTTTCCTAAAGTCAATGCAGAGGCGGTAGGTTCTCTGAAACCAGCGAAATAATGTTTTTAGAAGTATTTGAAGTTGTCTACTTTCTTCATTTGTTAACTCGACTAATCCTGCACACGAATCCCCTTTATTCGGCTTGACTTGACTCAAATCTATCCTGACAATCAATTTGTCTGATGCCCACAATTTCTGATCAATAATATCAATTATTATTCCAAATGTTCGCAAAAAATCCATACCTAATATGCTGAACCCGTATCTACTAGTGCTTTAATTTCTGTATCCCCTATTAAAATATTCCATCGCAGCCTAATTTATTAATTTTATTTCCTTCCTGTCCGAAATGACAAATTAAGTAGGGACTATTAGTACTAAGCGGAATAATATTAAGCGACTCAATTTTACAATTAATAAGTTGTTCAAAAAGTTCTTTCAATTTATGATCAAAAAGGATCGATTCACTATTCGGGTTCATCAATTTGTTTGTAAAATTTCTAATATCTAGATTTTCTAAATTCGAACAAGATCCTACACGGAGAGAAAAATCAAGTGTTTGTAGTATGGGAGACCTCTATGTTAATTTTTTATGGACGTTCCTGCTTAAGAAGCGTGGCCTTATACTACAGTTGCATAAAACTTTACCGAAAAAGCATAAATTCGTGCAATCGTAGGATGCTGATGGCTCATGCGTTTAAAGGTAGAACTTTAATGCTACAAACGCTTATTTTTTCTCTCCGTGTATTATATAATTCTCACGACCCTCATTATTCGCGGTTATTTTAGTCGTATCCGATTGATTTTTCACTTTATTATCAAGGGTTTGTAAAACTAAATAAGAAGGATCATCGACCCTAAGGTTAATCTCCTTCTTCATTTTTCCTTACAGTAAACCGATTCACATTTATACTTGGTAGTGCCTTTTTCTCCGCATATGTGACAAAGTCTATAATATTCGACTGGGCATTTCCCCAACGCATGATCATCATTACCACAATTAAAGCAAGGAGGCTGAGACTTAGGTTCACGAAACTTTTTCTTTACTTGTGAATCTTTTTTACTTTGTGAATTATTCGAACTACTAATTCTTTATTTTCCGAAATAGAAGTTGATTTCGATTCAAAATTTCCCGAATAAGCGAATTCTGGAAAAAATGAATTTTCCGGCTTCACCGGAGTTCTTTCGATTTTAAGCGGCTTTAACATTCGCTCAACTTCGGGAGGTATTACAGAAAATTCATTTATGGCATTAAATTCGCGCCTGTTTATTGAATGTTTTATTTCAGAGCGGAGATTGAAATATATTCTATCCAATACTTCAATCAATGAGAACGATCGAGTGAATTTTGAATAAAGACATCGCATACTAATAATGTATATTGTAGTGAACTCATCCGGACCTTGTATTTGATTTAAAATTTGTTCTTGATAATTTTTATCCCCAAAATTAGCAAGACACGTGCCCTTAAATTGGTCCCACGAAGAACAATTATATTTATTTAATCTAAACCACAGGACCTCAATGCCATCTAAAAGCAACGGTGCTGTAAAAAAGAACGTCTTCACCAGGAAGTAATGAGATCTCTATCGCATCCTCGACTCGTGATAATAAAATTTCATCCGTTGGGGTCCATTTTACTTGTCTATCTTCTTGTAAAAATTTAAAAAAGCGATAGGCCCGATCGCGAAGAACTTCGAGTGACCCGATTGTATTAATCCTATGTGAAGCAAAGAAAATTTTCAGATTTTGCAAGGGCCAATCAGCAAAAGAATTTTCGTACATATTTCCAAGTTCCGCCATTTTCAAAAGTTAATTATAGTTCTGGTAGGAACCTTACTAGTTGAAGGATAGCGAACTGTCAGTATATGGTCAACCAAACAAAATAAAACAATTAAACCATCAGTCCTTCATCACAAAAAAATTGTTGTAAATATATAAGAAAAGGATTGTCAGCATAGTCAACAAAAATATTTTTGTATAACAAAGAATTTTAGATCACCGTTCACTGTCTACTGGAGAAATAATGACAGCAAATAATAAAATCAATTATAATTCAATTTGAATTAAAATTTTTTTAAAAACTTATAATATAATGTTTTATTTAAACCCAGTTTTATTTACGAAGCGGAAGGCTTCTAACTAAGGAAACTAGTAGGAAACAGAATGCTTTTGATTGATGAACCAAAGGTATGTTTATTTTCTCTTTTATTATAACATTCGTAGAAACTGTCAGGTTGTTTGCGTCCAAATATTTGATCTCACTGAAAGCAGAATCAAACACTTAGAACTCAAAATTAAGATTTCTAGTGTAACATACATAAATCAGAATGACTTACCTCATTTTAAATGTAATTTTTGTTCCTGAAGTCAATTGATTGAGGAACGCCCCAACATTCGCGACTTGCTGGTCCAAGCCTGGCAAACACCAAAATTGGCAGAAAATTTGGAATTGATTATAATGACTGGCTCAAGGCTGGCGGAGATTCAAATAGAGAAAATTGGCTCAAAGTTGGCGGAGTTCCAAATAGAGCAAACTGGCCCAAAGCTGGCGAAGATCCAGAAAGAGTGAAACTGGCTCAAGACTAGCAATTGACGTTGAACTCGAATTACTTCTTGAATAACAGTTAATACTGCTCCCTGAGCCGGAATTCTATATGAGTGTAGATACTTGATGTAGAAACTTTCTAGCAGAACTTGAATTTCTTGAAGAGGAACCGATGAAAATGACACCCAAATAAAGACTGATTTGTTTCTCAAAAATGTATGGTTTATATAGTAGAAAACCAATCGATAAGCGTAGGATCGATATTCTTAGGCAAGGGGTTAGCCAGAATCACGCGATTACAATACCATATTTGGTCATCTTCATATACTTATTTTTAACAGAATTGAGGGCTTGTGACACGTGTGAAAAAACAGGGGTTCGTCGTGCAACAGGTCGATAATTTTCAGACATATATAAATTTAAACAATAAATTTTTAATGCCAATCTGGCAAGAAAACAACAATTTTAATTTACTGGGACTCACCGTTGATACACCGTCGACCCCGAATTGCGCCTTGTCTTGTCACAGTTTTTTTGACAATATTGAACAATCAATATTTTGCTTTTAAAATTAACGATTTTTGGCGTGATGCGATTTATATTATCATCAAACAGAGAATGAATAATAATTATAAATGGCCGGTTAATAGACGCTAAGGCGTCATTAATTGCACTTTGTTTTTGACTAAAAAGATGAACTAATTAATTTTTTTCAAATTATTTTTTTAATTTTTCACTTATCCGCAAATCAAAAATATTGTCGGTCGATAAAGCAGAGCGCCTTATTATCATTTTAATAAATTTTTTTTAGGAAAAACAAGAAGAGATTCCAGTTTTGATGGAATAATTAAAACAAAATTAACACACAAAAAAAATTATTTGTTTTTGTACGTGGCAAAATGCCGCGTCACAATATATGTAAATTGTATGACTTATGGTTTATAATCAATTTAGTGAGTTTTTCGATTATTAAAAAACTTTTTTTTGGTATCCTTATAAAATGAAAAATTTCTTTTGATTTTTTTGTTCAAAATAATATTTTATACATTTGAGTTGAATTTATCATTAGAATATCCTTTCTTAAAAAAAAATAGTTCGAGAAACTCGAAAAATTGTCGAGAATCTCGAATTGGACACGAAAATGACATTTATTTTTAAGAAAAACAATTTAATATTTGTTTAAAATGGGTAAAACGTAAAGTGAATGTGTATATTACTATTAATTAAAAAAAATTATAACATTCGTTCATATGTAAACATTTTTTAGTATTTTTTTCTTTCTAATAAAAACTCGAATCGACGAAGTCAAATAATTGAACTCGAAAGTACACGCGACTAACAGCTGACTTCTATTTTCATAACACAAATTAACACAAAAAAAATAATATAAATTGGAAGTAAAGAACATATGTTATTTTAATTATTTATAAATTGTATTTTTAAAAGGAATTATTTTTCAATGAAAAATGTGTAATATGTTACACATGTTTTTACAGCTGTCACTTTTTTTTTGCATATAACCTACACTTATTAGGTTAGGTAAGTTGATTGGTTAGGACCAAAATAAAACGCGCTATTTTTGAATTGCCCTGGCGGATTGGGTAAACCGAGATGTAACCGAATTGGGTTATGATTCGGTTACGTTTCGGTTACTTGTGAAAAATTGTCGTTAATCGACGAAATATGTTGTAAATAACTATTAGGAATGGTTAATAGACATTTAGAGGTCTTATTTATACAATAATAACAATAAATTAAGATATAATTACTCAATAATAAGTGTTTTAAGTGTAGGATGCATACAGTTGTTGATCGAGTTACCATATATGTATATTACCATCAGCGGGAGCTGTGATACGCGCTTTAAACAGTAGATGGCGTTGAAAATTACTTTGTGAATGAATTTATAAAATTAAACTTTAGAGTGTAAAATGTGTAAGTGAATATAAGTTTTAAAAAAATAGATCGATTAATTAAAACAACTTTTTTCATTTCTACAAATATAAAAAAAAAAATTTTCTGAATAAAAATTTTTTTTTCTCAATGACATGAGAAAAATTAATTGTGACACAAAGAAATCTATTTTTCCATAAAAAAATTTTTTTCTTAATAATAATTTTTTTTTCACAATGAAATGAAAAGATTAATTTTTACACAAACAAATTTTTTTCTCAATAAAAAAATTTCTTTTCTTAATGAAAGGAGAAAGATTAATTTTGACAGAAAAAAAATTCTTTTCATTAAAAAAATTTTTGTTCGTAATAAAATTTTTTTTTATTTGTACAAATGAAAAAAGTTGTTTTAATAAATCGATCTATTATTTTAAAACTTATATTCACTTACACATTTGACACTCAAGGGTTTAATTTTAGAAATTCATTCACAAAGTAATCTTTAACGCCATCTAGTGTTTAACGCGCGCATCACAGCTGCCGCTGATGGTAATATACACCCACATAGCACCGAAGATTTAATAAATATTTATTAAATATTTATTTTCAATGTTCGCAGTATTTAGAATAAAGGTTAAGTAAAGCTTCTGTAAATATTTAAATGTCCGCACTTGAGCAAATGTTTAGCGCGAACCTTGAGTGAAGCTTGAAATTAAATATTGGTTAAAGGTTCGGCTCGAAACTTGAGTAAAGCTTTAAATTAAATATGTGACGTTCCATGAGGAAAGGGACCTTAGCTGCAATAGACGCATTTTCCAGAAAAGGTATTTAAAGTAGAGCGTCCCTGATTGGTTGAGACCCTCCATCGAAAATCAGCCCCACCACCTTACTACTACATCGTTCCTACAGCTCACACTTACGACAAGTATACTAGTAGTAGTAGTGGTGGGGATGGTTTCTGTAGTCCGTGCTGGAACGCGATTAACATGGTCATGATTAATGCTTTATAACAAAAAAACTAAATAGAAAAGTACAATTTTTAACTTTTGTATCTGAAAGAGCAACTCAAGATCTATCGACTGATATCAAAAACTCAATTTTCATTTTTTTGCAGCTAAGGTCCCTTTCCTCATGGAACGTCACATATTCGTTAAAGGTTCAGCTCAAACCTTGATTAAAGCTTGAAAAAAATATTCGATAAATGTTCGCCCAGATAGCTGGATTTTAAAATTATCTAATCATAAAGTATTAATTGTATTAATAATAATAATATAATTAAAATAATTATATCTTTAATTTGAATCAGTTTAATGAATAAATTGATTTGAGAAATTTTAGTTTTCAAAAATGAAAAAAAATAATAATTTCCTAAAATTAGGGACTCATAATTAATTAAGCAATTTTTTAGAGACTTTAAATAACGAAATTAATTTTGAAAATAAATTTGGGGGACCGAGGATCGAACACGGGTTCGACGAACGCAAACGCAATACCTAACCAACCGAGCTATACAGGGAACTGTGATTGAAAAAAAAAATCTTGCTCTTAAGCTACAAGTGATTTTATTGGTTTGCGGAAAACGGAGAAATAATTTAAAACTAGATTTTTTGTTTCGACAGTATATAACCAAACAAAAATTATCTTAACCATCGAAACAATTCGTGCCGCTTTCCGCAAACCATAAATAAGCACTCTAAATGTCTATTAACCATTCCTAATAGTTATTTACAACATATTTCGTCGATTAACGACAATATTTTACAAGGAACCGAAACGGAACCGAATCGTAACCCAATTCGGTTACAACTCGGTTTACCCAATCCGCCAGGGTGAATTGAAAAATGATAGTGATATGATACATAATATATAAATTAATAAAAAAAACTTATTAGTAATATTATATTATTATGTAAATATTCTTTTTAATTAAAAATTATTCATAAAAAAGAAATAATAAAAACATGTGGGTGCCAAAAAAGTTTATTTGTAATTTTATATTAAATATATAAATATGCATTATTTAAGCTTTATTTATTATTATTATAATATTATAACTCTAATAAGAATAAAATTCTTTGCAAGAATTCATTGTTTTCATAAATAATAAATTTCTTTTCAAGAATTCAATTATTTTTTAAAAAAATTTAATAAAATCTATTCATGACAGGATTAAAATTTTTTAATACAATTTAAAATTAATTCCTTAAAGTCGATTAATTAACAACACAGGCACACAAAAAATAAAAAGTTGTTTGGCCGAGACACTACACTGGTCTATTTTCATGTATTTTTTCACGCTGAATCCGAATCCGAAGTCAGAATTATCAGATTGGCTCTTATTTTTGAGATAAACTCAAAAAACTGCTCAGAAAGAAAAATAAAATCAAAAAGTTAAAAAATTTTTGAATGTCACTGCGATAGTGTAATTCCATGTATTTTTTGTCGCTGAATCCGAATCCAAAGTCAGAATTGTTAGATTCGCTCAAATTTTTGAGATAATTGCAAAAAAACACAAGTAACAAAAAACTCAAAATACTCAAAATCAGTTTTTTGGAATTATCTTCAAAATTTGAGCCAATCTGTCAATTCTGACTTCGAATTCGGATTCAGCGTGAAAAAATACATGAAAATGCACTATCGTAATGTTTCGTCAAAAAAAAATTTCTTTGAGCTAAAATCGCCAAAAACTGATAAAAATTCTGAATTAGGGGCACAGATAATTTTTTTTGCCGAAACACTACGATAGTGCATTTTGATGTATTTTTTCACGCTGAATCCGAATTCGAAGTCAGAATTGACAGATTGGCTCAAATTTTGAAGATAATTCCAAAAAACTGATTTTGAGTATTTTGAGTTTTTTGTTACTTGTGTTTTTTTGCAATTATCTCAAAAATTTGAGCGAATCTAACAATTCTGACTTCGGATTCGGATTCAGCGTGAAAAAATACATAAAAATAGACTAGTGTAGTGTTTCGGCCAAACAACTTTTTATTTTTTGTGTGCCTGTGCAATTAATTCTATTAATTTTAATGAAATTAATTGTTAATTAATTAATTTTTTTATTGACTTTTGTATTTGTATTCAAATAATTGAATTTACATAAATTTTTTAATAGAGTTTAAAAATAAAAATTATTCAGTTAAAATTTTACGCAATAATTTAATAGAAGTGTGATGGTATGAATTTTTAGAAATAATTAAATTTAAAAGAATTTTTTATTATATATATTTAAATTTTTTTTATTAAATTATTAATTTATTATTTTTCTTAAAAAATGTATTATGTTTTGAATGATTCTATTTAAAAATGTCAATGAAGAAATTATTGATTTGAAGAATTTTAAATTAGAATTTAAAAAAAATTGGACTTCGCAAAAATTCATAATTGAAGTTGTTAGCAAGAAGATTAGAAAAAAAGTAAATATTTTTTATCACAAAAAAATTAAGGAAAAAGTCAGAGAAATAAATTACACAATCAAATTATTTTTTTATTAAAAAATAATTGAGTAGAAAAATTTAAATAGGAGAAAAGAAATAAAAATATTTTTAAAAAAATTTGTTTTCAAAAAAAAGAAGTTACAATATTTAATAAAGGAGAGAAATAAATTTTTTTTAATAAAAACATTTTTTATTTCTCAAACGAACAATCGATGAAAAAATATAAAAAATATTATACAAAAATATTTTTTTTAAATATAATATGTACATTTTTTTTATAAAAAAAATTAAAATTAAAATTAAAATATAATAAAATAATAAAAATATAGAAAAACTTTTTTTAGATTAAATTATCAATTCTTGAATGTATTTTTGTATTATTTTTGTATTTAATTTTATATATATATTTAAAGAAAAAATGTCAAATAGAATTTTTGAATTTAGGATGAACTACATTGAAACGTTGTTTTTAAAAGTAAATAAATTTCATAAAGTTTTCAGATTATAAAATAATTTAACATTTTTTTTTAATTGAGAAACAACATTCTCTTTTTAAATGTAATTTTATTTAAAACTTTTTAGAAGAAATTCTTGAGTTTTAATATTTATATATTAATTAAAAATAATATTGTCGATTTGATTTGAAAATCTAATTAATATATAACCTTGCTTATGATTGTTATTTGATTGTTTGGAATGAAAATATAAATTTCTATCTATCTCCATTTAATATAATATTCACAATTTTCAAAATAATTTCAATGTTAATTCCTTTTGAAATATAACTATTTCTAAAAGATTTGAAATTATGTAGAAAATTATGAATATTATATTATATTTCGAAAAGAATTTACATTGAAAGAACATTTTAAATATATTATTATTGTTTGCAATGGAAAAATAAATAGGTTTATTTTTTTTTTTTATTCATTTATATATTGATATTTTTTTCTATAATTGAAAAAAAATAATTTTTGATTATAACATATATATATTTTGTTTTAAAAAAATGCGTTGAATAAATTTTTCATTTTAGGAAGAATTGCAGTTGAAATTTGAATCAATAATGAAAAAATATATATTTTTATATTATAATAGTAATGAGGTTTGTTTAAAAATAATTATTAATTTTTCGAAGAATTTATTTATGTATATTAAAAATATAAATTAATTACTATATTATGTTAAAAATATAATAAAAACAAATATATATATATATGGGACGTTTCACGTCAACCGGCCCAAAGCTATGTCCAAAATTCTATGCAATAAAAATAAACATGTAATACATGAAAATACTAGTAAACTCATCCACTTTCAATTGCAAAGTGGCAGAATTGAAAATTCAAAAAGGCGTCCTTACTATGTCAAGTGGAAGCGGCTAACTTCAGAAATAAGTAAATATATTTATTAATTTCTTTTAGAAAATTATGCAAAAATTTTAGGTCACCACATATTTTAATGTTTTTGAGGTCGCTGATTACGAATCTGAAGTCAGTTTTTCAAAATTCAAAATGGCGGATCCAATATGGCGGATTATTTTTTAAAAATTCATTGAATTTGATTGAAACTTGTTACCCGGGGGTTTCCGAGGTCGCTGATTACGAATCTGAAGTCAGTTTTTCAAAATTAAAAATGGCGGATCCAATATGGCGGATTATTTTTTAAAAATTCATTGAATTTGATTGAAACTTGTTACCCGGGGGTTTCCGAGGTCGCTGATTACGAATCAGAAGTCAGTTTTTCAAAATTAAAAATGGCGGATCCAATATGGCGGATTTTTTTAAATATTCATTGAATTTGATTGAAACTTGTTACTCGGGGGTTTCCGAGGTCGCTGATTACGAATCAGAAGACAGTTTTTCAAAATTCAAAATGGCAAATCCAATATAATTACTTTGTGGCCTTTAAAAAGGCCGATTGTTATAATTATGAACTGTAAGAATGTGGTAGCCTTGACAAAGGCTGATTGTTTTAATTTTTAAACCATAATTTTTTGGTAGCCTTAAAAAAGGCCGTTTGAATTAAATTTACAAAATACATCCAAACCAATGTAATTATATTTTAATATTGCATAACTGCAATAGGATGAGGTGCATTTGAATATTTGAATATTTTTAATTGTTCTTCTGATGTTACAATAAAAGAATGAGCAGATTGAATTTTTGTAACACTAGGTGCTCTAGAAAATCTACTAGCAAGTTTTCGTTTCACTCTCTCGTGTTGTTGCTTGTTGTAAAAGAAAATCTGCGAAGTCTTGATATTTTGCTTAGCCCATTGGTAAAGAGTCTCTGCATTTAAAATGGCTTTGTCTGGTGAGGATTGCAAGCTAGCACGAGTGGCTTCTCTCTTTAAAATAGCTCCTATGCCATCACATGATCCTTTACAGTTGACACACTGAGGGTTTAATAAAAACATTTGAACATCGTGAAAAAAATGACAATCGCTAAAACATATCTTACGAAGTCTGAATAAGCTCTTTTATAATTTAGATATCGTCCATGTCTTTACGATGCTCAAATGTTCTTACTACTTACATGAACATTCATGAAAAAAATTATTATTACAGCCGCATTTAAAAAGTTACTAAAACTCAGTTAATCAGTTAATAATGAAATGCACTGAATCAGCCACATTATTTGATTATTCGTTTTCTTCCTTTCGATTTATACAGTTTCTTTGACTCGCAACAAGGTGAATAATTTTATCTACAAATATTGTACCTAATTTCCATCTAAATCATAGCAGGGGGTAAAGAAAAATTAAGGAAAAGTTGTGTTTGAGGAAGACCTCAGGCATCTCAGAACGCTAGGACTTCAGATTCATAATCAGCGACCTCCAAAACCCCTAAGTAAAAAGTTTCAATCAAATTCAATCAATTTTTAAAAATTCGTCCGTCATATTAAATCCGCCATTCTGAATTTTTAAAAACTGACTTCAGATTCGTAATCAGCGACCTCGAAAACCCCCAAGTAACAAGTTTCAAGCAAATTCAATGAATTTTTAAAAAATTCGTCCGCCATATTGGATCCTCCATTTTTAATTTTGAAAAACTGACTTCAGATTTGTAATGAGCGACCTGGAAAATCCCTGAGTAACAAGTTTGAAGCAAATTCAATAAATTTTTAAAAAATAATCCGCCATATTGGATCCGCCATTTTGAATTTTGAAAAACTGACTTCAGATTCGTAATCAGCGACCTCGAAAACCCCCGAGTAGCAAGTTTCAAGCAAATTCAATTAATTTTTAAAAAATAATCCGCCATATTGGATCCGCCATTTTGAATTTTGAAAAACTGACTTCAGATTCGTAATCAGCGACCCCAAAAACATTGAAATATGTGGTGACCTAAAATTTTTGCATAATTTTTTAAAAGAAATTAATAAACATAATTACTTATTTCTGAAGTTAGCCGCTTCCACTTGACATAGTAAGGACGGCATTTTGAATTTTCAATTCTGCCACTTTGCAATTGAAAGGGGATGAGTTTACGAGTATTTTCATTTATTACATGTTTATTTTTATTGCATAGAATTTTGGACATAGCTTTGGGCCGGTTGACGTGAAACGTCCCATATTTATTTTTGTAATTGTTATATGATTTTTACATTAATTATAAAATTAGAGTTTTGAACAATTCAACCCCTTTGCAGTGTTGCAAAAACAAAGCTTCCGTGCCCCATATGTGAGAAAAATTTTTTTTTTTAAATTGATATTATCATATTGTATGTTTTTGGGGTCGCTGATTACGAATTTGAAGTCATTTTTTCAAAATTTTCAAAATTCAAAATGGCGGATCCAATATGGTGGACAACAATTTAAAAATCCATTTAATTTACTTGAAACTTGTTACGCGGGGTTTTTTTTGGGTCGCTGATTACGAATCCGATGTCAGTTTTTCAAAATTCAAAATGGCGGATCCAATATGGCGACAAAAAAAAAATTTAAAATTCACTCGATTTGCCTGTAACTTGTTAGAGGAATTTTTAAATGTTAATTAATTAATTTTTGTTAAATTTTTAAATTTGTAATCCGACATATTGGATTCGCCATTTTAAATTTTGAAAAAGTGATATCAAATTTGTAACAAGTATAAAAAATGGAAAATACTTTTTTCAATGAAATTGGCTAAATACCAATCACTTTGAAATATACTTATAAAGTATTTATAAGCTTTTTAATGAAATTATTATTATTCATTATTTATTATAATTACCCTAAAAATCTCCATGAGGAAGCAAAGTCTTCGTGGAATGAAGACAAAAAGTACATTCCCCATGAGGGGAATACTTCATACTTCAACTTGTCAGCGGTTTTTATTTATTATTTTATTTATTTATTAAAATTGCGATATGGTGGTGTGAAAGCAGGTAACTCGGCTCACCTTATTATAAAGTCAATATGCGCCACTGACTGATTAGCCTTAAGAACCTAAAAAGTCAAAACTTTAACCCACAATACTTTCTACAATTTTTGAAAATGAAAACTTTCATATCTGTCAGTAGTAAATTAGAATTTTTCTCAGATCAAAAATATATTTATCAATTTTTATATTTTGCTTAATTATTTATGTTTGTTTCTTTTAAGAATTCATCACTACAGCATAACATCAATGCAGGCATTCTTATTGCATCTGATACTTTAACGTTGAGAGTTTTATCTATGTCTCAATTTGGACAATATTCTTGTCAGGTGACAAACGCCGTCGGTGTAATACGTAGTGCACCACTACAAATCAAGGTGAAATGTAAGTTTTATTATTCATACTATAATAATATCATCAGGTATTTTCTAGATATCATGAAGCGTACTAAGTGAAAAAGAAGTTAGTCGAATCGGGCTATAACTGGCACATAGTTTAGTCCTATAGGTGACAGGGTGAGTACTTTAACTACGAAGCATTGGGAGGTTTTATTAAAAACTGTAGAAAGGGAAGAGGGTTGAATTTTTTTGAAAAATGTAAACAGTGAATTTTTTAAGAGTAATGACTTTAAATACTAAAATAAAAAGAATATGGAAATGTCCTTCTTTTTAGGGTTTCGTTAACGCAGTGAACCAAAACGGAATCCTTATGGTTTCACTCATGTCCGTCCACAAAATCATTCCACCCCCCCCCCTAAAATCTAGCCATTTCAACAGAATGAGCTCAAACTTGGTATACATACATATTTTCGCGAGTAGATTAAACGAAAATTATAGCGAACCTGATTAGAATTGAATTGAATTTAGTTATATTCCAAAAACTCGAAATTTCGGAAAAAACCGTGACCCCTTAAACTTTTACAGTTTTGGAGCTAGGATGTTTAAACTTGGTATACATACCAGTCAGCACGTGTGGTGCCAGCGCTGTTTGAGATCGATGAACCCGTGAATGCTTTGCGCGTTTTCTAAATTGAAAAGACACTACACGTATAGTGACGTGCATTTTTGTTGCGTTTACCGCCCGTCGGACGGCATCTCAAGGTCCGAGCTTTTGTAAGCTTCCGATGGTAATTTTAAAGATCAACGTAAGTTTTTGAACAAATGTAATGTTCCTATTTCTTCTGTATATACTACGTTTTAGTTTGTATTTGGGGTAAAATTCCTGTAGCGTACTAAGTGAAAAAAAAGTTGATCGGATCGGGTTGTAACTGGCACATATTTATGCCCTAGGGGTGACTACTTTAACCACGAAGTATTATTAAGTTTTTTAAAAAACTGTCAGAGAGGGAGGGGGTTGAATTTTTTTGAAAAATTTAAACAGTGAATTGTTGAAGACTTGTAACATTTAAACAGAAAGAAGAAAAAAGATTTGTCCTGTATGTTTTTGGAAGGTTTTTTCCTGCTCTTCCGAATAATTCAAAAAAATCTTCAAAAAATTAAAATTTTGACACTTTTTTTTAAATTAAATTTTTTTTGATTTTTTTTAAGTTTGGTCCTTTTAATTTTTTTAATTTATTTTTTTTAAAGCTAAAAATGTGTATTTTCACCACAAAAAATATTGACATGTCCTTTATTGTTATTTTCGAGATAATTATTAATTAATTAATTAATGTGAATAAAACATGAAATATTTCACAAATAAAGAAAGTTTTTGCAATTTTGAAGCTACCAATTAAATCTGACGTAATTCCGCATCCAACGAGCCCTATATAGACTATTTTGGATTAGAGGCTTTTTTATAAACAATCGCCATGTTAGCCAATTGTTTATTAACAATCCACTAATCCAAGGTACTTCATATTGGGCTCGTTGGATGCGGAATTACGTCAACTTTCATTTAGTAACTTCAGAATTACGATGACTTTATTTGTTTATAAAATATATAATTTTTTATTAACATTAATTAATTAATTAACTAATGTCTCGAAAATAACAAAAAAGGACATCTCAATATTTTTTAAGATAAAATTCATCTGTAATAAACATAATAAATATCTAGGGCGATGAAAATAAAGAATTCAAATATGAAATTCTACGAATTTCTCAGTTTTTCTGTTATAATTGAGTGTAAACTGCATGTCCTCCAAGAATTGAGACAGATACATGTTCTAGCCGATTCATTATTTAGTCGATTCCGGTGTTTTCTTATAATTAATCCAGCCTTTGAAAATGGACGTTCTGCCGGTACAGAAGTCGCTTGAATGCTGAAGAGATCTCTGCACGGAAAAAAAGTACAACTATATTTAAGAATTTTTTCGCCATAATAGCTAAATATTTCGTCGAAAATGAACGAGCGATATTGTCATTATCGCTGTTTCGGCCAAAGTGAAAATCTTTGGTCAATATCTCTATATTGGTGAAAGTGTACTGCTAATTTATACTTTATGTCACTTTATAATAAAGATTTTGAAATTCCTTGTTTACAGTATTCAAAATGTATAACTAAAAACATAATTCTGGTGAATAGTTATAAAGATTAGACTGAAAGCTACCAAAAATGCGTGAAGTTTATAGAAAATGATGTAAAATATAGAAAATAATAATTAAATGATTATATAAAAACAATATTCTAAATTTAAATATTGTTAAAACATATCTTGTGTTTACAAAATTATAATTTACGGATTTTGAAATTTGAGGTTATGTTTTCAGTGAAATATTTGTTTTTTTAATATAAATAAAAATTATTTGATACAATAAATTTAATTTAATGGTTCATGTAAAGAAAATTATTTATTAATACAAATAATTTATTATTTATTGCTTATACATTATTTTATTAAAAATATTTCGATGAAATAAATAATTGATTTATAAGAAAAAAATCAAATTTTTAAAATAAAGCAATGAATTATTTGAAAAATTTAGTGGGACCTATGTATGAATATTCCTCACATTTAACTTATAAGAATTTCTGCGGCGTCGAATCTTAAATTATTGAATTTCTATTCAACAAAGTTTTATAAAGTAGATTTTACATTAAAAAAAATTTTTATATCAAAGAATTTTGATTGAACTGAAAGTAGATTTAAAAGAATTTGTATTTACTAGAACGTTTTTAAAGCAAATTTTCCAGTACTTCAAATTTCAAATTTATATAATTTCAATTTAAGGGAACTTTTGTTTAGAAAAATTGAACAATAAAGAACTAATATAAGTAGAACTTTTGTTAAGGGAGAATTCTGTTAAATAAAAATTAGTTCGATTTAAAATTTTCTTTAATAAGAATTTTGTTAAATAGAAATTCTTGTTAATTGTAGCTTCATTTAATGACAATTCTGTTAAGTAAATATTCTGCTATAAGTACATCGAAATTTACTGAAATAAAAATTCTATTAAATAAAAATTCTTTTTAGTGCAATTTTCCTTGACATACATTCCGTTAAATTGAAATTATATTAATTTGAAATTTGATGTTGGTATCAGAAAATCTCCTTATAAAATTTTGCTAAATAAAAATTCGAAAATTTAATATTCGTCATCGCAAAAATTCTTATAAATTAAATGTAGGGAATATTTTCATGTCTTCAATTAGTTCATTTATTTCACTTAAATATTTTATTTTTTTATGAAATATTATTTGACCCAATAATTTTGTTTTATGGTTTCTAGTTCCTTACAGGCTTCATAGTGACCCTAAAAAATATTTTAGGGAAAGTAAAGGACTGAAAATTTTGAAATAAGCGAATTTTAGGGTACTATGGAAATTACATAAATTATTACAGTGTCATTTCTAAAAGTAAAAAAAAACTAATTAGTTTGTATCGACTTTAATGGAAATGTAGTGAAATAATTCTCTCCATCAAAAATTTTAGATATTTATCAAATTTTATCAAGCATTTTAATACAAAATCTATCAAATAAGTCGTTTTGGACAATTTACATCAAAAGGAAAAAAATTGATTTTCTGTTGTAGTTTGTTTGTTTAAAATAAATATTTTATTATTAGAAGTTAAATGAATTGGATTAATTCTTTAGTAAAACAAAAATAATTCATAAAAATATTTCCAAGACATTTTATTTAAAATAATTCAAAATTGAATTGAAACAAATTTTTAAGAATTCAATTCAGTAGAACAAAATTTCGAAAATTTTTAATAAAATACATTAGAAATCTAAATAATTAAGCCAAGAATTTTAGATATAAATATTAGAAATAATTGAATTTTCAATTATATAAGTTAACTTGTTCAGAAATCATTAAAATTTCAAAAGATATACATTTGGAATTTTGGTAAATTTAATTTAATAACATTTTTTAACAAAGTTCACAAAATAATTGAATTTTGAAAAATTTTTAATTGAGAAATTATTTAAAAATGATATTTTCAAAGAATTCGATTAAAGTTAAGAAAATAAGTAATTTAAGAGCGAATTTAAGTTAAACAATTTTTTTGTGAAAAATAGGGAAAATGTAGGGAAAATTTATCAAATAGGGTACTTTCAGGAACAAATAGTAAAAAGGGGACTTTTAGAGAAAATAGGGGACGACTATGAGGCCTGTCTTTAAATTATTTAGTACCAACGTGAATCAGGTTCTTTTACATGTGGAAAGCGAAAGAGATTTCTTTTTCATGGTGGTATAGACATAAAAAATATTTAGATTAAATATTTAGGTTCGGTAAATAATAATAAAAATTAACTTTAATTTACATTATTTTTATTTATAAAGTTTATTGACAATGAACGTATATATATACAAACTTCATACAAAAAATTAAAAATAATAGTGAAAGTTTGGAATAATATCAAATGATCCTTAAATTTTGAATTTTCAAATTAATGAAATTTTGTTTTTGGATAAATATTTTCAAAAAGTATTATACTGTAATGAAAATTAAAAGTTAAATAACTCAGTAAATATGTTCACATAAATAAATAAGCTAAGGAACATAACATCAAAATTTAAAGATTATAAATTATTTTACACAACTCAGCGATTATAAGAATTGTAGATAACATCAAGAACACATAACATATAACACAAATTCGAATGAGGAAAAAATTAATATTTCTCTTGGAAAAGAAGTTATATATTCTACGGTAAGTGTTTTAGCGAAACATATTTTTTGCCGTGCTCCTGTATTATGTTTAGTGGAAAAGGACTTAACAAGGAATCGTAATTAACAATATAATTTGAACACGAATATTCTATTTCATATGCGTCGAAATGTTCATCGAAATCAAGGATTAGAAGCTTTCTACAAATAAAAAAAATCTTATTATTTTTGTCTATAATCACAAGTTGAATTTGGCCAAACTGTAAACACACATTTTCTTCTTCCAACAATATCACAAAACTTTCTTTGTACTTTGTGCCAGACTTATTAACCCAATTACTTTGAAATATTGGTTCCTGAAGGGACAAAAGACTAGGATCACTAATTTTATATAAAATAGATAAATTTTGCAAATTTGTTGATTTTATTGGACCAACTTTAAACTTTTCAATAAGTCCTTCATTAGACAATAATATATTTGCCAATTTCAGTTGATGTTTGAGAGCACGAGTGTATAAAAGATTTTTTTTACAGAATGAAATAACTGCTGTAGTTTTAGATTCTTGATGTTTGGCTTCATTTCTCATCCCCCAGAAAAAAACTAACGGACCACAAGTTCTAATGACTCTACCGTAATGAGTCATAAAATGGGCTTTCGGTTTCAGCGATTTTTTGAAAAGCTTTGTAAATGAAAAATTGTGCTCTTCGACAAGTGTATCGAGTAAATAAGTACATTCTTTTTGAATACTTGGAGTGGTTACAAGGCAGATGATTTTGCGAAGAATTAAATAAAATTTCCAAACCGGATCGTCATGAGGTACTAGATCACCCATCATGAGACCGAAAGAAAGTGAAAAGATCCACATTTCTTTAGCTGACATTTTAATAGCAGAATTCTTGGGACCAAATTTTTCAGAAATCGGAGGAGGAATATTTTCTTTGTCTATGGAGCCATAATCGAAAAATTGCATTCTATAAATTAATTCGCTCAGAGAAAAATAGTTTTTTTTGAAAATAAAGTAAATTAAAATTTCAGCCATATCTGTGTCACACACACCTTCAAACAGATCGTGCATTATGTCTACAACAATATTATAAACCATGTGAAATCCCCTAATTTTGTGAAAAACATTCTCTTCCTTAATACCAGTTTTAGAAACGTCACCAAGTAATAAAGCAGCATCATACGATTCTGCTGTCCTTAATTTACTAGAATCTTCTCTATTTGAAAATTGTATTTCAAGTTTGGACATATTACATATTCTGCAAAAAAATTCGAATTGAAAGACTCAGTCATTCCGAAAATAGAATTTAACCCTAAATTATTACCTGTAATCAACGCCAGCTGGAAATAAACTTTTACTTTACCATCAGGAAGATTTAATTCTATACCGTTATCTTGTAAATATTTAAATTCTTCAATCAAGGGTAAAAATGAGAAATGGTTACCGCAAATTTTTCTGTCATCAGAATAAAATAACTTCGCAAGATATATGGGGCATTCTATTTTAAAATTATACCCCTAGTAAACAATTGACAATATAAGACATTTTTTAAATAATTATTTCTCCCATTTAATTAAATCAAATTACTTTTGCAATGAGTGGTTTCGAAAGAGAAATTTCTAAACTTTATTATTGTAAAAAAAATTTTTTAAAAAAACGTTTAATTAGCATAAAAAATTTAGTTTGAAGGTTAAACTTATAAATATCTCAAAACACGTTGTCTCCGATTTTGACAAAATCTGTGTCAAAAGAAAGCTTAAATATTCTATTTTTTATTTCCGTAAAGTTTATAATGGACATTTTCGAGGATTTCGAGAAATTCATTAAAATTCTCAGACGTTTCAAAGGTTAAAAAGGGTTGAAATTTGCATGAATAGAGAACCTCTGTTCAAATACAGCGGCATTTGTTTTTACGAAATTTTTAAATAAATAAATTTTAAAACTTTAATTTTAATCTTAATAATTTTTTTAAATTTGAAAAATTTTTAATTGCAAATAGCTAAAGATCAATATATTTATTGTTTACAATATTTTTTTTCTCTAATGTCAAGTGATGTAATAATGTAAGGTTAATGGAAATTAAATTTAAAAAACAAAATCCGCTCTTAAAGAAATGGTTCTCCATTCATACAAATTTCAATCCTTTTTAACCTCCGAAACGTCTGAGAATTTTAATTAATTTCTGGAAATTCTCGAAAATGTCCATTATAAACTTTACGGAAATAAAAAATAGAATATTTAAGCTTTCTTTTGACATAGATTTTGTCAAAATCGGAGACAACGTGTTTTAAGATATTTACAAGTTTAACCTTCAAACTAAATTTTTTATACTATTTAAATGTTTTTTTGAAAAAATTTTTTTACAATTGTAAAGTTTAGAAATTTCTCTTTCGAAACCACTCATTGCAAAAGTAATTTGATTTAATTAAATGGGAGAAATAATTATTTAAAAAATGTCTTATATTGTCAATTGTTTACTAGGGGTATAATTTTAAAATAGAATGCCCCATATATTTCTTAAGGCAGATCCAAATTCTGGGGGAAAGAGAGGAATATTAATATAAGAAGCACCTACTTTGTACATGCCCGCGTGGCTACCTAACCAATTTCCCGTCTCATAGTCGTCAAAAAATAAAAAAAGTGGTAGGACCAATTTCGTTTCATATTTTTTAGTTAAATTTTTCCATAGGGTCCCCTGTATGAAATAGGACAATATATTATTTTCGTTTTGTAATCGTTCTTTATAAGACATGACTGATTGAAAAACACCCTTCATCTCAAAAACAGACTTTAACACTTGTCTTAATAGAATAAATTCTGCATGGACTTCCTTATGAGACTCTATAATACTCAAATGATGAGAAACACAAGGCACGTATTTGGAGCCTATTTCCTTCTTAACAGGAGGAATTAAAACGCCAATATCTTCAAGCTCTTTAAACCTTAAATATTCTGATTCGAGTCCCTGAAACGGATTTTGAGTGGATTTTAAAGCATCTGCACAATGTTTGAGATTTTCTTTAGATTCCCCGAAACTTTTTAAACGATCTAATAGGTAAGAAAGCATTTCGGATTTGAGTAAAAATTTGTGAAGTGTGCCGGCATTTTTTTAGAGGTCGGGATTTTTTTATCAAATATACATTTTTCTATTCAAAACAATAAATAAAAAATACAACTTGAACAGTTTTGCGAAATTTTTATATTTATACAAGTTATTGTTATAAACATTTTTTTGCATGAATTTACAAAAACTTGTTTTTCTATTAATCTAATTAATAAATCTTTCTGATTTTTGGTATACTTACTTAAAAGTAAAGCTGCTTTCGATTGATGTTAATTATTTGAAAAAATTAATTAATTTGTTAAAAATATAAACAATTTAATTAAACAAATAAAAATAATATTAACTTCTCAATCGATTTTTTAGTTCTTTTTTGTTGCATATTACTCGTAATTTAATCTAGAATCATTTGCAAAAAGAAAAACTTGGTAACTTATATTCGGTTAATAGTAATTAAAAATTTTATCCCAGCGTGCAACAAAATATCTTGCGTGAACGACCGCCGCGGAGCCATTTGAAATGTTTAAATAAACGAAGATCGCAACTTGTCATAACCTTTTTTCATACATTGTCATAAATTTTGTCGAAAAGTATGGTTAAAAATGCCACAAACAAATCGCTGTTGAAATCCTTTAGGCAAAAATGGGTTTAGTAACAGAAAACTAGAACATAAAGTTTAAAAATTTCATGGCATTCTATTAACAACTTTGTGATCTTTGTTATTGTTATTTAAAATTCATATCTCCTGCTTTAAATAATGTTTATTTTTTTCGATTTGTAATTCTTTATAAATATAAACAATTTAATTTAGTAATTTAATGGAAAAAAATAATTATTTAAAGCAGGAGATATGAATTTTAAATAACAATAACAAAGATCACAAAGTTGTTAATAGAATGCCATGAAATTTTTAAACTTTATGTTCCAGTTTTCTGTTACTAAACCCATTTTTGCCTAAAGGATTTCAACAGCGATTTGTTTGTGGCATTTTTAACCATACTTTTCGACAAAATTTATGACAATGTATGAAAAAAGGTTGTGACAAGTTGCGATCTTCGTTTATTTAAACATTTCAAATGGCTCCGCGGCGGTCGTTCACGCAAGATATTTTGTTGCACGCTGGGATAAAATTTTTAATTACTATTAACCGAATATAAGTTACCAAGTTTTTCTTTTTGCAAATGATTCTAGATTAAATTACGAGTAATATGCAACAAAAAAGAACTAAAAAATCGATTGAGAAGTTAATATTATTTTTATTTGTTTAATTAAATTGTTTATATTTTTAACAAATTAATTAATTTTTTCAAATAATTAACATCAATCGAAAGCAGCTTTACTTTTAAGTAAGTATACCAAAAATCAGAAAGATTTATTAATTAGATTAATAGAAAAACAAGTTTTTGTAAATTCATGCAAAAAAATGTTTATAACAATAACTTGTATAAATATAAAAATTTCGCAAAACTGTTCAAGTTGTATTTTTTATTTATTGTTTTGAATAGAAAAATGTATATTTGATAAAAAAATCCCGACCTCTAAAAAAATGCCGGCACACTTCACAAATTTTTACTCAAATCCGAAATGCTTTCTTACCTATTAGATCGTTTAAAAAGTTTAGGGGAATCTAAAGAAAACCTCAAACATTGTGCAGATGCTTTAAATTCCACTCAAAATCCGTTTCAGGGATTCGAATCAGAATATTTAAGGTTTAAAGAGCTTGAAGATATTGGCGTTTTAATTCCTCCTGTTAAGAAGGAAATAGGCTCCAAATACGTGCCTTGTGTTTCTCATCATTCGAGTATTATAGAGTCTCATAAGGAAGTCCATGCAGAATTTATTCTATTAAGACAAGTGTTAAAGTCTGTTTTTGAGATGAAGGGTGTTTTTCAATCAGTCATGTCTTATAAAGAACGATTACAAAACGAAAATAATATATTGTCCTATTTCATACAGGGGACCCTATGGAAATATAAATTTATATTTGATAAAAAAATTCCGACCTCTAAAAAAATGCCGGCACACTTCACAAATTTTTACTCATTTTTCAGTAAATAATTTACCAAACATATTAATAAAGATCCCTACTTTATTTCTTGGTAAAGTTGAGTCTGCGTATAACTCCGTTAACATTTTTATACTTTCCGCACGCAGATTTTTTTTCAATTTTTCAAATTCTGACATTTTAAAATCTAAATATGTTTGTGATTTAGTATTTTTTTCCTGTGTATCAGAATTAGGTACACTATTTTCATGAAAGTTATTAAGTTTTGAAGAATCAATGGTCTCAGATTCATCATTTGCCACATTGCTACTAAGTTCACATACATTATGGTGTATTGTAAGCCAATGTCTCCGGAATGTTTTAAATGATGAAAATTGTCGATGACAATTTAACTCACCGCAGAATATATAACTTCTTTTTTCACACACGTGGTCAACGTAGTGGTGACAGTTGTAGAGTTCAAGACCTCCGATTACACTTTTGCATATAAAGCACGTTGGCATGGTGACAATTGTTTATATTTTAAAAAGTTTAATTATTTCTAAATTATCACAGTTTTATAAGATATGTTTTTTATATACTTTAATTACTTCTTATATTAATATTTCTTTGTATCACAGACTATAATCAGTCTTATTAGTTAGCTGAATTATCTTTTTAAAATATAACAATTTCGTTTGAAAAAAAAATTTTACTTTTAAATCTAATATTCTAAATCAACGATTAAGACTGTTGTCCCATGTTTAATCTTCCACGATTGCGTAAGTCACCAAGCAAAGTCAAAACAGATTCTCCTAAGGATTCTTCGGTTCTGTCGATTATATTATAAATTCTATTCTGAATTACTAACCAACAATTTTCTACCGCTTTTGGGTAGTTCAATTGCAAGGCGTAAAAACTTTTGAATGTAATGTTAAAAGCTTCTGTGGTGAAAATTAAAAATTATTTATTTTATTAAAAATTCAACATTTTGTAAATTTCTGCTTACCGTAATGTGCATTACAAAAGAGTCTTGTACTTCTGGTTTCGTTAATTTTCACACACGTTTATTTGACGCGCCTTTCACGTTTGGAGTAGGTAGAAGTAAATGAATCAATCTCAAGATGACAGCCAGTGAAGCTGAGGAATAAATTAAATATATACTACTAAATAATTTTTTAACATTAAATAAGAGTAACTTAAAAAGAGTTACATATTAGGAATATTTATAAAACAAATAATTTTGATAAAAATAAAAATTTAACCATCAGTATCCTCGTTGTCTAAATTGTACATGGCAAGCAAGCCAGATATTTCTGTACTTTTTCTAGTTTTTGCGCAAGCTATGACTTCTTTTTCAAAAGATTCCCATTCATTGTTTAAAGCGTCACTTTTATTTTGATGCATTTGTTTGAAATCTTCATCTATCTAAAAATTATAAAAATATATAAAATTTTATAAAATAAATATTAACAAATTAAAATAATTAAGGGGGTAGTCTGGTGTTTAGGCCTTTTTTAGGAGCTTATTTCAGAATTTATTTTTATTATAAAATAAAATATAATCACACCAAATCTTTTTACATCGTTTTATTCTCCTTTGGAAGTGTTGAAAAAAATTATAATCGATTATTTTTTACTAGACATTGTTATTTATATTTAATATTAATGTTTATATCAAAAAAATGCTGGCGCAGGTGATTTACAAAAATCTGTTCGACCGATTGCTCCAATTTTTTTAGCTTATTTTACACAAGTATGGCTGTGGCCCGTACTAGAATTACGCAATTTTAATGATAACTTTTTTTTATTTATAACTTTTTGTCAATATAAAAGAGACAATTTTTGAATATTTTTGCTTATATAGTCCGCTATTTTGTTATTTATTAACAAAAATGTTTTATTCTAGTACGGGCCAGAGTCATGCTTGTGTAGAATAAGCTGTAAAAAAATTGGAGCAATCGGTCGGATAGATTTTTGTAAATCATCTGCGCCAGCATTTTTTTGTTATAAACATTAATATTAAATATAAATAACAAAATCTAGTAAAAAATAATCGATTATAATTTTTTTCAACACTTCATGATTAGAATAAAACGAAGTAAAAAGATTTGGTGTGATTATATTTTATTTTATAATAAAAAAAATCCTGAAATAAGCTCCCAAAAAGGCATCGAAACACCAGACTATCCCCTTAAACGTAAATTTTCCTATAAGCCTTAGCATGAAAAAGTAGTTTTCAAAAATTTAATGAGAATATATTACGCACAAGCTGATATCCTGATGGTTGTTGTAGCACTTTGTACATAGATATGTACATTTCATTCGTGAGGTCACTTTTAATTAATTTTTTAATCCTTAATTTTGAAGTTAAAATCCATTGTTGCATTACGTCTTCCCAAGGTCCTAGGTGAGTTTGTAACCATCGCTCTGACGTGTTCAATTCTTCCGTTTCTTGAAAATAAGATATACATTTATAAATAATTATAAAGAAAACGGAGAAAAAAGCATTTACTGTTTGGGACCCAAGTACACTGAAAAAAAAATTTATTTGATTCAAATACCGGTGTATTTGGTTATTATCAAATAAATATTTACTTGAATCAAATATTTCTTATTTGAATCAAATATATAATATTTGTATCAAATATTTCAGTATTTGAAGCAAATACCATTTATTTGATTCAAGTAAATATTTATTTGATAATAACCAAATACACCGGCATTTGAATCAAATAAATTTTTTTTTCAGTGTAATAACTGATATTTTGTCAATATTGACCGAGTGCAATCGAAGTTCTATTACATTAAAAAGTACTTTTAGAAATAAATAAATCAATTTACCGTAGGAAGTGTCTTGACAATGCAGTCAGCAAGGTGAATTAATCTCTTCGAATGAATCCTAAAACATAGTTAATGGTGTGTGAAGCATTCATAAGCTCTCAGTGCGGGGATTATTAATATATTATGTAATTTCTTATTCTTATTTAATTAAATTTATGTGACACATCGATTCTCAGAAGCAAATGAGTTCAAACATGTGGCCGATAAATTGTATACATAAATGTTTACAAAAGTATCACCCACAGTCTATTATCTCAAATGCAAAGGAAACAATAGTATTGTTAAAATTTAAAGGGACTTTATATTCTTAATTTCTATTATTCAATATAATGAGACACGTGCTAACTATATCATCAGATAAGATTGTAAACGTGTAGTGAAATTTATGAATGAAAATACGTTAGTATTTATCTTTTTTTTTTGCTTTTCCAAATTCTATATTATACTTATATATATCAATATTCTTTCTCTTTTATTTTTAAATTATTTGTCGCTTTTCAAACTAAATTAGAGGAGTCTTTCCAATAAAAATCCGCGAGTTTCCCTCACCACTTTACGCTGGGCGCTTCTCCCATGTATTTCTTACCGCCAATTTCTCCCTCTATTTGGATTTTTCGCAGCGTCTATTTTCGAATAGCCCATTACATTTAAATTATTTTCTAAGAACGGAGATATTTTTCTCTCTCTAATTCCGTTTCTAACGTTCGCCAAGAACAATGCCATTGTCTACCTGTCACTCATTTTTCTCTAACTGATTTTCTCTTTCTAAAATCTTTAATTTCTCAAAAAATAATAATTTTAAAATTATTTAACTTTTACCATTAATTTTTAAATAATTTTTATTTTAATATAACATATAATTTTATTTAATTATTATTAATTTCAGCAATTTTTTAAAATAATTTTTATTGTTTTACTTTCTAAATAATAAAAAAAAAAGAAATATAGAATAAATTTATTCTTTAAATAATAATCTATAAAAATTCTTATTTGTAAAGAAAAAACTTTAAATTTAAATTAAATTAATAATTCTCTTAATTTGCATTTATATCTACCTTCTCTTTCTATTATTTTTCCTGTTTATGTTTTCATTGTGTTAACTATAGATATCTTCTCTCTCTTTCTATTATTTTCAGAAATTCAATTTACATATCTAGTTTTAATTTCATTACTTTGTATAATTTAATTTTTAATATTTATTCATTTATAATTTTTAAATAATTTATAATTATTTTGTAATAAAATTTTTTAACTATTGAAATACCATTTCATGTGAATTTTACAATTTTTGAAAGTTTAAAAGGGTATTAGGCAAAGATCATCATGAAACTTTCGTTTTATGCTTTTTTGTTTCGTCATTAAACCTGAAAACATTTCTTATATTGTTTATAACACCGTCCGACACGATTTTTCACACAGAAAAAAATCAATGATTTTCAGATACTAGGACCAAAAAAAAGATACCTGTGTCTGGCCGTTTTGCTAGATCAGGTCATTTTTTGCTTTTAGGGGTAAAAACAACCCTTAAATGAAAGGTGATAGGAAATCTTGTACAAATTAATAATTTTTTATGAAACCTGGTATCTCGGGGTTTTCCGGGTCACTGATTACGAATCTGATGTCAGATTTTCAAAATTCAAAATGGCGCATCCAATATGGCGGTCGAAATTTATAAAAATTCATCAATTTATTTGAAAGTTGTTACTTAGGGGTTTTTGGGGTCCCTGAGTACGAATCAAATTTGTAATCAGCAACCCCAAAAATCTTCAAGTAACAAATTTCAAGTGAATTCGACGAACTTTTATAAATTTCAAACGCCATATTGAATCCGCCATTTTGAATTTTCAAAATCTGACATCATATTCGTTATCAGCGACCCCAAAAACTCATAGACACCAAGTTTTATAAAAAATAATAAATATTTAAAAATTCTGACCGCCATATTGAATCCGCCATTTTGAATTATTAAAATCTGACATTATATTCGTTATCAGCAACCCCAAAAACCTTTAAGTAACAAGTTTCAAGTGAATTCGATGAATTTTTATAAATTTTGACCGCCATATTGGATCCGCCATTTTGAATTTTGAATATCTGACATCGAATTCGTAATCAGCGACCCGGAAAACCCCGAGATACCAGGTTTCATAAAAAATTATTTTTTTGTACAAGATTTCCTATCACCTTTCATTTAAGGGTTATTTTTACCCCTAAAAGCAAAAAATGACCTGATCTAGCAAATCGGCCAGACACGGGTATCTTTTTTTTGGTCCTAGTTTCTGAAAATCATTGATTTTTTCGTGTGTGAAAAAAAAATTTGAATTTTGTCGGACGGCGTAATAATCAAATCTATATATGAAATTAACGATGTTTTTAAATAAAATAATTTTATTATAGTTAATTATTATTAACTAAATTAAAGTTGAATTAAAATAAATTGTTTTTTATTTTAAAATTCTGTTTTTGTCAGAAAATCAAATGATTAAAGAATTTTATTTCGATTTACGGACATTACAAAAAAGAAAGTGAATTTTGTTTTGTTTAAAAGACAAAAATCATTACGTGTAATCATTTTCTGCGCTCAATTCATTTCGGATTAAAATGTCTGCAATATCAATAAGTTGTTCGTTGGTGAAAATTTTGTTTTCCTGGTAGTATTTCAATGCAGCAATCCCCTCCAAAGATTTTTTCAAAATGCTTTCGATGTCAATATCTATATATATATGTATGTATCAATTACGTTTAAATATATTTCATTATTAATTGTATTTATAATGAGTTTATTTTATAATTTGTGTTTAAATATTTTTGTCAAATATATATTTAGACAAATGAAAGTTTTGTTGTAAAAATACTGCTAGAGTTTCATAAACTAACAATACCGGCAGGCTTCACAGTGCTTCCCTTATTCCCAATTTTTCTCTATTTAAAAAAATTCCCCTTTTTTCCTCTTTTTTATGAATATTTCCCCTTTTTCACTCATTTCCTCTATTTTATGTTAAAACTCTAATAATGCGATAATTAAAAATTCAAATTTGAACCAAAAATTATAAGCCTCGGATTGCATGACTTTTTTTACTTTTATTACGATTTTTTTCAATGAACGCGACTATTTCGACTTACTTTTATAAAATATGACTTTTTCTACTTTTTTGAAAAAAAAATTTGTAACAAAATATGCCAGTTTTAATATAAAATATACTTCTTCCAAAATTGAATTATTTAAAAACGTATTAACTAGAATCATTTGCAAAATTAATTATTTTTATTTAAATTTTAATTATTTATTTAAATCATGTAAAAATTAAAATCCTCTAAAATTCAATTATTGTCTGAAGTTTGTAAAAAAATTTATTTTTTCAAATTAAAGAAAATTTTAATTTTAAATCTCCTGAAAATCAATTGTTTTAAGAATTTTAACTCAAATTTTTTTAAAATTTGGTTATTGCCTGAATCTTATAATTTAAATTTAATTTTATTTTTAAATTTAAATTTACGAAAATTTTGAATAAAATTCTCCTAAAATTTAATTATTTTCAACAATTATAACTGAAACTATTTTAACATTGAATAATTTTTCAAATTTTTAACTTAAATTCTTTGTTGAATTAATTATTTCTGATAACTATAATTGAAGCCTTTAAAAATTCCATTAATTACCACATTTCAATATTAAATATTTTTTAAAATTCAATTATCTTCTGAAGTTTGTAAAAAATCTTCCTTAATTCCAAAATTCCTTTAATAGAAATTTTAATTATTTCTGAGTTTTGTCAATAATTTTAGCAATTCAAATTTACAATTTCAATTAATAAATGAATTTTTTTCAATAATATTTTAATCAAGTTGTTCGAAAATTTAATTATTTTAAACATTTGCTAAAATTGTGAATTTCTATAATAATTTTTAATTTTTTTTTAAATTTTTAATTCTTTTTGCTTCCTCGTGGAGGAAGCTATGTAGTCCTTTCGTTTATAAAATTTTTAAAAATGGTGAAAACAAATTTTCCTCTATATAGAAACATGTTATATGAGATCCTGATCAATTGTCCGGATGTATGTATGTGTGTGTGTATGTGTGTGTGTATGTGTGAGTGGATAGTTTTTGTGAACACGATATCTTTAACAGGTTTTAATGGATTTGGGTAAAATTTAGTAGGCTTATTTAACACATTAATCTCTCAAAAATGACGAGAGGATTTTTAAAAATACCCCCAAAAAAAAATTTTATCGTCTTTTTTCCAAAATTTTTTTTTTAATTGAAAAAATTTTTAAATCGAAAAATTTAAGGTAATATATAATATAATCGTCTTCTTTATGTCAAGATGAATCGATTGATATATATAAAGTATAGATTTGATTGAAATTTAAAGAATTAATGAAAGTTAAAAAATCAAAAATTCTCATTTTAGCTAAAAAATGATGTGTTTAATTAAATTCAAGTTTAGATATGAAATAATTTTATTCCTTGCATTGAAACAAATCAATTAGTATATAGAAAGTATACATTTGAATAAAATTAAAAAAATTAATGAAATTTAAGAAATAAAAAATTTACGTCTTAGCTAAAAAATTGTGTTTTTATTTAAATTCAAGTTTAAACATAAAATAATTGTATTCCTTGCATTGAAACGAATCGACTGGTATGTATAAAGTATACATTTGCGTTAAATTAAAACAATTAATGAAAGTTAAAAAATAAAAAATTTACATTTTAACAAAGAAATTTTGTGTTTATTTAAATTCATGTTCAAATATAAAATAATTGTATTCCTTTTTTTAAACTTTCATTAACTCTTTCAATTTAAATAATAATAATAATTTAAATATATATCATACATACCAATCGATTTATTATAATGCAAGGAATACAATAATTTTATGTTTAAACTTGAATTTAAAGAAACACAATTTTTTTATGTATATTAATTTCAGTGTTAATGCTTCCTCCATGAGGAAGCAAATTTTTTGCATCATATAATGAGGAAGCAAAATGTTCATGAAATGAACATAAAGGACACCCTACTTGTTTTTACTATGTTTTAAGATGTTTTTTTATCCATTAAGAAAATGGGTAGTCGCAAAATATTCACCGGTAGTGTAATTTAAAACATTGTGACGTTGTAAAATTTACAATTTTACAAATCACAAAGGTTTCTTTATTTTTCAATATATTAAATAGCTTTGTTTATTATTCCCGAAAAAGATAATTTTAATATCAAAAATTTACTAGACGAAATCACATTATGGATTCGAGAAATGGAAAAATCTTATTTAATAATAATTTAATATTAAGAATTAATGTCTGTAATCCCTTTTTATTTATGTATTTTCGAGCCAACATTCAACTGAAACAAGAAATTAAGAAAAATATCAAGATTTAAGAAAACTTTAAGAAAAATTGATTGTATTGAATATTTTGTATTGGTCAACCTAACCTCAATTTTGATGTCGTCAATAATTGGATGTTTTGAAGTTTATTATCGATTATGTGGATATATTTTTATTATCGATTATTTGGATATATTTTTATTATTAAAAATTTGGATTCTTGAATATTCACTTCCGATGTACCCATTAATTGGATAATTGAGAGATGCCAAGTATTTTCACGTTTTATGCAAATATCACCCTGAGAATATTATTGACTTCGTTTCCTGGCGAAACACTCGAGATTATTATGATTTTTGGAAGGCTTCTTTATATTTTTAAATTGTTATTTGAAACTTCTATTGCTGCGGGTAGCCAAAGCCCATATAAAATGTTTCATATTTTGGATTTATGTCAATTTGAAGTTTGAAGATTTTTACTTAACTGTGGCATTATCTTTGGAAATTTCAATATTAATTCCGAATTCATGAATATTTATATTGGAGAAGAACTATAAAGATTTACCATCTTGCGTCGGATTAACGTATTTAAATCGTTAATCAAGAAGAAGTATAATTATTATTCAAGAAAACAATTTTTGTCAACAACTTTTATTATTAAATTTGAATTTCGCACTTGATCAATTTGGACCAATCAGCGTCAAGATATAGATGAAGACCTTTTTACCGACCGTCAAACTTTCTTTTTTGTCCCGATCTTTTTATTTTTTTTAGATATTCATTTTTTTGGTTGGTAACGAAAATCTCCTAGGAGAAAACAAACAACGTCTTTTTTATTCATTCTTTAATGTGATTTCGTGTAAGCTAGACGCTTTTTATTTCTATATCATTTAATTTTGGAATCTAAATAATAATTGGAGATAATATACATAATAAATCTTTTAAAAAGGAAATTTAATATAACTAATAAAGAAGAAAATAAGGAGATTAATTTAATAAAAAAAAAGGAATTGTTTGAGAATCATTGGAGATATTCGTTGCCGTCAGCCATTTTGATAAAATATTGATTCTGGAATTCTCTGGTAAAATTTTATTTTCCCATTTATGAATGATATCTCAAAATTATTTATTTGTTTGAATTTTTCAATAATGAATTTAATTTTCCTTAGATCTAAATTTAATTTTCTTTAAATCTAAATTTAATTTAGAATTTCAATTCAATTTAATTTAAAATGATTTCTTTTGAATTTAATTGATTATTTTATTGATTTTGGAATTATTTAAGAATGAATTTAATTCTCTAAATTTAATTTATAATTTTTATTTAAAAATTGATTGAAATGTCATTCATTTAATAATTATTGTATCCATTTCAATTTTCCATTTTTCCATTCCTCGAATTAAAGAATCCTTATTCTTTTTTAAAAAAAAAGAAAGAAAGAATAAGTAATTATTATTTTGAATTATATCGAGTCTTGACTCAAATTTTATAATGTTTAAAAATTTTAAATAAAGAAATTTATTAATCTTTTGTTTAGAAAATCTCATGTTTTATTTAATTTGAATAATAAAATCTTTTCGAATATGGCTTTTCCGAACCGCCCTCTCTACTGTTAACCAAGAATTGGGACTGCGGCAGGCCGAGTAAAAGGAAGACTATTTTTAATTTAATTTGAATTTTGAATCATTTCTTTGCTTTGCGTCTCCTTTGATTATTGAATTTGACAGTCTTTTGAGTAAAAGCCTGGTGGCCGTGTGTACTCTTCAGACTAATTTAACAATCAAAAATAATTTTGATTTAATTGTCGAATTTGACGGTCTCAAAAATAATTTGCCTGGTGGCCTTGTGTATTTTTCCAGACTAATTCGATGATTAAAGAAAAATTTATTTAATCTATTTAATCTATTTAATCAATTCAATTCTTTTGTCCCTTAATTATTTATTTATTTTTTTTATTTTGTCCCAAGAAAGGACTGGCGCCCAACAAACAATTTATTCGAGTCTTCCCTTTTGTAACTATGATTTCATTAATTGATTTTCTTAACATTCAGCATCATTAATAAAATCATTTTTTTTTGTGGTTACAACATTTTGGTTAAATAAAATATATATACATTTAGATTTTGCCCTATTTTTTCCTATTGGCAAACAAAATTTCCCCTATTCTTTTTTTTAGCAAATTTTATGCTGTAAAGCCTGCAATACGTGAAAATAATAATAAGATTTTGGACCACCAGAGATTTGGTGAGTTACAATTTTTAAAACTTAAAAATTTAAATAAGCAGAAACTATAAAATGAAAATTAAATTAAATGCACATTTTTTTCAATTTCAGTAAAAAATTGTGTGAAGAAATACACTCCACTGAATAAAATATATGCTAGATTTTCAGATTTACAAAAATTCTGTCAAATATGAACTCTTTGAAAATAAAATTCATTAAAGTAGAGATTTCACACACTGTATAAAATTGTGGATTAATCAAAATACTACTAAATGAAATTTCGCATCAATAAAAATTTTACTGTGTGAAAATTCGATGCAAAAGTACATCCTACTTCAAATATATAATAAGCCGTATAAAAAATAATTTTATTTTATTATGATTAGTAAAACTGTTTCCACATTTAATAAGAGTAAAAATTTTATACCTGATAAATTATTAAGTAGATTGACAGCGGATTTTTCAGTTTCATTTGAATTGCCAATGTCTCTCGCGTTTCCCAGCAGATTAAAATTATTGTTATCAATTATTTCTTCATTATTGAAAGGCTAAAATAATCAATAAATCAATAGCAAATTGTACAGAATACAAAAAATATTAATTTAAAATTTTAGACAAAATGATGGAAAAATGAAATTAAGATTTGACAATTGTGCTCTAATAATTGACCTATACACAATTATTTAATTTCAAACCATCACATAACCTATAAAGTTATAGTTATTATTTTTAATTAACTCATAATATAAAATTTTACTTACAAATTCATGATCACTTGGGATTACTACACTTATCACTGAAAATTCTCTCCTCCAATTTGACAAAAATTTATCACGCGGGCCAAGCTTGGGAAAAATTTTTTCAACAGTTTCCGGGCTTATAACTCGAAAAAATAATTCCTCATCAATTTCCTCTTCTGTAAAATTTAATTTTCTTTATTTTCGCTATTTAACATTTTAAGATATTGTATAATGTATGCGGCATACATATAAAATAACCTAACCTTTAAAAGCCGGTATATATCGATCCAACTTCCAAGCTTTTAACAATGTCTGTCTTCCTGTCAGCGAGTGGTGCTTTCAAATATCCATCAACTTCTTCACGCCATGCAGGTACAGAAACCTGTTCGAAAAATGAGAGAATATTAAATTCATCTTCATCGTTTTCATTAGCGCTTGCATTGCTGTCATGTGGCGATTGGAAGTTATCTTCTGGTTGATTTCTAGATTCTTTTGGTGCGTATAAATCTTCAAAAATTTTATTAAATTTTTTTAAAGAGTCAGAAGCCATTTCACGACCCCATTTTGTTTTCTGAAACATTTCGTATTTAAATCAAGGATCTAGAATTAAAACTAAACTGTAGACCCAATTGAATTTTCGGTAATGTTTCAAAATTTTGTCTACAGCAGTCTCAAGAGCATCTCGAAGTTTCATTTCGACTACAGTTCTGTTTGGATTTTGATCTACACGCGTTATTTCATTTTCCGATTTGTCCAGTAGTAAATTCAGTCCAAGTACGACCAGAGGTAGAGTGATATAATTTTCCCCGCAGAGAGTTGTTGACAATGACTTGAAATATTTCAAAGGTGTGAGAATAGTTGACAAAAGTGTCCACTCGGCATTCGTAAGAGCGTAAGATTTCAATTTTGGATCACTGTTACAAAGAAACTCCACAGCCGGTCTCATCGGAAGAGCTCTGTCAATCATTTCGAAAGATGAGTTCCATCTTGTTGCCACGTCCAAAAGTAGAGACAAAATTTTTACTCCCATCACATCGCAGGCAGATTTTAACGTTTCTCGAAGTTGTTGGGAGTTTTTCATTTTTTTAAACAGATTCCTCAATCGAACCATGACCTTTGAACCGCTGGTATTTTCTTCTTCGCTCTCTTCTTCATCACCATCTAATCCATCGACAGAATCGCAGTCGTCATCTTCCAATTCTTCAGAATTTTCTTGATTATCATCAACTGCAAGTTCACTCAACAAATCTTGAGCAGCTAAGTTGATGACGTGTGCAACACAATGATAATGTGCATCTTTAGAATCAATATTTATACCAAAAGTTGTCTTAATTAGCCTCGAAAGTTGTTCTATAAAAGTCGTGTTCCCTGCCGCGTTGTCGACAGTTATTCCTTAAAGTTTATGTACTAATCCCTTTTCTTTCAGAACTTCTAAAAATAAATTGGCGATGTCTCTTCCCGTGTGCTTACCATTCGATGGTACAAAGTCAATTACCAAGGCCCTCAGAATCCAATTTTCATCGATAAAGTGACCAGTAATGCCGTAGTATGATTTCCCTCGAATTGATGTCCAGCCGTCAACGGTAAAAGATATTTTAGAAGTGTTATTTTCCAAAATTTCTAAAACAATTTTTTTTGTTTCTTCAAAGTGAGACAGAAATAATGATTTCAATTTATTGCGTTGAGGTAACTGTGCTGTATTATTTAGATACTCAAAAACACTTCTGGATTCAGCGTCGTCGAAAAAGTTAAACGAGAGGCATTTCTTTGAACACATCGTCACCAATAAACGTTCAAAGTATTCTTGGTTGAAAATCATCTATAAAATATAAGGGAAAATTCAAAATTTCGAAAAGATAATGTTAATAATATTAATTTTAATAGTAAATTTAACAATTTGTCTCAACATTTTTATTATATTTCATTGCCAATTGTTTTCTACGTTTTTTATAATTTTAAACAATCAATTACATGAATTTTGAAAAATTGTAATTTAAAAAAAAATAAATTTATAAAATGATAAAAAATTTATATATTTTTAATTGTATTAATAGAAAATTATTTTTATCTTAAATAATACTAAAAATAAAACTGGTATACGTCTAGTTCCTCCCCTTAATTATCAAATTAATTCTTGAAATTATATACAAAATCATAAAAATTATTATAAAAACTACCCCAAAATTTTTAATTGTAGTTTATCTTTATTATAAAATAAAAAAATTAATTTGTTTTTAATTATAACGAATTTAAGAAATTATGTCAAACTATAGAAATTATTTTAAAAAAAATTTACGTCAAAAGATTATTCAGTTAGAAAGGAACTATTAAAAAATAAATATTAGAAAGAATAATGACTTCGTATTATTAACCTTTTTTTCTACAGAACCCGATGAGTTGCAACCATAAATGTCTTTGTATATTTCATTGTGGTGATTTTCTAAATGCCGCATCAGTTACAATTCTTCATTTTAATCGTTCGTTCTATTTTTTCTTCGCGGCAAAGTTTGCAAACTCCTTCCTTGTTTCTTAAGTCGAAATTTTTAGTTTCAAAATTCATTTTCAATCGTTTACTGCGTTCACCTTTATTTTCAATTCCACTGCTTTTAAAATTATATTTGTTAATCAGAGAAAAATAAAATTTTAATTCATAAATATATTGATTTTTATTGGCATATTAAAAAGAAAAAAAAATTGTAAGTAGATATACGAAGAGAAATTGTTTAACTGTCTGACAACGAATCAAATTTTCTTTTTTCAGAATTCGATTCCTCCATTATTCAATGTGCACTAATTGTTGTTGTTAATAAAAACTCAATTTATAGTAATAGAAACTTGATTTGTTAAGAAAAGTTCGTTAAAATTCAAAAAAACTTCCATCTGTCAGAGTGACAGTTATCAAAATCAATATTGTTTTAAATATCGCTTGTCTCATTAGATAAAACAAGACAATACAGGTTATTGAAGAAGAAAAGAAAATTCAATAATTTGACAACAAGATAATTTCAATAACAATCGATAACATTCAATAATCAAGAATATTGCATCTCGACGTGCATCACTAGTCGCGATGTTTCTGCTGAACTTGATAATTTCGTGCCTTTAATTTTGCCGTCATATTTATGTAACGTTTGAGAGTAAGCGCAAAATTTCTTGAAATTTCTTAAATTCAGTGCATGATACCTGTAACGCTAAACATCAAAGTAAAAAATTCTTTACAGCTGAGTTTTCTTTCGTAAATGACTTAAGACTCCTATAAATGTTGGAACAGGTCATTGATTAGTTTGGTTATTCTGCTTGGGCACAGGAGCTCCAGCTTTTAAGAATGTCCGAAGGAAATCTCTAGATTTACTATGTGAATAGTTTTGTGAGATTATGTTTTACATGTGCTTCTAAATCTTTTTCCTTTGAACAGTTTGTATGTTTTTACGCAGAAAATTATTAACATTGAGGAGGTCTGATCGGGAGACAGACGAAACGTTTGTAATTCGTGTGTGTGCACACGCATATTTCTAACTATTAAAATACGACCTACACAAAACAACAATTTATTTTCAAACACTATCAATTTTTTACAAATTTAATAAATAAGGTCCAAAACAAAAATTTTTGCATCAAAATGTATTGTTTGTTATAAACATTTATGCAAAAAAATATATTCACATTAAAAGATTATTATTCTAAAAATTAGGAGTAAATAAAATTTATAACTATTAAAATAAAATCATTTATCGTTGTTAACAAGGGGGACAAGCTGCAATGCAATTATCAGATATACAAAGTTGCGTCGTCTCGCTACTGAGGCGCTGGTATAGTTACATTCAAACATCGCTATATGTGAAGCGTGCGAAATTGTTTTTAAATTTGAAACGTCAAAATATATGAAATTGTGACAAATTTAAAACGTCAAAATATATGAAATTGTGACAAATTTAAAACGTCAAAATATATGATATTTAGACAAATTTCTGAAAATCAAAACGTTTTTTTTACTAAATTAAGTGTCATATTCATATTAGATTAAGTGTTTCATCGTTTTAATTGTAAAGTAAGTATTGTATACACAAAAATTATATGATTATGTTTTTTCAATTAATTTTAATAACTAAACTTATAAGACAAATTTCTATATCAATAAATTATTATTAAATTTAGATAAATGTTGTACATTTATATAATTGCTCATTTAATTGTCAATTAATATTCAATTGATTAACGTTTTTGTAAAAGTGGATTTAAGTAGACTGTTTTTGAGAAAATATGTTCCAAAACTCAGAGACATAAATGAAGTTTACCAATGTTTTCAAAAACGATTTTTTTAAATGCAGAATTATATTCAAATAAATACAACACAAATTTAAAATCAAAATTATAACATTAAACAGAAAATTAAAAAATAAATTTTTTACCCTATTATTTTCCTTATGAATAGTCTAACTCATTTTTTGGTAAAAATCATATACTAAGAGTCAAAAACTGTACTTCCTTTGCCAAAATCTCATGTAAACAATACTTTTGTGTTAAAAGAAAAATTGAAGAATATTACTGTACCACAAGATTTTGTTTTACTTTCTCTGGACGTTAGTTCACTTTTTACTAATATTCCATGCGATTTAGTTATAAAGAGCCTCGATAGAAGACACAATATCATTTATAATAAATGTAAGATTCCTTTTGCTGATATTATTAATTGTACTAAATTTCTGTTCGATAATACTTATTTTGTTTTTGATGAAAAAATTTATCAACAAATTTAAGGCACACTTTATTTTAGATATGTTGACGACACTCTTTTATGTGTCCATAAAGATCAAGTTGAAATTTTCATTAAGACTTTTAATTCAACTTTGTCGAAATCATTCTGTTCGTCGTTAAATTAATAAAGGAAGGAGAGTTTTTAACTTTGTTACTTTTTTTAACCTTTATGGGACTGACAAGGTACCCGGGTACCTTATGTATTTTCAAATTAATTTTTTTCATAATTTTTAAAATCGTATCGACCTAAGGTTTTTTGACATCTTAAATTTATCCATACAAAGTGCTTTAACATTATTTATAATGTACTTTTTTTATTTATTTATTCAGAAATAATAAATAAAGTTTCTTCACCCTTAAAAGGCGGACAAGGCACCCGGGTACTTCTATACTTTTTACGCAGATAAATGTGGAAATTTCTATTAAAAAATTATGAAAAATTATATTCAACAATTTTTATTAATTTTTATAGTAATGCGCATAATTTTTTTTATAAAATATGTAATTTAGTTACTATAGTTAAATAATAATATTCATAAGAAATCGTCAGTTTTTAACTTAACAATTGCCATAAAAATTAAGTTTGAACAGAATTAATTTCTATTAAAAATGTATTTTAAATAATAAAAAATCAATTTCTTACATTTTTACATTTGATTTCATAAAGAAATCTGCCTAGATATGTACCTGTTTTGCAATCTAGAAAATGGTATATACTCGGATACTATTTAATGAAAGATCAATGAAATTGTGAATATATACACAATACTTAATACGTAATGGACAGTTTTTTAATAATCAACTAATAATGATAATGTTTTATTAGAAAAAAATCTTATTCTAAGATGAATCTTAAAATCAGCGCTAGTAGTATTAATGGAAATTGCATTGCGTAAATTCAGCAAAGCTGCCTTAAAAATGTTGCCTCTTAAAATAAGATCTATTTTCGGTCATTTATATTATGTGATTACTACTTTCATTGAAACGTCCACTACACTTAAAGTTAATGGATCTGCAAATTTTGATATAAAATCTTCAATAATTAAACGTAAGTACCCGGGTACCTCGTCCGCCCATAGAAGGTGTTTTTTTCCTCAGTCCCATAAAGGTTAAAACTTAATAAAAACATTTGAATCCAGATAGATTTTTAAACTAATTAATATTTTATTTAAATGAAACTGAGTATGAAGCATTCATAAGCTCTCAGTCCGGGGATTATTAATATATTATGTAATTTCTTATTCTTATTTAATTAAATTTACGTGACACATCGATTCTGAGAAGCAAATGAGTTCAAACATGTGGCCGATAAATTGTATACATAAATGTTTAGGGAAGTATCACCCACATTCTATTATCTTTAATACAATAGAAACAATGGTATTGTCAAAATTTAAAGGGACTTTATATTCTTAATTTCTATTATTCGATATAATGAAACACGTGCTAACTATATCATCAGATAAGATTGTAAACGTGTAGTGAAATTTATGAATGAAAATACGTTAGTATTTATCTTTTTTTTTGCTTTTCCAAATTCTATATTATACTTATATATATCAATATTCTTTCTCTTTTATTTTTAAATTATTTGTCGCTTTTCAAACTAAATTAGAGGAGTCTTTCCAATAATTATTTAGTTTTTTAGCTTTTGTTATTAACTTTTCAAAATTCTTTTACTTGTTTAAACAATTGATTGTTTATCGTTTCAAAGAATTTGATGCTAAAAAATAATAATAAATAAAAGAATTAATTATTTTTACTTGAGTAATGTAAATAAACAATCTATCTGACAATATAGTTTTTCTTTGTTTACACGGAGAGAAAAATTAGGTGATAACTGCTTTGTTTCAAGTCGTTGGTCCAATTTTATTAAACAAGGCATTTGTAACTGGAGAGCACGGTAGATTTGACTTGGCTATCAAGTTAGGGCTATAATGTTCTCAAATAATACCGACAGACGGTTTGACCAATCAGCTTTGCTTGGCAGCGTGGCGCTATTCACACACGCGATTGTGAAGTAATTTTTTCCTGCATTGGAAGTTACTGTTTATTTTATATTGTTTGTTTTTTTTGTTCGTATTGCTCATCTTATATGTTATTTCATTGGTAAAAATATTAAAATGGATGAGTTTTTTTCTAAATTGATAAATAATAATTATTATATTAATAGAATATTATATTTATTAATTTTTTCTAGGTTAGGTTTGATTTTTAAAAAAATATCAAATATTAACATTTTTTTGATGATTTAAAGGAAATAATAAGGTCCACAATATAGTTTTTAAGCAATTCTGAATCCAAAGGTTTTTCAAATTAACTGAAAAATTATGTAAAAATAAAAAGAAACACTTTTTGAAGTTATGTTGTGTGTTGGATTTTCAGTTTTAGACACTTTTCTCGTTATACATATAATAAAAAGTTAGCACATTGCGTAGTCGTATTTCAACATTTAAAGCGTACATTAATTATTATTTTTACATTACTTTTGTGAACGCATTCATTAATAAGTATTTAATTATTTTGTCAGCAAACCATAACACACTTCGAATACGATAAATGACAAATTTGTAAGTTTCGAAGTGCAAAATTTTTATTTAAATATTTTACAAATAAATAAATTGGCATAATTTTTTTCTTGAATTCGCTATTGATATTAACATATTGATATTACTTGTTACACGAATAACCTCAACTTTCTAAATGAATGTAAATATCACTTTTTAATGGCACATTAATACTATTTGGGACCGCACGGTCAAAACTACCGTGCGACCAATTTTACTTTAACTGTAGGCATCGTTACTTGAGTCACTCAAGTAGTTTTAACTTAAGTCTCCAGTCCACACAACCTAATTTTTCTCTCCGTGTATATAAACGATTGTGTGTCTTTCCTCATTAATTCTCTCAATTCTGAATATAATAAAACTTACTTTTAACTTAGTAATTATAAATAAATAAAAATAAATACAAACACACCTTGATTTTGTGATAATCTCACAATTAAAAATCGATTTGCAATTTGTTTATGTAGTTTATGAAATCTACAAAAAAAATATAAAATAAATTATTTTAACAGTATTATAAAATTTTACCTAACAAAACTTTAAGGGTTAGTTTCTCCTAACTCTATTTCTAAATTTTCAATTCTTGGTATAAAAGAAATTAAACTTCAATGACTCATCATAGTTCAACAATATATTGTCAAACTATAATGTTTACATTAAACCTTAATAGATTTATCTCTGAAAAACCCTACTAGATAATTAATTTGAATAAATTAATTATATCCTATTCTAGCTATTTCTTTGGGTTGTCAGGGTCATCTCTATAGTTTAATCTTTCAAATTGTCATGTGGATCGCCTATTGCAATGCACATGGCATATAAGAATATTAAACAAGAATTACGATTTGTCTTTTTAACCACTCTTGGACAATCAATGGTGTTGGTAGAGATCGTTAGAAAGCCCCTGACCATTGATTTTCCGTGGCTTGACTTTGAAGATTTGTTTGTTGGTAATTTTTTTTTGTTGTTTTGTTAAATAATAATTTATTTTATTGTAGATTTGGAAAGTCAGTCGTGTTGGTAGAAATCTTTCGAAAGCTCCTGACAACAGACTTTCCTCTTCGACAATTTTAATTGTTAACTTGAGAAGAACCAATCTTATTGGCAGAAATCGTTAGAGAGCCCCTAACAATTGGTCTCTCAAAATTAACAATTTTAAATAAATTTTATTTTTAATTACGATTTAGTCCTTGTTATCATTCTCGCCCAGAGATGCAGATCGTTTAGGTAGAGATCGTTAGAAAGCCCCCAACAATCTGCACTTCTCAAGTTTGAAAGACTTGACTTTGTAGATTATAAGGTTCTGAAATTTCTTTATAATAAAATATAGAAGAAAGCTCTTACCAGTTTAAAACTGTTCAGACAAAAGAGACAGAAGCACGCATTTACTTGGCTTATATAGTTGCGTCCCTACCCTTAATTTTCTGGGGTAAGTAAAATTCAAAATGTGCGAGTGTATGAGAAAGGAATTTTAAATTGATTGAGCGAAAATCCGCGAGTTTCCCTCACCACTTTACGCTGGGCGCTTCTCCCATGTATTTCTTACCGCCAATTTCTCCCTCTATTTGGATTTTTCGCGGCGTCTATTTTCGAATAGCCAATTACATTTAAATTATTTTCTAAGGACGGAGATATTTTTCTCTCTCTAATTCCGTTTCTAACGTTCGCCAAGGACAATGCCATTGTCTACCTGTCAATCATTTTTCTCTAACTGATTTTCTTTTTCTAAAATCTTTAATTTCTCAAAAAATAATAATTTTAAAATTATTTAACTTTTACCATTAATTTTTAAATAATTTTTATTTTAATATAACATATATTTTTATTTAATTATTATTAATTTCAGCAATTTTTTTAAAATAATTTTTATTATTTTACTTTCTAAATAATAAAAATAAATATAAAATAAATTTATTCTTTAAATAATAATCTATAAAAATTCTTATTTGTAAAGAAAAAACTTTAAATTTAAATTAAATTAATAATTCTCTCAATTCGTATTTATATCTACCTTCTCTTTCTATTATTTTTCCTGTTTATGTTTTCATTGTGTTATCTATAGATATCTTCTCTCTCTTTCTATTATTTTCAGAAATTCAATTTATCTAGTTTTACTTTCATTACTTTATATAATTTAATTTTTAATATTTATTCATTTATAATTTAAATAATTTATAATTATTTTGTAATAAAATTTTTGACTATTGAAATACCATTTCAAGTATATTAATAACTTTGTTACGTTGAAAAAATAAAATTTAAATAATGAACAAATTTAATAATTTAAAAGTTTGTAAAATAAGTATTTATTATATTCTGCCTTACAATTCTTCCCTCTTCAAATTCATCTTCATTCACTACTTCGTTATCTAATTCTTCGTTTCGAAGATTTATTTAAAAACGCTCATCTACATTAAATCGTTTGCGAATAGTTTGTAGAGCACAACAAATGTTTACAATTCTTGCTGTTTAATATAAAATATTCGCAAACCATACAATGTAAATGAGCGATTATAAATAAATCTTCGAAACGAAGAATTAGATAACGAAGTGGTGAATGAAGATAAAATTGAAGAGGGAATGATTTCGACAAAGTAGAAAATTTTGTATCATTATCTAGAAATTACTATTTCTTAAAAATAAGATTTTCCATTATGTGTGGAATCATTAAAAGATAAATCATAAGAAAAATAAGTGTAGTTATTTGTTAATTATTTTTAAATAGATTATTTACTTAAAGTTATTTAAAGAAAGCAAACAACAAACAAACACTATTTCCTTCTATTAATGTTTTCATGTTATTTTATGTCCACTGAAATCCACATGGAAAATACTCACATTTAAGTAATTTTAATAATCATTGATTGCTTTCTAGTTTATAACACAGTTTTTCTAACATATCAAATTGATACAAAAAACATATTAAAATTGTTGCGATGCATCATTTTCAAACGTTTTTTTGTCTGAATTTGATGTGCTTAGAACAATTCTGAATTTGTGTAAAGAAACACAAAATAGCATTTTTTGCATTAAAAAATCTTATATTAAAAGAAAATTAGTGACTCGGTATCTAAGACGTTTACTCACTAGGCGTCGATGAGACATTCCGAATCTTAAACAATCGTATGTTCTTTTGATACCTCAAGTCAAAGTTAATAACAAAAGTCAATGTCAAAGTCTATATCAAATCATAAACATTTTGCTTCCTCATTGTGTGAAGCCAAAAATTTGCTTCCTCGTAAAGGTAGCTATGAATTCTCCAATTAATTGATTGATTTAAAACATTTCGAGTAGAAAACTGTTATAAATTAATTAAATTTTTTGAAAAATTAAGAAAATTATTAATTCATTTTGGGTGTAACATATGTTTTATATATACGAATCGGTTCGTTTTAATGCAGGAAATAAAATTATTTTATATATAAACATGAATTTAAAAAAAAATCGGACAAGTGCGAGATACACTCGCATTAAAACCGAAGGTTCCGTACCCTTAAACCTAAAATTTGAGGGGTTTAAAGTTTGAAGGCCTAGATAGAAAACATAGACATATTCATAGACATAAACATAGAACATAATCTACGTATAAATTTAAAAATAATGTGAGCGCATAGATTTGAAAATAAATTAATAAAACTAAAAAATAATAAAAATATCAAAAAATAAAAAATGTCAAAAGATAATAAAAATAGTAAATGGTAAAAAATAGAAAATGGCAAATTATTAAGAATGGCAAAACACTACAAAAAAATATAGCAAGCACAATTGGAGTTGACAAAAAATCAAGAATTTGCCCCAAAAAAAGGAAGAAAATTTTATCTTTCTAGGTCAAAAATTGTAAAACTTAAGGAAAAAGTCCACTTTTTAAAAAAATTGTATGTTTTGAAAAAAACTCAATTAAAAAATTTTTTTGGTGAAAAATCATGATTTTTATCGAAAATTATCAGTTTTTCCTTGAAAATGCTATAATAATCAACTTCAATCGTTCTCGCTATATTTTTTTTGTAATCTACACGCAAAATTACGTAAAAGTGTATACACTGCGACCTGAGTTTAGCGGCAGGTTTGGTGGGTCGTTCGCTAAACTCAGTAATGAGATTTCCCGAAATCGGCGTCAGCAATCAGGGCCGTACGAACTACTTAAAATATGAAATCCTTAAACTCTTTTTTTGAAAATTCTTCATCTTATAATACATAATATTTTTATTGCAATAATTATTATAATTATATTTTAATTTTTAGATTTTAATAGAATTATAAACAGTAATAAGTAATACTTAAAATTACTTTTAATAAAAATTCAAATAATTGTACTGACATCAGACAAGAAAGGGGAAAAACTCACCATTTGCCTTATAAATTTTAAATTTATTTGAAATTAAATAATATAAATTTCATCAAATATAACATTGAGAGCAAATATTAAAATTAAGATTTTCATAAAGTAAATTTATAAATTTGCTGGGAGTGAAAACAAAAATAAAATTTGTATACATGTATATAAATAAGCTTTTATAATTTAACAAATTTTTTATTTAAAATTAAAGATTAAAGAACCTTGTACCTCCCAGACAAACGTCTCCGCTTGGTACTCATTTTCAACTAGAAGGAACCGCGTTGCCTTACTTCTACGCTCCTGCTCGAGTCGGAGCATCTTACGCTTACCGCTTAATTACCATTCTATTGTTGCCGTTTCCGAGATTTCGCTAAACTCGGGTCGCAGTGTATATTTGAAACTCTTTAGATAAAATTTTCTTCGGTTTTTGAGGAAAATTCATGATTTTAAACGAAAATTATCAGTTTTTCCTTGAAAACGCTATGATAATCAACCCGAATCGTTCTCGCTATATTTTTTCTATAATCTACACGTAAAAATACGTAAAAAAGTATAAATTTGGATCTCTTAGGATAAAATTTTCTTCTTTTTTTATTCGAAAAATCCATGATTTTTTCTAAAAATATGAGTTTTCCTTAAAAACAATATGATCATCAACTCCAATCGTGCTCGCTATATTTTTCCTGTAATCTACACGCAAAAATTCGTAAGTATACCAAATATGAACTGTCTTGGTCAAATAGTGTGTGCGCTAGGTGGATTAAACGCTTTTTTTCAAAATTTTTGATTTTTCCTTGAGAATGCTATGTAAATTGATCCGATTCATGTTCGCTATATTTTTCCTGTAATTTTCACGTAAAAATACATAAGTGTACCAAATTTGAGCTCTCTATGTAAAAAGATGTGGCAACCAGAGGGGGGGGGTACATAGTCATTTTCAGGGATTTTTCGTAAAAATTCATGGTTTTTCCTTGACAACGCTATGATAATCAATTCCTATGAGATTCGCTATATTTTTCCTGTAATATACACGCCAAAATACATATGTATACCAAATTTCAGCCCTCTAGATAAATTCGTGTGGCCGCTAGGGGGGGGGTACATGCCTTGCTTCACTAGTCTCATTAATAGGGTTCCCCCTTCGGGTACGGAACCCTAAAAACACATTTTTTAGCTAAAATGTGAATTATTGATTTATTAAATTTCATTAATTCTTTAAATTTCAATCAAATCCGAGGGGCTGTTCACTGAAAATCCAATTGAACAATATTTGAGAATTCATTAAAGATTTTTAAGGATTGCTAGTTATTTTTGTAATTCCTATTTTGAAATTAAGGGAAATAGTGCTTTCATTTTATTTCAAGTAATTACTTGCAAGAGTAAGATTGCAAGAAAAATAGATTAATTGTATAATTCGCCGCCGAATTCGCTCGTATGTCTCCGTAACCATTCGTGACTCGCAACAATTCTTACTGCATGATTTAGAATTTTACTGGAATCGACGAGATTCGTTTGGATTCGCATAGTATTCGACAAATTCGAACGTCCTTTTCAATAATCGTCGGTAATCTCCAATTAAAATACAATATATTCAGAATCAAGAAATTTACATTTTCTTATGTTAATTGATGAATATTCGGAAGATACCTAGTATATTCTCTACATTACAAATCGGGTATTCGAGAGTGAACAGCCCCTCGGCCAAAGTCTAAGTCCATCTGCAATTACATCTCCGATTTTTTTTCTTTTAGTACTAATTGAGACTAGTTTCCATGAATTTTTTCAAATTTTTTTTAGCATGCCGTTTTCCAGTTATGGAATTTTGAAAATTGGAGAATTTTCATGACTTTTAATTTTTAAATGCTCCTAACTTCCTTAAAAATGCATCAATTTTAAAAGTCTTTGTTTTCAAAATGTGTGTTTTTAAACGTACTTTTCAAAAAAAAATCCAAAATTTTTTTAAAAGATATTACTATCAAATTTTTGAGTTTTATTGATAAAATGTCATTTTTCTCATTTGACGTACTGATCGATTTTTTTCAAAATTTAAAAAAAAACTACTTCTTTTTACGAAACTTTTAAGCATAGCCCGATAATGGGCAAACAATTTTTACAATATTTTCGAAATTTTTCAAAAATATTTTTGGATTTTTTTATACTACGTACTTTTATGTATTTTGATGCGCTGATTACGAAAATCAAAGTAACAATACCAAAAAATTTGATTTTTATGGTGAAAACCATAAAAAAGTCCCAAAATTCATGGTTTTTATCATTTATTAAGTCTGATTACGAGTCTGATGATAGTTTTTTAAAATTCATAATGGCGGATTTAATATGGCAGATAAAATACATAAAAATAAATTGGATTTGCTTAAAAGTCGTTACTCAGGGGTTTTTAAGTGTCGCTGATAATAATTAAGAGTATAAAATCTGATTTCAACGATTGGACATTATATATGCTTGGCTTCGGCTCGTGGCTCACATTAGGCTTAAGGCTTGAGTTTGGCTCGAGGCTCATATATGGCTCAAGGCTTGAGTTTGGCTCGAGGCTCACGTTAGGCTCATGGCTTGAGTTTGGCTCAAGGCTTGAGTTTGGCTTGAGGCTCATGTATGACTCAAGGTTTAGGTTTGGCTCGAGGCTTGGCTTTGGCTCGAGGCTCACGTTAGACTCAAGGCTTGAGTTTGGCTCGAGGCTCACGTTAGGCTCATGGCTTGAGTTTGGCTCGAGGCTTGGCTTTGGCTCGTGGCTCACGTTAGGCTCAAGGCTTAAGTGTGGCTCGAGGATCATTTATGGCTCAAGGCTTGAGTTTGGCTAAAGGCTTAATTTTTGCTCGAGGCTTGGCTTTGGCTCGAAGCTCACGTTAGGATCAAGGCTTGAGTTTGGCTCGAGGCTCACGTTAGGTTCATGGCTAGAGTTTGGCTCAAGGCTTGAGTTTAACTTGAGGCTCATGTATGGCTCAAGGTTTAGGTTTGGCTCGAGGCTTTGCTTTGGCTCGAGGCTCACCTAAGACTCAAGGCTTGAAATTGGCTGGTGGCTCATATATGGCTCAAGGCTTGGCTTTGGCTCGAAGCTGACGTTAAGCTCAAGGCTTGAGTTTGGCTCGAGGCTTGGCTTTGGCTCGTTGCTCACGTTAGGCTCAAGGCTTAAGTTTGGCTCGAGGCTTGGCTTTGGCTCGTGGCTCACGTTAGGCTAAAGGCTTAAGTTTGGCTCGAGGCTCATTTATGGCTCATGGCTTGAGTTTAGCTCGAGGCTCATATATGGTTCAAGGCTTAAGTTTGGCTCGAGGCTTGGCTTTGGCTCGAAGCTCACGTTAGGATCAAGGCTTGAGTTTGACTCGAGGCTCACGTTAGGCTTATGGCTTGCGTTTGACTTGAGGCTCATGTATGGCTCAAGGTTTAAGTTTGGCTCGAGGCTTGGCTTTGGCTCGATGCTCACGTTAGGCTCAAGGCTTGAGTTTAGCTCGAGGATCACGTTAGGCTCAAGGCTTGAGTATGGCTTAAGGCTTGGCTTCGGGTCGTGGCTCACGTTAGGCTTAAGGCTTGAGTTTGGCTTGAGGCTCACGTTAGGCTCATGCCTTGAGTTTGGCTTGAGCCTCATGTATGGCTCAAGGTTTAAGTTAGGCTCAAGGCTTAAGTTTGGCTCTAGGCTCACGTTAGACTCAAGGCTTGAGTTTAGCTCGAGACTTAGCTTTGGTTCGATGCTCACGTTAGGCTTAAGGCTTGAGTTTGGCTCGAGGATCACGTTAGGCTCAAGGCTTGAGTTTGGCTTGAGGCTTGGCTTCGGCTCGTGGCTCACGTTAGGCTTAAGTTTGGCTCGAGGCTCATATATGGCTCAAGGCTTGAGTTGGCTCGAGGCTCACGTAAAGCTCATGGCTTGAGTTTGGCTCAAGGCTTGAGGCTCATGTATGGCTCAAGGTTTAAGTTTGGCTCGTGGCTTGGCTCGAGGCTCACGTTAGGCTCAATGCTTGAGTTTGGCTCGCGGCATATATATGGCTCAAGGCTTAAGTTTGGCTCGAGGCTTGACTTTGGCTCGATGCTCACGTTAGGTTTAAGGCTTGAGTTTGGCTCGAGGATCACGTTAGGCTCAAGGCTTGAGTTTGGCTTGAGGCTTGGCTTTGGCTCGTGGCTCACGTTAGGCTTAAGGCTTGAGTTTGGCTCGAGGCTCATATATCGGTCAAGGCTTGAGTTTGGCTCGAGGCTCATATATGGCTCAAGGCTTGAGTTTAGCTCGAGGCTCACGTTAGGCTCATGGCTTGAGTTTGGCTTGAGGCTCATGTATGGCTCAAGGTTTAAGTTTGGCTCGAGGCTTGGCTTTGGCTCGCGGCTCACGTTAGACTCAAGGCTTGAGTTTGGCTCGAGGCTTAGCTTTGGCTCGCTGCTCACGTTAGGCTTAAGGCTTGAGTTTGGCTCGAGGATCACGTTAGGCTCAAGGCTTGAGTTTGGCTTGAGTTTGGCTCGAGGCTCATATATGGCTCAAGGCTTGAGTTTGGCTCGAGGCTCACGTTTGGCTCATGGCTTGAGTTTTGCTCAAGGCTTGAGTTTGGCTTGAGGCTCATGTATGACTCAAGGTTTAGGTTTGGCTCGAGGCTTGGCTTTGGCTCGAGGCTCAGGTTAGGCTCAAGGCTTGAGTTTGGCTCGAGGCTTGGCTTTGGCTCGTGGCTCACGTTAGGCTCAAGGCTTAAGTGTGGCTCGAGGCTCATTTATGGCTCAAGGCTTGAGTTTGGCTCAAGTCTTAATTTTGGCTCGAGGCTTGGCTTTGGCTCGAAGCTCACGTTAGGTTGAAGGCTTGAGTTTAGGTCGAGGCTCACGTTAGGCTCTTGGCTAGAGTTTGGCTCAAGGCTTGAGTTTGGGTAGAGGCTCATGTATGGCTCAAGGTTTAGGTTTGGCTAGAGGCTTGGCTTTGGCTCGAGGCTCACGTTAGACTCAAGGCTTGAGTTTGGCTGGTGGCTCATATATGGCTCAAGGCTTAGCTTTGGCTTGAAGCTGACGTTAGGCTCAAGGCTTGAGTTTGGCTCGAGGCTTGGCTCGTGGCTCACGTTAGGCTCAAGGCTTAAATTAGGCTCGAAGCTCATTTATGGCTCAAGGCTTGAGTTTGGCTCGAGGCTCATATATGGCTCAAGGCTTAAGTTTGGCTCGAGGCTTGGCTTTGTCTCGAAGCTCACGTTAGGATCAAGGCTTGAGTTTGACTCGAGGCTCACGTTAGGTTCAAGGCTTGAGTTTGGTTCGAGGCTCATATATGGATCAAGGCTTAAGTTTGGCTTGAGGCTTGGCTTTGGCTCGAGGCTCGAGCCAAACTTAAGCCTTGAGCCTAACGTGAGCTTCGAGCCAAAGCCAAGCCTCGAGCCAAACTCAAGCCTTGAGTCTAACGTGAGCCTGTAGCCTAAGCCAAGCCTCGAGCCAAACTTAAACTTTGAGCCATACATGAGCCGCAAGCCAAACTTAAGCCATGAGCCTAACGTGAGCCTCGAGCCAAACTCAAGCCTTGAGCCAAACTCAAGCCTTGAGCCATACGTGAGCCTTGAGCCAAAGCCAAGCCATGAGCCTAAAACTTAGTTTTTTTTGTCACTTTTTAAGCTTTTAACATGGTGTAGCTCAGAAGGACTTGATTCTTGGAGGTTTTGACCTGAATATTTTTTGTTCAGGAGGTGATAATCTACAAAACTGCAAAGTTTAAAAAAATTTGACCGAAAATTTTTTTCCCCTTTAGCGTGTGCGGGGTCCTTTATTTAAAAAATTATATTTTAAGCATTTTTATTTGAAAGAGTATTTGTTTATTCTTATGAACATAAATAGCCGTTTTTAAGTAAGTATTTTTTAAACTTTTTTTTTACTTGTATTCGTTATTGTTTACAAAACTATAGCATCTTTATTTTATGTTCAGTTGATGTCATTTTTAAAGTATATATTTACTTTTTTCATATTTAAATTTATTTTTGTTAAGTAAAAGTTAGTTTATATTTTTTAAATTTAGAATCAATTTTCGCTAATAACAATTTTTTTAATAAAATGTAAAGTTTCGCAAATGAAAAATGTTATTTTTTAGAATGGAGTATAATGAGGTTAGTGAACCAAAAAAGTGTGGTCGTCCAGCTAAAAATAGTAAAATTAGCGTTAATGCAGGTAGAAAAAAAGTAAAAATTGAAACTACTACATATAGAAGAGCTCAAGAAGTTTTTAATTTTGCAGAAAATAACGTTGCTGTTATACAATTAGCTGCACAAATTTGTAACAAAAAATTAATTTGTGAGTATAAAGATATAAACGATGATTTGAATTATTCTCAGGGAAAAATTAAAAGTAAACACACCAGTTAAAAGTAGTATAGCTAGGGGGCTTCTACGCCAGGTTCTGATCTCGAATAAGTACCTGCAGTCGGTAACTGCTCGGTCGGTAATGCAGATTTCTACTTTATCAGCAGTCGGTAAGGTAGGAATCTGACAAAAATTTCAACTCGACCGATAAGGTAGGAAACTGTTTTACCGACCGAACATTGAAGTTAGTTCTACAATCGCATCTAGATTCACGACTGGAAGCTTGTGATGTTGTTGCTTGAATCGCATTCTGAAATAGACTGCCGCAAAAGGTATAAATACAGCCCTTATATAGCTTACGAGTCATTCTACTTTTAACTTTCATAGAGTGAGGTATGATTATACATCACCGCTCCCGAGGTAAAGGTTTAGTTAACAGTCTTATAAATAAGTTACCATTTGAATTACACATACCTGGTTATCAATACTGTGGTCCAGGTACTAAATTGATAAAGCGTTTAGCACGAGGTGATACAGGTATAAATCCATTAGACGAAGCTTGCAAAGAGCACGATATTGCATATTCAGAGAATCGTAATAACGTTCAAGCAAGAAACGCTGCTGATAGGATTTTAGCTGATAAGGCGTGGCAACGAGTTTTAGCTAACGATTCCAGTGTAGGTGAAAAAGCTGCTGCTTTAGCTATATCTGGTACAATGAAGGTCAAATCAAAATTAGGTATGGGAATGAGAAGAAAAAAGACATCTAAAAATAAGAAGAAGAAGCAGAAACAAACAGTATTAAGAAAAATTGTTGATGCTGCTAGACATTCCATTATTCCGGGAAATGATACTCAATCTACAATCAAAGCTGCAGTTGAAAATGCTCGAAAAGCTATTAGAAGAGCAGGTGGTAGAAGTAAAATTTTAACACCTCGCATTCTACCAGTACCTTCAAAAGTTGGTGGTCTCTTACCATTAATTCCAATTTTTGCTGGACTCAGTGCTCTTGGAGCTCTTGCTGGTGGAACAGCAAGTATAGTGAAAGCAGTAAACAACGCGAATGCAGCAAAAGAGCAGTTGAAAGAAGCTCATCGTCACAATAGAGTAATGGAAGATGTTTCTTTAGGTAAAGGTTTTTTTTTTTGAAACCCTATCGACAGGGATTGGGACTTTATTTGAAACCTTACTCTAAAGGATTAGGTATGAGGCAAAAAAAAAGATGTTTAAAAAAAAAGTTCTCATAAAACTTCCTCAACGAGCATTAACTAACTATGATTTGCTCAAATACGCTAAAGAGTTAAAAATTCCTCATTTTCGGGGAGTATTCATGCGAAATGAGTTGCCAATAGGAGGACCTCGGAAAAATGAATCTGCCATTATTAATCTCGATAATAAGGATGGTCCTGGAACACATTGGGTTGCTTATAAAAAGCTTCAAGATAAAGCATTGTATTTTGACAGCTTTTGTAACCTTCAACCACCTTTTGAGCTTATCAGTTATTTAGGCTATAATACCTTGATACAATATAATCATGACAGTTGTCAAAGTTATGATACTTTTCATTGTGGACACTTATGTCTTAAATTTCTAAGCGATCAACTCAAATTCTCTAACAAATATAACCTATATAAATACATGTAATCATATGTGAGCAATCAGTCTATAAAAAGTCATCATCATGGATGAATCATTTACTCTAACTATTTCAGGTAAATCATCTATACTTGAAGCAGAATATTTTCCACCAATAGAATTATTACCAAATAAAAATTATGCTCTTGGTCTTGTTCAACTTCTAACTTTTAATTCAATTCCTAATGTTGATGTAGGAAAAAATAAATTTTATCTTGGTAATGATGTGATTACTATACCTACTGGCAGCTATGAAATTGATGATATTGAAAAATATATTCAAAATTCCATTCAACAAGGATCGCAAGTTATAAGCATTAAACCAAATAATAATACCTTGCGTTGTGAAATTATGACTAGACGTGAAATTGATTTTACACATAAAGATTCAATTGGTGAATTATTGGGATTCACTGCACGCATTCTTGAAGATAATGCAATACATACGTCAGATTTCACAGTAGCTATTCTTAATGTAAATGCTATTAGAATTGAATGTAGTATTACAACTGGTGCATATATTAACAATAAAAAAGTACATACAATTCATGAATTTTTTCCAATTGTTCCAGCTGGATATAAGATCGTGGAAGTACCATCTCAAGTCATTTATCTTCCAATCGCCGTGAAGACAATACATAATATTCAAGTGCGAATCGTTGATCAAGAAGGAAATTTAATAAATTTTCGTGGTGAAACTATAACAATTAGATTACACGTTAAGTCAACGTAATGGGTATAGTATTTCACAGAAAAACTGGTAGAAGCTATATAAACGAGCAACCATGTCAAAAAGCAATCAGTCTTCAATCAGTTCGCAAAAGGCTAACACCTCAGAACATACGTTTCCTAAAGCAGCTCGGTCTACGAGTTTATCAAGAAAACAAAGGAAGAAAAGTAAACTAATCATTAAAATATTTTTCATTTGCTGTTGTTTCTATAAAAGAAATGGAAGATATTTTAAACATTCTTAGACCAGTTAAATTTGATGATTCTCTAGCACACTATGAGATTCATTCTCACCAACCCTACAATTCATCAGCATTTAATAATAGTGATGAAATTCGAATTCCAGTTCAAAATCAAGATCAATACATTTTACCCTCAAAAAGTACATTACACGTAACAGGAAGATTAGTAAAAGCTAATAATACTAATGTGACTAACACAAAGTTAATTAGTAATAGCGTTAGTTTTTTATTCAACGAGATTCGTTATGAATTGAGTGGAGTGGAAATTGATCGCTGTAAAAATGTTGGTCTAATAACCACTATGAAAGCCTATGTTTCTCACACACCTAATCAATTAATTTATGCTGAAAATGCTGGCTATCTTGAATTCGATGACGATCTTAGAATAACCAATGAGAATGGTTATTTTGATGTAAACATACCATTAAACATGATTTTTGGATTTGCTGAAGACTATCGAAAGATTGTTGTTAATGCAAAACATGAACTTATCCTCACAAGATCTCGTACAGACCTTAATGCTATAGTTGATATTACGGCAACTGAAGAGCATGAGCAATTTAAGATTATAATTAATAAAGTGGAATGGTTGATACCATATATATTCCTTGGAGATCGTCAAAAAATTGAATTATTAAAATTTATTGAAAAAGACCCTCTTATATCTATGAGCTTCAGATCGTGGGATATGTATGAATATCCATTGTTACCTACCACTCAAAAACATGTTTGGACTGTAAAAACTTCTACGCAGGTTGAGAAACCTCGATATGTAATCCTTGGATTACAAATAAATCGAAAAGATCATCCTGGAAGGTATGCAAATATTTTTGATAGCTGTAATCTCATAAATGTAAAACTTTTCTTAAATTCACAATACTATCGTTATAGTAATTTAAATTTGAATTGAATCAAAATCAATTTTCAATTCTCTATGAGATGTATTGTAATTTTCAATCATCATACTATGGTAAAGATCCTGAGCCTATTCTGTCCAGGAATGAATTTAAAGATTATGCACCATTAGCTGTCATAGATTGCTCCAAGCAAAATGAATTTCTTGAACAAGCTTCTGTGGATGTGAAACTAGAATTTGAATCTAGTGAAAATTTTCCAGACAATACAGCAGCTTATTGTTTAATTATTCATGATCGAATTAGTCAATACACACCAATCAGTAATGTTGTGAAGAAAGTATCGTAAAGAGTGGGGGTAAAAGTGAGTAGTGGGGGTAATGGTAAAAAAGTGGAGATAAGAGTATAAATACAGCAACTCTTAGAGGCTAAAGTCATTTATCTGTTATAGATACCATGGCGTACGTCGTAGATTTCCAGTGCTTCAAAAGACCTTATAACGAGTTTATCATAAAAGAGCTAGCAATCATCCCACTTCAAGAAGATGCTCATCCATTGGTGTTCCTCTTCGAGCCGCCATATGCCTGGAGCCGCCTACCGAGAAGATACAAGAGTCAAAATCGATGGACTGCATTTAATTATCATGGTATTGATTGGAATGCTGGTGACATACCTTATGAAGATTTACAACCAATTCTGAAAGAAATATTAATAGGTACACCTACAGTTTATGTAAAAGGTTTAGAGAAACAAAAATGGTTAGAAAGCTATACACAAAATGTATTAAATTTAGATGATTTGAATTGTCCGTCGTTGAAAAAATTAGCCTTAGATCAATATACTCCATGTACAAATCACACACACAATAATTTCCATTGTTCTGTAAAAAATGTATATAATATTCGCAAATGGTTACTACAACCATCTAATGTACCGACAAATATTCCTTTAGGTCACGATGAAGTTGATAATAATTCAACATTACAAGATTTTTATAATAATTGTGACCACTTTTTATTAAGTCCATAAATGTATATTGTCATTGTAAATAAATGCTTTTTTAAAATAATTAAAATTGTTTATATTTATTTATAAAAAAATTGTATAAAATTTTTCATTTACACACGTCTGGACATGTTTAAACTTGTCTAGACATGTATTTGTGACGTCATAGAATCAAAATTGAACGCGCATGCGTACTATGAAAGTGGGTGTGGCTATTCAAATGATTTTGCGCAATTGGATAGAATAGGGTGGGGGGCTTTAAGCTATTGCGCATGCGCGAGTAAAATTTTAGGTATAAATTTAGCGTGCATGAGCAGTTTTGCTCATTCTTTTTCTCAGATATCGTCTAGTCTTTAAAGATGGATCTAAGTAAAATAAATGCTGTTGGTCGTATGGAAGGTTTCCTGCCTACGAAACCGCTTTCAGAGTTGACTCCTGGACATAAGTATCCTATTACCAAAATCCAGTTTGTCAACACAAAATATGGAGAAAAGATAGTCGTTGAAGTGGATGGAAAATTTAATACTTTCTTACCTTCACGATTTGTACCTATGTTCGCTGACAACTCCATTTGCTTCAGTCAAATGCAAGAAGCTATTGATGCTGGACAATTACGCCTCAAGTATATTGGTGGTCCATATAATCATATTGAATTTAAATTAAAACAAGTTTAATTTTGTATAAATTTATGTAAAAAAATAATTCTATAATAAAGAAAATAATCTAATATTTATATTATTATTTTAGGTTAAGTTTAGTTTAAGAATTAATTATTATGTTAAATTTAAGGATAGGAAAAAAATAACTTTTAATTAAAATATAAATATATTAAAAAGACATATATACATATATACATATATAAAATAAAATTGTTTTTTTTTTCAAAAAAAATATTTAAAAAAAACACTATATATATGAGAGATTCTTTTTCAATCGCCCCAGCCCAAAAAGTCAATGTTCTGGGATTGGCTTCATACTTTGCTAAATTGTTGTCCTATATGATAGTAATAAATCCCTAAAATATAAACTAATTAAAAAAATATTTGTAGAAAGTAGAGGGGGTTGAAGTTTTGACGTTAAGGGTAACATTGTCATTTTCAAATCCGTTTAACTATGACAAAAGTTAATGGATTTTAATTTATCTATAATGAATTTTATTGCATTTTTCACGTACTTTTCAAAAATGTATACGAAATTTAAAAAAAAAAAATTTTAACCCCTTTTTTTCAAAATCAACCCTTATTTTTCGAATTTCACCCCTTCGGGTATTTTTTTTTTTTTTTTTATTTTCATTGGAAAGCTGAGGTTTTTTCCCATGAGCTATGTAAATATGAAAATGGGACAACAATAATTTTGTGAGAAACAGAATATTAAATTAGGCGGTGCCTATCTAAATCCTCAAAGATGATCTCCAGGTACACCCCTTATCGGCACCGCCTACTTTAATATTCTGTTACTCACAAAATTATTGTTGTCCCATTTTCATATTTACATAGCTGATCGGAAAAAACCTCAGCTTTCCAATGAAAATAAAAAAAAAAAAAAAAAATACCCGAAGGGGTGAAAATCGAAAAATAAGGGTTGATTTTGAAAAAAAAGGGGTTAAAATTTTTTTTTTTTAAATTTCGTATACATTTTTGAAAAGTACGTGAAAAATGCAATAAAATTCATTATAGATAAATTAAAATCCATTAACTTTTGTCATAGTTAAACGGATTTGAAAATGACAATGTTACCCTTAACGTCAAAACTTCAACCCCCTCTACTTTCTACAAATATTTTTTTAATTAGTTTATATTTTAGGGATTTATTACTATCATATAGGACAACAATTTAGCAAAGTATGAAGCCAATCCCAGAACATTGACTTTTTGGGCTGGGGCGATTGAAAAAGAATCTCTCATATATACATATAAGAAACATTTAACCTTTGCGTTACCGGGAGCCACCCGGGGTGACCCAGCGATAAAAAAAATATTTAAAATAAACTCTAATATATATCAACTTTATAAAAAAAAAAATTTATTAATATTACTAGTAAAAAAAAACGTTTGGGTCACCCCGGGTGGCTCTCGGTAACGCAAAGGTTAAAAAAAGCATGCAAAAAAAAAAATTTTAAAAAATGTATACAAATAAAAAATAAAAAAAAATCATTTTTTTAACGAAAAAAAAATATTTAAAAAAACGTTAGTATTTGTATACAAAAGAAAAAAAACTATTAAAAAAAGAAAAAAATAAAAAAAAATTATCGTTTGCGCGTCGCCGCCGTTTTATACGGCGCGAATCTTCGCCCTCTGCCTCTCCTCCCTCTCATGGGTAGGGGCTCAATAACAATACTTGAGCGTGAGGGAGGGGGTGGATTCTGGCGCATGTGTTGGGCGACCTCCTCAGCCGCCCAGGGACCTCCTCAACAGCCGCTCTGGGCTGATTCTGCCGCACAGATGGTTCGAGTGGAAACATGAACCATCTGTGCAGTGGAGGGAGCATGGTGGGCATCGTAGGCCTCGTTGGCCTACGATCCCATGGATTATGACCAGTAAGCTCATGCTAAACAAAAAAAAAATTTTAATTATTATCATGATTATTATTATTATTATTATTACCAGAGGACGGACCCTTATAACTTGAGCAGCTTGTTGAGGCTGTTCAACCTAAAAAAAAAAAATTAATTTTAAAATTATGACGTCATATTCGTAATCAGCGACCCCGAAAACCCCACGGTAACAAGTTTCAGGCATTCCGCCCGAAATTTAAAAAAAAATATTCGCCATATTGGATCCGCCATTTTGAATTTTAAAATTCTGACGTCATATTCGTAATCAGCGACCCCGAAAACCCCACGGTAACAAGTTTCAAGCATTCCGCCTGAAATTTAAAAAAAAATATTCGCCATATTGGATCCGCCATTTTGAATTTTAAAATTCTGACGTCAGATTCGTAATCAGCGACCCCGAAAACCCCACGGTAACAAGTTTCAGGCATTCCGCCCGAAATTTAAAAAAAAATATTCGCCATATTGGATCCGCCATTTTGAATTTTAAAATTCTGACGTCATATTCGTCATCAGCGACCCCGAAAACCCCACGGAAACAAGTTTCAGGCATTCTGCCTGAAATTTAAAAAAAATATGCGCCATTTTGAAATTTAAAATGACGTCACTTAAACTTCCCCCCCCCCTCTCCCGTAACAAGTTTCAAGCATTAAGCCCGAAATTTTTAAAAAGATTATTCACCATAACCTTTTATTCATAACTTTGCTTTTGTATATATATACACACTAAACTCTATATATCTGAAATGCTGTCTACCATTGAAAGTCGCGAGCCGAGAGAGAGGTCTGATTTCTGTATTCCCCTCTTTGTCGGTACAGGTCCATTAGAAAATATTTAACAGTATGTATACGTGAACATGATATAACACAGTTAACAGTAAACTTTTGGAACGTATTGTACTACGCCTGCGTGGTTTAGCAAGAGAAGGAGAGGTATACAAGAATCAGACCTCTCTCTCTACTCGCGACTTTCAATGGCAGACAGCATTTTTAGAAATATAGAGTTTAGTGTGTATATATATACAAAAGTAAATAAATAAAAAAAAATGTAAATATAATTAAATTTTAATAATGAAAAGTACTTACTATTTGGGGCGCCTCCTCCGCTTCCTGGGCCTGTTGGCCCACATCCTTATTTTCAGCTTCCTAAAAAAAATATTATATTATTTAATTAAATTCAAAACAAAAAAAAAGGTTAAAATATTTGTTTTGAAATAAACACTTACCACCTGATTTCTGGAGCCCTCCGGGTCCCGGTTTTCTTTATTTTCACCATCCTAAAAAGAAAAATGATTCATTTAAACATTTAATTAATATAATAATAATAATAATAAACGATATTATAAAGAATAATTATACATACCATCTTTCTCCTCTGACAGTGTCCATTTATTTTGACAGCGTCTTTATGATGGCAAACACACATATTTTTTTCACTACGGCTGATTCACATGTATTCTCATTGCGCATGTTCATAGGAAGGCGCGAAGAGAATTAAAATTTAAAATTCCATATTTAATTATTTTGTAAAGAACTTAATAATTAAGTGAACTAATTAGTGGAATAAATTAATAATAATTTGTTGACTAATAATAACAATAAAAATTATATTGTTTATAAAGAATTTCTAAACAATTTCACTTATAAAAAATGAAATTAATTATTTTCTAAATAAAAATAATATTTATTTTGAAAATATGATGAACCTAAATAAATAATTTGTTTATATCAACTTACCTTTAATAAATTAATTAACTCGGTCGGTAAAACAGTTTGAATTAAAAAAATATTTTTTAGAAAAATAATATTTATTTTCAAAATATGATAAACCTAATTAAATAATTTGTTTATATCAAATTACCTTTAATAAAATAATTAACTCGGTCGGTAAAACAGTTTGAATTAAACAATATTTTTTTAGAAAAATAATATTTATTTTCAAAATATGATGAACCTAATTAAATAATTTGTTTTTATCAACTTACCTTTAATAAATTAATTAACTGGGTCGGTAAAACAGTTTTAATTAAAAAATAATTTCTAAAAAAAGTTGATAATAAAAGTGAGCGCCATCTATTGGATGGTTGGTAAACTAATTCAGTAAAAAAGTTTAAAACCACAGACTGAAGTGAGCGCCATCTATTGGGTGCTCGGTAAACTAATTCAGTAAAAAATGTTAAAAACCACCGACTGAAGTGAGCGCCATCTATTGGGTGGCGGGTAAACTAATTCAGTAAAAAAGTTTCAAACCACCGACTGAAGTGAGCGCCATCTATTGGGTGGTCGGTAAACTAACTTCAATGTTCAATAAAACAGGTTAATTAAAGTCGGCAACACACTCTGAAGTGAGCGCCATCTATTGGGTGGTTGGTAAACTAACTTCAATGTTTAATAAAACAGGTTAATTAAAGTCGGCAACACACTCTGAAGTGAGCGCCATCTATTAGGTGGTCGGTAAACTAACTTCAATGTTCGGTCGGTAAAACAGTTTCCTACCTTATCGGTCGAGTTGAAATTTTTGTCAGATTCCTACCTTACCGACTGCTGATAAAGTAGAAATCTGCATTACCGACCGAGCAGTTACCGACTGCAGGTACTTAGCCGAGATCAGAACCTGGCGTAGAAGCCCCCTAGCTATACTACTGTTAAACAGCATTAGCATTTTATTTAGAACATAATTTTAATAAATTTTTTAAAATAAAATAAAATAAAAAAAAGTTATACAGCTTCGCACAGTGGGGCAGAATGCATAAAAAGTTGTCAAAAAATGAAAAATTGAAAAATTCAATTCCAACTTTTAATTACATTATTTCAATAAACAATAAGTCAAAGTTTGATGAAATATAATTTTTAGCCCTTTTTTATTGCGGATTTTCATAGAAATATGTTTTAATGTCGACCTATTTTCAACAGTTATGTTCGCGCTTTTTTGTTTATTTATCAAGGTAAGGTTTGTAACCTGATTAAAACGTACAATGTGACAGATTTTTAATTATTTATCATGGAATCTTCAAATTCAGGTATTTAATTATATTATAGAAAAGATAAAATCGTATTTTATAACATTTTAATTATTAAAATTCTTAAAAGAAACGAGCTTCTGAAATTCAAAAATTGAAAAAATTTTCTGTAAACATTAATCATTTTAGTTATGTTCCAAGCTAGTCCAAGCATTAATTCTTGAATTTTTTATTATGTTTTGATTCCAGGTTTCTGAAACTGCTTGAAATTTTTGGGAATATTTGCGATTTTTCGAGAAAAAGTGATTTTATTGGACACATTGCAAAATACAGAAATACGTATTTTCAATAATGAGTGTACTTTGTTTTAAGAAAATTTGTTAACCTTTAAAAATTAAACTTAATAAGATTTTGATTTTAAAATGTTCTATATTATTAACCTTTGTTTGACACACTGGGGTACAAAATACCCCACGTTTTTCCATTCTTACCAATTTTTCTCGAAATACCTCACGTTTTCCAATTTTTTAAAAATACTTACTTTAAATATTCTACTATATAACTTATATAGTTTTCAGAAGATACCTCTCAAGAATATGTAAAAAAAAATTGAAGTAGATATATTTAATATTTTATTTTTCATGATGATTTTTGTCGATGGGGTACAAAAAACCCCAATGTGTCAAGTATGATACTCAGAAAAAGTGTGTCAAGTAAAGGTTAATTTTATATTTAAAAGTTTATAATTGAAATTTATAAAACGGGATAAATAAATATTCTTACAATTTTTGAATTTCTTCGTCGGATAAGTATTTTTAATTTAAGTAAATATTTGTAATTAGTGTAGAAATTAAAAATAAATTATTGTAATTTTTATATTAGGAACGACTTCAAGCACGCTTCATGCGTAAAGAGAAAAGAACTCGTTGAAATAATGAACCGTTCAAATAGCAGTAAATTCGATGAGAGATTTAATTTTTTAATATCTGCCATTTTGTATCTGCTATTTCGTAGTTTTAAAAAATTGACTTCATATTCGTAATCAGCAACCCCAAAAACACACGAATATCTAGTTTCAAACGATTTCGTTGAAATTTAAAAAACATATCCGCCATGTTGGATCCGCCATTTTGAATTTTTAAAATCTGACTTTAGATTCGTAATCAGCGACCTCGAAAACCATTAGATACTACATTTTATAGAAATCGAACAATTTTTAAAAAAATTGTCCGCCATATTGGATCCGCCATTTTGAATTTTTAAAATCTGACGTTAGATTCGCAATCAGCGACCCCGAAAACCCCTAGATACCAAATTTTATAGAAATCAAACTAATTTTTTAAAAAATTGTCCGCCATATTGGATCCGCCATTTTGAATTTTTAAAAACTGACTTCATATTCATAATCAGCGACCCAAAAAACTTTAAAATCTTTAATGTCAATAATTTTCAATGAAAAATACATTTAATGCCAACTTTTTTAACATTCTGCCCCACTGTGCTTCGGCATAAGATACTAATGTATGAGGTGTAGACATTTATCCTTATAATATTCTTCAACATGTAATGAGTCTTTGCAAACCTTTGTATTACAAGACATCTGAAACAGAAGTGTTAGTACCTCCCTGTAAAAAAGAAAGAATTGGACGATAGTGGTTTTCGAACTGGACCGGCGTTTCTTGAATTCGAAAAAAGCAATTTGACGAAAGGAACGATTTGTTTGTTTGTTCAATTTGTACAACTTTTAAAGTGTGAAAATAAAGAAAATTAAGTTGTACTGGGCACTTAAAAGCAATGAAATGTGACAATGCTTACAAATAAAGGTGAAATGTTAACTTTTTGATGCTATTTTAACTTGCAAAATACCTAGGTGAATTTTCAAAAAAAGTGAAAATATATTTGGATATACTTCCGAAGTAGGGGTACCTCCGATTTTAATAAAACTTGGTATACTAACGTATTTTGGTGCGCTGATTACGAAAATGATAGTGAAAATTGGCGCAAATTTGATTATCATGGTAAAAACCATAAAAAACACCATAAAATAATGGTTTTTTACGATTATCTCGTAAAAAACAAAAAATTTCGAAAAAAGTTTTAGACAAAAGTTGTAGATCTCAAAAAAACACACATTTTATGTTTTATGCATTTTTTACCAAAAGTCATTATTTTTCGAGAAAAATCCAAAAAACGAAAAACACCATGATAATGAAAACATATACAGCAGTCATGGTTAGACATATTATTTGACTCGTATATAGTATGGGGTACCTTCGATCTTAATGAAACTTGATATACTAACGTATTTTGGTACGCTGATTACGAAAATGATAGTGAAAATTGGCGCAAATTTGATTATCATGGTAAAAACCATAAAAAAACACCATAAAATCATGGTTTTTTACGATTATCTCGTAAAAAACAAAAAATTTCAAAAAAAGTTTTAGACAAAAGTTGTAGATCTCAAAAAAACACACATTTCATGTTTTATGCATTTTTTACCAAAAGTCATTATTTTTCGAGAAAAATGGTCCGAAAGTAATTTGCGGAAATTGTGGGGTGGAGTCTACAGCAGCGGTAAATGCAAAATATTAAACACGGCCTTCGGCCGCGTAAGGTACTGCTCGCTTCTCTTTTTAAGAAATCTTGGCGAGAGGGGGTGGATGTGTCCGAAAGTAATTTGCGGAAATTGTGGGGTGGAGTCCACAGCAGCGGTAAACGCAAAATAGTAAACACGGCCTTCGGCCGCGTAAGGTACTGCTCGCTTTTCTTTTTAAAAAAAACCTTGGCGAGAGGGGGTGGATATGGCCGAAAGTATTTTGCGGAATTCGTTAGATTCTGACTAATGGTGAATATGATACTGTATACGAGTCAAATAATATGTCTAACCATGACTGTTGTATATGTTTTCATTATCATGGTGTTTTTCGTTTTTTGGATTTTTCTCGAAAAATAATGACTTTTGGTAAAAAATGCATAAAACATAAAATGTGTGTTTTTTTGAGATCTACAACTTTTGTCTAAAACTTTTTTCGAAATTTTTTGTTTTTTACGAGATAATCGTAAAAAACCATGATTTTATGGTGTTTTTTATGGTTTTTACCATGATAATCAAATTTGCGCCAATTTTCACTATCATTTTCGTAATCAGCGCACCAAAATACGTTAGTATACCAAGTTTTATTAAAATCGGAGGTACCCCTACTTCGGAAGTACACCCATATATTTTTATTAAAAACGCGTTTTTCATTGTTCTGAATCATTGTAAACATTAATTTTTTGGTGATAAAAAAATATTTGACTTTTGGATTTAGAAAATATTGCTAATCGATCATGAGGGCGATCCATGCGGGTCCCTATGTTGGCCCTCATGTATCTTGCCATATGTGAGTGTGTTTTTTTAAAAAAAGTGTAAATATATTTTTATTAAAAACGCGTTTTTCGTTGTTCTGAATCATTGTAAACATTAATTTTTGACTTTGAAAATTTTTTGAGTAAATCAACCGTGAGGGCAAAGAGCGGGCCCTCATGGTGCTCCCGTGGATTCGTCCTCATGGATCTTCCATGTGCGTCCCTGTCGGGGGTCCTAATGTCTCAGAGCATGATCGTGGCTTTTTCCACACGGGTTACTTTATATTTAATGTTTATTTAATTTGAATTATTCAAATATTTTTAATATTTAAAAACAATGAATAAAAAAAAATCAATTAATCAATTCGAAACACGATTAAATTAAATTTTGTTTTATGATTATCTTTCAATTTTATTTAATTAATTTATTAATTTATGCTATTATTTTATATACAAAATAGCTGCTGTCGGTAAGTAAGCACTTTTTGTTACATTTAACGCAGAGAAAATTTTCTGTCAGCAAACTGGACTTCATCATTCCTCGAATTAGAATAACGTCACATTTTCAACACATTTATTTTATTTAATATTGAGAAAATAACTTGACAAACAGTATTTTTCACCTTTATTAGTAAGCATTATCACATTTTATTGATTTTTAGTGCCCTGTATAGCTTAATTTTCTTCATTTTCACACTTAAAAAGTTGTACGAATTGGACCAATACAGTTTCCGATATCAGAAATCGGTCCTATGCGACTTAAGGGTTTGATAGTTCTTGGATTAATCGTACTCCACAAAGTGTAAGATTTTGTCGGCCGCTTAGGATCGCGTTAGAAAAAGAGGATGATATGTCAACAACTCGAGAATTTAGTCGATTAAACAAAGATATAGAAATTTTGAAGACTCATACTTTTACTATGTCCAATAATAATATAGTAACAGTAAAGTTTAACGTTTGGCAAACATTGTTTGATGGCAAGTGTGTTAACAATATTGTCGGCAATAATGCGTCATATAGATGTGTAATATTCTTGAGAAGTAATCATCAATTTGGGAATTTAAAAGATAATTTTGAACCTGTGCAATCATCACTTAAATGCGGGTTAGGTTTACTTCATTGTGACATAAATTCTTTTGAACATTTGCTACAGCTATCTTACAGAATGACTCTCAAAACATGGGATGTAAGAAAACATTTGAAAGGTAATTTTTTGATTCAGTTTTAAAAACAGTAAGAACCAAAAATTTAAATTTTGTTGGGACTTATGGAGGGGGAATGAAAAATCCAAAAACTTTTTTTTCTCGAAAACTACTTAACCGATTTTAATTAAATTTGAATGTTATGAAAATAAGTAAAACGAATTAGAAAAAAAATTTCAACAATTCTTTTTAAAAATGTCAAACAATTTTGAAATTTTCAAAAAAATTTTTTTGCTCATTTTTTGAAGTTACACCAATGTAAGTATACCAAAATATAATTATTATAAATAACATACAATTATTTTTATTCATTTTTATAAACAATTCGCATTAATTAATTAATTAATAAAATGCGAATTGTTTTTTGATGATTTTTTTACTATTATAATAATGATAAAATCGTATTATTATCATTATTATTTAACATGTATTAAGATTAATAATAATTATAAAATAATTAATTATTATTATCATTACAAACAATTGGTTATATTACCAATACTATTTTGAACTTATTATAATCATCTTTATTAAGTACTAGCGATGTATTCCTCGCTCGCTAACGCACACTCGGTTAAAATTGTACTTATTGTTGTTTACTTATTGTAGTTTATGTATATTATATATATAATTTATGTTTTAAATTAATATCTTATTAATATTGTATAAAATTTATCTTAATTTTGATCAGTTTCATTGAAGGATGAAATGACAATTGTTAAATATTAGATTTTTTTTATTATAATTATGACAACAATATTAATTATATTATATTATAATATATTTTTTTTATCTTAAATTATATTATATTATATTATATTGATGTAAATTGTCCCACAAACACATGTAGATTTTGCAAATTTTTGAGAAAAATATTCGTAATAAATCGAAATACTTTTTAAAATATCGGTTTTTATTTTTATTATCTATAGTAAACCGTTATAAAGAGATTCTTGTTTGATTTTACATATATTACTAGTTCTCCGGAATAATGATGTATTTGAATTAAATAATGATGTTGTTAAACGAATGACAGGTGAACCTAGAGAATATTTAAGTATAGATTCATCTGAAGAAGATGAAAAGTGTGACACAATAACTAACTTAATACCAATTGAAGTATTAAATAGTTTAACTCCAAATGGACTTCCTCCTCACAAATTAATATTAAAGATTGGTGCAATTGTGATACTTTTAAGGAATATTAATTTAGAAAGAGGTCTTTGTAATGGAACAAGACTAAAAGTTATTAAAATGGGTAGTTTTTCTATTCATGCACAAGTAATAACGGGAAATTATAAAAATGAGATTGTAATTTTGCCACGAATTACATTGTCACCGTCTAACGAAGAAATACCATTTCAAATGTCAAGAAAGCAATTTTCCAATAAGGCTTGGATTTGCTTTAACAATCAACAAATTTCAAGGCCAATCTTTCCAAAAAGTAGGCATATACCTTCCTTCACATGTTTTTAGACCGTGACAATTATATGTTGCTTTATCAAGAGTAACTTCAAAATATAATCTTAAAGTATTATTATATAAAAATTCAAGTATTACACATAGCGTAAAAGGAATAAAAAAAAGATAGGCAATGAAAAAGAAATTTATGTAAGAAACATTGTTTACCAAGAAGTATTACAATAATATTTAACACTGTTACGCAAGTACGTAACATATATTTTTTTTTTAAAAAATTTTTAGTCCTAAAATGAAATTCAAAATTAATTAATTCCATTCATTTTATTTTTATAATATTTATAATTATAAAGGCACCAAAAACTGCTGTAAAATGAGTACGTCAGCAGCTGATTATCGCGCGAAAATGAACTCGGGCCTCGACAGTAAATTATTTTTTTTCTGCTTGAAAATATAATTCCAGCAACCTAAAATTATTTTATTATGATTTCAATGATTTTCAGGAAATGCTCAACATATATTTTAATTATAATTTATATCATTTTCTCCTCTCTCAATTGTATGTATGTATTATTATTATTATTTTTGTTGCTATTTGTGTGTAGATAAATATATTCTGCTAGTATTATTATTGTTATAAATAAGTACCTAATTAAAAAAAAAAAAAAAAAAAAAAAATTAAAGTATTCGAAATTAAAATAATGTCTTCGCATCGACGGGTGGGGGCCACCGCTGAACGCGGTCAGTGGAAGCTCCCCGCGCATCCCTCGGCATTGCGCGAGTGAGAAAGAAGATATGCTATACATAGGAATCTTTCTCTCTCTGATACATTATTGATGCGTTCTCTCTCAACCGCATAGTGTTCTCGCTTGTATTCACTATAGAGCGTGCGTCTCTTTTCACCTAACAGCCGTTCTAAGAGAAAAGGAGATACATTGTACCAGCGAATCTTTTTCTCTTAGACTAACGTTCTCAAGATAAAAATATGGAAGCTAATGATTACAAATAACGACAATAAGTGTTTTACTCATGTACTATTATTGCTTGCGGGTCTTAAATGAGTATAGATAGGCGTAGAAACCACATTAGAAATTGGACTTCTCACGAATTATGGGAAATGATATTTAGAACAAATCTACGCGATGAGCTTTTTCCATGAACGTAATTCTTCAGTTTCCGATCCTTTCTTACTTCACCCCTTTTTATTACGTATTCTGGGCCTAACAATCTTACATGCCCACGACAACACAACATCAAAGTTGTAATTGTCGCAAATGAAAAAGGGATAAAAATACCCAAAATCAAAACATTTTCCAACAAGGAAAATTCATAATATAAATCCAAAAAAAAAAAAAAAAAATATAATAAAAGAAAAAAAAACAAGTCTTTCAATAATAATTTATGCTTGATTTTTATTAAGTGACTATTATTATATTTGGCTATAACTGTTAACAGAAAACGAAAACTCAGCATTATTGGCATAGTAACAGGCCCAGAGCTCACGCCTTGTTCACGTGTTAAAAACCCTTAGTCCACAAAATTTTCCCACCTGAAGTCTCTAAACGTTCATATAAAAGTGCATCGCGGAAATCAATTAATTGCTGTACAACTCTCATTCGCGAGTCAGCTCTGAAATTCTTCAGAGGCGTAAAAACGATTTTGAGACGCCGGGACTAAGCCCGTCCGTGAGTCGGATTTCCAATTTTTACAATCCACTACATAGATAGTGATTAAAATTGGACGGACGTAAAGTTAAAATGAATACTTCACGCCGACGAAGTCCAACGGAAGTCGTCTTTAATAAAAATCCAATAATTTGAATAAAATCAAATTATTGAATTTTTGTCTTTTTGACCGGCCAGTCCGCACGTGTGGTGCCTGCGCTGTTTAAATTCGGTGGACCCGTAAGTGCATTCTTGTGCGCTACCAAATGACATTTTCGCGCTTTGATAAGTGTGTGTATTTTTTTTCGCCCGTCGGAAAGCAGCTCGAAGCCTCGCCCTCGTTAGCTTGCGATGGTATAATAAGCAGTAGAGTAAGTTTTTAAACATGTATCGTTCCATCTTCTTATCTTATTGTATTATTTCAACATTTTAAAGTCGAGATTTCTTTTATAAAATAAATGTATAAAAGGGTCTTAATTGTTTCATTGTGTCTTATCCCTTAAATTCAATTTTCGAATAACGTAACTTGGCAGTTTCTTTTAAAATAGGATACACGATCCCATAAAAATAAACGGAATTTTTAATTTCGGCAGCTTGGTGCCTCCAGGACATAAAGAATAATAATTTTTATAATTAATATTTTTCGGTTCGTAACAAGCTGATGGTGGCAGCGGTGGGATTTTTCCTTACGTTGCTGCCAGCTACGTTATCGGAACAATTAATTTTCATCAATTGACACTTTATAGTTTTTCAAAAAATTTAATTTTGACAAAAAAATTTCTCGTCTACTTTTAATTTAAAATTCTTATACTTATACCTTACTAACATTTCAAAACTAAAAATCAATCATTCTAATTTATTGAGTGATTGATTTTCTTTTCCTTGTATTGAAAGAAAAGTACATAATGACTTTGTCTTAAAAATAAATTCTGGATTATGGCTCTCCAACTTATGTTGTTGATGATGACGCAATCCTAATTTATGATTTTGGCTCTCCGACCTTGGTCGTTGATGATGACATTATCTGAGACATTGGTTCCGAAAATTCTTTCAATTAAAAGAAAAGAATAGTTAAAAACTTTAATCAACTAATTTCAAACTTCTTTTTGAGAATTGTGTAAGGGAGGATTTTTCCGAGGAAAAACCTTTCAATTTCTAATGCATTCAAAAAGTACATGACGACCTGTTTGAATTGCGAAAAATTGTGATTTTGGCTCTCCGACCTTGGTCGTTGATGATGACTCATTCACAATTTTGATTTTGGCTCTCCGACTATGTCGTTGATGATGACTAATCGAAATTCATAACAGTAACTCTGGAAATTTGTATCTTTTGAAATAAAGACAAAATTCTCATCGAGAAAAACAGAAAGAAGTGATATTTTCTTTAACTGCCTAATATTTTCCTCCATTCTTTATACTTTACTTTGAGAATTCAGAAGAGAAAAATTTTCAAAAGGAAAATTTTCAATTTCCTAATGTATTCAAAGATTTAAGTGACAACCTGTTTGAATTGCGAAAAATTGTGAATTTGGCTGTCTGACCTTGGTCATTGATGATGACTCATTCCCAATTTTTGATTCTGGCTCTCCGACTATGTCGTTGATGATGACTAATCAAAATTCATAACAGCGAATCCTAAAAATTTGTTTCATTTTGAAATAAGAAAAATTCTCATTGCAAAAGAAAGAAACCTATTTTTTTTTCTTCTATACTTAACATGTCTTTAATAGAAATTTTTCTTTTATTTACTTTCGTGTTACTTATCGTCACCTTTTCGCTCTCTCTAATTACGGAATTATTAGGAATCTTATTTCAACTTTTCTGTTTAAGGGCCACTTTACTCTGTTAAAGAAGTAATTGAAAACTATTGATTTTTTTTTATTTTTTTTTGTTATGAATTATTCAAATTAGGCCAAATAAAATTAGGCCCCGTGGCCTAATACGACTAAACAAGACCTTAGAGTTTGAAGAATAGAATCGGTCAGTTTCTCGTTTAAAAGACTGAACGGAAAAATAATTTTATCATAAACAAATATTTTTTTTCATGATGAAGTTGCCATGACTATTCGAGTACAATATATTTAACCTAATTTGTTTGAATCAAGAAAAAAAAAAAGTTTTGTTGATTCAAATAAATATTTGGTTGATTGTAATAAATACTTGGATTTCATTTGATTATCAGCAAACGAAAATTTTTGTAATTCATAATGACAGTTATTATACATTAAGAACATTTAATATTATAGATCACATTGAATAGAAATTAATTCAACCAAAATATTTATTCAAACCAAACAAATAAGTTTAACAAAACAATTTTTTTTTTTTGAATCAAACATATTTCTTTTCTTGTGAAGAACAAACTTTTTTTTCAAATGAAATAACCCATTTGGTTGATTCAAATAAAAGTATTCAACCAAGTTTTTGTTGTATCAAACAAATTTTTTTTTTGAGTGTGACAGTATATTCGGAACATCTCTGGAATAGTTAGAAATCCTTGTCAATAACGATACCAAACTTAATTATATTTGTGAGACACAATTTAAGACAGACTGCGCGATTCTTGGTTCCCGTCCGGAGACTGCATAAACGACGAATATGCAGAAATCTTAGGCATTGTTTTTCTACCAGTAAATGGAATCGAGATCTGTTTTTGTGTAGTGGACTCTTTCTTCTCACAAGATTGTCACATTACAACGGGAATAATTGGCAGACAAAGCGCCATTGAATTGGGATTACTATCATCCCAAAATTTATAAATACTGTTTAAAATTTTCTTTAAAAATTTTTTTTTTTTTTTTTTTTTTTTTTTTTTTTTTTTTTTTTTTCCCTTTAAAAGAATTGTAGCAAAACGAAGTTTTCTAATCATTAAATTAATTATAAAACTAGTTACTTTACATCGCTGTTGCCGGTACGACACCGCGAGATCGGAAATTCCTATGCTGCATTTGAATACTTTTCCGAAAAGAAAAGCGAGATAGGAAGAAAATCAAATTCTCTTTCGCATCTCGTAATTTTCAAAAGCGCTGGTTTCAGTACGATCTCCCCGTGAGGAAAGCTTCTTGCTGAGTTGTTACACTGCGAAAATTCTCTAATACGGAAAAACTTAAAAGAAAATCTGAATCCTGAGAATTTCCTTAATATCCATGCAGAAAAACCGTTACAAAACGAAGTTTTAGAATCATTAAATTGATTATAAAACCAGTTACTCTCCATCGCTGTTGCCAGTACGACACCGCGAGATCGGAAATTCCTATGCTGCATTTGAATAATTTTCCGAAAAGAAAAGCGAGATAGGAAGAAAATCAAATTCTCTTTCGCATCTCGTAATATTCAAAAGCGCTGGTTTCAGTACGATCTCCCCGTGAGGAAAGCTTCTTGCTGAGTTGATATAAATGTAACGAATTCCTGACGTGGAATTAATGAAAATCAGCGAAAAGAAAGGAAAATTTTCGATAATGAATACTTTAAAATGTCCAGTATAAACGGATTTTTGCTCAATAAAAACCCTAGAGGAAAAAGAGCAGGAAAAAGGTGGGGAAAAATTGCAGGAAAAAAGAGTGCACCCACAATTACAGAAAAACAACCAGCGACAAGAGTTCCGAGTTCGGAAATTTATTATAACCTTACCGAACCGACATTAAAAATCAAACCCATTAATAAAGTGAAACCTTTGTCCCCAGTTGTCCTCCCCATAGCAGGTCCAAGTAACCCCCAGGTTCCCCCTCCACAAGCTCGAGTAATTGACCTTGAAAGAGAGGAGGAATTGGCTCGTCGCAGAATAGAACTCTTACAACAACACTTAGATGATAGTTCAAACGACTCTGACGAGACTACGGCATATGACAGTGACGTAATGATTTTGGATTGAAAATAATTAATAATTTTTCTAAAATGGTTTCACCTATTCTGACTGACAAAACACTCAAAGATTTAACACCTACGCCGACGTTGCCTTGTAACATTCCCTCAGTACTGGTTTTTTTTTTAAGAAAGCGAATAACCGATTCTACATCGACTATGCTCAATTAAACAAAAAAATTTCAACTCAAGTACCATCATTAGCGACACAAACAAAATCAGCCAACGCGATAGATTATAATTTTCCGCATGCTCAATTTCCTTGAAGCAAGTTTGCAGGAATATTCCGCGGTGGCGTAAGAGAAAAGAAAATAAGAGAGATAGTTTGTTCCCCTCTCGAAAAGAAGAGACTGCCAAGTTTGCGTATAAAAAAAAGGGCACATAAGTATATGTGTATGTGTTCGTGGGCATATATATGTATGTATATATATATATATATATATATATATATATATATATATAATATATGCATGTATATTTAAACACGCATATCATCACCCCTTGTAACAATTCAATTTTTTTTAATTCCTTTTGTCAATTAAGACCCTTTTGGCAAAAATGCCGGACCATCCCGAAGACAACCCCGGCGCAAGGGGCGGGAATAATCACTCTTTATTAGAGACAGAACATGCCAACATAACACTTCGACAAATTAACCAGGACACTACGGCCGCCATGGCTTCTGTCCTCGAATGTATGACCCTACAACAGAGTACATACCACATCCCTTTCTTTGATGGAAAGAATCCACCCTTAAGAGAATTTCTACAAGATGTAGCAAATGGTGTCGTATTCACCACTGATGCCACAGAACCGGGTTTCCTTAAAGCAGTCCTTAGTAAGTTAAAGGGCGCAGCTAGGGAAAGTGTTAGAGATAAACATTTTAATAGAGTGGACGAGCTTGTCGCTCATTTGCATAAACGATTTGCATCTACAAAAAAATACCAATGGTATTTCGAAAATATAATGACAATAAGGATGAAACAAACCGAAACTGTGCGGGACTATAACGATAGGTTGCGCGGACTTCTAAGTGGTGCAAAACATGCCCTCGAAGCAAAGTACAATAGACGATTTCGCGAAGCCGATGTCCCCAACGCGCGTACTCGTGTGCTTCCTGAAAGTGAACTCCTGATACAACCGATTATAGATTGTGCCCTCGAATCTTTCATTCGCGGACTACCAGAAGAAATGTCAATTTTTGTTGACACTAGAAACCCCGTGGACTTAGAAGAGGCCTGCGAACATGCCCTTCGCGCAGAAGAGCGCCAAAAATATTCACATGACAGACAATAGAAAACCCAGTTTCGGTTCAATGAATAAATATTTTGAATTAAAATGAAAATGTAATACTTTTGCGGACTATTTTCTCATAATTAAAATTGCATTTTTCTAATTTTTATGTGCATCCTTATATTATCATATCATCATCATCGTAAATAATTTAAAAAAAAAAAAAAAAAAAAAAAAAAGGGTGGAAGATCGAAGAAAATATCTTTCAAACAGGAATTTTCCTCATTGTCAGTGGAAAAACTCGAGGAAAATTTCGAATTTTAAAAGAAAGCTTTATCGCTTATCTTTCCGAATTTTTTTTTACACTAGTTGCGCAGCTTTTAGTACAGAGCCCTAGTTATGGAACGTTACAATTGGCGCAATGTTTTAGGTGTAGAATCTGAAAAGTTTGTATCCAAAATTATTCCCCATTCGCCTTCATAATTTTGTACATCGGAAAATTTGCATGCAAGTTAGCAGGAATATTCCATGGTGGCGAAAATCATTTCTAAAATGAATTTTGTTTTTCTAAGGTAAAGAAAATAATTTTCTTTCTAAAATTTTTTCCTATTTTCTTTGTTTTCTAAATTCTGAAAGTTAAAGATCTTTTTAATAATTTTTATTCTGAAATAATTTTTCAAATTTTCCAATCTTTTCCAAAATTAAGAAAATCTAATACTCCGTTTTCTTTGTTTTCCCTTAAATTCAAAAGCGGATATAATATATAATATAATTTAATTTAATTCAATATGCTTTTATTTAAAGAGAAATGCAAGAATTTCTCACCTGGCTTTTATACATTAAAATAGAACATAAATTATATGTGCAAAATTGTCTCAGAGTGTCTTCTGTTATTTCCTTGCATATTAGGTTACGATCAGTGGCCTTGACTCATTAAATGCGAGTTTATGAAATCACGGTCAATGTCTTCGAAATTAGAGTCTTTCCGCATTCCTCAAGAGACGTCTTGTTGACAATGCTTTTGTGTATCTGAACTACCTTGTATTAATGATTAAACTCTTTATTTTCAAAATTAAAATTTATTTTTACCAATAAATTCTAACATTGTTACATTTAGTTTAGTAACTTTAACTAGGCTGATTTGGTTGTTTTAATCGAAAGGTTCGGTCAAAAATTATCCCATTATTTTATTCCATAAAATAACTTAGAATTAGAAATTAGAAAACTAATGAGTATTTGTAATTAGTTAATTTTAATAAACCTATTTATTAATGTATCTAATCTAATTTATCAATTAATAATCAATAAACAATTGTTTAATTTGTTTATTAGTAAATTAATTTCCTTTACTTAATTAAATTAATTTTACTTTATTTTTTTATGTTATTACTTTATTATTACTATTGTTTTAATTAATTAAATTAAATTAATAATTTTAATTAATTTATAATCTATTACTATTAATGTATATAATTACATATTAATTAGATTCTAACAATAATAGTATTAATTTATATATTTATTTATATTATTATTATATTATTAGAATTATAATTATAATTTACTATAATTCACTAATATTAGTAACGAATTATTTATAGGTTATTTGTAAAAAATTTATATTAACTAATCTCTACATTTTATTGTAATAATATTTGTTACTATAATATGCTATAGTAAAACATAATTTAAGATTTGAACTAAGATTTTTACTAAGTCTAAAAAAAAAAAAAAAAAAAAAATCCCAATCGAACTTATTTGATTACAGCAACCAAACCATTTTATTTTTGCGTAATAATTCAAAAAAAAAATAATTTTTAAATTTGAGCAAGAAAAACAGAGGAACTCTGAATAAAGATAATATTTTCATTCGAAATATTTTTCTCCTTGCTGCGCCCCTGCGTAAAGCATCGCACAGGGCGGCAGAATAAATGGAAAAATTATTTAAGATGTTTTATGCAGTTTGAATTTTAAATAATTCATTAAAAATAATGACATTTCTTTCGTTTCCTTTTTTTAAATTTTTATATAGAAATTTAAAATCTGTTAATACAAAATTTCTAAATTTTTCCCGTATAATTTTCCTCTTCAATTCAATACTTTTCATACGTAAAAAGTAGTATATATTTTACTCATTTTAAATGCATTGTGATTTATCATGCAGTTGGGACAATCGAGGATCAGTCACCCTGACGGTCATTTTGGTAACTGGGCGACGTTTACGGGAAGGCAGGTAAAGGTTACGTGGTGTTGCATCATAATCATCCCCGCACAAAGTACCGTAAATACAAGTGTGCCTACAGGAGGATGAGTGACTCTAGGAAAAGACTGTCCTCTTTTTGTTTCCTTTTGTATGGTGGAAAGCAAAGTATAAAATGACTATTTTTCATAAAAACAAAACTGTTGTTTCAAAATTATTTTTGTTTCTCCGATGAATACCATGAATCATCCCTGTGAACTTGCAAACATGAAAGGGTTCTTTTGCTAACTAATTGTTTTCAGAATCTTTTATTTTCGTTTAATTTAATTTTATTGTTAAGAAGGATGGAATTTTTTTTTATATTGAGATTGTCCCACTTATTAAGAATTCTCAATCTTCCTATCCACTAAATTAAAACCTATATTTTAATTTCTTCTCCTTCGACTACCAACCTAACATAAATAAATGAATCAATAAATAAAGATATTTTCTTCAAAAAAAAAAAAAAAAAAAAAAAATAGAAATATCAAAATTCTTTAATACTCGTTTATTCAAACATTTTTTTTGTGTGAAATTTATTTTGTTAAGTAAGATTATAACTAAAAAAAAAAAATTTTATCTTCAAAATTTTATCGTATTCAATTGAATAAAATGGATCTTTTCGATTATTAAATTGTTTTATTTATTTATGTATTACTGTTTGAAAACAAAATTTTTATTTCAATATTCCCGAACATGAGCAGGAATATTCCATGGTGGCGATACAAGGTTTGTAACGCTACCACCATGAAAATGAGATAATGGTTAAGCACCTAGCCATTGTCTCCAACCAAATTGAAATTAACATACCTTTGTTTTTAGATCACTGAGAGATGACCCCCAATTTCCTATGCTTTACCTTAGAACCAGGAGCTAATTCTCATGATGTCGGACTGAGGGTGCCACACTTAGGGTTAAGCCTGGCAGAATGTTTTCTGTCTTCAGAAAAGGGCTCGCTTGGCTCCAGGAAGTTGTTGGGTCAACATCATAATCTAAAATGCCACCAACTGCATTTTAGATCCTATACGATCCTATACGGTAATCGAGGTTAAACTGTCATCAAACCTAACCTCGACCAAAATCAAGGTCAGTCAACCGCAAATCGGCCTTGATTAGGCGAGCCTACAATCCTGCCACATCATAACGGCAAGAGTTACTTTGGACTCATGTTACAACGATGTCACCACTAGTAGAACTCCATCCAAAATTTCAACGTCAACCAACATCTGGATCTTCTGAAGACAACTGTCATCTCACCGATAAAATAAGGTTGAAGGGAGGAGTTAACTATCGTAGCCATGGCGTTCTTACCCAGCCAATTTGGTTAGCCGAGGGTCATTCTTATGGTCCATTTTTCTGAAGCCTGTAGTGGAATGTCATTCATACCACGATACGAGTTATCGAGCAACCAGAAATTTGTGCAACCGGTCCTAGTTATCAACAATTTTGGAATACCCTGCAATTGGACTTTAAGAGATATCAAAGTCATTAAACTGCTACATCTTGTCTTCCGTCAGAAAGCCATCATCAAATTTCAGAAATCGACAAGGACGATTGTGATATCCGAAATCGTTAACGTACCGCTCCATAGAAGATCCACGTCGGAAATTTGATGTCAACTTCCATCTACTAATAACTGCGATCGACACCGATGAGTTGTAACCTCATTACTCTCTCTTAACATTCGTTTGTCACCGCTGTCAAAAATTAATCCCATTTGAAAACCTCAGAAAATTAAATCAACATAATAGAGTATTGTTTGTACTAGCTCATAGGACTTGACAATGCTCCTCAAGCAGATCAACTTTAGTCATTCATGATCTCATTTATTTTACAAATAAAATGAGATTATAATCAGAATGTTACTTCCGATTTATATTATCGACTACTTACTAACACCGCCTATTTAATCTCAATTATTCTAGAGTGCGTTTTCCTTCTTTTATAGCCCCTCAATTTCGATTATTTTCTTAAACGTTATAATGTATGCGTATATGTGTATCGAATCGAATTGCATATGTGCAGGTGCACTCGCATGGTTAACATTCTGGTCACGGATGGTTCTTGACACAGGATGATTTGATCATTTTCTCTAAAATTTTGTTTAAAAAAAAAAAAAAAAAAAAAAATTTTTTTTTAAATTTTCCAAAACTTTAAAATAATAATAATAACTTTTAAATATACTTAGACAAATCTTTCAAAACAAGAATACTTAATAGTTCCAACTGGTTGTATAATGGTAAATATTTACAAAATATATTATTATTATAGAATCAATAGTAAATATAAAGATAATTATATGTCAAATATAACGATAATTATTTTATTTAATTTAAACCGATCATTATGAAGAATCAATGTATACATATGTAAACTACGAAACATAATTTCTAAAATTCAAATTAAATGTTTGACATATAATATTCTTTTCTGCATTCTTGAAAAACATGAAATTTTTAGTCATACCCCAAGTTCATTTCCATTGCGACAAGTTTTCGGGGACGAAAACAGGAATTTCCACGGTGGTTTGTTACGCAAGTACGTAACATATATTTTTTTTTTAAAAAATTTTTAGTCCTAAAATGAAATTCAAAATTAATTAATTCCATTCATTTTATTTTTATAATATTTATAATTATAAAGGCACCAAAAACTGCTGTAAAATGAGTACGTCAGCAGCTGATTATCGCGCGAAAATGAACTCGGGCCTCGACAGTAAATTATTTTTTTTCTGCTTGAAAATATAATTCCAGCAACCTAAAATTATTTTATTATGATTTCAATGATTTTCAGGAAATGCTCAACATATATTTTAATTATAATTTATATCATTTTCTCCTCTCTCAATTGTATGTATGTATTATTATTATTATTTTTGTTGCTATTTGTGTGTAGATAAATATATTCTGCTAGTATTATTATTGTTATAAATAAGTACCTAATTAAAAAAAAAAAAAAAAAAAAAAAATTAAAGTATTCGAAATTAAAATAATGTCTTCGCATCGACGGGTGGGGGCCACCGCTGAACGCGGTCAGTGGAAGCTCCCCGCGCATCCCTCGGCATTGCGCGAGTGAGAAAGAAGATATGCTATACATAGGAATCTTTCTCTCTCTGATACATTATTGATGCGTTCTCTCTCAACCGCATAGTGTTCTCGCTTGTATTCACTATAGAGCGTGCGTCTCTTTTCACCTAACAGCCGTTCTAAGAGAAAAGGAGATACATTTTTCTCTTAGACTAACGTTCTCAAGATAAAAATATGGAAGCTAATGATTACAAATAACGACAATAAGTGTTTTACTCATGTACTATTATTGCTTGCGGGTCTTAAATGAGTATAGATAGGCGTAGAAACCACATTAGAAATTGGACTTCTCACGAATTATGGGAAATGATATTTAGAACAAATCTACGCGATGAGCTTTTTCCATGAACGTAATTCTTCAGTTTCCGATCCTTTCTTACTTCACCCCTTTTTATTACGTATTCTGGGCCTAACAATCTTACATGCCCACGACAACACAACATCAAAGTTGTAATTGTCGCAAATGAAAAAGGGATAAAAATACCCAAAATCAAAACATTTTCCAACAAGGAAAATTCATAATATAAATCCAAAAAAAAAAAAAAAAAAAATATAATAAAAGAAAAAAAAAACAAGTCTTTCAATAATAATATATGCTTGATTTTTATTAAGTGACTATTATTATATTTGGCTATAACTGTTAACAGAAAACGAAAACTCAGCATTATTGGCATAGTAACAGGCCCAGAGCTCACGCCTTGTTCACGTGTTAAAAACCCTTAGTCCACAAAATTTTCCCACCTGAAGTCTCTAAACGTTCATATAAAAGTGCATCGCGGAAATCAATTAATTGCTGTACAACTCTCATTCGCGAGTCAGCTCTGAAATTCTTCAGAGGCGTAAAAACGATTTTGAGACGCCGGGACTAAGCCCGTCCGTGAGTCGGATTTCCAATTTTTACAATCCACTACATAGATAGTGATTAAAATTGGACGGACGTAAAGTTAAAATGAATACTTCACGCCGACGAAGTCCAACGGAAGTCGTCTTTAATAAAAATCCAATAATTTGAATAAAATCAAATTATTGAATTTTTGTCTTTTTGACCGGCCAGTCCGCACGTGTGGTGCCTGCGCTGTTTAAATTCGGTGGACCCGTAAGTGCATTCTTGTGCGCTACCAAATGACATTTTCGCGCTTTGATAAGTGTGTGTATTTTTTTTCGCCCGTCGGAAAGCAGCTCGAAGCCTCGCCCTCGTTAGCTTGCGATGGTATAATAAGCAGTAGAGTAAGTTTTTAAACATGTATCGTTCCATCTTCTTATCTTATTGTATTATTTCAACATTTTAAAGTCGAGATTTCTTTTATAAAATAAATGTATAAAAGGGTCTTAATTGTTTCATTATGTCTTATCCCTTAAATTCAATTTTCGAATAACGTAACTTGGCAGTTTCTTTTAAAATAGGATACACGATCCCATAAAAATAAACGGAATTTTTAATTTCGGCAGCTTGGTGCCTCCAGGACATAAAGAATAATAATTTTTATAATTAATATTTTTCGGTTCGTAACAAACACGTGTTTTAAAAAAATTCGACTACGAAGAAATCTACTAACTCTACTTTATAAATAAATTAATTCATTGAATTGGAAATGGCTGCGCTGAACAGTAACGGCAGCGCCATAAAAAAATATTATAATTATTATTATACTGATCATATGGCATAGAAAGGATTAAAAAACCATTTAAAAGAAAAAAATATATAAAATATGCTCCCTCATTAACAAAAATATATAAAATATAATCAAGTAATAACAAAAACTGTAAACTGGCTGCGCTGAGTAGTAACGGCTGCGTAACATAAAGAAAATAACATAATAAATTATAATAATTTATTAATAACATCACTCATATAAAACTAAATTATAAAAAATTAATTTAAAAATTAATAAGAAATAAAACAACTTACGAAAATTGCAGAATGGATGCGATGAATAAGTTAAAACATATTATAACTTTACATTATTGTAAATGAAAATTAAGTATTAAAAATAAAGAAATCAATATTTTTCTAAGTCCCTAATTTTTTTGGACTCATAACAAAAACAGTTTGTAAGATTTTCTAACAGCATATATGCAAAGTATTTTGATTTATTTGAAAATAATTGAAAACAGATTTTTCAAGGACGGTGTCGAGGTCACGGGGTCGGTGTCGTTTTTCGAAATTTGTTAACTTAATATAATAGAAGATGTTTCGTTTTAAATTAAGAAATGTTAAAAATATTAAGTTAAAAACATTTGATTTTAATGACACTTAAAATTAGACACAATATTATAGGTTACTAACTAAAAATTAAAAAAACAACAATAAATAATAAAAAATAATAATAAAAAATTTAAAAAATCAAAAAATTCTTAAAAAATAACCCTTTTTCGGGTTAAAATTGAAAAATAACCCTTTTTCTGGTTAAATTTGAAAAAAGATGTTACATAAAAATAGTTTGTAAGATTTTCTAACAGCATATATGCAAAGTATTTTGATTTATTTGAAAATTATTGAAAATAAATTTTTCAAGGACGGTGTCGAGGTCACGGGGTCGAGGTCACGGGGTCGGTGTCGTTTTTCGAAATTTGTTAACTTAATATAATAGAAGATGTTTCGTTTTAAATTAAGAAATGTTAAAAATATTAAGTTAAAAACATTTGATTTTAATGACACTTAAAATTAGACACAATATTATAGGTTACTAACTAAAAATTGAAAAAACAACAATAAATAATAAAAAATAATAATAAAAAATTAAAAAAATCAAAAAATTCTTAAAAAATTACCCTTTTTCGGGTAAAAATTGAAAAATAACCCTTTTTCGGGTTAAATTTGAAAAAAGATGTTACATAAAAATAGTTTGTAAGATTTTCTAACAGCATATATGCAAAGTATTTTGATTTATTTGAAAATAATTGAAAACAGATTTTTCAAGGACGGTGTCGAGGTCACGGGGTCGGTGTCGTTTTTCGAAATTTGTTAACTTAATATAATAGAAGATGTTTCGTTTTAAATTAAGAAATGTTAAAAATATTAAGTTAAAAACATTTGATTTTAATGACACTTAAAATTAGACACAATATTATAGGTTACTAACTAAAAATTAAAAAAACAACAATAAATAATAAAAAATAATAATAAAAAATTTAAAAAATCAAAAAATTCTTAAAAAATAACCCTTTTTCGGGTTAAAATTGAAAAATAACCCTTTTTCTGGTTAAATTTGAAAAAAGATGTTACATAAAAATAGTTTGTAAGATTTTCTAACAGCATATATGCAAAGTATTTTGATTTATTTGAAAATTATTGAAAATAAATTTTTCAAGGACGGTGTCGAGGTCACGGGGTCGAGGTCACGGGGTCGGTGTCGTTTTTCGAAATTTGTTAACTTAATATAATAGAAGATGTTTCGTTTTAAATTAAGAAATGTTAAAAATATTAAGTTAAAAACATTTGATTTTAATGACACTTAAAATTAGACACAATATTATAGGTTACTAACTAAAAATTGAAAAAACAACAATAAATAATAAAAAATAATAATAAAAAATTAAAAAAATCAAAAAATTCTTAAAAAATTGCAAAATAACCCTTTTTCGGGTAAAAATTGAAAAATAACCCTTTTTCGGGTTAAATTTGAAAAAAGATGTTACATAAAAATAGTTTGTAAGATTTTCTAACAGCATATATGGAAAGTATTTTGATTTATTTGAAAAGAATTGAAAACAGATTTTTCAAGGACGGTGTCGAGGTCACAGGGTCGGTGTCGTTTTTCGAAATTTGTTAACTTAATATAATAGAAGATGTTTCGTTTTAAATTAAGAAATGTTAAAAATATTAAGTTAAAAACATTTGATTTTAATGACACTTAAAATTAGACACAATATTATAGGTTACTAACTAAAAATTAAAAAAACAACAATAAATAATAAAAAATAATAATAAAAAATTTAAAAAATCAAAAAATTCTTAAAAAATAACCCTTTTTCGGGTTAAAATTGAAAAAAGATGTTACATAAAAATAGTTTGTAAGATTTTCTAACAGCATATATGCAAAGTATTTTGATTTATTTGAAAATAATTGAAAATAGATTTTTCAAGGACGGTGTCGAGGTCACGGGGTCGGTGTCGTTTTTCGAAATTTGTTAACTTAATATAATAGAAGATGTTTCGTTTTAAATTAAGAAATGTTAAAATTATTAAGTTAAAAACATTTGATTTTAATGACACTTAAAATTAGACACAATATTATAGGTTACTAACTAAAACTTGAAAAAACAACAATAAATAATAAAAAATAATAATAAAAATTAAAAAAATCAAAAAATTCTTAAAAAATTGCAAAATAACCCTTTTTCGGGTTAAAATTGAAAAATAACCCTTTTTCGGGTTAAAATTGAAAAAAGATGTTACATAAAAATAGTTTGTAAGATTTTCTAACAGCATATATGCAAAGTATTTTGATTTATTTGAAAATAATTGAAAATAGATTTTTCAAGGACGGTGTCGAGGTCACGGGGTCGGTGTCGTTTTTCGATTATTTCAAGGGATTTACACGTATACGTGTGCATTATTTTTATTGTATGTACGTGTGTGCATAGTATGTGGAAGTGATATGGATATATATGTGTATACATGAAGGGTAGAATGACAAAAGCGGTCAAGCGCCAATTTATCGAAAATGAGGTTTTTGCATAAAAAAAATCAAGAAAATTCATTTACACATTTCTGTAGAAGGATTTCCTTTTTTATTGCGTATTTAAATCAGTTTTTAATAAAAATTAAATTAATAAAATAGCCTCAAATTTACTTTATTGCAACCTGATTGAAATACAAACATTGCTTTTTACAAATCGAAAATGCCTCTTAGATGCGGAAAAAAATCTATTAATAAAACAGAAATTGTTAAAAAGAAACGATTTGAAGGTGAAATGATCAAAAATATTATTTTTTTAGGTTTTATTTTAATATTTTATTTTAATAATATTTTAATTAATAAAATTAATAATAATAATAATATATTTTTAATTTTAAACAATTTTAAAATCATTTTGTTATTAATTTTTAAATATTTTTATGATTATACTAAGTGAACAATTGAATTTAAAGATGAAAGTATTGCTCAATTCCAAAGCAAGCAATTAATTCGTAATTTTCTTGAAAACAAACAATTTTTTAAAGGAATTTTTTTTTCTATTCATTTCGTCGATTCCATAGAAAGAAACTAATTTTCCAGTTTTTCTTTAAACTGTATATTTTTTTAATAATTAATGCTTAAAGAAAATGTGCGCAGTTGATATAACCATTACCACCACAGTTTTTTTTAATTTTATCGATAATATGTAGGTTTATTTCAACAAATTGTTGTTTATTTATTAAAACATACTAATATATCAAAACGGATTTCTTAGTTTTTATTTAAATGACGTGCAAAATTTTTAAAAATGTTTTTTTTACTTCCTGTAAAAACAGTGAATTGGCGCTTGACCCCTTTTGTCATTTAACCTTTCACATGTGTTTGGTTACATATTTCTATGCATATATGAGAGATTCTTTTTTAATCGCCCCAGCCCAAAAAGTCAATGTTCTGGGATTGGCTTCATACTTTGGTAAATTGTTGTCCTATATGATAGTAATAAATACCTAAAATATAAACTCATTTAAAAAATATTTGTAGAAAGTAGAGGCGGTTGAAGTTTTGACGTTAAGGGTAACATTGTCATTTTCAAATCCGTATAACTATAACAAAAGTTAATGGATTTTAATTTATCTATAATGAATTATAATGCATTTTTCACGTACTTTTCAAAAATGTATACAAAATTAAAAAAAAAATTTTTTCACCCCTTTTTTATCAAAATCAACCCTTATTTTTCGTTTTTCACCCCTTCGTGAATTTTTTTTTTTATTTTCATTGGAAAGCTGAGGTTTTTTCCCATGAGCTGTGTAAATATGAAAGTGGGACAACAATAATTTTGTGAGAAACATAATATTAAATTAGGCGGTGCCTTCCTAAATGATGATCTCCAGGTATACCCGTTATCGGCAGCGCCTACTTTAATATTCTGTTTTTCACAAAATTATTGTTGTCCTACTTTCATATTTACACAGCTCATGGGAAAAAACCTCAGCTTTCCAATGAAAATAAAAAAAAAAATTCCCGAAGGGGTGAAAATCGAAAAATAAGGGTTGATTTTGATAAAAAAGGGGTGAAAATTTTTTTTTTTTAAATTTTGTATACATTTTTGAAAAGTACGTGAAAAATGCATTATAATTCATTATAGATAAATTAAAATCCATTAACTTTTGTTATAGTTATACGGATTTGAAAATGACAATGTTACCCTTAACGTCAAAACTTCAACCCCCTCTACTTTCTACAAATATTTTTTTAATGAGTTTATATTTTAGGGATTTATTACTATCATATAGGACAACAATTTACCAAAGTATGAAGCCAATCCCAGAACATTGACTTTTTGGGCTGGGGCGATTAAAAAAGAATCTCTCATATGTATATATTATAATAATTAACAATAATGTGATTATTATATTGCAATTATTATATTTAAGAAAAATGTATCATTTTAAGAAGGGATGAGAATCGCATACGTCAATTCTATCTATCTTTCTCTCTGTCTTTCTCACGCGTTCAGGTGCGAAGAGTCTCGCAGCGTGAATGCGGTTCACAGACAACGTCAAAAATAGTGTGGATATTTATCACAAAGCTAAGAAACATTGTTTACGATCAATTGATTAATTGGTAGTTTCGTCTTCTATCGGCGATATAATTAATTGAATGGAATTTGTCATGCAGAGATTTTTGTACTCGTAACTTCTGAGCTGATACAATTTTCTTATTTTTCGATCCTCTGACTTGCCACTGCTTGATAGGAAATCAATATGATATATGCAAAAGCCATTCAAAGAACTTTATCCATGCATGCAATGGAGAAACACCGAATTGCAGTGAATTTGGATTAGGGAGAAACTTATCATTTTCTGGAAATATATTCTTTAAATCATTGAAATCTTTAGGAGTTGACTTGCAAACAGGACAACTTTGGGATGATTTTGTATTCGTTGAAATATTAATTACTTTCCCATCAACCTGTGCACAGTGGCCGATTTCCCGAAAAACCTGGCCAAAAATCGAAAAATGATACGATTTCAACAAAAATTGGTATACCCATGTTTTTTGGCCTTCTGAATTCAAATTTTACATTGGTTGTGTCAAATTCAAAATGACGGATCCAAAATGGCCGTTTAGATTTTAAAAAACTTTGCTGAAAATCGAAAAATGATACGATTTCAATCAAAATTGGTATACCCATGTTTTTTGGGCTTCTGAATTCAAATTTTACATTGGTTGTGTCAAATTCAAAATGGCGGATCCAAAATGGCCGCTTAGATTTTAAAAAACTTTGCTAAAAATTAAAAAATGGTACGATTTTAACCAAACTTAGTATGATTACGTTTACTGGGTTTTTGAAATCAAATTTTACATTTGTTTTATCAAATTCAATATGGCAGATCCAAAATATTTGCTGGTATTATAAAATTGCGTATATGTGTTAGAGTTTATTTTTTTAAATTACAGACAGTGCTTAAATTTTAGTTTAAAGCGAATGCGAATGAAGAAAAAGTCAGTCTTTCACGTTCAGTTGCACGGCCGGCCGGTGCAAGGCGCTGTCGGTAAACCACGCTCGGTAAAATAAAAAGTGATACCAAAACTGCAGGGGCAGCTTAGGGCAGCTGATTTCAATTAAAATGAATCAAAAATATATTCTTGTTTATGATAATACCAGGTAGAGCGCGGATATCGGTGGATTTCACAACTATTTTCATGATTTACGTTGATAAAACAATACAAAAATCGTAGCCATGAATAGCGATGTTTAATGTCATTTTTTAAAAACTGTACGTTTTAAATGTGATGATAAGTACATTCAACATATTTCATACACCTTTGTTAATAATTTCCAAAAAAAGATATTCAAAAATCTGCTGTATATTACTATATTTTTACTATTTTAACTGTGACGAAAATTTATAGTTATGAAACGTTCTGAGTAAATCTCTGGCAAAGATCACTTTTACTTGTTCACATAATAAATTGGTGATAAAAAAAGTGTAATTTTTTTTCGCAAAATTATGCAGTGAACCCTCCTTTATAATATTCAACAATAAAAAGTATAAATTTCTAAAAAAAAATTTTTGACTTTTGGCCAGGTTTTTCGGGAAATCGGCCACTGTGCTGTGTTATGTTTAAAGAAAAATGAATCACCAATTTTCGATTTTCACTTAACAAAATTTCGAAAGTATTCAGATCGTCGATTTGTTTTTGAATTTCATTTTTGGTAGACAGGATAACTTCTGCTGATTCTTTAACAAAATGCAATTTAATTGTCCGACAAAATCTTGGTGACTGTGAAGCATGGTTATACCAAATTATTTTCCGTTTTCAGTTGTTAGCTGCAAAGGAATGAGAGATGTTGCAAAAATATTCTGATCGCTGACACTGGAATTGTCACTTGAATAATTTTGAAAACGCTGCTTATTCCTTGAATGACCACTTCTACCATCAAAACCCCAGGAACATGTTAACACTGCTTCAGCATTGCTTAAATCACACAAGTCCATGACTCTTGATAACACTTCTTTTTGCATTTCCACTATTCGATTGCTTGTGTGATGTAATAGTGATTGAAGAGTAACTTCTGCTAAATGTTCTGTAAAAGTGATGGTATCTTGTGGTGGTCTTAAAGTGTTTTTAATTTCTCTTTCTTTGTTATAAGCAGGCCAAATACCAGTTCTTGCATTTTTGCACTCTTTACATAATGCGCTATATACTTCTTTCGATAACGATTAGTCTAAGAAAAAAGCCAAAGCCTGTAAAGGAGATTTTTTAATGATCGTAGTCGGTGCATTTAATTTTTTTTCTTTAGCAACTCGAAATGCACTGAAACAGGATAAACTTTGTTTTAGCGAATGAAGTGATTTTTTGAGATTACTATTTCCAGAAATTTTGGTTGCATGACAAGCTGCTAGAATAAGTCGTTCAGGATCAAGATTGTTAGAAGCACTGATTGATAAAAATGCGCGTTTTTTTCGATCGATCCGATTTTTCTGCAAAATTAATAAAGGGTCTACCAACACTTTTTGGAACTTGGCTATCAAGATTGGGTACAACGGAATTCTGAATCTAACCACTAATTATTATTGGACAAATATCTACACGGAGAGAAATCTGTTACTAATAACGCATGAGCAGTCCGTTCGAAAATAGCACAGACACAATCTTACGTACATTGCAAGAAATCCATGCTGATTTTTTATGGCTTTCGAGCAAAACTCGCAAAAGCTGTGCACTATTAGCACAAGCCTTTGAGATATTAGCAAACGAAGCTCATGAGAAAAACGCACGCGTAAGTCTTGTGAGCTAATCGTAACAGACTTCTCTCCGTGTATCCATTTGTCTATTTCAGTCTTGAAGTTTAATTTTTTTCTCCCTTCTAAGTGTACATAGCGTAACTTGAAGGCGCTTTTGCTTTTCTGGATCAATTTGAATTATATTTTTATTCAACTTTCTCAGTATATGAATTCAATTACAACCTTTATATTAGACGATTTTACAAGCAAATCGAGAATTTATCATTTAGTAAACTTCATTTACAAAAGATTAAGAAAAGAATGTCATTAATTTAAAATCAAAACTTTTGTTAACAAATTTTAGTTATGTTATACTAACATTATTATACAAATAATTCTGGAGATAGAACGCTATCGAGGCAAAGTAAATATTAAAAGCAAATGGTTTCTGTTTTGCTACCGTGAGAATGCTAAAGAGTCCCAATCGGTACCATGGTGGGTGTCGCCGCGTGAAGCGCTCTGATGGGTTCGCGTTTGAAGAGGAATTTCTATACTCAAATTCGATCGATACTGTTTTCTCGACAAGCGAAGAAAGAAAAAACAAGTTTTAACGCGTTGCAGGTAAAAATTTTGAGTTTTCTAAATCTACCTCTTAAAAATTTATTTTCTTATTCAACAAACAGATACTCTGAGCATAATGTTCTTTTATTCTAAACAAAAATCAATCGTGACGAATTGAATTTGTGTTTAAGTCTGAGATTACGACTTTCAAAACACTAAAGTTGTATAATCGTACACGCTACACTGCAAAAAAAGTATCTTAAAATGCATTGTAGTAACTTTTTAAACATCTTATGTAAACATCTTCTATCTTAAAAACTAATGCATTTTAATATGCTTTTGGTAACTTTTTGGAAACGTTTTAAAAGAGACTACCAATATGACTTATAATAAGAATGTTACCTTTTTATAGTGTGCGTACTCCGAACGACAAAAACATTTTTTTCTTGTTGAAATAAAACGGGCAAAAAGGAGCATATTGTTCAACTATACCATCTAAGGAGTAATTTGGTATATTTCTTTTTTTATTAGGTGGCGTCAATCGGGAGAAACTTTAGTTTGTATCTAGTCACTTCTAAAATTTTATCAATAAATATTTATTTAATCAGCTGTAACTTTAGTTTAAATTAATAAAAAAGCTTCAATTATTTATTAAAAAACTTTTATCTTATATGTGAATGAAAAAAATGTCTGCTTATGACATTTAAAAAAGTGTATTTCAGAAAAAATGTGTTAAACGTAAATAGAACGATCAAAATTTTATTAATATTTTTCGTGTTTAAGTAGTTGTATAAATTTTAACCATTAACATAATACAAAGTTATTTCAGTATTTGATGTACAAAAATGTATAGAAACATGTAATAAACAGCCCACGCATTCGAAAGAGCAGGAAAAAACCTGTTCTAAAACATTTAGGTCAAATATTTTTTCATCTTTCTGTTTAAAAGTTATAACTCTTCAAAATTTCACTGTTTAAATTTTTCAAAAAAATTCAACCCCATACCTCTCCAACAGTTTTTTAAAAACCCTAACAATACTTCGTGGTTAAAGTACTCACCCATGGGGCTGAACTGTGTGCAAGTTACAGCTCGATCCGACCAACTTTTTTTACACTTAGTACGCTACAGGAATTTTACCCCACCTGTATTAGACCCCCGGTACAATTACCACAAACAATACCAACCCGTGTACAATACAGCCTCTATTAATGTGGTTTAACTCTGAGGACCCAGGTAGTAATTTAATAATTTCTTTCTCCCTTTTTATCAGATGATATAGTCTAGTCAAGCTAGCATTTTCAGATGTTTTAACTCAGGACCTCAATTTTTTTTGTTTAAACACTTCATTTTAGGGTAAAAATAATGTACCTAAATTTGGTACTTTCTTCAAATTGCAGCCATTCATGACATTTTAGCATAAAAATAGTTTGTGAAAAAAAGGAATTGTATAAAATTGTGAGTAATTTGATAAAAAAATGAACCCTGTAGCTCAAAAATTGACCGAGATATATGTTCCGTAAATAAACCTTTTTTTCGAGATTTATGCCAAAATCCGGTATTTTTTAGTTTTTTTAATATATGTATATATGTATTTCCTTGCAATATTAAACGAAGAAGTTCTTATGTTATATCCCCTGGTGTGAGAAAGAAAGATATGCGTTACCTCTCCTTATTGAAAAAATAAATTTGTAGATTTATTCACATGTAATTACAAGTGTAATTCATACTTTCAATTTGAAAGTCATTTTATTACTGAAGTTGCACATGTATTTGATAGGGGAAGAGGTTCGGTTACGGGCATAGTTTGGTTTTTCCGTCATAACTCGTGCCCAAGTAGATATTAAGAGAGAAACTCGTGTTAATGCACGTTTTTTCAGGAATTTTTTTAAAAAACTGGTAAAGTTTATTAAATTAAAGTAAAGCATACCTTAAAATACACAATATAAGCTTTATAAATTTTTTTTTAAATATTAAAAAATGGCGGCGTTACAGACGTTTGAAGTTGCATCTTTAATTTTGCGCCGTGCAGCCTACAGGTCACAAATCTCAACTAAAATTAAAAATCAAAACTTTTTACCGTTAAAATACGCAAATACGCTATGCATGACAAAGAGTGGTTCGGACGGAATTACGTAAATTTTTAATTGTCAAATATTATTCATTGAAAATAATATCGGAAACGTCATCGTAAGCTACATCGTAAGAGACGTCAGAAACTACATCGGAAGCGATATCGTAACTGTTATCATTTCCGGTACCGGAAATGATGTAATTTGATAGCGGTTACGAGATCGTTTCCGATGTCGTTTCCGATATCGTATCCTACATCGTTTTCGATGTCGAATATTGTGAAACTGTTGTGTATAAATTATAATTATTTAATTATAAAGTAAATATAATTGAAACTTTGAAAAGTGAGTATTTTTTAAAAATGGAAAATGCAAAATAAATTTTTTCTTGTACAGTTACAATTAAAATTAATTAATTTATTCAAATATAGATCTGTTCTTATTAATATGACTTGGATCGATTGATGCTTACATTAATTCATTGATTATTTACTAATTATTTAAATTTATTGATTCTTTAACCCGTGATAACTTCGATATAAGTTTAATAAAAATTAATTCAAATATGTACGTATAAGAATATTAAATGTAATTTTTTAAAATAAATTAATTTCAATGAGAAAATAATTCAATATTATGATAGTAAGTTTTTATTTATTAAATACGCTTAAATTCAAGTTACAATTCGTTGAATATTATAATTATTAGTCATAAAATGAATATATCTTTTAATTTCATATCGAGTAAAGAAAGTTTTTCAATTATCTATTAAATTGTTTTAAAAAATATAAAAAGTTGTCAGAACTTAAATAACACAACACATTCTAGGAACCTTCCAGGAATATTCCAGTGGAATATTTGAACGGATTATTTAGAATATTTCTTTGGAATATTCTAGTGGAATATTTGAAACATTCTATGGGAATGCTTATGGAAGGTTCCTAGAGAAATTAAAATGTTCATCCTAATTTGAATGAATGTTTCTGGACCATTTTTCAAAATTGTTCTTCGAATATTCCATGGTAATATTCATAAAAGTATTATTGAATTAATTTACATGGACATTATTAAGTTAATAGTAGTGAATATTTATGAATTTCTGTTTTAGAATATTTTGGAAATGTTACTTGATAATATGAAAAAATGTTTCCAGGTATTTTACTGTATAATTTAAAAAATCTTTTTGAAACATTCTTGGAATTATATTTAGAAAGTTTTAGCATTCAAGATAAATTTGTAAAAAAATTCAAGGGAATGTTCAAAGAAAATTTGTGGCAAATAATTCAGGAACATTCCTCTGGACCAATTAAATTAAGCTGATCATTTTCCATCTTCTGAGAACCTTACAAAAACATTTCAGCGGAATACTCTAAATATTTCACTGGAATATTCCTGTAAACTTTCTGGAATATATTGTGTTACCTGCATGAAAATAAAAAACGATACAATTTTCTTAATGACGAAGAAACCAAGAAATAGAATAAATAGCAGCGATAATTTTTTCACAGCTAAAAAAGCTGGTTAAAACAATTTTTTTTAATATTTCACTCTTCTGCATTTACTGTCTTCTTTCTTCTAACATCATATATTTTGTCTGAAATATAGTCACCCATCTTGTTCAATCTCCATTGTCTTTTGTATCCTCTAAAACCAGCATCAGTGAGTTTCTTAAAAAGTAAATCTGAAAAAAGACCATTATAAAATATACAAATCAATTTAATATAAGCCATACGTTTTCATAAATCAAAATTCTAAAATACGAATTTAGAATAAAAAATTCTGCTTCACATCTGAAGCAGTGATAAATATATCACTTTTTATATGATAATTTTTCATTATTATATTATAATCTGAGCAGTATAATCTATTTAAATTTTTTTACCACTCATTATCTGTAGTTTTTCGGGTGATATTTGTTCCCGAGTTTCTCGATCTTTTTGAACTCTTGACTTGTCTAAACATTTTTTTTTCAATCCATCTGTTCCATAGTAAACAACAGACAAATCTTTAATGAATTTTGAATCACTTTTTCTTGACATGGTTTCCCATAGATCTATTTCAAGATGGTGACCAAATCCAACATGAATCTGTTAAACAAAACACCTTAAAGTTAGAATTTCATTCAAAATTAATTATTTTCTGATTCAAAATAATTTTTATAATCAATTATGGTAAATTAAAAATAATTGTTTCTCAAGGACTTCCATAAAAATAGCAGAAGACGTCAAACTTCAAATCCACTTTTAATTGTTCATTATAAAAGAGTAAACAAATAATTCTAAAGTGATTTTCAAAATGATAAAATAATCAAATAGATATTTATTTTAATACTTTTTAAGTATAATAATAATAATAATTTTCCATTCATTTGTCTCAATATGATTTTTAAATTGACTAGTATGTTTAATTATTTGAATTTAATGATTGTAATTCTAGTCATAATGGAATAATTAATTAATAATTCATTTAGAAATCGTCTATACGCACTTGCTCTGGATCTTCTGCGGAAGGGGTTGCTACAAAACGTTTTCGTTTTGCAGCTCTCTCACCATGGCTTCTTGAGCGATGTCTTTCCCTGGATCTTGACCTGGAACTCTTCTCATGGCTTCTCGAACGGTGTCTATCCCTAGATCTCTCCCCACGGCTTCTTGAGCGATGTCTTTCCCTGGATCTTGCCCTGGAACTCTCCTCACGGCTTCTCGAACGGTGTCTATCCCTAGATCTCTCCCCACGGCTTCTTGAGCGATGTCTTTCCCTGGATCTTGCCCTGGAACTCTCCTCACGGCTTCTCGAACGGTGTCTATCCCTAGATTTCTCCCCACGGCTTCTTGATCGACGGCTATCGCTAGACCTCTCCCCACGGCTTTTTGATCGATGTCTTTCTCTGGATCTCTCAACACGGCTTCTCGAAAGATTTCTTTCTCCAGATTTGTCCCCACGGCTTCTCGATCGACTGTTTTGCCTGGATCTCTCCCCAAATCTCCCTCTACGGCTTCTCGAATGGTAACTTTTCCTGAGTCTCTGAGAAGGTCCTCCTGTCTGCAGTTTTCGCATTCGTACCTGGTCTTCTGCAGAAGGGGAAGGAGGGGATGTCCCAGAACATCTATCCAGAGATGGCTCTCGACGATTTCTAGATTGATCTGTTTCCCCAATCCTCTCAGTAGAGCTTCTCAACTGTAAGTTTTTTATTGAACAAGAACATTGTATTTTTAATACTTTAGAAGTTGTAAAAACGGAATTCGTAAAAGCGAAATTAATTAAAATTCAATTTTATAAAATCGCCCATACGTACATCATTCTCACTTTCTGAAGATCGTCCAGTTACAATGCGTCTATTCATAGTTCTTCTAGTACGTCTTATCACTTTTTGATTTGATAGTGAAAATCTATCTGGATCTATAATTATTAATTTATATTTGGGACGTTCCACGTCAAACGGAACAGAGCTCTAGCCAAAAATTGGCTTGATAAAAAAAATCGTTTAAGGGCTGAAAAAACTTGTACACTCTTGTACTTTCGAAAGCAGATGGGCGATTACAGAAATTCAATATGGCGGCGCCTCTAGATGTGATATAAGTCATCAATGTCACGATTCGACAAATACAAACATGAATAAAATTTCCAAAATTAATTAAATTGAATCAAAAAATACACTTTTAAGCATTTTTGGGGTCGCTGAATACGAATCTGAAGTAAGATTTTAAAAATTCAAAATGGCGGATCCAAAATGGTGGTCGATTTTTGTTAAAACTAAATATTTTTTCTCAAAACTGGTTACTCGGGGGTTTTTGGGGTCGCTGAATATGAATCTGCAGTCAGATTTTAAAAATTCAAAATGGCGGATCCAAAATGGTGGTCGATTTTTGTTATAACTCAATTTTTTTAAAAAACTGGTTACTCGGGGGTTTTTGGGGTCGCTGAATACGAATCTGAAGTCTGATTTTAAAAATTCAAAATAGCGGATCCAAAATGGTGGTCGATTTTCGTTAAAATTCAATTTTTTCTTCGAAACTTGTTATTTGGGTGTTTTCGGTGTGGATGAATTAATTATAAAATTAGATTTTTTTGATTAAATATGTTATTCGGGTGTTTTAAAGGTCGCTTATTTTTAAAACAAAGGAGCACTTGTATATTTTTTAGCCAAGTTTCTTTGAAACCTTTTATGAACAATAGCATTGTAACTAACAGTGTATATTTTTTAGAGCTTTATGATTTTACCTATGTAAAAGAAAGATTTAAATATCAAAAGTCCTTACAAACACTTTACTACTCATTAATTTTACATATTATTTTTTTATTTTTCATATGCGCTTAGTTTTTTATTATTATTATTTTATTTACAACATATTCGCATTCAGCGACCCCAAAAACCCCCGAGTAACCAGTTTTGAGAAAAAATATTTAGTTTTAACAAAAATCGACCACCATTTTGGATCCGCCATTTTCAATTTTTAAAATCTGACTGCAGATTCATATTCACCGACCCCAAAAACCCCCGAGTAACAAGTTTTTTAAAAAAATTGAGTTATAACAAAAATCGACCACCATTTTGGATCCGCTATTTTGAATTTTTAAAATCTGACTTCAGATTCGTATTCAGCGACCACAAAAATGCTTAAAAGTGTATTTTATGATTCAATTTAATTAATTTTGGAAATTTTATTCATGTTTGTCTTTGTCGAATCGTGACATTGATGACTTATATCACATCTAGAGGCGCCGCCATATTGAATTTCTGTAATCGCCCATCTGCTTTCGAAAGTACAAGAGTGTACAAGTTTTTTCAGCCCTTAAACGATTTTTTTTATCAAGCCAATTTTTGGCTAGAGCTCTGTTCCGTTTGACGTGGAACGTCCCATTTATTACTTTTTTTTCTTTTTAGTTTGTTTTAATAAAATTAAAAGGCAATGTAGAAATCCATATTTTATTTATAGACAAATTTTTAGGTATCAATAATTATTTGTTAAAATATTTTTAATTCAATTTTTCATATTTTTGTATATTAGTTTTTTAGAGGTCTCTAGAGATTTTATAAATCAATACGTAAAAATCCTTAAATAAACATTATTTTGCAAAAATAATTTTCTATTGTTGCTGTTTTTATTTTCGTCATTAATGCATATCATTATATTATTATTATTTTAATTATTACAAACCCTTTTCCGTGATTTCATCTTCAATCATTCGAAGAGTACGATCTTGTATTTTATTTTGAATTTGTCGACGTCCTTCTTCTACAAATAATAATTGACTTTGAGCATATAAGTAATAAAATTAATTATGATTGTCATTGACATATTGCTATAATATTTTATCGATATACTTGTTTTTAATTTTAATATTACCTTCATCTGTTACTTAAACATTTATAATTAATTTTAATTTACTTTAATTAATTAATGTTTATAACACATAATTATTAATTTAATAAAATTTGTCATTTTACTAGTACCAACCAATTTCGAAATCTTCGCCATCTATTACAGCAGTATCCTTCGAAAAACTTCTTTGCAATTCAGGCGTCTCATTTGAACCTTTTTCGCTCCCACCGCTGTCAGACGATGAACTTGAAATAATAGGAGCACGAGTCTGGATCGAGGGGCTGTTCACTCTCGAATACCCGATTTGTAATGTAGAGGATATACTAGGTATCTTCCGAATATTCATCAATTAACATAAGAAAATGTAAATTTCTTGATTCTGAATATATTGTATTTTAATTGGAGATTACCGACGATTATTGAAAAGGACGTTCGAATTTGTCGAATACTATGCGAATCCAAACGAATCTCGTCGATTCCAGTAAAATTCTAAATCATGCAGTAAGAATTGTTGCGAGTCACGAATGGTTACGGAGACATACGAGCGAATTCGGCGGCGAATTATACAATTAATCTATTTTTCTTGCAATCTTACTCTTGCAAGTAATTACTTGAAATAAAATGAAAGCACTATTTCCCTTAATTTCAAAATAGGAATTACAAAAATAACTAGCAATCCTTAAAAATCTTTAATGAATTCTCAAATATTGTTCAATTGGATTTTCAGTGAACAGCCCCTCGGTCTGGATTAATTTATCGTGATTCCTTAATATATTTTCATTCAGATGTCTTCTTGTCTCTTCTTGAATTTTTTTATTTTTAATGTTATTCGGTTTCTGTTAATGAAAAACTTGCATTAGAATTAGAATATATAAAAAACTATTTTACACACAATTTCTTTTAATATTGCTATAGTTTGAATTTTTTGTTGTTTAGTAATTTTTCTTCACGAATCCTTAAGTATTTAAAAGTTTATTTTTTTTATTTTTTTTTTAATTTTCACGAAGGATGTCTTGAGAAATATAAAGAGAAAGTAAAAGGAAATTGATGTCAAAAGCCTCGAGAAAAATTTAAAAAAGAAAAAAAATAGGTTTAAATTCTTGAAGATTTTTCTAAGAAAATTGATTAAGTACAAAAAAAATTAAGTCTGTAATTTTAAAGAAATTATATACATCTGCAGGAAATATCTGAGCGAAAATTAATACGAATTTTTTTGATAATTTACCTTGATGGGCGCTTTAGTTTTTTCCATAGCTCCATTCATTGATGAGAAGCTCATTGTTCTCATGTTTGGACAACGAACACGTTTTAACTTCTTTTGGTCTTCAATATCCTTCTTATTTGCTGTATAAAATGTTTAGACAAGTTCTGTTCACAATTTTGTAATAAATTTTTTTTAAATTCATTGATAAATATTTATGCAAAAAATTCTCCATTAAAAAAATTTCATATTTAAAATTATTTTTATCTTTGTAACCATTAAATTATTATCATGAGAGTTATCTAATTATTTTTTCTAAATATTTTGTATTTTAAACAAAATAATTACTTATTTTTCTTATAACAATTTTATTGAATTTAATTTTTTGTTTTTTGTAAATATATGAAAGAAAAAAAATTAAAAAATTAGAATGCTATGTAAGAATTAATTTTTCTTTGTAAAAAACGAATTAAACAATGCAAGAAAATATCATTTTGATTTGAAAAGCATTTGAATTCTAATTATTACGAATATAAAATATAAATAAATTATACTTACAACCAGCTAAAGCTACAAAAGCGTTATATAAATAGTCGTCCTTTCCTTTCGTTCCCTTAATCCAAACTTTACATTTTTGTGGACGAAACTCTTCTTTTGTGGATTGTTTAAAATTTTCACAATTTTGTACCGGCACGACTTTATCTGATCCGTTTTTAAAATAAGCCAGCACACATTTGATTGTAGTCATTTTAAAAGGTTTTAATAAAATTCAATACTAATATGATGATATTTGCAATCTTAGGTTATTGTGAGTTATGAAGTTAGTTGAATTTATCAACTACTATGGTAACGTTAGTCAGTTGAATATTTATAAACGTTCTAATTTCTTTGATGATATGACATATTAATTTTTTTAATTAGAATATCAAAATAATAAAGAATATGGCTAAACGCCGCCCAAAAATCTACAAAAGATATTTGGAGCCAGGATCTAAAGAAACTATACCGTCATCTTCTCAGTATAAATTGAAAAGAATTAAGAAACAGAAAGTAAATAATATAAATTTATCAAAAGTTTAAAAATTACTATACTTCTACGCGTTCTTTCTTGATATTAAAACATACTACCATGCCTTTATTTAAAATTTCCAACTAACGATTTAATTTATAAAAACAATCAATAATTTTAAAAATTAGGATCAAATAATTTTTGCTATTCAAAGCTGATTTAAAATTCTCAAATTTAAACATTAAATTCATTTAATTATGATTTGTACTGCTTATCAGCTTTAAAACAATTTATAAAAAGTGGATGCTTTGATTTAACCAATTTGACAAAAGTGAATAATGCAATTGTAGTTTGAATAAATAGTATATTTACGTTAACAAAATTTTTTTAAAGTTAATTAAAAGCGAATTCAAGAATGTTGAAAATAACAAAATGGAATGTGACGAGTTTTTTGATGCTGAAGAGAATTTAGCTGGTGATGTAAATAATGAATTATCATTTCTACCATCCATTGATCAGGAAATGCAAGAATCTTTCGATTTTCAAAAAACTTCGACGAGTGACACAGAGAATGAAAACGAGGTTTATAAAAATAACTCTGACAAATCTCTTTATATACTGATAATATTTTCAAAGTTTATATTTCATAATATGCCTTATTATTTCTTTAAAAAATAATTTCAAAAATAACCTCTTATTATTTACATAAAGCAAATATTTTTGTAAAAAAAGTAATCCTTTTAAAGTATTACAATTTATAAAAATGTGTATATATTTAAAAAAAATGGTTTTTTTATCATCTGATTATTGAATTGATTTTTGAAAATCACATAAAAAAATTAGTTTTCAAATTATTACCAATTTTATTATTCTCGCGGTATTATTATATTTTACTTCCAAACTGATCAGAAAATTATACTTTAAATACATATAATATGAATGTATTTTAAAATATATCTTAAATTCAAAGTTGTGTTTTTACATATCCTGTTAATATTTTTTCTATTTTAATATATATACACATAATTTTTCTCCTCTATTAAATATTTTTATTAAAATTTTTAAATCAATTTTCAGTCTTGTCCAGACTTTTTCCTGTAAATCTATTAAAAATATTTTTTTATTTTACAATATTGCGAGTAGATAAAAATTCTTTTAAAAAAACGTAAAGGATTATTTATTTTTTAGAAAGTTTTATAATTAACAGAATTACCACGGGTCAGGGAAATCAGGGACAAATAAAATCAAATTTTGGTGGCAACCCTGATTAATTACAAGAAAATAAAAAAATATCTCTAAAACTCTAAACATGTATCAAAAGATATATGTCTCTAATTCTGCATAAATACTGAATTGTCAATACCTATAGGTATTGAATAATATATTATTCATTATTCACTAATAATTACAGATGATTGGTAAAAATGAAATACCCTGCAACCTTGATAGAGGAGATCATCTTCGGAAAGTTTTGGATTTGCTTTGTGAAGATTTAAACGATATAGAAAATGACGTTTCACAAAATCACGACGTTTGTGATGACGTAAGTCATTTCAGGAAATTTCATTTACTCAGATTAAAATTAGTTAATTTTAAGAATTTCAAAATGAGGTATTCAATACAATCAAATATTTCTATTTTTCCGATTTTGTGATACGAAAATTGCAAATATCACAAATAAAGATAGTGAAATGGTTATAATTTTTTTTGTACGTGTACAATATATTACACGCAATGCAAAATTCCATAGTCAGAGTAAAGCAAAATAATACCGAAAACTCTTATAAATCTTGACGTAATATGACCCTGGAAATGACAAAATAATAAAATAAATAATTTTATTATATTTATTTATTTAGAAAATTAAATTTCTTAGAGTAAACATAACCAAATATTTAATTAAAATAATTACCATATCAACAATAATTTAATCAAAATTTTGTTATACCAGTTTAAATAATGTCAAAAGAGTAATTTTGTTGACAATACTGAATTCTTTATTCAGTAGGTATATAAATAACAAATGAGTGAGTATAAACAAATGGACACAACAATGGTAGCAGGTTGAAAATAGAAACAAATTTAATTCAATTTGATTTTATTTCATCTTATCTGTGGCATTTTAAGTAACATATTTGTAACTGACGAATATAAGATTCAATGTTAAATCTTGACATTATCCCAGACAAAAAAATTTTAAAAAATACAGCACATCTATTTTATAGCGGACTAGTTGTTATAAATTTTTTTTTTATAAAACTAAGTTTCTAGAGGTTTTTAAAATGGCCAATTTTAAATTTGAGTATTATTTAAATTTCAAAGTATGCATAAGATATAATATATAAATTATATAAAATATAAATATATAAGATTATAGAAAATATAATAACTTTAAATTTTCAAAAATATAAAATTGCATCACATTTATGATAGAATTTGTCTAAAATGATAAATTTTCTACACTTAATAAATAGTTTTTAAATTTCACAGTTACAAATCTAAAGTTGAGTTTTTTATATTCATAAAAAAGAGAATTAAAAAATAAATTTGATAAATTATTATACTTTTTTCAAGATTTTTTGCAATAATTCATTACAAAATTATTCAAATTAAATATGAAGTATAAAACTAGTTCTGTTATTGTATTGTTCTGTTATTTCTATAAAAACAAATTTTACTTTTGATTGTTATGAAAATTTAAAAAATGATTATCTGTAAATCTCTCTTCCAAGTTTAGGAAACATATAAATGTAATTTAAAAGCATGTCACAAAATTTTGAATGTAAATGTCTTATAAAATCAAAAAGGAATTTTAAAATCATTGAATGTTCACAATTTAATAGAATTTTTTTATTAATATAGAGTGAAGAATTTGAAGATGCAATAGACGATTTTTTTGCGGATGAAAAAGATTTTAATTCGAATGAAGACACTGAATCGGAGAATGAAAAATGTTTCCAATCACTTGATGATCTTGTAAACAGTTCTAAAGTGAAAAGTCCAATAACAGTTCCCGTAAATAAAAGCGTTGGTGAGATAATATTAATGATTTTGAAATATGCCATCATACACGCTTTATCTTTAACGGCAATCACCGATTTATTTATCTTAGTCGATTGTATTTTTGCTACCTCAATTTTGCCAACTACCAAATATTTAATTGACAAATTGTTTTGTCCAAGAAACTTCATGGAACTTCATGCTACATGTTCAAAATGTGATGCTTATGTAGGTCATTTTAAAAAAAAAGATAAGTTCATAAAATGTCCCGTCTGTAAGTCGAAAATTAATGTAAAGGATTACAAGTACAAAGATTTTTTTGTAATGATGGATATTTCTTCGCAAATTGCAAATTTAATCGAGAGTAATAGTGATTATTATAGTTTTGTTGTCAATGACAGAGTTCATGAGAAAAATATTTTACGTGACATTTATGATGGAAAAATGTACCGTCAATTTGTGAAAAATCTGGACCCTGCTGATAAATGTAGTTATGCAACATTAACTTTTAATACCGATGGAGCGCCTTTATTTAAAAGTTCGAGTTATTCTATTTGGCCAATTTTTGTAATGATCAACGAATTACCGGTACATATTCGAACTAAACATTTAATATTGGCTGGTCTTTGGTTCGGCAAAGACAAGCCAAATATGAATGTTTTTCTTGATCCTTTCGTCAAAAATATGAATAAATTTGCAACAAATGGAATTAAGTGTACATTAAGTATACTCTTCGAAATAGAAATCCAAAAAAAAGGAATGATGAAAATACCAAAAATCATATGCGAAAAGCAGCGAAATCTACAAAACCTGTTTTGGGAGTTAAGAATGCATCGCATTTAATTAATTTAATTTCATTTCCTTTTATTCTAGGATGTGGTTCAGACAGTATGCACTTATTTAGTGGGATAGCTAAGCAATTTGCTACCATGTGGTTCGGGAACTCTAAGAAAGGTGGATTGCTTTCTAAGTCTTTTATTCCTGACATTGATAAGGCTCTAAATTCTATCAAAGTACCACATCAGATTGGACGATTGACACGTTCTTTTACAGAAAAAGAATTCTGGAAAGCACGGGAATGGGAAAACTGGATTCTTTTTTACAGTTTGCCTGTTCTGCAAAATATTTTGCCAGATGATCTTTTCATGCATTGGGCTCTATTTGTCGAGGCTGTTTATTTATTAATGAAAGACAAAATAACTATTCATGAAATCGATCTAGCAGACAAATTATTACACGAATTTGTTGCTCAAACCCAATTATTGTACGGAAAACAGGCAATGACTTCTAATGTACATGCACTTCTGCACTTGGCAGAAAATGTGCATAATTGGGGCCCACTCTGGGCTCACAGTGCATTTTGCTTTGAATCAGGAAACGGGTACTTATTAAAAGTTATTCACGCTGCAAAAGGTGTTCACCACCAAATTTGTAGGCAAGTTAGTTTGAAGTATACTTCATTATTTTTGAAAGAAAAATTGTATCCTTACTGCTCAGGTTTAGTAAAAAAATTCTGTGATAACATTGGAACTAGGAATGGACAAAAATCTTTTCAAATTTTTGACATAAAATATTTTGGATTTTCTTCACCTGTAGATGAAGCTTGGAAGCAGCTATTGACGCTATCAGACCGAACAGTTTCATATAAAAAGATAGTTAAACAAAGTTGTTTGTACATGTCGTCTGAAAAAGAAAATAATCGATCTGATAATTCATTTGCACAACTGTGTGATGGATCTTACGTTCAAATTATCGATTTCATAGTTGATAGTCGCACAAAGAATGAATATACAGTAGTTAAATCAATCGAAACGACAGAATATTTGACTCAAAAGTGTACCATGTTAAGAGCAGTAAAAGAAATTCGCAGAGAAAAAACAGTTGTTCCGACTTCTGAAATCTCAAAAGTATGTGTTCACATGCTATGTGATGAAGGTGTCAGTTACTTATGCGTGGTACCTAATCTCTACTACTATTAATCTATTCTTCGTAAATCACATTAATATAAATTTAACGTTGCATTTATTTTTTCATTATTAGCCTTTTCTAAGTTTTTATAATCTTTTTCATGGAGGAAAGAAACATACATTTAATCAGTTCTTTTGACACTACACACAATAATATTAATAGAAATAAAATGACGATTACATAATTTTACACGTGTAAAATTATTAATTAAAACAAAAAAAAATGAATAAAAAATTTTAATAATCAATACATAACTTTTTCAAAATTAAGATATATTATTTAAAAATCAATATGTAAAATAGAATTTTTCTGATTTTGTTTACAACTGAAACCATTATAATGTGATTTACTTTAGTATGTCTGAGCATATTATACATATAATAAATAGTGTTACAAAAAGTAGTTTCAAAGTAATTTCAAACAAAACACCAATATTCAGTGCCGTGGTTTCCCGTATGGAAAGGTTTGCTGGAAAATTACTTTTGGAAGTGGTTTCCGGCTTTCCTCCGCAAGAGTTCCGATATTTTTCAAAATATCTGACTGAAGTTTTTAGAAAAAAATCCGTAAACATTTACTGATCAGTTATTGCATAATTTTCTAAGCATCTTAACTTTATTGAATTCATACGTTCAATAACAAAAGTAATAATTTTCAAAATATTATTTTTTTACATCCTTGTAACTTTTGCCTAAGTAGCACGTACAGTAGAGTGCAACGATGCTTTTCCAATCATTATCAATTAATTTTGTCAATTATATTTTTAAAATATGTAAATATTCTTCAGCGAAACGTCAAAGAAGATAATTATATATGAAAATATAATAATCGTTTGGTTGAATTGGTTCATTGAACACTACCTCAATTTTTCAAATTTAAAAGTTAAATCTCATGAACATGTAATGATGTGAATACCATGTATAAATATATATAACACGTAATTAGCAACTTCGCGCTTTTTGAATTCATTAAAATTACCAAAAATAGCTTAATTCTGGTAATTTTTTCACCATAAATGTCACTAATTATTAAATTATTCAAAAGTATACCATAATATCTCTATTATAGAAATGTCAATTATTTTAAAGAAATTTTCAATGAAAAGAGAAAATAAAATCTAAAATAAAAAAAGTTTTTCCGAAATACATTAATATAGCACACATCGCACATGCGCGCAAATTGTAATTCCACAACCGTAGTCTGGTGCAGATAATAGACAGTAAATACTTTGCTTATTAATTGTAATATTGCAATATTATACCATTTTTAGAATTTAGAAATGAATTTCTTTTTTGAAATTTAATTAATGTTAATGAAAATTTGTTTATATTTTGAGGCAATTCATGAATTCAGCAAATTGAATTAAGCAAAACAATCAATAAGCAAAGTAATAAGCGATTTTCGTTCAAAGTAAAGCGTTTAAAAATGCATATTCTACAATTATTAAAATAACTTAATCCACATTTTTATGAACTTGAGAGGTTTTTGGATTATTAATCTTGTAAATTATGTTTTTAGCTATTAATGTCTTCAATTTAAAATTCATTTAGATATACCTTATATTTTTCAAAACATAACCATATTTATTGTTATTGTTGTATGATTTGTTATTTGAAAATAAAATTATTTATCAAATAAATTATTAACTGTGGTTACTTTGCGTTATACTCAGTTTATTTTCAATTCGTACAACTTTTGAAATCATATATTTTGTGACTTATATTAAAAAATAGGGTAGAGTGAAAAAGCCACTTACAATTTTCGTTTTTAACCATAAAATCATTCATTTCTAATTTTTCTTTCAAATTTCGAATCGCCTCTAAAAATTTAGTTTTTTAACTGAAAAATTATTGTGGAAAATTGTTCATAGCTGAAAAAATGACAGAGTTAGATTTGTTTTAAAAAAATGCAAGTGGCTTTTTTATCACACTTTACTCTAAATTATTAAAAAAAATAAGAAAATAAATAATACTTATATAAATAATTTACAATAAGAAAAATTATTAATTTGCACCAAGTTTTCTTCATTTAACTTACTTTTGATAAATACTAGCATAAAATTAAACAAAATACTCCATATTTTTCATAAGTTCAGAAATTCTGTTAAAAGTTTTAATGTGTAAATTTTTAAAAAAGAACTTTTTAATAATGAAATAACACTTTATACGCTGACCAGAGACAAATTAAATGTAATAAAGAATTCATAAATATTAAAAATATAAAAATTTGAATTTAACTTACAATTATTCACATTAAATTAGAAAAATTAAAGTTGTCAATCGATGAAAGCTCATAGTGTACGTAATACATAATTAAACTAATAATTAATTTAAAAATTTTTAATACTGTGCATCGCAAAACGACGTGGGAAACTAAATCGGAATCGACATCGGAAACGACACCGGAAACGATTTCGTATCCGCTATCAAATTACGACATCATTTCCGGTATCGGAAATGATGACAGTCACGATCCCGCTTCCGATGTAGTTTCTGACGTCTCTTACGATGTAGCTTACGATGACGTTTCCGATGACGGTTTTTTCAATAGGGTAGAGTACAATCAACTTTGTTCATTGTGGAACTTACAATGTATAGAAGTTAACACAATAGTTTGGAAAATTAGGAAATATTTAAAAATCACAAAGGTAATTCATGTGGTTGAATCAATCACGCCACTAATAAAATGCAAGTTCGCTAATACTTGCATGGAAACTATGATGTGTTGATTGCGAAATCAACCCTCCCACTACTTAAAATTATATACAAACAGGGTGTGATCGTTGTCACCGAATTATTCTTCGAGGAGTCTTAAATTATCTTTCCCACAGAGCGGATGTGTTTCCTGCAAAAAGGCGGGTGAATATAAAGTATTACTCCCACTAAGAGTAGTTGAGATTATTGTTTATTCCCCGCAGTAAGAGTTGAAATCATTGAGTTTTTCTATAAAACTACAAGTGAATATTCCACAATTCGTAAAGTTGATTAATATATAAAAGTTTGTTGAAAAGGGAATGTTAATTATCAAGTATAAAGAGTTATAAATGCTAAAGTGCAAAATCCAGTTAAAATCTAAAAGTGTTTTATTAATATCACAATTGTTTATATCTCAAATTAACTGTTGGGAAAATTCAGGTTTGGTGAACTCAATACTCTGAATTTTTAAAAGCAGATTTTGTAATTATTGTAATATCGTTATAATTTTGAACATTTTATTAATGATCAATTTGGGGAACTAAATGAACACTTTTTGGTGGTTGAATAAATAAATGTATTCTTTTATTGTACTAATTTAGTTCTGATTTATTTAGTCACCTTTTTTAAGTCTTTATCTTATCTCTCTTTTTAATACTTTTTCGAAAATACCGTCTATCCGGGATTATAGAATTGATAATATGTTAAGGGACAGTCCACTACCTTATTCTAACTTTGCTAGTGAAGAGCAATTTACGCTTTACCTATTAGCGGAATTGTTAATAGTAAAAATTAGTATTCTTTTTAAACATTATTATTTTCTTTTTAAATTATTTTTTTTGTTAATTAACTACCGTCTTTAACAAAGAGAAAACTAAAAAAAAATTTTTGAAAATTTTGAACCATTTTGAAAAAAAAACTTTTTTATAAACAATGTTCAAAAGCAATTGTTAAAAAATTTTGTTTATAAAAGAAGCTCGTCATGTAATAGCCAGTAAGATGAAGAAGATTTGTGGTAAGTTTAATTGAAATCGGTAAAAATTGATTGAATTACATTGCACGGTGCGCGAAAAAACACGTTTCGGGAAAAACGCGTATAAAGTTTTCAATACATAAAAGTAGTGTTTTAACTATTGCCTTGAAGACGTTATGTATTCGAAAATAACTATTGCACTAAAACCAAGATTTACTATCACTTGCTTATGGTGCTTGCTAATGACAATTGAGTGCTTGGATACAATAAGGGGACGTACGCTCGGCGAGTCACTTGAAAGCCAGTCAGAGGTACCAAAAAGTGTAAAAAATGAAAATTCGAAGTTTAAAATTTTGAAAAATACCACCTTATAGTGAATAAAAATGCGCATTTTTTTTCCTTTAAGATTTTTTTGCATAATGAATATTCTGGATAATAATAACAAAAATGTCATAAATTTTAATTCCCAAAATTCATTGAATTTTTAAACATAAATTGTCGTATCTTCGACAAAAATTAGAGAATTCTCTTGATATTTGGTATACAAATGCATTTGGGTCTATAGAAGGCGACAATATTATGAAAATGTTAAAATTAATTAATTGTTTAACAATTTTTTATTGTTAATATTAACCCTGTCGGAAAATATGTTTCCTATCTTTGGCTGCAAAACGTATGAGGGGAAGTTTCAAATTTTGACAACTTTCAGTGAGACATTTATTCATTATAATGTAAAGAAGTTTTCTGTAAAGTTGCAGAAAGATTGCTTTTTTATTTACAGAAATACAATAGTTTTTAACAAGTTGCGCGCGCCGTCAACGATCGCAAACGTGGAGTCTTTAAAGACACTTGTAATGTATTAGATACAATGTATTAGAATTTTCTACATATGCTGTAACAACATTTAATGCTATTTTAAATTATGTTAAATCTGGTAAAAACCTTATAATAACTATTAAAATATAATTATTTTAAAAATTACAATTTTTAAAAATAGTTAAAAACAAAATATTTCCAGATTTCTTAACAATAATATTCACGTCTAAAAACGTTTTAAAAATTATATACTTTAAACAAACATATTTCTTCTATCACAGATTCGATTAATATTATAATATTAACATTTTACCTTTTTTTAGACTGCTTGATATCAGTTTCATTAAATAATTTTGTATAAAACAAACGAGCTTTATCACTTACGTGATTTAAAAGTTTTTCAACGTCTTTTATTGTGCCTTTTCTAAATAAATATTTCTATATACATATAAACTTTTACTTAAGGTGAAGTTATTTCTTTCTAAAATCTATATTATATTTATTGAAACCAATTTTTAAAAATATTTTCTTGAATGAAAATTATAATTTTTTAAAAGATATTTTATATTAAAAATGGTAAATGAAATAATTTATTAAAGATTTATTTTAATTATTACTTTATTATTATTATTTATCTATTTAAACTATTTAAGTGTATTAAAGAGTGCGGATGGATAGAAATGAAAATATTTATTTAATTGTTTATTATTATTATTTACCTTGTTTCTAGAAATTTTTGACATATTTCTTGTCCACAATGATGTATTTTTAGGCTTTTTCCTGCCAATTTTAACAGCCATTATAAATCAAAGTACAAATCTTTTTTCAGAATAAATATTAACTGCTAACAGCTTAACCACAAACTCGAAAATGGCAAAATTTATTTAGAATTTATACAGTATACAAAACAATTTGTAAATAAACGATATACTACAAATAAATACTTTTTGAATTATTTGTAATATTTCAATTTGCACATATACCACATTTTATACTATTATTGAAAAAGTATAAATATTGTATATTATATAATAATAATATTATATAATAATAAAATTATATAATATTATATATATAAAACTTTGCCAAGCAAGTGTCTTTAAAGACTCCACGTTTGCGATCGTTGACGGCGCGCGCAACTTGTTAAAAACTATTGTATTTCTGTAAATAAAAAAGCAATCTTTCTGCAACTTTACAGAAAACTTCTTTACATTATAATGAACAAATGTCTCACTGGAAGTTGTTAAAATTTGAAACTTTCCCGCATACTTTTTGCAGCCAAAGATAGGAAACATATTTTCCGACAGGGTTAATATTAACAATAAAAAATTGTTAAACAATTAATTAATTTTAACATTTTCATAATATTGTCGCCTTCTATAGACCCAAATGCATTTGTATACCAAATATCAAGAGAATTCTTTAATTTTTGTCGAAGATACGACAATTTATGTTTAAAAATTCAATGAATTTTGGGAATTAAAATTTATGACATTTTTGTTATTATTATCCAGAATATTCATTATGCAAAAAAATCTTAAAGGAAAAAAAATGCGCATTTTTATTCACTATAAGGTGGTATTTTTCAAAATTTTAAACTTCGAATTTTCATTTTTTACACTTTTTGGTACCTCTGACTGGCTTTCAAGTGACTCGCCGAGCGTACGTCCCCTTATTGTATCCAAGCACTCAATTGTTAAGGATTGATAAATAGGTTTTATTTATTCCTTGGTGCGCGGATTGAGGAGTATCATGATATTTTTCGATAGTTGGAATAATTTCGTTTTCGCGTAGAATCTTTTTCCAAGCGTTATTGTCGACTATGCTTTTCTTTTAAATGATTCGGTTTGTAGTAATACAACTCCGTTCGTTTGGCACGATTCGCGGACAACTCTAATGCCCATCGCGCGAGTCTTCCTCGCGGGTCTTTTATCTCTTGTAACCAAACTAAACTTGAATGGTCAATTATCACGGTGAATTCTGTGGCTTCGAGATAACAACGGAGTTTTTTAATTGCAAAAATTACGGCTAATCATTCCTTCTCGGTTGTGGTGTAGTTTAGCTCTGCACCTTTTAAGGGTCTGCTTAAGCACGTAATTTAATATTCACGTTCGCTATCTTTTTGCGTGAGAATCGCGCCTATGCCGGTATCACTCGCGTCTGTATATAAAAAGAACAGTAGACCTGGGCGTGGCGCATTTAAAGTTAAAGCACTTTTCAACGACTCTGTTACATCCTGAAACGATTTCTCGTGTTCTTCAGTCCAGTCCCATGGTACTTTAGGGCTGGCCAACTTGTTGAGCGGCCCTTCTACTCGCGCGATATTGCGTAAGTGACGGTGGTACCAATTCACTTAACCGTTGAACTGGCGTAACTCTTTCCGGTTACGGGGAGTTGGCTGTTCCAGAATAGGTTCTACGCGTTTTGGGTTTAGCTTAAGGCCGTCCTTATCAAGAAAGAAACGGAGATACTCAACTGAAGATTTGGCAAAGTAAGACTTCTCTTTATTGATTGACAAGCCAGTTGCCTGTAATATATTGAATACGATGTCCAATAACAGGATATGTTTTTCGAGCGTTCTGGAAATTATTATCCAATCGTCCAAATACGCGTGTACTTTGTCGACGTAACGTTCGGACAAGTTGCTTTTCCGTACGTGCTCAACAAATTTTTCATTAAGACGGTCAGTCAGGGCCTGAAAAGTAGCCGGCGCGTTTGTGAGGCCAAAAGGCATTCTAATCCATTCGAATTGACCGCGGCTAGGGACTACAAAGGCAGTGTATTCACGTGACTTTGGGTCTATAGGCACGTGGTGGAACGCGTCCGTAAGCTCAATGGTACTAATGATATTAGCCTCCGATAACGCGGCAAGAATGGTGTCCATTCTCGGTAGAGGATAGGCTGACGTTTTCGTGTTTTTGTTTAATTTTCTATAGTCTATACAGACTCTTGGCCTACCATCTTTACGGTAGGTTAAAACAACCGGGCTTGCGAAGCGACCATTACTTTATATTATATAATTTTTTTCTAAATATTTGTCAATTTGGTCATCAATAATTTTACTTGCTTCCATGCTACGGCGGTATGGCTTTAGTTTAAATGGTGTCGGATCTATTAATTCGATAACGTGTGAGGTTAAGTCGGTGACTCCGGTACCTATTGAAATTTCGGATAATTTTTTATCTAGGAAGCCATCAAGGATTTTTCTTGATGTCAGTTCGATCAACTGCATTGAATTTATTGAATTAAACGCGTTTTTTGCAGTGTTCAAAGGGAGCTGAACATTTGAACCGTATATGGACCAATAATTATTGCTGGCGTCAATAATGACTTTCCAAGCAGTTATGAAGTCCATGCCAAGGATTATAGGTTTGGTTGAGTTCGTCTAGAACTGCAAACCATAATTCACCATGGCAATGGGTTATTTGTACGGTGAATTTCACGGAACAACGCGGTGTGGCTACGTGATCTCGCTGAGCGAGCTGTACGCCAGCGCGCGTTATTGCATCGTAAATCGGTTTATCATTTGTTAATCCTTTTATTTTATCAAATAATTTTCCTGACATAAATGTACTGTCGCTACCTGTGTCGAGGAGGGCCGTAAATTTTTCTCCGCCTATTTTTATTGATGTACTAATTGTACTTCTCTTCTGAGAAGGTAAGGGCAATGCAGGCCTTTTGTCTACTTTGCGCTTAATGTTGTCCGTTAACGATAGTAATGCGTTACTAGGGCTTACTAAGGGCAGAGACGTGAGCGAGGAGATACCATGTCCTACTGACCGTGGTGGTTCAGTGGACAGAGATTCCTCGCTAGAGTCGGAGTAGAGCGTCTCAGAATCTGTGTAAAAGCAGTCTGTGTAGTCACTTTCGGAGTCACTAGTTTACTCCCCACCGGCACATGCTTGATTAAGCATTGGTGCATTTCGAGGGGGGCACGTTGACTCCTTAGTGGCGTGACTGTTGTTTGAGATTACGGGATCGTTGTATATTTCGCTGGTCATTTTAGTAACTGTGGGTTGTTTCATAATTTTGCCAGGGAGATTTATTCTCTCCTGGCATCTTTCTAGTTTTTTGGGAAACATTGGTTTGACGCGTTTTGTCCGAAAACTGGGGGGTCACGATTGTAGTGTCCGTACCATTGCTGCATCGGATGCAGTAGTTGCGCGTGCGGTTGAAGGGGGGACCGCTGCGCGTGTGTGCTGCTTTGGCAGTCTGGTGTACATTGCGGAAAATGTGGAGGAAGTTGGTAATAGTCATAATTATGGCCACGCCCATTTCCTCTTCATCCATTTTTAAAACCACGTCCACGGTTGTGGTTTCCACCTCGGTTACCGTTACCTCGAGTGTTATTGTGCGAATTTCTATTATCCTCATGTTTTTTGTGCGTAGACGATCTACGTTTCTCTCTCCCCTTTCGCGACGAAGCAGAGCTAGAGGAGTGTGAAGAACTAGAAGTAGAGCGGCGGCGCGATCTAGAGGCAGAGGGTGCACGATCGGGTGTTTTTTTTTAAGTTTTTATCATTTGAATTTTTCGGACTTTCCGTTTTGTTTTTTTCGCCGTATAATTTTTCTTCTAATTTATTTAATTGCCTTTTGTAAATTTCAATTTTGTTTATGTTAGTTTCGGGATCTGTTTTACTTTGCTTTTTGCTATTTTTCTGCTGTTTTTGTTTTGTCTCCGGTATCGGTTCCGTGACGGGTATGGTTTTCGTGTATTCATCAACTGGAGGCGTTGCCGTTTCAACTGCGTTTAGTTGGTTTTTTCCACGTGTGTTACGGGACCTTTTTGAATCAATTTCGCGTAATTTATTGGTTAATTGCATTGTTGCAATTTTTTCTGCATATTTTCGGTTTTTTTCAATTAAGCCGTCGTAAGTTGTGAAGCTATCGCGGTCAAATTGCATAATTAATTCCGAGTGGAGAGCTGAATAAATTTTATCTAATTGATTTCTTTCGGGGACTTTTTGTTGAAGTTTATTGAAAAGAGAGCTAATCCGTATGACGAAATCGATTCCATTTTCGGATTCAATTTATACCGCGCGTTGAATTTTATTTATGATCTGTTGATCATCGTTAGAGTCACCAAATGTTTTGCGAAATTTGGTGGAAAATTCAGCCCATGTGTGCCAAGTGTTGCGGAAGGTGGCAAACCATGTGTATGCTGATTCCGTGAAGACTTGGGACATAGTGGTTAGCGCGTCGTCTGAGTTAATGGCTGATGCATTTAATTTTCGCTCAAATTCGTTTAAAAATTCATCCGCATCTATTTGTCAGGGTATCTTAAGTCCCAAGATTTAATAATCTTATGCAAATTAGGGATTTGATTTCTAGGTGACGCTTGTGGTCGCGCGATTGGAATTTGTAAATCGGATATTTGTGGTAGACTTGACGTTGGTGCCTGTGTCGTGTTTGAAATATCTAATAATGAAGTTGGTGTTTGGTTTTGAATGTTATGTTCATCTTTAAAATGTAATGTTCGAGACTGGGGATTAGTTTGTTTTGAGGGAGTCGTATAAGTGAGTGGGGGGGACCGTGTGGTGCTGTTCCCGTACTCGCTATTGCGCTCGTTGCCTTACCCTCAGTTGACATTGTAGTAGTGGTGGTGGTGGTTACAGTCTTGTGCTGTACTACGTGTTCACAACTGACGTTATAGGCCCATCGTGAGTCGTGCCAAGGTGATTGCGCATGTTTGATTTGTATTTCTGAAATTTTGTGTGTGAGGGTTTCTATGACACTTTTTGTTTCTTGGCGATAGACGTTTATCGCTTTGAACGTTTCGTTTTTTAATTCCTTAATTAATTGAGTCGTTTCGTTTCTAGTTAAATTTATTTGTCGAAGGGTTTCTGTTCTAAACTCGTTTATTTCCCGTCGGTTTTCTGGGTAAAGCGTTAGCATTTGCTGACGCGAATTGTCAAGATGGACTTGTAACATTTTATTTATTTGGTTTCTAAATTCGTTATTTTGGTCCACTTGACTGGTAGTAATTGAATCAAAATGCGACAAAATTTTTTTAATTCGTGTATTTGAAACGGGAGATTTAATCTTAGGTTTTCTACCGCGACGCGTTGGAATTGCTATTTTTGGGATTGTTCTAATTATTTTCTCGATTTGTTTATTTAAGTTAATTTTTTTAGGCATTTTTTTCCATTTTGAATTATTAAATTATTAATTTTAGGTTAATATATTGTATTATTTTGTTTTCCAGATTATTAAAAACTTTAAATTAAAAGAAAAGAGAAGATTATAATTTTATTCGTGGTTTTGAAATTAATAATTTTATTATTTCTAATTTGGTGATATTGTTTTTTTCTTTTATTTATAATTAGATTTTATTTCGATTTTAAAATTAAAAGTTCTTAAGAATTTAATTTGATTTAATCGATTTTGTAAGTTGGTAAGAGACAAAGAGGATGTGAATTAGTAAACACAGCTGTGTTTACTTTTCATATGGCTCTTACGGAGATCACGCGTTGAATGTAGCGATAATGACTACAATATAAGAAATATAATGTAATAATTCAATATATAAAATGATCACCCATGTTGACCAGATTCGTTGTTATTTTATTAAGCATAATTTTTATAAAGCGAAGCAATTTTATTTTCATGCAGAAAAAGCAAAAAAATAGCGAAGCGTTTGAACTAAATAATTATAAATTAGACAATTTTTCTCCCTTTTTTTTAGCGAAGCAATTATTAGCAGTTTTGACTATAAGCAATTTAAGACAATTATTTTACGATGAAAAATAATTTTATTATAATTGTTCGAGAAGAGATTGCGAGCATTTAGTACAGAGATGTGTATTCTTTTTCTTTTTTTTAACTGGTGAAAATTCCGTTAAAAGAGTGTTGTCTTGACGCGGACAAAAGTGGAAAATTTTAAATTTAATATAAAAAATAAACTTTTGGCTGTAATAAATATCAGTTTTCCGCGTCTGAAACACTGTAATTTACGTTTCTCTAACGGAAAGAATCTAAGTTGCGTGTAATCATAAAAGACGCTATAGTCTAAGGGAAACGCGTAGGGAATTTTTCTCTTAATACTGAAATGTAAATTACATTAGGTGCTATATATGTGACGAGGCTCACATTTATGGCTTTTTTAAAAAAAAAAAGAAAAACTACGTTGGGCGCCAAAAATGTGGCGTATCATTCGCGAGATTTGATTATTTAAATAAAACGTGGGTGGCGACTGACGAATGTACACACACAATGGAACGAAATCTTCACCAGTTGTAGTAGCGTAGATTTACCAGGATTGAAATTGTTAATGACATCCGCAAGTTGCAAGAGCGAACAAATTTAGGGATAAATGAGATCGAACTTACCAATGTTGATTTATTGCTCAATCCTGGTAGAATGCTATAGTGATTGGGTGTAATCCTAAAGTTAATTTATAACACACTACACTCAATTCAAGTAATAAAATGTTTTTAATGAATAAAAACCATATACAAAAAATATTCTTATTGATTACGCGTACAAAAAAGAATCGTGCTGTAGCACAACGCGCGGGCTCCCAATTCGCTCTGCTTAAGTATTGCTCTGTGCCGGTGGCATCCACGCGGTTTTGTCATCTGCTCAGTAAACGACTGAGCGCGACATCTATAACTTTAACTATACTATAAATAAAGTTTATATGCATAATAATAATATTTATTATTTTAATATTAACATTATAATTAATTACAATCTTAATAATAATAATAATAGTAATAATGAAAACAGAAAAATTATTATTATTATTATAATTATGTTTGAAATAAGTATTGATTTAATAAAAAAATTTATTAAAAAAATTATATTTTTAAAAATTGAAAAAAATCAATTGAAATCAAATTTTAAATTGGAGACTTGAACATTTGATAACAGCAATTTTTAGAGGCCTACCCTACCGAAGTCAATTTTGAAAATAAATTTGGGGGATCTGGGGATCGAACGCCGGTCCGAAAAACGCAAACGAAATACCTATCCGATCAAGCTAAACGAGCAACTATGGTTCGAAACAAAAATCTTGACTTTAAGCTACAAGTATTTTTATTAGTTGACAGAAAAGCGCGCGCTTTATTTGAAATATTAAAATTCAATTTTGTAAAAATTTTTATTATTAATAAAGTAATATATTCTTAGGTTTCAGTTATTTTATCATTCAAGAAAGCAGTACTGCTCGAACCTTCGTACGAGTCAGACGTATTTTGGTTTGCTCTGTCAATTTTGTTGTGATTGTTTGGCTTGGTGTTGTGTCTCTTACTTCTGTATGGTGCAGAGCGCTCTGACTTATACCGAGGCTGAGGCAAACTTGGGATTGTGTATTCTAAGGGATGCAGTTGGGTTGATACAGTTGGTGGACAACTGGTGTTCTAGCCCTTTTTTTCTAGTGCTAACTGTCTCATAACATCTCATATCTGTGCTTCATCCTACTGAAGTGTGAGTGCGCCCTTTCGGTCCCAGTTATTGCCGTCTTCGGCCACCCTATTATGCATCACACGGTGACGAATGCACCCGAAAGTGAGTGTCCCAACTAGTGTTAAAGGAAGTGCCACTATGAATCAGGATTATTCCGAACTCCTCTTCAAGCTGACGGACAGCATACAAACTCTGACAGAATCGCATGAGACCCTAAAAAAGGAGATTCAGACCGCTTGTACAATTGCAAGTGACTCCAAAAAAAACATTTCGATTTTATCCAAAAAGACTGACTCCTTAGCCAAAAACCTGGAGTATTTTAACCGCAGAGACAGAGCAAACAACATTATTTTATTCAACTTGGAAGATTCCGAGGAGAATAATACCGATCTGTTTTCCAGAATTGTGACATTATTTACAAAACTCGACCTTCAAATACCTTAATTGGCTATCGCCGATGTGTTCAGACTTGGAAAGAAAATAGGCAAGCGGCCTGTTATGGTCAAGTTCATTGCCTCTAGATGGGTCAAGGTTGTATTTACTAAAATGGCAGAATTTTCCAAACTGAAACTTGCGATAGCCAACGACCGATCGCAGCAGGAAAGGGATTCACGAAGAGAGATTCGAAATCAGGCGGACAAGATCAAGCAACTGGGCAAGGAGGTGGTCGTGAGGAGAAACAATCTGGTCGTCGATGGAATAGAGGTAGGGGAAGCCGAAATCGACGCACTGATCAAGAAAGCCACGGTTCCGGTAGTTGCACGCACTTTCAGCAACGAAGAAAAGGAAGAATCGCTCATCAATAGACCGAGGGAGAGGAGAGGACGAA